>NC_137923.1:33692874-34314201 GCF_963457725.1 Sprattus sprattus | reverse complement strand
CCTCCATGTTCAAAAGGCCCTGTGTCAGCTACCATGCTGTCCATCTTGAGTATTTTGTTGCAGGTTTGAGTATGTCTGAAGAATAAATCAGGGAAAAAGTTAGTTTATTACATTATACACAGGTCATTAGTCCTCAAAATCTTGCAAAATCAAAACAATTGATAGTACTAGGTAAACAGAAATGACAGCTTTGGAATGATTGGATGTCATGACATTGTACTTATTTAGACTGTTGTGATACAGTTGCACAGCTAAATGCTGTTGTACTACTGAGCACAGTTTGCTTTTTTTCTCTCAAATCAACGACATTATCTGAGTGTGGGTGCAAACATCTGACTTGATGTATTTTTGTATTAATATACACACCGGAACACATCTGAACCTGGGTGTTTCTGAACCTTATCTTTCAGACTTCAACATATCCAATCAGTATTCAGTGTCCCATAGACTCTGTTTCCAGACTATTATAAATGTGTCTTCATAGAATGAGCGCCTTTAATCAATCATAATATGGTGCTCATGTATACCAAGAAGAAAGTTTGAAAATACAATGGAATTTACATTTAGGTGGGTGACTTAAATGTCTGTTTTGTTGTTTTCAGGAACAAGGCCTTTTATGTGCCATTCCATTGTATTAAGGTTTGGGCTTGCCAAGGCAAATATTTACGATAGCTAAGAACCACACTAGGGCATGTTATCATACACTGCACTTCTTGCTCAAAATGAGGATGTTTTTACAGTATGTGTGAACATTTTTACCCAGAGTGAAAGTAGAACCAGAGAAATAGTTTTTGATGAATGTATTGCAACAGAGAGTATTGTGTTGAGAAACACTGTGACGGGGATTTGCAGTGAAAACTCAGTGATTTTAGATTATTTATTTTAAAAACATGCTTTAAAGATTTAAATGTATGCATATCATTTTATTTAGTTACAGTTGTTGATGATATTTAATTGTAGACACAATTGCCAATATCCACTATGTCCTAACCACTGCTGTGTGCACACTCTTGCTTGTTTTATCGTATTTGTTTTACTGGATCAAATTATTAACAGAGAAGGACAACCTGAGTGCCTGTGAGTAAATTAAGGTTTGCCCGTGTTTGAGTTTTAGTAATAAATATCTTGCATTCATTCATCAGTATTTGTCAGCATTTGTGTCTTTTTTTAAACACACCTACCTGCCCTGATCTCTATAATAAGTAATCTAAATGAATACAAAATATAATACAATACAACGGATTGAATAAGTATTCACCTATTTCTAGTCAGTATTTACTTAGTAGCCGCACCTTTGGCAGGAATTAGAGCTCCATACTGAAAAAAATGTTAGTTCATTTCGCTCAACAAATACATTATTAAAGACTCATTTGTATGCGTTTTTTGTTGAACTGGGTCCACTTTATGAAGTTTTAGTACGTAGATTAATATCTTGCTAGATGCTTTAGCTCAAATGTATGCAGGTAGGCCTATACGGACAATTCTAACGGTTTCACAAACTTTGTAGCTGTAGAATGTAAATAGTATTTTTAACATTGCTTCAATGAACTAGCTGTTTTTTTATTTTATTTAGCCAGCTGGTAGATAGGCTTCGATAGGGTAGCTAGATAACCTAGTTACATTAACATACTGTAGTAGCATACCAGCCAACTTGCTAACGTTAGCGTGTACAGTAGCTGCTGTACATGATACGGACCTCATGTTGACTAACGTAGAAACAATGATGTCCCACCTTACTCTTTTAATACCTCAGCATGTCTGTCTTGTTTCAGAAACCTAGATAGGCGCTGCTTTGTCTATAACGTTATCTTTTTTCCGTGTTTCTTTTCACCTATGACCGACAGATCTGACAGAATTACATTTTGAAGGCTCAATATTGAAAAAAAAATGGGTGCATACGAATTAAAAAAAAGGTTTTAATATAATAGGGAGATATGTTTAGGCTAAACTGACGGCAAGCATCATGTAATCAGAACAAACAATGCAGGCAATTTATGATAGCAAATGCATTTGTCTAAATATTCCACCTATCAATGCCAAACATATAAGTGAGGGTCACTTCCCTAAATAAACGCTGATTGCGATCTGGGCAGGTTTCCTGCCTATCTTTTTTGGTTCAGCTGATGCGCGTTTACTCGAAACGTGGGTTTGACCCTAAGTAGTTGCCGTAGAAATATGAGTGAAACTTTTTGAACGGGAAACATGTACACTTGATAGCTTGGTAGCAGAGACCTTCACCCCTGTATGTGCTCGTTGTACACACGTATGTGTAGATAAATTGAATAAATATCTAGGAAAAATGGATGAAGGTTTAGAAATGTCTGCCATGATTCCTGCCTTGCAGGAATTAACAAGGTAAGACGAGGGAGTTAGCTTGCTGGTCCTCATGTTTCATGCTAGTGTAGTTCAGTCTCTATTTGGTAACGTTAGCAGCATTTTATAAGCTAGCTAGTCAGCTAACCAATTTAAATTGGCAGCTGGGTAACACTAACAAGGTACTCTCGAGTAACATGTTAATATTTGTTCTTTGCAGTGCCAGTTCTACGGAGTACGATCAAATCGTGCAAAAACCACGTAAAATACTTTGCCAGTTTATTGAGAGGATACTGAGGGACGTTGATGTTGGTGGGTTATTCTTATTCCCAGACGTTACGATATTTATTTACACAAATGACTCTCTTAAGATTCGCGTTGTGATGTACATGCCTTATCATACAGTATCAATTTTTATGTTTTACTGTGCTACAGTTGCTCTGGAATTGTGCAAGACCACCAGCTCTCAGCCAGCTTGTGTGATGCTCCTAGACTTTGTCCAGCACTTAATAAAGTCTTCACCAATAATGTTCATGAGGCCATCTAAAGAATATGGTGACATTGAAAAGGGGAGCATAGGTAACTGTCTCACTTCACTAATCATAGTTGTTTGAGGGTATTGGTTTTTATCTTGTCTGATTTGTATAGCTTTTGCTAATTGTCTTACCTCACAGATTTCAGCAAATGGATCATTGGCTGCCTTCTGCAAATTATTGCTGCCCCAGGATGTCAGCCTCTGCATGAAAAGATCAACTCCGTCATCTGCTCTTTGCTGCACATGCTCAGAACTAAGGGCCCAGTGATTTTTGGTGTGTTAGCCAGGGGCCTCATCAGCCTGTTCCAGGAGCTGGTATCTATTTCCAGAAGACTGGCCTACAATCAAGTGAACAAGGACTCAATAAAGTGGCCTATTGTGATGAATCATTTCATGGTTATATCCTTGCCTACCAGCGCCTACCTTACCCCCACCTCTCTTCTGCTGTCATCAGCTGCTCTGGAGGTGTTAGAAGTTGCAGCCATGATAATTGTGACTGACATCTTACAGGGAATTTACTTCCCTAAGGAAGTGGGAATACTCTGGGAAGCTGCTTGTACCACCTTTGGCTGCGGGAGCCCTAAGGTGAAGGCTGTTGCTTTGACGCTGCTGACCAATGTGGTGACCTTAGGAGAGTTCCCTGAAGGACACGCTCAGGACTTCTTCTCTGCCTTCCTCCATGTCCTGGACTGTCTGGTGGCTTTTGACCAGCCCGGCCTGAAGCTTTTTCAGAAGGAGTTTGAGAGACTGTCCAAGAGAATCTTTCCCTTAGAGAGAGATGCGCACCTCCGGTTTGAGCGGGTCCACCTGAACATGTTAATGGAAAGGCTTCACAGACTGGCTGTGAGTGGGGAGCTAGAACATCTTATGGCAGCAGAGGTTACCACAGTTCTTGGTCACATATTCAACTTCATGCTGACCTGTGTGCCTGTGGGGTATGAATCAGCAGAGCCTATCCGCAGGGAGAGAGTCACTGCCATCTGTAAGACACTGACCAAGACCATCGGCACTCAGACACAGCAGAAGGTGAGGTTTGTTTAATGCCAATAAGTCAATATATAGGTGAGCGGAACTAGACATTTCAAAGTTGTATGAAGTAGGAATGGGTGTATCAAGCAAAGATAATACACCCTCTTCCTGCATGCATACACACACACACACCACATTCCCCTCCACAGTTAATTTGGTGTTGTGTGGGAATGGACGGTAAATGTTTAAGACAGATTGGTAATCGATACCATGACGACCTAGTACCATAAATGATAATCTTCTGAAATGCTTTCAGTTGGAATCGCAACCATTGAATTAACGTGTTCGAGAGGGTCAAGGGCAAGGGGGAAGGGGGACTTCTCACCATGTATTCATTACATTGATATAACAGTAAGCCCTTGCTCCATTGATGTCCCATTACTTCTATCAGGATTGTTAAAGATCTATGTGAAGCCATTTAGCATTACCGCAAGTGGTTGTGATCAGCCAGCTGGCTATGGAAACTTTTAAATAACCATAAACGGTTTCAAAGGCAAAGTTCCATTTGCCTGAAATGATGGCTGGTTGTCTAGCTGATGTTACAGTCTGATCAATTTAGCTTATTAAATTATAAAAGGATAAGGTAGAAACCTTCAAACTGCCTGTGCAGCTTCATATTAGCACAGGTTCATATTCTTACACATTTAAGTGAGTAAATATTATCACACGCTAGCAGCTGCCAACTGTTGTGGAAACCCTCTGGGTGCCTGTACAGCTTAATATTAAAACAAGTTCTTATTCGCTTTGTATTAGTTTCTAATTATTATTCTTATTATTTTTTTTTTTTTTTTTAAAGATGGAAAATTTTGCACACAGTGATTAAAGCAGCATAACGGATCAACTGCTAATCGCTAACGAGATGCTAGTGGCTCAAACTAGCGAGTTTTAATTTTAAGGTAAAACTGCGTTTCCCTAACCCTAACCCTGAAGTACAATTCCTGCATAAGGCCACTTTAAAAAGTGCATGCCTTGTGTTAATACTTGACTTTGTTTAAATTACTTAAATGCACAGTGGCAAAGCCACCAATTTGTTTCTGTAATGAGCAGTTAAATACAAATGTAAAATGTGGGAAAGAATATTTCACACAAAATGTATCTAATATTGTGTTGGTCATATTTAAATCATTCAGTATGTTTTGTTGGGAAAAAAAGAGGATAAAATGAAAAAAAATTGCATATCGAATCGCAATCGCAATATTTGGGGGGGAAATCACAATTAGATTATTTTCCCAAATCGTTCAGCCCTACCTGTTACCCACGCTTCAAAATACAAATTGTTAAGATTTAGCTAGAATAGTTCATAGCTAGGGTAACTGGCATGAGACCTCGCATGTTTTACACTCCTCGTGGAATAAAGATGACATTGCAGTCTTAAAAGGCTACTTTTAGGTTAGAATAATAACCTAAATGTTTGTGCTATTATTGTTTTTTCAGATTGTGGAGGTCTGTCTATGGGCTGCTCTGAAGACAGAAAGAAGAACCATTTTACAGATAACCGATGGAGCCTTGTCTGACTGTGCTGAACCCAGTACTGACATCAGTGAAATAGCAGCTAAAAGACAGCGATGTTCTCTGCCACCTCCCTCAGGCTGTGTGGCCAAATCACAACCAGTGTAATTCATGATTGTATATTAGCATCTACTCTCATTCATTTACCAATTTTGGTGGTCATTTTTGTGACTGACATCTTACAGGGAATTTACTTCCCTAAGGAAGTGGGAATACTCTGGCAATAGCCGTGACCTTTAGATTATTAATCTGAATGATCTTCATCTCCCTTATTTATATGTCAGCAACATGTTGTGGCTGATTCATTATTGCTGGTGTTGTTGATTGTGTGGACTATTGCATGGTTAAGTATTTCTCAGAATGACAGGATTTCCCTCCTGTTAGTGTGGTTGAGATGAAGACAAGAAGCCCGGTGTGGGGGGCTGTGGAGCAGAGGCTTGAGGGGCTGGTTACTGAGCTGAAGACCTGCACCCATTCCCACACCCTATTCCTTCTGGAGGGGATGGCTGTTATTCTCCGTCTGGCTGGATTCTGCTCCAAGATCACCCTCTCAGACACGGACAGGTACGGTAGGAATGACTTCTTATGGCCCTGTCTGTAGTGGCACTTTCTGTGAAATGGTAAAGGTTGGTGATATGCACAAACGTTTTTACCATGTTACTTTCAACTGTATGGATAGTACTGGCATTATATCACAATATTTATCAGTTCAAGTTCAAATCCTTAATGGCCTAATATTAAATTGTTACAGTGGCAACAGCACTAACAAATATGCATTTCAAAAGTATTATTTAAATAAGAAACATTTCAAGGAGTTAGAAGATCAAGAAACATTACGGTATTAAAACTACTTTTTAAATTCATAAACATGTAAAGGTATTGAAAGAGTTTATCTTAATTAAGTCACGATAAAACAAGCCTCTAATAACTACCACAAATCCTTCAAACTGTGTTTGACTAAAAAAACATCAAGGGAAAACTCAAATGTAGCAATTAGCCCTGAAGTCTCGGCCAGGATCAGCAGCCTGTTGTAATGTTCCAGCTCTGGTGCATGGCACAGCATTTGCCCCCCATGCTGAAGGCATCTTCAGGTGGGGCAATAGTTTGCCGTGTGTGGCCAATCCAACTCACTGGGTGACCAATGTTTTCATATATGTATGGCTATGGCTGGCTTTCAATGAAGTCTCAACTAATCTAGAAGGACAACACAGCAAGATGAAAATAGTATGCTGTTTAAAAGAATATGGTTATTGTCCAAATGACAAGATGTAACCCAAAGCAGTCTGTGCCTTCTTTCCCATCACTTATTGCATAGGTATTGAGTAGGCCCCTTTCTTGTTGTTCTAATGGTGTATATGAAACATGGGCAAGTGGTGGCGATGGCTATCACTGGCAATATGGATGCCGGGGCTATATACTATTTGGTTTTGGAATAAAGTCTCCCTCCACAGCCGACACGTCAGAGACCGACAAAAGATACAGGTTAAACACTCACTGTACAACTGTAGTTTCTTTAGTTAGGGTAAACAGACACAGGTGTGTCTCTCTAGGGATCCTTCCCATCTGGTCAAACCCTTATAATGACGGCTATGAGCCTGACAAAACAAGCAGTTTTCTGTGACGTGCCTGCTTGCTCCATAGGATCCCATTGTGTAACCATTTTTAGGTTGGTGGTTATAGTGTTCTACCTCAAGTTTAAAAAAAAAAAAAAAACGTTTTAGTAAAAGTTTGGACCCAAAAAGATCTAAAAATGATCTTGAAAAAGGAGTTCCCATTAGGCTAATAGCTGTGTGTTTTAATGTGTTTTTAGATTAAATCAGAAACGTATGATCCAGTACACCAGATTTGAAGTGTCAGTTTTTGTCTTAAATCCTTGTAGGGGAGCTGAAGGGTGTGACCCTGAGGGAGAACCAATTGAAGAACACAGTTACACTCTCAGCAGCACCAACAAGCTGCTGTGGTTGCAGGACCAGACACTGGTCCAGGTGCTGGAGACCTGCTACAAGCTGTTGGTCAAAGGTGCCGTTGGAGAGGATCTGAAGTCATGGATGGAATGTATTATCAGAGTCTTGGATGCCATACTCTTCATTACCAGTAAGCAGTTCCTGATTGTATGGAACACTGAAGGTTTCTGACCATTTATTACATTTACTAACTTCTGGTCACACTCTTCTATCATGAATTTTCACTTTCTTGTTTGTTGTGTGTGAAGTCAACAGGAGGCCGGACCCCAGTCTCAGTAGTTGTTTCTGTGCCTTGCTTTCCCTTCCTTGGGTGCAGGAGCACTCTACTCTCTCCGTCTACCAGACAGCTAACTTCCCAGCACAAACCACTACACTCTCCCAGAAATTGGGTCCAAGTTTCTGTAAGTTGCTTCACTGCTGGTTTTACTTTAGTCGTCCACTTTTTGTCCATCCTATGTATCATATGATGCCAAAACATTTCATTTGATCAAGTCTAGTTGTTTCCACTTATTATTAACTGTGTGTGTAAATCCAACTGCATTTTTTCAGTTTGTTCAGATTGTGTTTCTTTTGTTTTGATCATTCTACTGCAGCGCCTCAGATGCAGGCTCACTGTGTGTTCCTTATGGCACTGCTTCCTAAGAAAGTGTTTCCAGACTGGCGTTCAGCTGTGTATCGCTGGGCTCTGCATAGTATGAGTGAGGATGTGAGGGCGGAGACCGTGAGAGGTTTCCCCATCCTGTTGCACAACCTCGGTGTCAAGTCCTACTGCCTCATCCATGAGGTCTTGCTGTAAGTGAACCCTTGAAACTTATTTCGGGACTGAAAACACTAGGTCTGTTTAAATCAGGGGTCTCAAACTCAAATAAGGCTCATTAGCATCAGGCGCTTTAAACAGGCCACTCTGAGCAGGGTTGTTTTAGGAAGGGTAAAAAGGATGTTGTTTTACACAGGGTAAAAAGGGTGCTGTTTTAAATGATCCTTGTGGTATATTGACCAAAGTTTGTTACAGACATTTAATGAAGACCCCAAGGAACCATATGAACTTGTGGTAAAATGGGTATAGATGTCCTGTATTAACATGCAAGTGCTGTCCCATTTTGCTTACCATAGGCCAGGGATTTGAAATGCGTTGATATTCAAACATTTTGTGTGTTTACAGAAGCAGGTTACAGGACAGTTCCCCCTCTGTGAAAGTCCGGTTGGCTGGTATCTCAGGACATCTGGTCTGCTGTTTGTCTGAGAACTCTAGAGTCCAGCTTCTAGGGAAGTCCATTATTTCATCCCAATATCTATGTGCCAACTTTACATTGGGAGATACTCATTATGACAGAAGTACCACTATCGGTGCTTCTATCCTTAAACCCTTCCTCACACTGCTCAAGCCTCAGGAGGATAGTGCAGTCAAGCGAGGTGAGTTTCTTTGATACTAAAACATATAGTACAGTTGTTGTTTACTCAATATGTTTGAAGGAATTTCTGCTTCTCTTCACTCCCTGACAGCTTTTATCCAGAACATTCCCCATCTGTGTAAGCACTTGGACCTGAGCAACAGTGACCCCGACACCAAAGCCCTGGTAACTGCTTTAGTTGACCTCATAGAGGACCCAGACTGTGAGGTACGGATGCTCTTCAGTAAGACCCTCAAGAACATGCTGGAGTCGTGGAACGGTGATGACTTCCTAAAAGATGTATGTTTACTGCACTCACTCATCAACCAGATTGGAAAGATTGAGGATGTAATGGTATTAGATTAGATTAGATTGGATTAGATTCAAATGTATTGTCATTGCACAGAGTACAAGTACTAAGAGCACGAAATGCAGTTTAGCATCCAACCAGAAGTGCAAAATAGCCATAAAAGTGCATAAGAGTTTGTGCATATGTAAAGTGGAATAAGTGAATAAATAAGATGTATACAGTAAGAGTAAGGTATGAAATATGAACAGAATTGGGACTAGCAGCAATTGAGGTAGGAAGTGTAGATAGATCAAGTGTATATAAAGTGCAGGTGTAAGTATTAGTGGTGGTAATAAGTAAAGAGAAGTGAATGAGGTAGTAGTAATATAATGATTAGTAAGTGTTGTAAGGTGTAAGTACAGTTAGTACAGTAATACAGCAAAAATGGATTGTAAGTACAGTTAATACAGTACAAAGTGGGATAAACAGTAAAAGTGGGATAAAAAACACATTCTTGTGCAAATGTTCAATTGTGCAAATGTTCAGTGGTTGGAGGGTGTGTGGCAGTCAAGCCAGGGTGGAGGTGGGAAGTACAGTCTCAGGGGGGAGGTGTGTGTGTGTGGGGGGGGCTATCCCCTAGGGTGACAGCCATAGACATGTATAGGTAGATGCCCCCTTCGGCCTTGGACCGCATAAATCGTCGGCGCCATCTTACCAGAGGAGCTATTTCGTCATCGGAGTGAAGATGCCTAGTTCATGTGCCGCTTGGGGGTGCACTACCGTCAGGACAGATCGCAAGGAATTACCTTTCACAAGTAAGACTAAACAATTGTTTCTATTTGTAATTGTAAAATTCAGTCATGTCACGTAGATCATGTATTATGTTGAGAGCTAAGAGCTAAGTTGAGACAGCTAAGTTGCCACCAGAATCAGACTATAGCTAGTCTAACGTGAAATGGACATGAGGAGCAAAGCCTTATTCTATCGTTCGTCAACAGGAGATAATATTGTCAAGAAATATAGGATATACAGTATATATATATATATATATATAATCTACCACTACTTGCTTGTGAGTAATTACTATGTATGTATAATGTAATTATATAGGCCTAGCATTTATGGTCGCGACGGATGGCTGCGTTTCGGCTGAGCGACTGGCCTTAATTTCTCTCTGTGATGTATTTAAAAAAGAGACTAGATTAAAACAAAAAAAGGCTCAAAACATGCCACTGTATATGTAATAGTTCTACAATATATGAAGGTGTCACGTAATGAATGAAACTACGGAAAAAATGTCACGATATTCTACATGCACCAGTGAGATGCACCTGCAGTCAGTCGCCGGCCGAAATTGACGTTTTAAACGTTAGGCTATTGCTATTTAAATGTTTTTGTTTTTGTTTTTTTAAAGATACATCTGTATTATGAATCTGACTGACTGGCTAGCTAACCTTTCTCGCAATTTTAAGGTTTCCCAAAGAGAAGCAGTTGAGGAGACAGTGGGAAGTGGCTGTGAAAAGGGAAGACTTTTCTGCGACTGAGGGGTCTATGCTCTGTAGCCAGCACTTTGCACGGTTGTCCTTGGTTGTGTCTGTATTCCATCAAAACTGAGCACGCTGCAATTACAGACTGGCAACAGTCGAAAAAAGCTCAGCAAGACCATACTCTTTAAAGGGTTCTAGCCTAGATTAAGTTATTATATTATATCATATATATCTTAAAATATATTATATTATATTATATTGTATCACATATATATCTTACAATATATTATATCATATTGTATCACATATTATATATATCATATATATGTTATTCCATTATACTGAGTCATTATATTGTATTATATATATGCTATGTTATTTATATTACAGTTCAACTATTGAGATGTGTATGTATATATTGAGATGTGTATATTTTTACTGCTATAGAAATATATAGCTTTTTTTTGTAATGTTGATTTGTGAAATAACTGTGTATTGCCAATTGCACTGTTCAAGGTTTCTTAATGCACATACTTGAAAAGGAACTATTAAACTATGAAAAACAAACTGACTGCCAGTTTCTCACTATTTGATGTATGCTCTTTCTCTTAATGATGGTCAATACGTAGTAACTAAAGCACTATTTCGATAGTTTATAGATCTTCTCAGTATTTTTCAAAGTGCACGAGCTGTACAAGTAAAGTGAGCGTTTATCATAGACCCATGCACATGTATGACTGGCGATTTAACTAGCGAGATTCAAAGTAACGTAGAGGCAAATCTTTTCCACACACTTCACGTAGGGCATAAACCCTTGAATACTCCATGAAATTGGTTGCGAAATGTAAAAGGTTATCGTGATTTTTATCCAGATAAACCGCAGCTCCTGGCAACTTGCGCTTGTTTGACACGTCTGACAGACCTCTGACGGCAGAGAGCTCCTCTGCCAAAATGGCGGCGACGCGTTTCGCCGAGGCAACGGGCTGAAGCAGTGGAGGCGGCGTCTATCTATACAGGTCTATGGTGACAGCCACAGGGATGAAGCTGTTGAAGCTGTTCTTGAACCTGCTGGTACGGGAACGGAGGACCCTGTAGCGCCTCCCAGAGGGGAGGAGGGCAAACAGTCTGTGGCTGGGGTGTGAGCTGTCCTTGGCAATGCTGCGCGCCCTCCGCAGACATCTCTTGCTCTGGACAGCCTCAATGGTGGGAAGAGTGGAACCAGTGATGCGTTGGGCAGTTTTCACCACCCTCTGCAGTCTTTTTTAACCGTCGGCGGAGGTATCATGATGTCATTGATGTCCATTCTCTTACAGCTTCTTGCTAGCCGGTTGAAAGAGGCCTACAACAACGCCAAGATGGGAAGAAACAACGAGCTGAAAAGCACGCTTATCTTTGCCACAGGAGAAATTGGGAGGTACTGTCTTTAGACATCAGTCATGATCTTTACCTGAATATCCCTCACAGAATCTTTCCTTTTTTCCCAAATGAATCTGACTGTATGAAGCATTAGTATTAACCCTAACCCTAAATTAATCTGACTGTATGAAGCCTTAGTATTAACCCTAAATGAATCAGACTTTATGAAGCATTAGTATTAACCCTGACCCTAAATGAATCAGACTTCATGAAGCATTAGTATTAACCCTAACCCTAAATGAATCAGACTTTATGAAAGTATTAGTATTAACCCTAACCCTAAATTAATCGGACTGTATGAAGCATTAGTATTATACCTCACAGAATCTTTTCTTTCTTGCCAAATTGATCTGACTGACTTTATGAAGCATTAGTATTAACCATGGCCTAAATCAGGGGTCTCAAACTCAAATTACCCGGGGCCGATGAGCGTCCAGTCTGGTCATTGGGGGCCCAGATTTTTACGGTCAACGTTGGGGTGGCCCATTTAAATCAATGGAACTTTTTTTTTATATATATATATATACAGTACTGTGCAAAAGTTTTAGGCAGGTGTGAAAAAATGCTATGAACTAAGAATGCTTTGAAAAATGTTTTACATGGTAAGACTGAGCACAGCAACAAGACACAACGTAGTTATACTGCATCAGCAGGGTCTCTCCCAGACAAAGATTTCAAAGCAGACAGGGGTTTCAAAATGTGCAGTTCAAGCTCTTTTGAAGAAGACGTTGAGGATCGTAGACGCAGTGGTCAGCCAAGGAAACTTAATGCAGCTGATGAAAAACACATCAAGCTTATTTACCTTCGAAATCGGAAGATTTCAAGCAGTGGCATCAGCTCAGAACTGGCAGAAACCAGTGGTACCCAGGTACAGACATTTACTGTCCGGGGAAATCTGGCCAGAAGTGGTCTTCATGGAAGAGTTGCAGCCAAAAAGCTCTACCCCGACAAGGAAACAAGGCCAAGTGACTGAACTAAGCACGAAAACATAGAAACTGGGGTGCAGAAACATGGCAGAAGGTGCTCTGGACTGATGAGTCAAAATTAGAAATATTTGGCTGTAGAAGAAGGCAGTTTGTTCGCCGAAGGGCTGGAGAGAGGTACAATAATGAGAGTCTGCAGGCAACAGTGAAGCATGGTAGAGGTTCCTTTCCAGTTTGGGGCTGCATTTCTGCAAGTGGAGTTGGAGATTTGGTCAGGATGAATGGTGTCCTCAATGCTGAGAAATACAGGCAGATACTAATCCATCATGCAATACCAGCAGGAACATAACCCCAAACATACAGCCAATGTCATTAACAACTATCTTCAGCTTAAAGAAGAACAGAAAGTCCTGCAAGTGATGGTAGGACCCCCACAGAGCCCTGATCTCTACATCATCGAGTCTGTCTGGGTTTACATGAAGAGACAGAAGAATTTTAGGAAGCCTACATCCACAGAAGATCTGTGGTTAGTTCTCCAGATGATGTTTGGAACAATTTACCAGCCGAGTTCCTTCAAAAACTGTGCGCAAGTGTATTTGGAAGAATTGATGCTATTTTGAAGGCAAAGGGTGGTCACACCAAATATTGATTTAATTTAGAATTTTCTTCTATTCCTTCACTGCATTTTGTTAATTTATAATGAATTGATGAAAATAAACTGTTAACACTTCCATTTTTGAAAGCATTCTTAGTTTACAGCATTTTTTCACACCTGCCTAAAACTTTTGCACAGTACTGTATAAATCAATGGAACTTTGCGGGCCGGATGAAATCGCTTGGGGGGCCGGAATTGGCTTGCGGGCTTGAGTTTGAGACCCCTGGCCTAAATGAATCTGACTGTATGAAGCATTAGTATTAACCCTAATTGAATCTGACTGTATGAAGCATTAGTATTAACAATGGCCTAAATTAATCGGACTTTATGAAGCATTAGTATTAACCCTAACCCTCATATCTTCCCCACTGGGCAGAGCTGCTAAGGGGAGCCTGGTGTCCTTTGCTCTGCTGCACCTCTTGCACTTCCTGCTGTCCAAGACCACACAGGTGTCCATGGTGGCCTACACTGAGATCCAGGCCCTGGCCACATCGAGGGGCTTAAAACTGCAGTCCTTTTTTAACCAGTATCGGAAACCAGTGTGCCAAGTGAGTGCCACGCATGCAGCTTCACTGACATGTTATCTTTTGCATCACTTGACATTGCAAACCTACAGTTGTGCAAAAATACTCAACCCTCTTGAGTTGGGACCATTTTCTGGATTAAAAAAGATACTTTATGTATAGGTCTATTCAAGGTGCAATCTGCGATTCTTACCCCATTCATTTTTTTTTGTCAATCAGCAAATTGCTCCTCACAGTCCTCTAGCTGTGCATTCAGTGTTTGCACTAAAACAGTTCAGTGGTTTGAGTGGTTTTCACAGTTTAACCCTCTCTGTAAAAGGGAAACAAACAATATGGCCAGCACAGTCATAAACAATCCCAGCCAATCACCACAGGGTACAATTGCATTGGCTGTTGAGAACAAATATCAACAACCTTTCATGAAATCGAATCAGAAATTGTATCTTGGGCTCGAAGAACTGAACTGAAACTAAAGAAACCACTGGTGAATATAATTCAGACGAAATGGAAATTAAAATTGAATGCAAACATATTGTCAAAATATAAATAAAAACCTTGTTATAGCAATTATAACCTTGTTAAAGGTGCCATAGAAGGCATTTATTCAGTATTTTAAATCGTTCTCTGGTGTCTACATAGAGGGTGTGTGACTTTGGTCGGGGCGGAAGATGTCCTGATGAGGTTTTGCACGTCTGTTTACAACCCTGTGATGGGGCCTTAGAATTAAACAAGCTGTTGTCCCTTATTTGGGAAGTTCATTAATCATGTACAGTGAGGCACCGTGAGTGCTCACACAGACAGTTACATGTTGAAAGAAATCGCTAAAAACTGTGAGTTGAGCCATGGAGCATTTGGGCATCTAATTGTGTATGTTTAAGCTTTCAATGGAGGAGGAAACAGATGTTGAGGAACAGCCAGTTGCTCGGAGATTGGAAATGATTGCTTCTGAGTGGTAAGTTTTGTCATATAGTGTTTCCAGTAACAATCTGCCCCACATAAGTTAGCTGTAATAAGCTCACTTCAGCCTTGACACAATAATTACTATTAGCATAGTCATAACTTTGGTTTAAGCATTGGAACAAGAACATTGTAATTATTTTGCAGCTTTGTCAACAATGATTTGATGATGCTAGTTTGGACATGCAACTTCTTTATTAGGAACGCTGGACAGCAAAGGCAGCTCTAAAATGTGTTGTTTGGAATGAATTGAGAGTGCTGCTATCAAATTCTGTGACTTACATTGGGCTATTGATTAGACATTTGTTCAGGTTACCAAAAGTACAGAGAATGTGGAAGCGTCTTGTCAATGTCAGTATCAAAGACTTAGTAATGTTAATTACTACTCCCCTGCTGTATATCTGACTAGGACTGCTTGGCCTACCATTAATTAACAAATGACATGAATGGCTATCAATACCTTTTTTACTTTTCCAGGTGGTCTTGTGAAAGCTGTGAGAGAGAGAAGCCTGTGTTGCAGGGAAATACCACAGGTAACTAAGCTGGATACAAATTCACAGACACTGTGTTACGACCCCCTGGCGCCAGGTGTGGGTATAAGAGCACTGCAACATCTTGTGATCGGCCTTTTACAGCTTCAGCTTCTCTCTCATTTACCTTTTGCAAACACTCCTACTCACCAACATACTCTTCACGCATCCGCCCATCTTTGAATACCCTAAACTTTGGTTGGACCTATCTTTTTGAGCAAATAAACACATTTTGGTTATCAATTGACCTCGTTGTCTGCCTCCTTTCTATGTCGCGACCTCACACGCCAGTCGTAACACACTGGCTGGATTAGATAAGAAATAAAGAATCTCTGAATAATTAATAACATAGTCATTTGATGTGGTACCTCTATTTTTCTTCAGCATCATCCAAATATGACCCAATAATAAACTCTCAATCAGATAAATACTAAAACTGTTTGTGCTTTCCTCCTCTCCTTTCCCTGCAGAAGATGTGGACGCTTGGCCAACCTTTTTGACGTATTGTTTGAAAATCTATTTTGGTCAGACAGGACAAGTCTCTTAGGAGGCATGTTTCCAAAACTATGAACTAATATGATGGACCAGTGCAAAAACAGCAACATTGAGCCTGTTGGTGAAAATCATTCAAACAGTCAGAAAACAGTCACAATTTTTGTCAAAACATTGCTTCATTGTTTGCTTCACAGAGAAATGTAACTTTCACACAATAAATACAAGTATGTAGTGTTGTTTTGAGTACCCACTGCCTAAAATGGTCATGTATGCTGATAATCTCCTTATCAGAGTAACATTAGAATGAAAACAGCAACACTGCACATTGATCAACCTATTCACACTTGCCATCTTCTGAATGCTCATGAACCCATTTATACCAATTGACAATAAAGCCTCTTCTACAGAGGGGAATTAACTAGGTAGAGACAACAGATTGGTTAGAAGGAAGGAGAATGCAGGATTTCACTAATAGGAGAATCGCTTTGGCAGCCTACATCATTTGTTAGCGGGAGCTGATATGATGCACTCTGAAATCCATAAGTCATACTGACCGAGAGCGAATCCTTTGTTCAGAGAGTGTTCAAGGGTGCTGCTGGAGTGTCCTCTGCGCTCTTGAAGCACGCCCAATCCTATGTGGATGTACGAGAGCATCCATTTCAACTCAGTCTGGTTTTGGGTTTCCATGGATCTTTCATTAACAAGCTTAATGTGAAAATCCATGTTCCATGTTTTTCTGACAGGCAAAATAGTATGTGACCCTTACTTATTAAATAAATCACACACGATACATGAGCTCCCCTTAATTCTAAAGGGAAGCACTGTGGGCCAATTAGGAGCACTTAGGAGAAGATGCTAGGATCTCAAATGTGCCTCACGTGTAAGAGAGTGCAAGCTGCATCACACCACCTAGACGCTGAATAGAAAAGACGTCGGCTCAAAAGATGTCGATTGGCAATTATTCAGAAAAGTCTGGAGCTGAAGTGCATCCATTTGGCCAAACCTCGGAGCGGTTGTTAAAGAAAGATTTTAAAGAAAATGCTGAATGGAAGAAAGTCATTTTTAATACCTGAACATTTCAAGAGGGTTGAATACTTTTGCAGAGCATTGTATAGTTAAAATATCATTATTTGAACGGCATATTAGTATTAAGAGCACACATACTTACAGAATGATTGGACTGTAAAGAAATTCATTAAACTCAATAAAGACAAGTTAACCATGTAAAGTTTACAGTGTGAAACAACTGATCAGAAATTCTCTTTGAGTTGTGATTCTGACCATTTCTTCCAGTTTTTGGTGGAATCCATTCACTCGCGCCACATGACAGCGCTGCGCTCGACCCCAGACCAGAGCAGCGAGGCTCTCCGTGAAGAGGCAGCTCACCAGAGGGAGGTGGCCTTGGATGTCTTCTTCCACGTGGCCCAGGTCTTTGATTTCCCTGACCTCAACCGCTTCCTCAACGTAGGTCTTACCTTTTCGTCTTTTCTTGGTTTAATATGGTATAAAACATCTTGGTCTGTGTGTGCCTAGCTTACTGCAATGTTAAAGAGCTGCTTTTAAGAAATTCGACCCTTCAATATGTGGCGATCATTATCAAATTATGTTTTTTGTCCTTGACTTCTCCTCTTTAAGTTGTATTGTGTCACTCGACTAAAAATGTGACTGTGACTGGCAGGGCATCGTAGACTTTGAACGTTTTGGTCGCTTTTGCAAGACAGCCAAAATGGTTACCAAATCAGCAGAAAAACTGGCTGGGAGGCTTAAGGGTTTCTATACTTTCTAGGACAAAAGAATGCATTTGAGTGGTAAATATTCCACCCTGCTGAAATGCCAGAGACATTTGAACGAATCAGCATCGTTCTTTTGGGGGTTTTTGGTTCTGATTTGGGTGCCTCTGACTGCTTGTCACCCTTGCTTATTATTATTATTATTATTATAATTAGTGTTGGTGTTGTTATTAATAATGATCTTGTAGGTTAGAACACAATTTGTGGTCGTATAAAATGAAGCTTCCCATACAGACATTCTGTAAACCCTAACACTATGAAAGACTTCAAGGTACATCAGGTAGGAGTCTGGCCAAGATGGCCAATAATTGTGTTCATGACAGTGTCAACACATGGCAGTGGACACAGGATTTCTGAATGTGTTCATGAAGTTTGACATGACTTCAATCCTTTGACTGTCTTCCCTCATGTTGTTTGTGTTGCGTAGCGCACACTGCAGGTTCTCCTCCCCTATCTAGCAGCCAAGGCCACCCCCACTGCATCAGCCCTGATACGGACAATTGCCAAACAGCTCAACAGCAGCCGCAGGGAGATCCTCATCAGCAACTTCAAGTACATCTTTTCTCACCTCGTGTGCTCCTGCACCAAGGACGAGCTGGAGAAGGCCTTCCACTACCTTCAGGTGATGAAAGGAGAGATTTCATGAGAAATGGAGAAATAATAGGAGGATAATGTGAAGTTAGAAGGAAAGTGCGTTTTGAATGGAGTTGTCCTTTTTTCTTTGGTAGAAAGAGACGGAACTGGAACTAGGCAGTCTTCTGCGGCAGGATTTCCAAGGCCTCCACAATGAACTGCTGCTCCGGCTGGGAGAGCACTACCAGCAGGTGTTCAACGGGCTGGCCATCTTATCCTCCTTCGCCTCAAGTCATGACCCCTCCCAGAGCCTACGGGACATCAACACTCCAGAGTGCATGGTTAGTCCTCGTCCTTCTCCTGCCAGGCATGTCCATATCTGTGTGTATAGGCATGTTCATATCTGTGTGTATAGGCATGTTCATATCTGTGTGTATAGTCATGTTCATATCTGTGTGTATAGTCATGTTCATATCTGTGTGTATAGTCATGTCCATGTCTGTGTGTATAGTCATGTTCATATCTGTGTGTATAGTCATGTTCATATCTGTGTGTATAGGCATGTTCATATCTGTGTGTATAGTCATGTTCATATCTGTGTGTGTATATTCATATCTGTGTGTATAGTCATATTCATATCTGTGTGTATAGTCATTTTCATATCTGTGTGTGTATATTCATATCTGTGTGTATAGTCATGTTCATATCTGTGTGTATAGTCATGTTCATATATGTGTGTATAGTCATGTTCATATCTGTGTGTATAGTCATATTAATATCTGTGTGTATAGGCATGTTCCTATCTGTGTGTATAGTCATGTTCATATCTGTGTGTATAGTCATGTTCATATCTGTGTGTATAGTCATGTTCATATCTGTTTGTATAGTCATGTTCATATCTGTGTGTATAGTCATGTTTATATCTGTGTGTATAGTCATGTTCATATCTGTGTGTATAGTCATGTTCATATCTGTGTGTATAGTCATGTTCATATCTGTGTGTATAGGCATGTTCATATCTCTGTGTATAGTCATGTTCATATCTGTGTGTATAGTCATAAATATGTTAATGGCAACACTTGGACACTTGAATTTCTGGTACACAGGCTGACTATTTACAACCTAAATTTCTGGGGATCCTCGCTTTCTTCAACATGCAGCTGCTCAGTTCAAGTGCCGGAGAGAAAGACAGGAAGAAGATGGTCCGTATCTGGAGTTGGAAACTCACGTTTAACATTATATGATATTGGAATTGCTTACATATCTTTCTCATTTTGTGAATAGTAATAGTATCTCCTGATGTTTCAACCTTTCAGGCCTTAAACAGTCTGATCGCCTTCATGAACCTGATGGGGCCCAAACACATTAGCTCTGTGAGGGTTAAGATGATGACCACACTCCGGACCGGCCTGAAGTACAAGGAGGATTACCCAGAGCTCTGTTGCCAGTAAGGTTCCCCCAGCTTCAGAGATTCTTCTAGCAGTTTTGTATCCACTCTATATACTATTATTACAGTCCTACACAGCAGCATTGAAATATTTAACAGTAGGGCAGTAAAACGTTGTTTCCTCAGAAAGAGTCTGTCAGTGTAATGCTCATAGATCTGACTCCCCATGTGTCAGTGTGCATGAGTCCCCCCTGTAGTGATCACCCTAAATGCTTTGTTTTTCACTGAAAAGATATTACACAGAAATCCAAATCTAAAGAAATCCAGAAAGATTTACTTCACTTATGTCATCTAACCTGTCCGTATCTCAGTTTACACATGGTGTTTCTTTTCAAAATAAAATAGAACTGTATATACTTGATAACAAAGAGAAAGTCTTATGTGCATTTGAACAGGACCTGGGATTGCTTTGTGCGGTGCCTGGATCCACCTTATCTGGGGCCTCTTCTGAGCCATGTCATTGTGGCGCTCCTGCCTCTCATATCCATCCAGCCCAGAGAAACAGCTGCCATCATCCGCTATCTCATCCTGGAGAACCGGTGACAGATACACACACTTTAAACACAGTAACACTTACCACTGCTTCTTCCTATACTTGATAGTCCCTGAATATAATCTAACAATTGTTTAATGTAATTGGACATGGTTATCACATGGAAGTGAACACAAATGGACATGTGAACACCTTCCATTCCACGTTCCTTTTATTGACCTCAGCCTTTAGGAATCTACAAACACAGGCACAAATGTTAAGGAGTTGCCACACATATTTTAAGGTTGGGTATTGGAAGATAACCATTAATATTTTATTATTTTAAAAGATTCATCATTTGTATTACATTTATGTATGTAAACATATGTTTGTGTGTGGGTGTGTATATATATTTATTTAATATGTAATGTTATAAATATGTTTGTGTGTAGTATTTAAACAGTGGATGGATGGATTTTGTAAATAATTAAGGACTTTGGGACAGCCTCTTTACAAAAGTATGAGAGTTTGACCCCACTGTTGGATGTATAAGACCCGTTTTCAATTTTGATATGAAGTGAACTATATCTTATCACTCTTTGTTCATTAGGGAAGAAGTCAAGGACTTTCTCCATGAAGTATACTTCTTGCCTGATCATCCAGAACTGAAAGATGTTCAAGATATCCTCCAGGATTACAGAGAGGTTGGTGAGCTTGTGTCTACCTTATACTGTAGACATTATAAATCTCTGAACTGAACTTGGTTCTTTCCAGTGCAGTACCACAGCATACACACCAGTTGACACATGCCACATTTTGTTATATTTCTTCCATAGAGGGCGCTATAACATACACATTTCATTAACTCAAGAACTGCTTATCCTGAAAATACGAGATTTGGTGTGGTTTTACTTGGCACCAAAGTTCTTTCATTTCATTCCATGTTTCCATTCACCTGTTGAAGCTGTCAAATCCTTCACCCTTTTTGTCACTTGGTGCTTCCCATCTGCTTGGACCCAGATGAGCACAACTTGCAGCGTTATATTTAAATGAAAACAAGACCCTGTAGATGTCTGTGACGGTCGTGGTGCGACCGCACATGAACCGCACACTCCTGCCCCATCTTTTCAACCACTATTGCACCCAAACAGACATGGTTTGCACACACACACAAACACTCAGACCACTGATTGCAATTGGATTCACCTAATGGAAACTGTTAATTGCCTAGACTGGCAGAGGGGACACTACAAATGGTCTAGGCCATTCCACTTGAGTAAGGTGGTTTTTACAAACATGTGAGACATTATGTATTTATGTTTTACATAGTTATTTCTTTGTTTGATTTTGAGGAAATATTATGTTTATGTCTCCGGGTCTATGTGTCATTGTTGTATGGTTTAGTTTTTGTGTCTACCCCTGTGTGTAGAAATGGTGCTGGCCGCCAGGAATATATGTTCATTGTTCTGACCTCTATTTTAGAAGAGGCTAGCAGGTATTTTTAATCGGAGATTGAATTTAGAGGCATAGCAGGTTACATTTCCGGAGACTGCTGATTTTTGTCCACTACTGAGTTTGAGGCTTAGCAGGTCTCCGGGATATTTGAAGAGTTAATAAAACTTATATTTTTGAACCCTCACTCTGCCGGAGCTTTTTGGGCCAAACCCACATTTTTGACGGCAACTGAGGCTCGGCCCGTCACAATGTCTATACCAATGTTATTGGTACTGATACTGATAATAGTGTTCCCTCCACAGCAATCGTCTAAGAGCACAGACCTGCAGGCGTCACTCCTATTGTCCATGCGAGCTATACAGCATGAGAATGTGTCTGTGCGCACCCATGCCCTTACCAGCCTTAAACAGATGCTCTTCAACAACCAAGTAAGCCCTTGGGAAAGTTGGCAACAGTTACAGTGCTTTGAACATCTTATTAACTAGAGTCAAGTCACAAGAATGTTAGATGTTTTTAATTTTTTTTCTGCTGTGTTGAATGTTAGACGTTTTTAATTCTTTTTCTGCTGTGTTGTAGGATTGTCTGCTGAAATATGTGTTGGACAGTGAGATGGTGGAGCCAGTCATCTCCCAGTTGGTGACAGTGTTGTTAAAAGGCTGCCAGGATATGAACCCAGAGGCTCGCCTGCTCTGTGGAGAGTGTCTGGGAGAGCTAGGAGCTATTGATCCTGGTCGGCTGGACCTGTCAACTACAGACATTCAGGGCAAGGGTTCCACATTTGTGGTGAGGGTGCTTTCTTTCTCGGGTTCACAGAGTTCTCTCTCCTATTCCACGAGCTCAGATACAGTTACCAGAATGCACAGTCCTTCACTCATTTATTTGTTTCCCAGTGATTTTAATGTGATATAAGTTATTGCAACGATGCAATTTTATTCAATAGAGTGGAGTGGACGATCCAAACTTTGCCTACGAGCTTCTCATTGAACTGACCAGAACTTTCCTAGCCTATGCAGATGATGTCCAGGCTCAGGATGCTGCTGCTTATGCCATGCAGGTATTTTCTGATATTCCACCGGTCCTCATATAAGTAGAGTGCTTTATTGCCATCAGAATGATTGTGTGATATCTCAAAAGTAAAGTATCATATGTTTTCATGGGCCATAGTGAACAGCTGATGCCCTAAATCCAGTTCCATTTCAGCATGTTCTGGCTCTACTCTTACTGGAGGTGTCTCTTCGTTTTAGGAGCTTCTAGCTATATTTGAGTGTCGGGAAGGCCGAAGTGACACTTCAGGTCGAAGATTATGGAGACGATTTCCAGAGCAGGTTCAGGAGATCCTCGAACCACATCTTAATAGCAGGTCTGCAAATCTCCAACTGATCTATGAGACATTAACAGCCTAGTGTTCTTCACCAAGTGACTTTGTGGCATTATGAAAACTGATAAAGCCAAATGTGATGTGTTTGATCAATGAAATGTGGTGTGTGTGCTTTAAAGGTACAAAAGTTCTCAGAAGGATGTTAACTGGTCGAAACTGAAGATGCCCGTATACCTCAGCAGCCGTGGGAACAATTTTTCGGACTGGTCTGCAACATGGGCCAGCTATCTTATCAGTAAAGTGAGTACTACTTTCAGGTCACTATCTTTGATGTGGTACTGTTTTGGTTTTGCACACATACTTGGAGAGTGAGTGCCCTTTTAATTCAAGTTTCAGGAAATGGCACGTTAAGGCAGTCATGACATGTTTTGTGTTTCAGGTGAGGCATGAGTTGGCCAGCAAAGTCTTTAACTGCTGCAGATTCATCATAAAGCATGATTATAAGGTGACCATCTACCTCCTCCCCCACATCCTGGTGTATGTGCTACTGGGCTGTACTAAGGAGGACAAGCAGGAGGTATGGGTGTGCTCACCTCTTGATGTAACATTACCATTATTACGTTTGGAATCTGCTGCAGTGCCTCTGAAGAAACAAGAACCAGATTCAATATCAACAGAAAACATGTGTGATGCAGGGGGTCAGCTATCAGAGAAGAGAAGACCCAAACGCACAACACAAGACTGATATTGCAGCCAAAAAAAATAAAGTTTAATCACAACTATCCACGATTACAGGCAAAAACTAATCCATGTTCAGACAGAGACATAATCCAGAGAAAAGCAAAAATCATTGAGGGCACAGAAAAAAAGTGGCAGAAAAAAAAGGGAAGAATTCACAGAAACAAAACCAAAAAACTACTTGTAAAGAACAGGCAAGCATGTAACATAGCACAAAGTGAGATGAATTGAGTGAGAACAAAAGCAACCATAGTCTATAAACACACCAGAGGAGGCTCTTCCATTGAGTAAACGGAGGAAGGACCTCCCCAAACTTTTTTTTAAGGCGAGACACGGCAGGCAAAAACATCGTTTTTTTCAGCAGTGGTCAATTTTGAGATTTTGAGCTAGTTCACTCCCTAAACATGTAATATTTCATACTAGCATAAAGAAAATATCCTAATTATACATTAATGTGTATATTTATTCATATTTTGTCTGTTCGCGGCGTCAGCATTCTCCTAGGTTTCCAGGAAAGTTAGCATTCTAACGTAACGTGCAGTATATCGGCTTTCTGATGCCTGACATGTTTGGTACCATTGAAAAGCGCTATATCTCGCACACAACGCTATCTAATCCAAATAAGGACATTTCCTTTCCAGCAGTAACCAATGATGTTAGCAAAAACGGGAGTTTAAACCTAAGGACGCAATTTCATTGGTTTGCGGTGGTTTCTGATAACGTGATTCGTTCAGACGCATCAGGTGGTATGGCTTGACACTTCCTGAATCTTTAAATGCGATTTTCTCAAAATGAGTTTTTTGCCATACTCCAAGGATAATAACTCCACTTCAGTTCAACCTATATACACCAAACTTTCCAGTCTTGTACCGAACTATATTATGAAGACATTTACAGAGGGATTTGTAAATATATTATTCCTAGCCTGAATTATACAACATCATATCCCCAAAAACATGGCGAAAATCGATTATTGACGGCTATTGACAGTCTTTTCTGATTTACAGGAAAACAAAAGTAGATATCCATAAATCCCTCTGTAATTTTTTTCCCATCTAATATGCCAACAAAAGGGAAAAGGATTTTTTAACCTGGCTTTATCCCATGATCAGACATGATCTTTTAAACATTATGCAAATTAACGCATATTTAATGAGATAATGCCTAATTTGCATATTCAAACATCAAAATACAAAAAACTTGTAATACATTTTTTTCTCATCTAAACATGACTAATCAACTGAGAAAGTTTCATGGTGATACCTATTATTTAAGATTTTTACCCTATTCACCTGTAGTGTCTCGCCTTAATTGAACTGACTAAACTCCTTTAAAAATGCAGTTCGATATCAGTATTTAATACTATGCATATTATAATTAATCTGATACTGGCGGCTCATGGGGCTCATTCACTTACATTGCCCAGGGGAGGAAAGACCTCCCTAGCGTCTGAGTCTGCGCCAACATCGCTTAACCAATAAACAAAGGATTTGGCATTGAAGGGAGGGGATTAGACATTATTACCGAAAGAAGTTTCCCTCTACAACCATTCTGCCGTAGGATATAGATAGAACTTCACCTTCAAAGATTGTAGTAGAAAGATTGCTAATAAAGAGATGTGCAATGGAGAACAAAGGTATTATACATGTTCTATTGACCAAACCATTTTATATATTTAGCTACAGAGAGAAGGTTAGTATTTGTCTGGGAAGTCCCGCCCCTCTTCTTCCGGCGAATTTGATTTTGCCTTCAGAGTTGGTCTGGCAAAGTGTACAGTGGGGAAAATAAGTATTTGAACCCCTGGCGATTTCACAAGTTTGGCCACTTGCAAAGAAATGTGTGATCTAGAATTGTAATGGTAGGTGTATATTAACAGCGAGAAACAGAATTTCAACAAAAAAATCCAGAAAAATGCATTTTATAACATTTATGACTTTATTTGCATTTGATGCAAAAAAAAGGTATTTGAACCCCTAGCAAAACTGACTGACAAAAATGACTAAGTACTTGGTGGAATAACCCTTGTTGGCAAGCACAGACGTCAGACGTTTCTTGTAGTTGGTCACCAGGTTTACAAACATCTCAGGAGGGATTTTGGTCCACTCCTCTTTGCAGATCCTCTCCAAATCTTTAAGTTTGCGTTTTCAATGGGAGGGAATGAGGTTCAAGCCCAATATTCCACGTAACATGGCCCCATCCATAGTCCCCTTGATGCGGTGGAGTCGTCCTGTACCCTTGGCAGAGAACCAGCCCCAAAGCATAATGTTTCCACCTCCATGATTGATGGTGGGTATGATGTCCCCCCCCCCCCCCCCCCCCCCCCGTCAATCACGGCAAGTCGAGTTGATGCCAAAGAGCTTGATTTTGGTATCATCTGACCACATTCTGTCTCCCAATCCTCCTTAGAATCATTCAAGTGTGCAATGGTAAACTTCAGATGGCCCTGTGCGCTTCCTTGAGCAGGGGGAACTTGCGAGTGCTGCAGTACTTCAAAAAATTACGGCGTGGTGTGTTGCCAATGGTTTTCTTGGTGACTATGGTCCCAGCTGCCTTGAGATCTTTCACAAGCTCCCCCTGTGTAGTTCTGGGGTTATTCTGCACCTTTTGAATGATCACTGATACCACACGAGGGGATATCTTGCATGGAGCTCCAGACCTAGAGCGATTAACATTTGTTTGGTGTTGCTTCCATTTACGAATAATCGCACCAATAGTTGTCTGCTTCTCACCAAGCTGCTTGCCAATGGTTTTGTAGCCCATTCCAGCCTTGTGCAGGTCTACAATCTTATCTCTGACGTCCTTGGACAACTCTTTGGTCTTGCCCATGGGGGTGAGGTTGAAGGTATGAAGTATGATTCTTTGGACAGGTTTCTTTTATAAACGTCACCAGTTGAGATCAGGTGTACCTTGTTAGACCTAATGAGGACTAATCTGTGTGCCTCTTGGGCACATAACTGGTCATTGTGAGCCAGAATTCTTGCTGTTTGCTTGGGGGTTCAAATACTTATTTTTTGCATCAAATGCAAATAAAGTCATAAATGTTATAAAATGCAGTTTTCTGAATTTTTTTGTTGATATTCTGTTTCTCACTGTTAAAATACACCTACCAATACAATTCTAGATCACACATTTCTTTGCAAGTGGCCAAACTTGCGAAATCTGTAGGGGTTCAAATACTTATTTTCCCCACTGTATATACCAGGTTAGTTTGGAATTGTAAGGATCCTTGGAGCCAATCACAAACTGGCTATTGTCTACCTGGCGCGCCATTGGCGGATGTAAACTAACCACGACTACGTAACAAAAGCGACGGCAAAGAGAGTTTGAAAACATTGGACATGGAGGCCGCCGAAGCACAGCAAATCTTTGATACTGCTCTCGCGGCTGTCTTATATGATTTCAAAGGCAAGTTTTCTTTGAAAACAGAACAGAAACTTGCCCTGGAACAATTTATACAGAAAAAAAGCTTTATTACCGATCGTTGTATAGTATCGTTGGTCTGATTGGTTAAAGGAGTGTCCAATTACGTGACTGAAGTGGACCGCCATTGCGTAGTTCGCCAGACTAACTGAGCAAATGAAATGCAGTGAAGGGGGCGGGGAATTCCCAGACAAGGTTAGTATCAAAACAACAGGGAGACCACTTCTAAAATCCAAGTCAGTAAACCCAATGGTAAAACCGCTGCCGTTAATGCTAACTGGTATGCGAAATACTCGTGACTCACTGGTGCGTACCATTACAAACAATCGGCTAAACTGTTTTGTTTAATGAATGTTTCAGAACTCGATGTGTTTCGTATCTATTCTGATTAGCCTACATTGTCACTTGGGCATTGGCCTCATATATTAGGCTACTTTGAGTGATAGTTGTAATAATCTGAGCAGCAATTATAGGACGTTTTTGTTTTTGCCTATTTGTTTTATATAGGCTTAAAACATCTGCTAGACAGACACATAGCCTAAACATACAAATATATTTCTGTTTAATATTAAATTTAGTTAATGTCCTAAGTGATCAATGCACATTGACCAACATTCTGAAACATCCATTAACATGCCACAAACAATATTAGGCTTACAGCCAATGTTAATAGTGGCGAAATAATGTTCTTTTACTTGTTGTTTAATATTGTGGGAAGGATGTTAGTGAATGATTCAGAGCATGATGCATTTTAAATTGCATCACTTTTGGTCTTATTTAATTTTTCCTAAAATAAATGCAGCTGAAAATAAAATGAGTCAATTAATAATCAATAGCTTCAGTAATTAAGGGTGCCGGAGCAGCAGTCCAGGCCGGAGTCCTGACACTTTGAGTTTTTCTTTCCATAAAAAAATTTATATATTTTATCTGCAAAATTTGAAATGTACTGTCTACTAATAACTAGGGCCGGGACTCGATTAAAAAAATTAATCGAATTAATTTGAGGCTTTGTAATTAATTAATCGAAATTAATCGCATTTTAATCGCATATAAATATTTGACCTGAGAACAGTGAGAAGTAATTTTTTTCACATAGATTTTTAGTGTATACCATTGAATAATGACTGAATACATAAGCTTAAGCAACACAAATATTGTTTATTTTTGTTGAAGTCCAACAGACCAGTGCAATTTTTGCCATTAAGTGTAGCAACACCACATATAGAAATGTAGTAGGCTACATTTCAGAAATTCAGGTAGCCTATAGATAGGTAGACCTTCTGTAAACTATAATACTTTGGGGTTTTTAAGCACAAGCAACTGCAGTGGCCGAGTGCGCATATGTTGTTGAGGGGCCTCAGAGACTGATATCTGAGAACAAAATCTGTATAGTACTGTGTTTTCTGTGATCAGTACAATGTTGAATGCAGGTTGTAGGATGAATCTGCCAGCCATCCAGTGTAGCCATCTGCAGTGACACTGAATAGACCTTTTTGTTAAGCAGCACTTTTACTGTATAGCTAGAGAGCACGTGTATCACATTGGTTTATAGTCTGTCAAATTAGTTCTAGTTATTGGTGTTCGTTGGCATTAAAAGTTAGTGTTCTCTTATAAGCCTAGTTTGTACATCTGATTAGAGCTAGCAACCATGAATTGCTGATTTTAGATTCAGTCTTAAGACAAAAATGCATATTAGTTTTAGTCACATTTAGTCATAGTTATCCTTCTTAGTTTCAGTCTAGTTTTCGAAAACTGAGCACACTACAACAGCTACGCTTTGTCCAGGTACATCCTCAAACGTCTTTCAGTTAACCTAATGATTCAAGGTCTCTCATGAATCATTACTCCCAGGACACGGGTTAATGTTAACTCACGCTATCGGTCACGCTTAATCCTCTCCAACCACATTAGCAACAAAATAAACTGGTGAGCTAACAAGTTAACCATTCTTTCAGTATAGGTCTAGGTAGCTTACGTTTAGCCCCGTACTCAGATATTACAGCTGCTTAACACTGCTAGGATAGCTAACGTTACCGTAGTAGGAATACAAGCCTTAGCTCACTATAGCCTAAATTCATGAATTACTTCAAAGGTTTACTTCACAACTTGAATTAAGGATAATGATCCCCCGTTACGGCTAGCTGAAACTGCCAATGGATCCTCCCGTGGATGGGAGACGTACAGGCAGCGGCGTCTCCAAAGTTAACGTAACATTAATTTATATGTTAGCTGCTACGGCTAAGACTATCAGTTTCCATTACAATTTCAGTCAGTACACTGAAAATGCTGCCATTCAACTCACCTTAACGAAGTGGAAATACGGTAGCTAGGTTAGAAACGGTAGTTACTCTTATTCTTTTTCCAAGTTGAATTGAGAGGGACAGAGAGTAGAGGTTCCTTGGATTTGGCGCAGGTGTCCGTGAAGCTCAGTGAAGCACAGGTGCAAGCCAGTTTAATGAGCCTATTATGATGTCATAATGCCTCAAAGTTCTGCCATGCAAGTCTATGGGGAAAAAAGGGGATGAAAAAGAGGAATGAAAAAGGAATAGCAAGGCGTACCGCCACGAAAAGATATAGCAGGTTGCACCGAAACGGGACGGACGTTTCGGTGTTTGAACGGCATCTGTACCTCGAACGGGCGAGGCCTGATTCGATGCAAGAAAAACGGGCGGAATAAAGAAAATTTATGAAGAACAATAGTGTGCTTCCCTTCGGGCAAGCACACTAATAACACTTAGGTAGACGAAAGAATAAGGGGTCCAAGCAGCAAAGCTTTTGCCTAATGACCCATTGCACATGAAATGTGTTGTACATCAGCCCCTTTTGTGCACTGAAATTGCATAATTCATAGAATTCATTCATATGGTGTTTTCTAGGTAACAGAGGAGATTATGGCAGTCCTTAAGGAAGACGACCAGCGTTCAAGTCGGCTGCAGGAGACCACATCCAGCCTGAGCCAGCTCAGTATTCAGACTGTGTTCTCCATGTTGGACCACCTGACCCTGTGGGGCAGACATGTGCTGCAGAGCCTGAGAAGAAACAAGCCTCCCGTCCAACCCAACCGTGAGCAGCCCACACCAGCTTTCTTTCACTGGCATGTTCTCAGAAATGTCTAGCCTGTTCAAGTTCATATTTAGCACATATTTACAGGGGTGTAGTGAATAACGTGAAGACAGTGAATCACTTTTTCCTGTGTAAGCATCAAGCGTTCATCAGATTTGGACATTTACACAAGCGTGTTAAATGTTTTAACTTAGGAAGAGTTCAGAAATCAATATTTGGTGGAATAACCTTGATTTACAATCACAGCGTTCATGTGTCTTGGTATGCTCTCCACCAGTCTTTCACCTTGCTGTTAGGTGACTTTATACTACTCCTGGCGCAAAATTGTAAGCAGCTCGGCTTTGTTTAATGGCTTATAACCTTCCATCTTCCTCTTGATCACATTCCACCGCTTTTAAATGGGATTCAGGTCTGGAGATTGGGCTAGCCATGACAGGGTCCTGATGTGGTGGTCCTTCATCCACACCTTCACTGACCTGGCTGTGTGGCATGGAGCATTGTCTGCTGGAAAAAAGACTCCTCAGAGTTGGGGAGCATTGTCAAAGCAAAAGGAAGCAAGGTTTCTCCCAGGAAAACTTTGTAAATCGCTTGATTCATGCGTCCTTCACAAAGACAAATCTGCCCGATTCCAGCCTTGCTGAAGCACCCCCAGATCATCACCGATCCTCCACCAAATTTCACAGTAGGTGCAAGACTCTGTGGCTTGTAGGTAGGGGTGGGAATCTCTTGGCACCTCACGATTCGATTCGAAATCGATTCAGAGGTCAACGATTCGATTTAAAATCGATTATTGATTAAAAATCGATTTTGTAATTTAATTTTTTTTTTTTTTTTTACACATCCATTTTATGTTGAAATGCAAGCTGCATCGACTATTGCATTGCTCATAGAAAGTCAAAATTGTGACCATTAAAAGCTTTTACTCTAATAAAGCAAATAGCGAAGGTAATTCATCTGTTGATTTTCTTCGATTTAGACTCTGAGTTGCAAACAAATTCAATAGTCAAAATGCATCGATAATCGTTTTATCGGTTTCGAATTGATATTCGATAATCAATCGATAATTGCATTTCAACATAAAATGGATGTGTAAAAAAAACGATTATCAATTCTAAACCGATAAAACGATTATCAATCCATTTCGACTTTTAAAACATTTGAGTTTGCTACTTAGAGTCTTTGCTACACTTCCTACTTTGTGTTTGATAATTAAAGAAAATCAACAGATGAATTACCTTCTCTATTTTTTATGAGAGAAAAAGCTTTTCCTTGTCACAATTTTGACTTTCTATGAACAATCCAATAATCGATGCAGCTTGCATTTCAACATAAAATGGATGTGTAAAAAAAAAAAAAAAAAAAATGTTTTTTTTTTTTTTTTAATTACAAAATCGATTATGAACTTTTCTGAATCGAGACAGAATCGTTTTAGAGAGAATCGATTAAAATCGAATAATCGATTTTTTCCCCCACCCCTACTTGTAGGCGTCTCCAGGTCTCCGTCTAACCATCAGACGACCATGTGTTGGGCAAAGCTGAAAATTGGACTCATCAGAGAAGATGAACTTAGAAGATGACCTCCAGTCCGCTTTGGTTCAATCCTTATGGTCTTTTACAAACCTCAGGCAGGCAAAGTACATCGTTGTCCTGGAAGAAAAACTTGCTTCCTTTTGCTCTGACAATGTTCCCCAACTCTGAGAAGTGGTTTTTCCAGCAGGGCAATGCTCCATGCCACACAGCCAGGCCAGTAAAGGTGTGGATGAAGGACCACCAGATCAGGACCCTGTCATGGCCAGCCCAATTCCCAGACCTGAATCCCATTAAAAACCTCTGAAATGTGATCAAGAGGAAGATGGATGGTCACAAGCCATGAAAAGAAGCCGAGCCACTTGAATTTTTGCGCCAGGAGTAGCATAGAGTAACCCAACGGCAATGTGAAAGACTGGTGGAGAGCATGCCAAAACACATGAAAGTTGTGATTTTAAATCAAGGTTATTCCACCAAATTTTGATTTCTGATCTCTTCCTAAGTTAAAGCATTAGTATTGTGTAGTTTAAAAATGAATATGAACTTGTTTTCTTTGCATTATTCGAGATCTGAAGACACTGCATCTTTTTTGCTAATTTGACAAATTGTCATTTTTCTGCAAATAAATGCTCTAAATGACAATATTTTTATTTGAAATTTGGTAGAAATGTTGTCATTAGTTTATAGAATAAAACTAAAATGTTCATTTTACTTTAACTCATTGCAATAAATAGTAAAACCAGAGAAACTGATAATAATCTGATAATAATCTTAATTTTTTCCGCGGCTGTATATACATAAGCCAACCACCAAGTTAACCAATGCACCCAAACCATGTATTTACCGCTTACACACACACATATTATTAATATACATACATAACACACTTCAAGTCAAACATCCCTCATGATATTAAGAGCTTAGAAACCTTCATAGTGCATATGTAAACATGTGTATTCCGGTAATTTTGAGACCAAATTTAAGTATCTAAGACTTCCAGAAGCTGAGACGTGCGCTAAAAGGGCGTGGCAAAATCTTGATGTTTGCTCGGGTTACAGTAAATGACAGCACCCTCGTTTTGTTCCTAATGGTAAAATTAGCCAGAAACCGTTGAGAAATGTCATGCCGCTCATACTTCATACTCAACCTATGGGCTGCTACTGGAGTATTGGATCTATAACCACTTTTATTTTTACCCAGCTCAACAGTTACTCCTTGGATTTGTTGATGATGAAAAGTGGTGTAAAGGATTTTTTTGTGTAATGCATTTGAATAGGATTAATCCAAATCGGGAGGTATATTTGTAGTGGTTTCACAATTCTACTTGTGTTTGTGTGTTTGTATGTCTTTATTAGGCCCAGAAAGCATTGACTATCAGAAAGTGTCCTACTTCCTCAATGACATTCCACAGGACCTGTTGGCCAAAGCCTCCTTCCGATCCAAAGCATATACACGTGCAGTTATGCACTTTGAGTCCTTCATTGTGCAAAACAAACAAAACATCCAGGACCATCTTACATTTCTGCAGGTTTGTATTGACTCCGTAATCTTCCATGTAGCATAGAGGATGGACTTTAGCTTACTATAGCCTGATAATAATAAATCAGAATAGTTTTTTTCTCTTTCTGAGGTCTTCTAAGTTTCTTTTTTAAATGATTTCTCCACAGACCCTGTATGCAGCCATGCATGAGCCGGATGGGGTGCGAGGTGTCAATGCTCTGCGGCGGGATGAGCCATCTTTAAGAGAGCAGATCCTGGAGCATGAGAGTATTGGCTTGCTCCGGGAGTCCACTGCCTGCTACGACCGAGCCATTCAACTGGAATCAGACCAGGTAGGTACCATTGCTGATACCAGAGAAGGAACTACTGTATGGAGAGGTTCTATCCCTGATACCAGAGAAGGAACTACTCTATGGAGAGGTTCTGACACCAGAGAAGACACTAATCTATGGAGAGGTTCGATCTAAGATGTTTCATGATGGGTGCTCTCATAGTCATAGTGTGGTTTGACAGAACTCTGACTACATTCATTCCATGCCAAATCAGCTAAACCCCTCAGTTTTTCTCCAAAGTTTGACCATGTTTAAGGTACTCTCACACACATGTCTAATTGTGCTTGAGCATAATGCAGTTGAGGATATCAGGATGAATTGGCAACTCTGGTTTCACCCTTTGTATTTACACAAGATATTAGGGATTTTATTTCTTGCCAGTTTCTCCCTGTAAAAATCTTTTTTTTTTTCCTTTCCACAATCACTGTGTATTGGGGGTCTAATGGCACTGTATAAATGAATTAAATTGTAAGACAACCAGTGTTAATAACAGGGCAGCTGTGTGAATAAGAGGGGGAATAGATCTGAATTATATCATTAAAATACGTAGTGTCCGACCCAGTGGGTGTAAGAGGAGGTAAGAGATTTCAATGTAATTCTAGCGGCTACAGGCAACCAATCAAAATTAAATAATGTCCCCTGGGGGGGCGCGAACACTCTCCAGGAGTGAGTAGTAGTAATAATAATTGTATTTATGGGCCTTACAATAACAATAGCCTAACCTTGACATGTCAGACCTATCAATAACAATATGCTATTTATCTACCTATCTATATATGGTGGTGTAGTTGAGGGCGGCGGGCGGCGGCGGGGCCCCAACTACCCCTGACCAGTTTTGGGGGGGCCCAGCTTGCAAAAGTTTGAGAACCCCTACAGGCAGGTCTGCTAGAGTAGCATTAAGGGATTCAGGTATTTTCATCACATGCCATTGTTTACTTATGAGAACCATTCTGCAACTCCTGTTGTGTTGTTTGTCATTCATATGGAGCTCATCCCCCGAGTGAAGAGTGCGTTCACAGTAGTAAATATCATGGCTTCCTTTATATAAATATTTGTTTGTTTTGATGTTTAATGTTTTGTGTATCATTCTTAAACCTCTCAGAGTTTAACATGGAGATTTGTTTCCAGATAAGCCATTATCATGGAGTCATGAATTCTTTGTTGGGTCTGGGCCAGCTATCATCTGTTATCACACAAGTTAACGGAGTACTGGCAAGCAGGTGATGCATGGATCAATCTCTGATATCTAGTCACTATGAAAATTGATCAAACATTTCTATCGTGTAATAATCCCTGTATGTTCTATCCAAAGGCCTCAGTGGAAATCTGATTTGAACACATATCGAGTTGAGGCTGCATGGAAGCTTTCCAAGTGGGATCTTGTGGAAGATTATTTGGCCTCAGGTAAGATAGTTTGGAAGTGATTGTGTGAAAGAAGTAATTAAAGTGTGGCTGTGAGGAGCATTTCTGCTATTAATGTAAATGTGTTTTACCTCATAGATCAAAAGTCCAGCACATGGGCAGTGAGACTTGGACAGATGCTTGTGGCGGCTAAGACACGCAATTCAGAGATGTTTCATGAGAAATTAAAAATAGCAAGGAAAGACCAGGTTGTCCCATTGTCAGCTGCCAGCTTTGAGTGTGGGACTTATCAGAGAGGATATGAGTACATTGTGAGGTATGGATGATCTCAGTGGCAAGACATAGTGCAGAACTCCAATTCATCCAGATTATTATTTCTAATGAATAAAGAATGGAGTGGGTTGAAGTGAATTTCTCCTCCCTCTGGTCAGACTGCACATGCTGTGTGAGCTGGAGCACTCCTTCAGGACTCTAGTGCCGCAGTGGCAGGCGACGCCTGGAGAAGGAGGAGCAGGAGGAGGAACCGGGCGTAGAGAGGAGCACACATCCATGCAGAACTGGGATGCTCGGCTGCTGATGACCCAAAACTCTTTCAGAGCTAAAGAGCCTATCCTGGCACTTCGACGGGCCCTACTTCATCTCAGTCAAGAGTAAGTAATTTAGTCTCAAAAGCACCAGAACATTAAAGATATATCCTCCTCTGTGTTAGACATTATACACCTAAGTTACACCTCTTTTCAAAAGTGTGGAATCGCTCAGAAAATGACGGCATTTTCTTGGAAAACTAACATTTTCATCAAATGAGCACGTTGATCTGCACATGCTCTATAAAACCTGATTTAATAGAAATCCGGAGCTAGCATGGAGTAGCACTGAGATGGATATCAAAAGTTGTCCGTCCTCCATGACTAAAGTTAGCTGACTGGCAAAAGTATTGTTTTATGGCAAAAAACAGACACAAATTTTTCGACATGTAAGTTGTGAAGAAGATATATGTTACCTTTGTCGACGACAATTGAAATATTTTATTCAAATGTTGTGATGTCATGACATACCCCTTTCTGGTGCTTTATTGCGCCCCTAGAAATAGCCCCCACCTCTAGTTGATGCCCCCCTGTTCTCATCAGCCCCACAGACGTGTCCCCCGTCTTCCTTGGGGTGACCAATGCTCAGGAAGAGCCAGCTGTAAACCTAAGCAACACACTTTGGTCTTTTGAAGATTAAACTTTACTGGCGGCATTAATATTGTCATCATGACTGAATTATTTTACTGTAAGGCAGTCATTCTTGGAATCCTATGCTCAATCCTTGAGTGGGGACCTGCAGGCTGTGTGCTGGAATAAATTTGTCGGCCGCATCTTGCTCCTTCTATTAATCATCTTTGGGCGGTCCATTGAACAGTTTTTTTTCCAAATGGTGCCAGGTCCAGCAGAGAGGAACAGGTGGGCGAGTGCTGGCTGAAGAGCACAAGAGTGGCCCGGAGAGCTGGCAACCACCAGACTGCCTTCAATGCCCTGCTCAACGCAGAGAACTCCCACCTGTCCGAGCTGTTTGTTGAGAAGGCCAAGTGGTTATGGTCCAAGGTATTTTTCAACTCCAAAAACTATACAAAAACATTTAGCATTGATGTTGAGATTCATGGAGGACATTTGTGTTGCCCAGGGTGACGTGCATGAGGCTCTCATCGTCCTGCAGAAGGGCGTGCATCAGTGCTTCCCCGATGACAACCCGGTTACAGACAACAAGCTGGTCCAGATCAAGGGCAAGGCTATGCTGCTGATGGCCAGACTCATGGAGGAGACTGCCAACTTTGAGAGCAATGCCATCATGAAAACATACCGGGTACAGAGATGTTAAGAGGAAGGTCATGTATGATGTGTATTCAATGATGATGTGTCTTGGTAGGATGTGAGGTGACAAAAGGCTGCTAAAACAAAAGGCAGTGTGATGAATTGTGCTTTTGTTATTTATTTTTGATTTGACATGATTCTGATTCATTATTATTCAGGATGTGACCACCTTGTTGCCTGAATGGGAGGATGGTAACTTTTATTTGGCCAAATATTACGACAAAGTGATGCAAACTGTGACGGACAACAAACTGGAGAAACAGGGAAACCTGATTCACTACATCATCAAGTACTTTGGAAAGTAGGAGCACTTTTAAACTTTTGATTAATCTGGTGTGCTAGAGTGTGCGATTTTTAGTTTGAACAAATATAAAGGGCTTATTAACCAGCTGGTTCTGAACACTTTGCAGAGCCTTGCAGTTTGGGAATCAGTACATCTACCAGGCCATGCCACGAATGCTGTCTCTTTGGCTAGACTTCGGTGCCAAAGTTTATGAGGTTGAAAAGGGTAAGTTGTTGTGTGGTCATGCATGTCTTATCTGTAACACAATTGGTATAGACAATTCTTTACTTTTATGTTTTTTGTATCTTGTCATTTTGTGATTGGAAACCAATTGTTTTCCTCTCTTCATGCTAGGTGGTCGCTCTGAACATGCCCAGATGCGTGCTGAGCTGACTAAGATCAACGCCACCATGGGTGAACACAAAAACAACCTCTCTCCCTATCAGTTCCTCACAGCCTTCTCCCAGCTCATCTCCCGCATATGCCACTCCAGCAATGATGTGTTTGCTGTGCTGCAGGAAATTGTAGCCAAAGTTTTCCTGGCCTACCCACAACAAGCCATGTGGATGATGACGGCTGTGTCCAAGGTCAGAAATATTGACATCCAATAATGTGTGGGCTCATGAAGTCAGAGACATTGGCCTTTAGTGTTCTATTGTGCATTTTCAACATATGACCTCCTTTTTCTGTTTTGTCTACAGTCATCCTATCCCACTCGAATGAACAGGTGTAAAGAGATCTTAAGAAAGGCTGCCCATCTAAGCAGATCACTGGGGAAATTTATTGCAGATGCCACAAAATTGACTGACAGACTTCTGGAGCTCAGCAACAAGCCGGTACGACTTAATGCAATTGGAAACACAATAAGAACACTACCTGATAAACACTGCTGCTATATGTGAACCCTAACTGATAAACACTGCTGCTATATGTGAACCCTAACTGATAAACACTGCTGCTATATGTAAACACAATAAGAACCCTAACTGATAAACACTGCTGCTATATGTGAACCCTAACTGATAAACACTGCTGCTATATGTAAACACAATAAGAACCCTAACTGATAAACACTGCTGCTTTATGTGAACCCTAACTGATAAACACTGCTGCTATATGTAAACACAATAAGAACCCTAACTGATAAACACTGCTGCTATATGTAAACACAATAAGAACACTAACTGATAAACACTGCTGCTATATGTGAACCCTAACTGATGAACACTGCTGCTCAATGTGAACACAATATGAACACTAACTGATAAACACTGCTGCTCAATGTGAACACAATAAGAACACTAACTGATAAACACTGCTGCTATATGTAAACACAATAAGAACTCTAACTGATAAACACTGCTGCTATATGTGAACCCAAACTGATAAACACTGCTGCTCAATGTGAACACAATATGAACACTAACTGATAAACACTGCTGCTCAATGTGAACACTATAAGAACACTAACTGATAAACACTGCTGCTCAATGTGAACACTATAAGAACAATAACTGATAAACACTGCTGCTATATGTAAACGCAATATGAACACTAACTGATAAACACTGCTGCTTTATGTGAACCCTAACTGATAAACACTGCTGCTATATGTAAACACAATAAGAACACTAACTGATAAACACTGCTGCTATATGTAAACACAATAAGAACCCTAACTGATAAACACTGCTGCTTTATGTGAACCCTAACTTATAAACACTGCTGCTATATGTAAACACAATAAGAACCCTAACTGATAAACACTGCTGCTATATGTAAACACAATAAGAACACTAACTGATAAACACTGCTGCTATATGTGAACCCTAACTGATGAACACTGCTGCTCAATGTGAACACAATATGAACACTAACTGATAAACACTGCTGCTATATGTAAACACAATAAGAACACTAACTGATAAACACTGCTGCTATATGTGAACCCTAACTGATGAACACTGCTGCTCAATGTGAACACAATATGAACACTAACTGATAAACACTGCTGCTCAATGTGAACACAATAAGAACACTAACTGATAAACACTGCTGCTATATGTAAACACAATAAGAACTCTAACTGATAAACACTGCTGCTATATGTGAACCCTAACTGATAAACACTGCTGCTCAATGTGAACACAATATGAACACTAACTGATAAACACTGCTGCTCAATGTGAACACTATAAGAACACTAACTGATAAACACTGCTGCTCAATGTGAACACTATAAGAACAATAACTGATAAACACTGCTGCTATATGTAAACGCAATATGAACACTAACTGATAAACACTGCTGCTTTATGTGAATGTGTCAATTGGACTGAAAGATAACGTCTTCTCGATCAATTTATATGTTCGCTACAATATGTTGGATATATGTTAATATGAATTTAAAGGGAATAAATACAATTCTGATTCGGAAGACATTTAAATTTGTGGAAAAAAAAATTGGTTGAATTTCTTTTTTTTTTTTTTTAGAAATATTTTAAAAAAATTGTCTTTTCAACCAAAGATTTCGCGACCCCCCTGCAGTACCTCCGCGGACCCCCTGTTGAAGACCCCTGCACTAGAGGACACTATTTAAAAGAATATTTTTTTTAAAAATCTTATGGGGGAGCATGCCCCCAGACCCCCCTAGTTTTGCTGGGTAACAGGAATAATAATACATTTAAATTAAATATACATTTTCTGACCTGAATATGCAGAGGGCAGAACAGCCTATTTTTGCAGTTTATTAATAACTTATTTTTCACCAAATAACTCAATTAGTATTACAAAGAGGTACATTTGAAACTATATTACAACTTCCACTTGCTCCTGCAGTTTCATTGCAACAATTTCAATAAGAGTTTATGTTTCGGAATAAAAAATTATATTGAATATTTTAAATTAGTGTTGGTGTATGTTGATGTTCAGAATTTCATTTTACTCTATGTGCCTATAGGAGTGGGTAGGGTATATCGGGGGTCGGTGGCAATGTAATTATATGGATATTTGCCGCGGGGCAAGGGCTTCGATTACCTCTCTCTTTTTTTACCATATATGTGTTTGCATCCCTGTATGTGAACACAATAAGAACACAAATTGATAAACACTGCTGCTATATGTAAACACAATAAGAACACTAACTGATAAACACTGCTGCTATTTGTAAACACAATAAGAACACTAACTGATAAACACTGCTGCTATATGTAAACACAATAAGAACACTTAAGCAATAAGGTTCGAGAGGCAGTACTGTATCGGCAATAATGTACTTGTTCAAGGGTGTTGTTAGGCCCGACGCACAGCGTATTATGTAAACACAATAAGAAAAAAACACTGTTTCTATCTTGGGCTACCGTAGAATGTTGGTAACACTCATGTTAGAATATCATCGCTTATCATCCATACTTCACATCTGTGTAAGGTGATGGTAATTTTATAATACCACAGTCTAATGGAGACTCACTCAAGCAAAGGTGGATCAATCAGGAACAAGGTTTTATTCAAGTTTCACATGAAGATTCACTTGAAGAGAACATTTTCCATAACTACGTAGCCCTGTTAGATTTTCCTGGTGGTAACAGAGATCAGAATTTCTTCGCAACAAATGGTCAGAGATAAATTGCTTACTAGTGGTACAACCCAAGTCAGGAAGGTATAATGTACAGGTGTTACTACTCTCTAAAAAGTGACTATCCTTTCTGTTAACTTGTCACAAAACTGTGCCAGAATGTAGGCCATCTTCAACCCACCTAATGTAATACCCCAATCATTCCTTGAAATACTGACTCCCTCTAACTGTAAAACTCCAATAGTTAACTCATGGCTTCTACAACTGTCAAACTCCAATAGTTAACTCATGGCTTCTCTTACTCTCTAACTCCAATAGTTAACTCATGCCTTCTCTAACTCCAATAGTTAACTAATGGCTTCTACAACTGTCAAACTCCAATAGTTAACTCACAGCTTCTCAAACTCCAATAGTTAACTCATGTCTTCTTTAACTCCAATAGTTAACTCATGCCTTCTCTAACTCCAATAGTTAACTAATGGCTTCTACAACTGTCAAACTCCAATAGTTAACTCACGGCTTCTCAAACTCCAATAGTTAGCTTATGGCTTTTCAAACTCTAAAACTCCAATAGTTAACCCATGGCTTCTCAAACTCCAATAGTTAACCCATGGCTTCTCAAACTCCAATAGTTAACCCATGTCTTCTCTAACTCTCTAACTCCAATAGTTGACTCATGGGTTCTCAAACTCTTTAACTCCAATAGTTAACTCATGGCTTCTCTGTGCAGGTGGATGGGAACTGTGCCAACCTCAGCATGAGTGTGCATTTCAAGACTCTCAAGCTGTTGGTGAAGGACCCCACCTTCAGCCAGATCCTCATCCCTCTCCAGGCTGTACTCATCCCAACCCTGCCCTCCACAGGCGGGGCCAACCCCACCCACGATGCCTTCCCTGGGCATTGGGCCTACCTGGCAGGTTTTGATGATGCGGTCAGTCTCTCCACAATCACCTTCTGTAAATGCATAGGGATGTTAAGGGGAAAACGGGATGGCATGGGAATGGTAGTCAACATTTGTCACCAGCCAAATTGATCCTAATGCTTTTGAATAAATTGCCAATTACTGGATTAGGTCCAAATGATCTATGTGATCTGAAACTAAAAACTATCAAAAGTAAGTATACACCGTGCTCAACATTATTATGCAAATTGGATTTAAGGGTCATAAACATTCATTTTTTTGTTTTTCAATTAAACTCATGGGTGGTATTGTGTCTCAGGGCTAATTGAATGGTTGAAATCAATCTCAGACACCTGTGATAATTAGTTTGCCAGGTCACATTATTAAGCAAGTTTGTTTCAGGCAAAATGGGGAAGAAAAAAGATCTCTCTGCTGCTGAAAAGCAGAAAAAGTGCAATACCTTGGTCAAGGTATCACAACATTGGATATTTCCAAAAGAATTGCACATGATCATCGGACGGTGAAGAAATGTGTCACCGATTCACAGCACAAGCGGGTTCTTCAGACAAAGGCAAAATAAGGAAGATTTCTGCTAAATAAATGCATAAGGTTAAGAGAGCAGCCACTAAATTGCTATTGAACAGCAGCAAACAGGTGATGGAAGCCGCTGGTGCCTCTGGAGTCTCGCAAACTTCAAGATGTAGGATGCTCAAGAGGTTTGCAAGTGTCCTTAAACCTTATTCGGCCACCCCTAAACCAAGCTCACAAGCAAAAAAGGTTGCAGTGGGCTCAGGACTACATGAAGACTAACTTTCAGACTGTTTTGTTTACGGATGAGTGCCATGCAACCCTTGATGTTCCTGAGCGATGGAGTAGTGGATGGTTGGTGAATGGCCACAACAAGACTGAGACGTCAACAGGGAGGTGGGGGAGTCATGTTTTGGGCTGGAATCATGGGGAGAGAGCTGGTAGGCCCCTTCAGGGTCCCCGACGGTGTGAAAATGACCTTGGCAAATTAGAAGAGTTTCTGACTGACCACTTTTTTCTGTGGTACAAAAAGAAGAGCCGTGCCTTCCGTAGCAAAGTCATATTCATGCATGAAAATGCACCATCTCATGCTGCAAAGAAGAGAAACTCATGGTGTGGCCCCATCTTCCCCTGACCTTAACCCTATTGAGAACCTTTGGAGCATCATCAAGCATAAGATCTATGTGGGTGGAAGGCAGTTCACATCCAATCAGGTGATCTGGGAGGCTATTATGGCATCCTGAGACATTAAAGCAGAAACTATCAAAGAACTCACAAGTTCAATGGATGCCAGAATTGTGAAGTTTATATCAAAGAAGGGGCCCTATGTTTACATGTAACTTGACCTGTAAAGATGCTTTTGATTAAAACTTTTTTCTATTTCAGTAAATATGACCTGCTAAAGCTCCAAATTCAACAAGTGACAATTTTTTGTTCTTTACCAGCTATAAAATATCTTGAAACTCTGAGACTTTGAAACTCTGCATAATAATTTGGAACACTGTATTTTGAGTTTTTTATTTTTGAAAAAAATACTGTTATCATTGCGAGGTTTGTTCAATAAAACAGTTGATGACTTGAAAATTATACTGACTGACTGTGCATTACTATTTAGGAAAATCTGAGCAATGTGTAATTTGCAAAATAATGTGGAACGCGGTGTATTTAAAATGGCATTTGCTTTTTTAAGGTGGAGATACTGGCCTCACTGCAGAAGCCTAAAAAGATCTGTCTAAACGGTTCAGATGGAAAATCTTACACCATGATGTGCAAACCAAAGGATGATCTGAGAAAAGATTGCAGGCTGATGGAGTTCAACTGTCTTATAAACAAGGTACGCATAAGCAGCAATGATTGAAATTTAGGATTTTGCTGTATGCATGCTCTGTAACACAGCTTTCGTACCATGCAATAACTGGTTTACTTAGTGGAGGGTTTGATTCATTTTATAGACACTTTGGGCATTATTTATGAAGGATGTTTATCTTAGACGTGTCTAACTTGGCTAATCGCACCATGAACTGGCATTCAAAATGAATCACCAAATTACAAAGGGTTATTATCCAAGAGCCATTTAAATGTCACTCCCCTGTCATTCAATTACAATGGAAAAATGTAGATGTCTGTAGGGACTTGTATAACGGGTGGCAAACTGGATGTATTGTAAATACTAAAGTTTGATCAAGAGCTAATAGCAGAACATAGTCGCCTATGACAGGGATTCAGAATATTCACAAATAAGAGCAATCTGCTTGAAGAGTTCAGTGCTATAAATGTTGTATACGTTGGTAAATATTTTGTGCGGGTGTACCTTTCCCTGTTAGTGTTTGCGCAAAGATGCTGAGTCCAGGAGGCGTGATCTACACATGCGAACGTATGCTGTCATCCCATTGAGTGAGGAGTGTGGCCTCATCGAGTGGGTCAACCACACAGCAGGTCTGCGACACATCCTCATGGAACTCTACAAAGAAAGAGGTAAATGCGTTCTTGGTGAATGACCCAGGATCGGAAACGGATTAAAAAGACACTTCATCTTCAAGAATGTAATCTAGCTGAAATACATTTTACTTTGCAATGGAGTTTGTCTGCATGCCAAAAAAATTCAAACTGTTAACCATCAGCTGTGAAGATTTCCTGAGATGTGTTGGGAATGAACTGGCATAAAACAGTCAGCACTGCATATTCTAAAACTAAAGTTGATTCAAACTTCATTTGCATCTGGCTTACTTGACCTCTTAGGTCTGTACATGACTGGAAAGCAGATTAGGAAGTATATGCTGCCCAAGACGGCGTCCCACCAGGAAAAGTACAAATTGTTCAAAGAGGTGTTGTGTGCATCCCATCCTCCAGTCTTCCATGAGTGGTTTCTGAGGACATTTCCTGATCCAACCTCCTGGTAAAGTTGGCCTTTTAATACTCATGTGTTTTTTGTTCTAATCTTGTAACACCTAATTATTTGGTCATAGTTTTGCTGACATTCATTATTGATAATATGAGAAATAATTAATATTTTATCATTACAAATTCCATTAAGGGGGGGGCACAGTGGCCCACCTCTTTTCCGCCTCGCTTCCTGTCATATCCTCAACTGTCCTATCCAAATAAAGGCATAAAAAGCCCAAATTATAAACCTCTCAAAATAAATCTTAAAAAAAAATAAAAAACATTCCATTATAGACTCCTCACCCGTTTAAGGTGTTGATGTTTAGAATGCAGTCAGCTCACAGACACATCCATAATATGTTGAAATGCAAGCTGCATCGACTATTGCATTGCACATAGAAAGTCAAAATTTTGACCATTAAAAGCTTTTTCTCTAATAAAGCAAATAGGTCAGGTAATTCATCTGTTGATTTTCTTTAATTATCAAACACAAAGTATGTGATTTTAGACTCGATGATGATTCAATAGTCGAAATGCATCGATTATCGTTTTATCGGTTTCAAATTGATAATCGATAATCAATCGATAATTGCATTTCAACATAAAATGGATTTGTAAAAAAAAACATTTGAGTTTGCTACTCAGAGTCTTTGCTACACATCATGAATTGCCTTCTCTATTTTTTATTAGAGAAAAAGCTTTTCCTTGTCACAATTTTGACTTTCTATGAACAATCCAATAATCGATGCAGCTTGCATTTCAACATTAAATGGATGTGTAAAAAAAACACTTTTTTTTTTTTTTTTTTCAATTACAAAATCGATTATGAACTTTTCTGAATCGTTTTAGAGAGAATCAAGAAAAATCGAATAATTGATTTTTTTTCCCCCACCCCTAACAATCAGTATGTAAAATAGGGGTGTGCCAAATAATCGTCATGACGATGCATCGCGATTCTAATTTTCACGATCTACTGCATCGATTGTTGACGCCAAGTATCGATTATTAATTTAAAAAAAAAATGAATAATTAAAATTGCATGAATGGTTGGCGAACATCAAGCATTTCCGGCCGCACGATACTGCGACAAGTCATTCATAAACAAAACATGCAGTGTATCCAGTAATAATAATATTTGTGTTAAGTAACCTCCAAAAGTCGTTTCAATAAATACAGCTATCTATGAATTGAGTTGCTTTGAGTTATCAATTGAACACACTATCCAGATCATACACAGCCAGTCAGCCACTGGTAATGGCTTAATTTTTTTCTAACAGTGTTCAGTGAAAATTTGCAATGCATCGCAATAATTCAAGTATCGCGATGCATCGTGATAGAATCGCATCGTGGCATGTGAATCGTGATACGAATCGAATCGTGACTTCTTTGGCAATACCCACCCCTAATGTAAAAGATGATCATTTGTACTGCATCAGTACAGGTTCTGCTCCCAACGAGCCTAATGTATCTGTGTCCTATGTGTCCTACTGATGATTACAGGTACAATAGCAGATCCGCTTACAGCCGCTCCATTGCTGTGATGTCTATGGTGGGCTACATCCTGGGGCTAGGAGATCGTCATGGAGAAAACATCCTGTTTGACTCTCTGACCGGTGAATGTGTCCATGTCGATTTCAACTGCCTCTTCAACAAGGTTTGTGTGTCTGTACATCTACATACAGTATACAAGGCCAGTTAGACTCTCTTAGGCCTGATATTTACCCTTACTAAAAAAAATTATGCAAAAGTGGCATATATTTTCAAAGCTATAATAACGTGAGAGTAAAAGGAATGTAGTTAAATATTTTTTAAACAAATTAAATCATACCCTTACTTGATTTCGTACTTGCCATTCTCTTATTGTATGAACAGACCTATTTTGCTAATGGGCAGGTCGTTCGGAGCTTCTACCTCACTCAGAGACTGAGATGTGCAAGAGTTTAGTTCTTTTCTCCTTACAAAGTGCTCATAAAAATGTATACAGTTAGGTCCATAAATATTTGGACATTGACCCAATTTTCATCATTTTGGCTCTGTACACCACCACAATGGATTTAAAAGCAAGTAAAATGCATGCTCAGTTGGATTCATTTCAGGTGATTGACTTACCATTGCAGAAAATTCCACTTATTTGCCTTAAAAAACTCTTTGGTTGCTTTCGCAGTATGCTTCGGGTCATTGTCCAGCTGCACTGTGAAGCGCCGTCCAATGTGTTCTGAAGCATTTGGCTGAATATGAGCAGATAATATTGCCCGAAACACTTCCGAATTCATCCTGCTGCATTTGCCAGCAGTCACATCATCAATAAATACAAGGGAACCAGTTCTATTGGCAGCCATACATGCCCACGCCATAACACTACCTCACTCATGCTTCACTGATGATGTGGCATGCTTTGGATCATGAGCAGTTCCCTCCCTTCTCTATACTCTTCTCTTCCCATCCTTCTGGTACAAGTTGGTCTTTGTCTCATCTTTCCATAGGATGTTGCTCCAGAACTGAACAGGCTCTTTTAGATGTGTTTTGGCCAACTCTTATCTGGTCTTCCTGTTTTTGAGGCTCACCAATGGTTTACATGTTGTGGTGAACCCTCTGTGAAGTCTTGATTTGGCCACACCTAATTTTTGTGCTATCCCTCTGATGGGTTTGTTTCGATTTGTCAGCCTAGTGATGGCTTGCTTCACTGATAGTGACAGCTCTTTGGACATCATATTGAGAGTTGATAGCAACAGATTCCAAACACAAATACAACACTTGAAATGAACTCTAGACCTTTTATCTGCCTCTTGTAAATGAAAAAAAATGAGGGAATAACACACACCTGGCCATGGAATAGCTGAGCAGCCAATTGTCCAATTACTTTTGGTCCCTTAAAAAGGGACAATGTACTAAAAATGCTCAGACAAGCAGTTGATCTAAATTGTAAGTAATAGAAATATTGCATAACTGGAAGAATTTAAAAAAAATGGAATAAGTATAAAATTAACAATAAAGGTCTCAGTCCAAACAGGACAATCTATTATAATGGGACTCAGGGCAAAGAAGAAAGTTAGCTCATGTTTTATAAATGAGTTGCGTTGGTCTGGTACAGCTGGCTGCATAATGTAGGTACAGTGCCTTGCATAAGTATTCACCCCCTTGGATGTTTTACCCTTTTATGGCGTTTATAAATCAGTCATGGTCAATATCAGTTGGCTTTTTGGACAAAAAAATTCACAAAATAGCTCTCTTGAATGTCAAAGTGAAAACATATTTCTACACAGTTATGTAAATAAAATAAAAATATGTAATGAAAATAAGTGATTGCATAAGTATTCACCCCCTTGATCACCCCCTTTATATAGACTGACCTAATTCAACAGAGGTCCTGCCAATTGGTGCTAAAAGTCTCACAATTAGTGAAAAGGGGATCAGTGTGCAGTGAATGTGTCTCAAGTGATTGTAGTATAACTACATCTGTGTCTGGAAGGTCCATTCACTGGTCAGTATTCAGTAATCAGTATTACTGGCTATTGTTAAACCATTAAGACCCAAGATCACTCTAAGCAACTCAGAGAAATGGTTGTTGAAAAGTATAAGTCAGGGGAAGGATACAAAAAAATGTCCAAGGCACTAAACATCCCCTGGAATTCTGTTAAATCCATCATCAAGAAATGGATGGATTGTGGCACATGTGTAAATCTGCCTAGATCAGGCCGTCCTCACAAACTGAGGGGCCATGCAAGAAGGAGACTAGTAAGAGAGGCCACCAATAGACCTATGACTACTCTGAAGAAGTTTCAAGCTTCAGCAGTTGAGATTGGAGAAACTCTGCATACCACCACTGTTGCCTTGGTTCTTCACCAATCAAAGCTTTATGGAAGAGAGCTACTGTTGAAAAAAAGGATCGACTTCAGTTCGCCAAAAGGCATGCGGGAGTCTCCATGGTCAAGTGGAAGAAGGTTCTGTGGTTTGATGAGACCAAAGTGGAGCATTTTTTCAACAGTGGCTCTCTTCCATGAAGCTTTGATTGGTGAAGAACCAAGGCAACAGTGGTGGTATGCAGAGTCTCTCCCATACCAGCTGCTGAAGCTGGAAACTTCTTCAGAGTAGTCATAGGTGTCTTGGTGGCCTCCTTTACCAGTCTCCTTCTTGCATGGTCACCCAGTTGTAAGGACGGCCTGATCTAGGCAGATTTACACATGTGCCATATTCCTTCCATGAATGGACCTTCCAGACACAGGTGTCGTTATACTACAATCACTTGAGACACATTCACTGCACACTGATCCCCATTTCACTAATTGTGAGACTTTTAGCACCAATTGGCTGGACCTCTGTTGAATTAGGTCAGTCTATATAAAGGGGGTGAATACTTATGCAATCACTTATTTTCATTACATATTTTTATTTTATTTACATAACTGTGTAGAAATATGTTTTCACTTTGACATTCAAGAGAGCTGTTTTGTGAATTTTTTTGTCCAAAAAGCCAACTTATATTGACCATGACTGATTTATAAAAGCCATAATAGGGTAAAACATCCAAGGGGGTGAATACTTATGCAAGGTACTGTATATGTAAGTCATTGTTTTTAAATTTCGGCTCAGGTAACATTGCGTGCACCTCTTACTGGAAAAACAAAACAGCCTGCATGAAGTTTGTGTTTTTAAAATGAGCTGGATGCAATATGGTAGATTCTGTTACTGACTTTAGTAAACTTCATGAAATAATAGATTAAAGAATATTTGATGAATCTAAAGTATACTGTGTTGTACAGTCAGATAACTTGATGCAGCTAAAATGATTCTACCCTCAACACGTGTGCACTGTAATCCTTTGGAGAGGACGGGGGGGGGGGAAACATGTATCTTCCTTGTGTGCATCACATGACTTTCAGAGGTGGGATAATCTATCCAGCTAGCGTTTCTATTTATAGGCTAATCACCATCATAACACCAGCCACTATCAAAACAAGTCAAGACAACATCCGGAAACCAAGAAAAAAAGATAAAAGTGCATGTCTGCTGGGCAGAAAGGCAAAACAAACCCCTCATATGGCTAAAAAGATCGATAGATAGATAGAAAGATAGATACTTTATTAATCCCGTGGGGAACTTGCAGCTCATATTTACAATAATTACAAACAATATATACAGACAATATGATACAATACAAACAATCCAATTCAGCTATGTACAGTGTAGGACCTACAAAGGCCTACAAGAAGTGCACTACTACACTGTTGCTTGTAGTTTGGACACAATTATCAAAGTTGTATTTGAAGAAAAAAGGAACAGCATTTGATGCCGACAACGTTTAAGCATGCGAGGGGATGGCAAGTGGCACAGGGAAAATCATGGGTAGAAGGAAGAATTGATTCTGTTAAATATCAGCAAATTCTGGAAACTGACTCATAAAAGGCGTTGGTTTATGACACACGGCAATGATCCAAAGCCTTACTTAAACTACACTGTGAACTACTAAAAGACATGCTTGCAGTTGCTTTTGGAATACTCTGCATACCCTGTTTTTGTTTTTGCTATCATTAAAAACAGTACGCTTCTTACCTGGGGGCTCATGCACATGTGTGATCCTTAGGGGGAAAGCTTTGATGTTCCAGAGGTGGTCCCATTCCGGCTCACCCAGAACATGGTGCATGCCATGGGGCCCATGGGTGTGGAGGGGCTCTTCAGACAAGCTTGTGAAGTCACACTTCGCCTGATGAGGGATCAACATGAACCACTCATGAGGTACATCCAGAGACACACATAGCACAACAGCAGCATTTATTGTATCGAAGAACTGAAAACTTAAAGGCTTGACCAACATAAGAATGTTTTACCAACTGATGTCTGATTGGCCGTATTGCCTCTATTGCCACAGACAGACAACTACTGCCTGTTTAAAATGTGTTGTTTTCTTCTGGTTTTTCCCAGTGTCCTAAAGACATTCCTTCATGATCCGCTGGTGGAGTGGAGTAAGCCAAAAGGCCTCTCCAAGACCCAGGTCAATGAGTCTGGAGAGATACTCAATGAGAAGGTATTATTTTCATAGACCCAGGTCAATGAGTCTGGAGAGATACTCAATGCGAAGGTATTATTTTCATAGACCTAGGTCAATGAGTCTGGAGAGATACTCAATGAGAAGGTATTATTTTCATAGACCCAGGTCAATGAGTCTGGAGAGATACTCAATGCGAAGGTATTATTTTCATAGACCTAGGTCAATGAGTCTGGAGAGATACTCAATGAGAAGGTATTATTTTCATAGACCCAGGTCAATGAGTCTGGAGAGATACTCAATGAGAAGGTATTATTTTCATAGACCCAGGTCAATGAGTCTGGAGAGATACTCAACGAGAAGGTATTATTTTCATAGACCCAGGTCAACACATTTATTTCAATTCCATTTCATGTTTACATGAGTGTATCTGGTATCCTCCACAGGCCAAGACCCATGTGTTGGACATTGAGCAGAGGCTCCAGGGTGTGATCAAGAACAGGAACAAAGTCATGGGTTTACCCTTGTCCATTGAAGGACATGTCCACTACCTCATCCAAGAAGCCACAGATGATAATCGCCTGTGTCAGATGTACCTTGGCTGGGGACCTTACCTCTGACCAACTCAATCTCAAACCAGAGTGAATTCATTAAATATGGAAGACATTCCTTTACGCACTTCTGTATTATACATTTTTCATGTTTAAAGATTGTTATTTGTTATCCATTAAAATATATCTGACAGTGAATTAAACTGGGTATCCTTACCTTAGGAGTTTGAGAAGCTTGTGAGTTTTCTACAAGATTGTTATCTCTCTGGTAATGTGTCAATGGGCTGCTCCAGCAGAATGGTTATGTCTGTGGTAGTGTGCTCTAGCAGAATGGTTATCTCTGTGGTAATGTGTCAATGGGCTGCTCCAGCAGAATGGTTATGTCTGTGGTAATGTGCTCTAGCAGAATGGTTATCTCTGTGGTAATGGGTCAATGGGCTGCTCTAGCAGGATGGTTATCTCTGTGGTAATGTGCTCCAGCAGGATTGTTATCTCTGTGGTAATGTGTCAATGGGCTGCTCTAGCAGGATGGTTATCTCTGTGGTAATGTGTCAATGGGCTGCTCCAGCAGAATGGTTATGTCTGTGGTAATGTGCTCTAGCAGAATGGTTATCTCTGTGGTAATGGGTCAATGGGCTGCTCTAGCAGGATGGTAATCTCTGTGGTAATGTGCTCCAGCAGGATGGTTATCTCTGTGGTAATGTGTCAATGGGCTGCTCTAGCAGGATGGTTATCTCTGTGGTAATGTGTCAGTGGGCTGCTCCAGCAGGATGGTTATCTCTGTGGTAATGTGTCAATGGGCTGCTCCAGCAGAATGGTTATGTCTGTGGTAGTGTGCTCTAGCAGAGTGTTTATCTCTGTGGTAATGTGTCAATGGGCTGCTCCAGCAGTGGGAACCTCTAACCTCTGACTCCTACCTGAACCTCAAACCTACATCCTCAACTACTCCCACCCTGAAGACCAGGCCCTCAGTTGCCCCAAAGCGCTCATCTGGGCCCCAACACAACTGCTCCAGCAAGCTAGCTGACCTAAAGACCGGAAAGTTATCCTCCAGCTTTTTGTAGACCAGAAACTCCAATCCCATAATACATTCCAGCAGCAAGTCAGGAGATTCCAAACGCCCTCACCATTCTACCCAACACAATTTAAATCAGCTGGAGAAACTTAAGCCCTCATCCCCCAGCCCAGAAGTGTTTGACTTGACACTGAATGCATATGCAGAGGAAGGTGAAAAAAGAAGACCAAGGAAAAGGGGAAGGGAGAACAGAAAGAGATGACAAAACCAAAACGGGCCACTCCCCTGTTTGAAACCGCAGGTCAACCTCATGTATTCTATGAGAGCCAGAGACAATCAGCTAGGAGTATTCTTCAGTGATGTGAGGAACTACAGTACTTCACAACTGCAGCTGATTACATGGAGATGAACTGTGGCAAACACGAACAGAATCCAAACTGCCACATTCTCTTCGCTGAGGTATTTTATGGGCAGGTTCCTTCGTCTCTTGCCCAAGTAGGTGACCTTAGATGATGTTGAAGAGGAGTTCTACCGGTTTCATTCCACAGTCCTTGGTGATGAGATCCTTTCCAAGAGGACTGATGAGGTTTGGAGAGAATTGGGTCTGATGGCAACAGGAAAAGGAAAGCTTTTTGCAAACCTTTCTGCTGTTGTGCTGGGCATCTTTGTCATGTTTCACATTAATGCAGGCTGTGAAAGAGTCTTCAGCTTTGTGACCAAAAACAAAGCCCAGTTTGCTTATTACTGATATGCTAAGTTCTCTTTTGACCAGACAGGCCACGATGGCTGGAGATTTTTAGTTACACCTTGCTCAGAAAAGCTAAGTCTGCCACTTATGATGCCAAGAGGCAGAATACAAGTGCAACTACCACCTGAACTCTGTGTTGGTGTCATGTAAGTAAAACTGAAAACCATGTGTCAGGTGTATGTTGGAAGAGGGGTGGTGAGTGTCAAAATGGTGCAACAGGATGAAATCCTCTTTCATTAATTGTACTGCTATTAGTTTGCTTATTTAGGGTTTTTAGTTTGCCTTCTTAGTTTGATGTATTTATTCAGTAAACCTACTGCCAGGCTTTATATTAAGCTACTGGAAATGGGTCACTTTATTTTCATGACTTTTTTTCCTCAAGGTCATATAAGTCAGAATTTAATTAATTGAACCTTTTCCTGAGTTTTTATTGAGCTACTGTCAATTGTTTTTATTTTCAGGTACACACTTATTTTGAATTACATTTCTGACATTAATATGAGTTGGCTATGAGAGTCGTTTTTTGTGTGAACAATTGAAATGATCCATGCGTGTAGTTCTAAGTGCTAGAGAACTCTGAGGAGGCTATAATTATTCGAAAAAATAATTTCCATACCCCTAACTGTGGGTTGTCCCTTCACACTAAAGTTTACTTGAATGTTCCAGCATACCAGGTTGTGGTCATCATGAACAGCTTCCAAAGATATGGGTAGGGGGCTACACTCCTTATCAGGCCCCGGATGCCTTTAGGAACACAGGTGACATTTATGGTCACCGTAATTCCATATCACGACAAATTAGATGCATTTTGACAACCTGAAATGCAGCTCCAATGGAAAAGGGACTCCACTCCTGTTCAAAGCATCAAAAACTGCTTGATCTCTTTTACTTACATGGCATGTGCTCAGTCACTGCTATCATGTGTTTCACTGTTAACAGGGTGGAAGGACTCCCCCTACGTTGAAAGCTTCCATTTACATTCAAATACCGCCACCTAGTGGTTAGGTGCAATTCATGGCACATTTATCTCAGATATTCTGGTTTAAAAAGAATATTTCATATTATATTCATTGTATTATATAATATTATGTAAAGGATGTTCATAACATGAGCTTACTGAAGTGTCAGATAATTGTTTGTTGATCAGTTCCACATGTTTATCAGATCTATAGTATTGACATTGTTATTGGTGTACTGTAAATGATGTATGCAAAAGTTTGGACATCTCTATTGAATTAATAGATTGTGTTGATATTGTGAAAGTGAAAAGTAGTTAACAGCAGCCAACAGACTTAGTAACATTCACCTTGGCAAATATTCCAACCTGCAAAAGTCTCTCTGTTTTTAATTATGTAATTTACACCCACTTTTCCTTGCCAATCAAGTCAGGTTCTAAGATTTCTTTTAGGCTAAAGTTTCTTGCCAGACTGCATAACATTTGCTTCCTGAATGTACTAATCAGCATGACATGAATATTTCTGGGCCATTTTATTGGATTCTCCCATTAGAAAATGATACATTAACCATGGGGTAGGGTCAAGGATGATATAGTCAGATAGGAGGGATTCATCAGGTGTATAAAAAGCTGTTGGTTTATGCTGTTGGTGTTATACTGGCAAAATAGTTTTTGCTCCACACTGCCTGACTTCTGTTGTTTTTTAAAGATTTTTCATAAATGCTAAGAACAAAGATTTGTGTCCAGATCTGAAAAGAAGAGTTTTTAGTTTTTACCTGATCAAAAACCTACTAAATCAGCCACGACACGAGGACCAGCATCGACCAGGAGGTATCCAATTAGAAACCTACGTGAGAAGGCCTGAAGATCTGGATAATCTACGCCTGCTAAGCAACCCCCCTCGGTGGAGGACAAGGCTTGATGCGTATCCAGAAAACACTATCCTCAAACTCATACAGGATGAGCTCTTTACTGAGTAGAATTCTGACTATCTTAGATAGTGTTGTCAGCCCCGTGGGTAGATAGAAACTTGGAAATTTGGTAAAAATTTAATTTTCATGGATTTCAATGTGAAAACCTTCAAGAAATATTTGTAAAAACACTTTTCAGAGAAGGGAAGGAAACACAATCTGAACAGGTCAATAATAATACTTCTTTATTATAGTAAATGTGATGTTTCGGTATTGACAATTTTTGGGAGAGGAAAAAACATTCCAACACATTCTGAAAATACAATATAAAAATTGACGGTTCTTTTACTGGATATGTGTATTTTAGATATGGTACAATATACAGGTGCATCTCAATAAATTAGAATATCATCGAAAAGTTGATTTATTTCAGTAATTCTATTCAAAAAGTGAAACTCATATATTATATAGATTGTTTACACACAGACTGATCTATTTAAAGTGTTTATTTCTTTTAATTTTCATTATTATAACTGCCAGCTAATGAAAACCCAAAATTCAGTATCTCAGAAAATTAGAATATTGTGAAAAAGTTCCATATTGATGACCAATGGTGTCACACTCTAATCAGCTAATTAACTCAAAACAACGGCAAAGGCTTCCTGAGCCTTTAAATGGTCTCTCAGTCTAGTTCAGTAGGCTACACAATCATGGGGAAGACTGCTGACTTGACAGTTGTCCAGAAGACGATCATTGACACCCTGCACAAGAAGGGTAAGACACAAAAGGTCATTGCTAAAGAAACATGCTGTTCACAGAGTGCTGTATCCAAGCACATTAATGGGAGGTTGAATGGAAGGAAACAATTTGGTAGAAAAAGGTGCACAAGCAACAGGGATAACGACATCTTGGAGAGGATTGTGAAACAAAGCCCATTCAAGGGAGATTCACAAGGAGTGGACTGCAGCTGGAGTCAGTGCTTCAAGAGCCTAAACGCACAGACGTATCCAGAACATGGACTTCAACTGTCGCATTCCTGTGTCAAGCCACTCTTGAACCAGAGACAACGTCAGAGGCGGACAAAAAGGACTGCACTGTTGCTCAGTGGTCCAAAGTTCTCTTTTCAGATGAAAGTACATTTTGCATTTAATTTGGAAATCAAGGTCCCGGAGTCTGGAGGAAGAGAGGAGAGGAACAGAATCCAAGTTGCTTGAGGTCCATTGTAAAGTGTCCACAGTCAGTGATGGTTTGGGGTGCCATGTCATCTGCTGGTGTTAGTCCACTGTGTGGTCCAAGGTCAGCGCAGCCATCTACCAGAAAGTTCTAGAGCACTTTGTGCTTCTCCCTGCTGACCAGCTTTATGGAGATGCAGTTTTCAGTTTCCATCAGGACTTGGCACCTGCACACACTTCCAAAGGTACCAGTACCTGGTTTAAGGACCATGGTATCCCTGTGCTTGATTGGCCAGCAAACTCGCCTGACCTAAAACCCCTAGAGATTCTATAGGGTATTGTGAAAAGGAAGATGCGAGACAACAGACCCAAACACACAGAAGAGCTGAAGGCCACTATCAGAGCAACCTGGTCTTCCATAACACCTCAGCAGTGCCACAGACTGATTGCCTTCATGCCACGCCGCATTGCTGCAGCAATTCATGCAAAAGGAGCCCCAACCAAGTATTGAGTGCTGTACATGTTCATACTTTTCAGTCGTCCAACATTTCTGTGTTAAAAATCCTTTTTTCTATCGGTCTACAGTAATATTCTAATTTTCTGAGATACTGAATTTTGGGTTTTCATAAGCTGTCAGTTATAATCATCAAATTTAAAAGAAATAATCACTTGAAATATATCCGTCTGTGTGAAATGAATCTATATCAAATATGAGTTTCACTTTTTGAATAGAATTACTGAAATAAATCAACTTTTCGATGATATTCTAATATATTGAGATGCACCTGTACATACGGACAAAGTTTTGGGAATAAAACATAAAAAAATCAAAATATTTCCGACCTGACTTTGCACCAATTCAGTAGAATGGCCCATATACTCTCTCAGCAGACACCCACGTATATACTGTATATTAGGGTTTTCCTTTGAATTAATTCAACCTCAGTGAATACAAATAAATTAAGGGATTTCAGTTGAGTGAAGGTTTTTCTTTTTAATTAGATTTCATTCATTTCTCAAGTGAAGTAGCTTGAAATGAGGGAAAGAAGCTACAAGCTTGGTTTTACACTAGTTTCTGGACATTGCTGCCCATTCCTCTTGGCATATCCTTGCCAGCTCCGTCAGGTTGGATGGGGAGCGTCGGTACACAGCTATTTTCAGCTCTTTCCATAGATGTCCAATTGGTTTCAGGTCTGGGCTCTGGCTTGGCCACTCAAGGACTTGCACAAACTTTCTCCAAAGCAAGTCCTTTGTTCTCTTGGCTGTGCTTCGGGTCGTTGTCATGTTGGAATGTAAACCTTCGCCCCTGAGCGCACTGGACCAGGTTTTCTTCAAGGATCTTAGCTGCATTTATTTTTCCCTCTATCAGGACTAGTCACACCGTTCCCGCTGCTGAAAAACATCCCCACATCATGATGCTGCAACCGCTATGCTTTACTGTAGGAATGGTATTAGCCAGGTGATGAGCAGTGCCTGGTTTCCTCCAGACGTGACGCTTGGTATTCGGGCCAAAAGGTAAAATTTTGGGTTCATCAGACCAGAGAATCTTCTCCAAGCAGGCTGTTATGTTGCTTTTACTAAGAAGGGGCTTCAGTCTGGCCTCTACCATAAAGGCCTGATTAGAGAGTGCTTCCTGGATGGTTGATCTTCTGAAAGGTTCTCCCGTCTCCACAAGGAAAAGCTGGAGCTCCGTCAGAGTGACCCTCAGGTTCCTGCTCACCTCCTTGGCCAAGGCCCATCTTCCCTGATTGCTCATGTCCAAGCAATTGAATGTATCGAAGGTGGACTCCAATTAAGTTGTAGAAACATCTCAAGCAGTATCAGTGGAAACACAACATAATAAACTGAAACATATGCTACCATGACCTTGATGATTTTGGCCTACACTAGCCCCCCCAGAGAGATCCAGCTCCACAAGAGGATCCGGCCCTTGACCATGTGATGAGCTGCGCCAGAAATATACAAACACAGTTGATTGGACCAAGATGGCCATCCATCAAGACTGATGAGAAGACTCACAAGTTCATGGCAAGGCTAGTGAAGGCAGTGAGACACAATGCTGGGCTGGCACAGAAGACCCCACCCAGCTATAGTCTAGTAGCCAACTAGGTGAACCCAGAAATGTTGAGTACACCAAAGTTTTTTTGCAGAAATGTGAAGTATGGGTCCCCAGTATACAGAAACTGCCGGATGCTAATTTCCATATGTTGAGCAATTTGCATAAACAGCACTATTAGCTTAATCGTCCAATTTGACACATATTTTGCACTGTGTGACCAATTCCTACAATATTGGAGTCTTTTTAGAGGTTTAAGAGGATGCTGAATTCAATTCTGGCACTTTCATACTTTAAAATGGTAAATGAATAACACATTTTGATACATTTAAACACATTAGTTATTAATTTTGGACGAAATCTAAGGTTATTTTCATGGTAAACACAACAATCTTACATTTCAGAATCATGAGTGCTCTTGTGAATGTTAAAGCATTATTTTTCAGGGTGTAGTGAAGCTGAATCCCCTCCTGATACATGACTCCTTCAAATGTGCAATTCTAGAGGTAAAAGCATTGCGATTGCAATAAAATCCATGGGGTTAATGGGGTTAAACCTGCATCGTAACCACCAACCACATGACGAACCAGTATGTAACGTAACGTTGTTGAATGTCCTCCATGTGCGATCAACGAACTATGTACAAATATACACTAAATACATGCCATACAAGCAGGCCCCGCAAGTTGCTAGGGTCATGCCCAAAGGCAGAAAGGCTGCCCAGGTCGCAAGATCCAACGAGGACCCAGTTAAAACACCCCAGACGCAAAAGTAAAAACTGAGTCTGGGCAACCCGGGTCAGCCCGCCAGACGCAAGACTAACCAAGAGGGCCTCACCTCTGCACCACAAAAAGCACACGCTGGCTAACACCTTCAGGCAAACGGCTATGCCTCACAATTTATCAACAAAAGGCAGTCTCCTTGTCTTCATTATCCTCGTCTGTTCCGTCTTCATCTTCTCCAGACCCTTCATCCCTCTCTTTGTGTTCTTGCTGTTGAGTGAGTATGTGGCAGCATATCCCATCATTGCCTTTGCAGGAACAATAACTGGTACAGGCCAGACCTGCAGCTGCACAGCTACACTTTGCTGATGTGCAAGATTTTAACCTGGCTTTGCAACCACAGCTGACGCATCTAACAAAAGCCGGAGGAGCAACTGGACTTGAATCCTGGGTGGGCATAATCAGTTCCCCTCCTTCCTTTAGGCCCATCTTCTTGTCCCATCCAAACAAAGTGATATCAACAGCCGTTGGATCAGCCTGGTCTGCTGCTTGCCATAAGAGCACCTGTAGGTAGGCGCATCTTCCATCAAGGTGCATATTACGCTCTGTAGGAGGTAGTTTTTTTCAGTGCTGGGGGCCTTTTGCGCTTTCGGTAAATGTCATACCGAGCAGCATCCAAGGTCACAGAGTTCCTCTGATTGTACAGAGCCAGAATGAAATTCCTGGTTGCTTTGGTGATCTGTTAATCTGTGGCTTCTGCCTCTCCAATACAGCGGAGAAGCTTGCCAGGTACAACTCAGAGTGCAGATACCTTCCCCTTTCCAACACGATATGAGGTGGTATCACATCCTGAAAGAGCATGCATGGCCAGAATGGAACTGCAATGGTCACCCAGGTTCTTTGCAGTTGCATTTATGCTGAGAACAGTGCCATTTCATTGTTCCATCTGTAGGTTAGTTGTGATACCAGCCCTCCAACACCAATAAACCATAAGCACAAAGACATCTTTGCCATCACTAAGAATGCGAACAGTTGAAGCCCCATGTCTGACAGCATCTAACATGTAAGATACAGTATAACTGATATATCAGCCTCATCATGAGTGTCAATGCTGTCAGCTTTACTGACCATCACAATCTTACTTCCTACATTGAAAGTACACAGGAGTTTGCTCAGCCGTTGCTTGTTGTGCTTGTTTTTCAAAACTTTGTCTCCACGAGGTAGAGGTGTAGTCAATGAGAGCTTGTACTCTGTGGAGCTCTCCCCTGCTCTTCTTTGTCTCTCATGGTCCTTGGCAGACACCTGCAAAATATTTGTCAAAGATGACTAATGTTTGGGTGTTGTAACAACTAAGCCGATGTCCCATGCTGGCTGCAAGATCTGCCACTGTCCCAGACGATGGCCAAACCACGTGATAAATGAGCTGAGATGCATCCACAATGACAACATCTGGTGGCTGGGGATTGCAAACTGGAATTCCAAGCTGCTGGACAAGCACTGACTTATTGCCCTTTCGGACACATCCATTGTCATCAATGATTGACAAGGGGACTGGGCTAAGCTCATATTTGAAGAGAGAAGAGAGCTCCATTTTTCTCTGGCCTCCCACCACCAACAAACGAGCAAATAATGACTCAAGGTCACAAACTTCTGGAACTTCGTAGTCACTACCTTGTGAGAGATGGGTGCATTAAATGCCTCCGGAAGTGATGAAGAAAACTTTGTACACATAGCCTGGCCAATCTTCAGTGCATCCTGCACATTAACCTTTTCATCAGCCACCTCTCCATTTTTGATGTGGTAGAGCAAAGTGCTCTCTGTCTTGAGTGGATTTGTGTTTTCCCATAGCATCCTCACAATTCTAGAGCAGTCCTCAGCATCCAACTCCCATCGTGCTTCTCCGTCCTCTTTGTGTCTGATGGACAGAGTCTTCTCTGATGCTACTTTATCACTATGCATGTCATCCAATGACTGAGAAAGATGTGAACGTATGCCAAATGATTGGATCCAAACTGCAACCTGTTCAATGTTGGTTGAAATACCCTTCATGCCCCCTGCTCCCTTCCCTTGCCTGATGCATGTCTGCTCCCCAAACATATCTGCACTCACTGCAGGTGCACCATCTGAATGGCGGCACACATGACTTCGGGAAAGAAGGTCATCTTTTGCAATGGAAGGAAGGTGCTTCATTTCACGTATATGCCAAGTTATCCATCTAGCATAGTTGTGATGACCAGCAGCAAAAACATAGGGTAGCATCTCTTCAAGGCAGTGTTGTTGCAGCAACCAGTCACCCTCCCTCTCTGCTCGCCAGAATCTATGTGCAATTGTTTGCATAAAAACAGGACCATACCTCAACATTTTTTACAAATTTAGGTTATCAACATTCACACCAAAGAAAAGTAGCAATTGTGATTCTGAAATGTGAGTTTATTGTGTTCACCATGAAAATAACCTTAAATTTCATCCGAAATGTATCAGAAACTTGTCTAAATGTATCCAAAATTGTTATAAATGTACCATTTTGATGTCTTAAAGTGCCAGAATTGAATTCAGTATCCTCTCAAACCTCTAAAAAGACTCCAATATTGTAGGAATTGGTCACACAGTGCAAAATCTGTTGTTAATCTGGACGATTCAGCTAATTATGCTAATTATGCAAATTGCTCAAAATATGAAAGTTAGCATCCGGCAGTTTCTGTATACTGGGGACCCATACTTCACATTTCTGCAATAAAACTTTGGTATACTTAACATTTCCGGGTTCACAGTGGGGCTCTATGGGCTGGCTACTAGACTAGCCTACTAGCCACCCTGTGCAACAGCATTTTCTCTCAGGACTGAGAGATGAGCATATGCCACCAAACACTGCATCAACTGGAGGAGGTCAGAAACATCCTGCCACAGGTGTTTGACAAGGTGAACCCCCGGTCCAACCAAGCGAGTGGGTCTGTAGGTTCATTTTTGTGTTTTATACCTTAAAACCCCATTGCGAGAGAACTGGTATTTTTTGCTACTGAGCTCCCTAAAGTTGCAAAGTGTAGCTCACGTTTACACCACTGTCATAAATACAAATCACGATTTGAGACCCCCTAATGGACAGTGTATGTGTGTAATTGTTGTCAAGCTGAAAGATTTGGAACCGGCAAAGTTGTCGGCAGAAGCCAAAGAAGCACGGAGACTGACAAGGTAGAGTAATATCACACGATTTTACACAGATATGACTGCATAGTTGTATTAATTGGGACATCGGAAAAGAACAAAAAAAGAATGACAAATGCCAAACATGACCATTCACAAATTTGATGTGCCCTGCCTCAGAAACATTACTAATATTAGGGCATTTGACTTCTGCAAGGCCAAAGCTTGTACTAGAGTTACTACAGGATGTACAACAAAGCCACAAGGTCAAATATTCACATTGAAAAGTACTGCTCCTACTCAAGCGGCTTACAGACAATGCATGTTGTAGTGATTAACAGGAGCGAGCTACAGACAGTGCATGTTGAAGTGTTTAACAGGAGCGGCTACAGAAAGTGCATGTTGTAGTGTTTAACAGGAGCGAGTAACAGACAGCGCATGTTGTAGTGTTTAACAGGAGCGGGCTACAGACATGTTGTAACGTGAAGGACAGTGCATGTTGTAAGTAACGTGAAGGAGTGCCCTCCTTCCAGGTATAGCATTCTGCGTGTGTTGCGGCTGTCGCCAGCCAGTTATGCACTGCTATTGTATCCTGCCACTCTACTACGTATGTTTGTAAACCTAAAACTCCCCGTGCACCAAGCTTGCCAGTATAACTAAACGTAACTCCAGGGTACAGCATACGGCATGTGTTGCGGCTGTCACCAGCCAGTTGGGCACTGTTGTGTATCCTGCCATCCTAACTAAAATCCAGATGCACCATGTCAGCCAACCATAACTAAACATAACATAACGAAACTAAATACTAATAAAATTCCCACACGTGGCCGGACAGCCTCTCTCTCCCTCTCCTCCTCCCAACCTATGAACACACTGTATATACCCATCATGTATATACCATATGATGTTTATATATGCAGTGCCCTCCACAAATATTGGCACCCCTAGTGAATATGAGCTTAACAGGCTATAAAAAAATCTGTCTTTGCTGGCAATCCTCTTGGTTTTTCACTCAAAATATTCACAAAAATCTTACCTTTTCATCGAAGTAAAATTATTGAAAGAAAAAAAAAACTGTTGACATAAAATACATATTTTCCCTCAAAACATGTGAGCCACAATTATTGGCACCCCTAGAAAAATCTTGAATTAAAATCTAGCTGAAGTATATTTCCAGTCTATTTTACATTTTTAAGTTCACCTGTTTGATAAGGAACTCTTATGAGGTCAACCATGTCTTCCAGTTCCACTGGCATACAAATATGAGGTGACACAGGCCAAATTCCATTAGTCATTCATCACTATGGGAAAGACCCAAATAACACAGTGACGATGTGCGACGAAAAGTTGTTGAGCTGCACAAATCAAGAAATGGACACAAGAAAATCTCTAAACAGTTGAAAATACCCATTTCCACTTTCATGGAAATAATTAAGAAGTTTAAAGTGACAGGAATTGTGAAGAATCAGCCTGGAAGAGGACGTGTCTGTACATTGACCCCACACACCGTGAGGGGGATGGTTCTACTGGCAAAATAATCTCCAAGGATCACAGCTGGAGAATTGTAGAGGTTAGTTGAGTCTTGGGGTCAGAAAGTCTCCAAAACTACCATCAGACGCCATCTACATCACCACAAGTTGTTTTGGAGGGTTGCCAGAAAAAAGCCTCTGCTGTCAATCAACAACAAACAGTTTGCCAAATGTAAGTCAGACTTTCAATGGGACTGAGTTATATGGTCAGATGAGACCAAAATAAAGCTTTTTGGCAACAAATATCAAAGGCGGGTTTGGCCTAGACAGAAAGATAGCCATATAGAAAAGCACCTCATACCCAATGTGGAGTATGGTGGCGGATCTTTGATGTTGTGGGGCTGTTTTTCTTCCAAAGGCCCTGGCCATCTTGTTAGGATACATGGTATCATGGACTCCATCAAATGCCAGCAGATATTAAATGAAAACCTAACAGCCCCCTCCAGTAAGCCTTAAAATGGGCCGTGGTTGGACCTTCCAGCAGGACAATGATCCTAGGCACACCTCAAAATCAACACAAAAATGGTTCACCGACCACAGAATAAAGGTTTTGCCATGGCCATCACAGTCCCCTGACCTAAACCCCATAGAAAATCTGTGGGATGAGCTGTAGCCAAGTCTACAAACGTTGACCTCAGATTCTGAAGGATCTGAAGAGATACTGCATGTAGTAATGGTCTCAGATCCCGTGCCATGTGTTCACTAACCTCATCATGCATTATAGGAGAAGACTCAGAGCTATTATCTTGGCAAATGGAGGCTGCACAAAAAATTACATTAAGGGGTGCCAATAATTGTGGCACACATGTTTTGGGGAAAAATATGTATTTAATGTCAATGTTTTTTTTTCTTTTAATAATTTTACTTCTATGAAAAGGTAAGATTTTTGTGTATATTTCGAGTGAAAGACTGAGAGGATAAACAGCAAAGACATATTTTTTTATAGCCTGTTTAGCTCATATTCACTAGGGGTGCCAATATTTGTGGAGGGCACTGTATATATATACAGTGCCACTTTAAAGTATGTGAACCCCTTGAGCACTTAAGAGTTTTCTGTTGTTTTACCATGATTTTTATTTTTTTTCATCACCAATTTTCCATAGATGAAATGTCAGGTTTATGTTTATCATTTGCATGTACTTGTTTAGAGGGAATTGTTTGAGTAGCCAAAAAACTACATGAAACATGGAATTATGTATTTTCAAAAGTAAGTGAACCCCCCAGCTGCATTGGTAAAGTCAAGCAGGTAACAGATTCGGTGAAACATATTTGGGTGCTTAATTAGTCAATTAAGCAAACCAATCAACTGAGACATCCTTAGGAAAAGGGTTGGGCAACACAGATTAAAAGAGAGAGGAAACCAACCAAACTACTTTAGTGCCACGGTGTACCAACACAGATCAACAATGCAGAGAGGAAACGAGATATCCGAGAACATCAGGAAGAAGGTTCTGACAGCCCATGCAGTCTTGGGAAAGCTATAAGACCATCTCCAAAAGATTCCAGCTCCATCCATCCATCCAAGACAAATCATCATAGGCGTCAGTTACGGGGGACGGGGGGGACATGTCCCCACCACTATTCATAATTTGAATTTTGTCCCCACCACTTTAAAAAATGTGCAAACCAATTGAGGCCAGAAAAATCCCCACATACTCAATCGAAATCGTCTAATCTAAATCTTGCGTATGATCCAATCCCATCAATTTGCAAACATTTCTCAATTACGGTGACAGCTATTCATAATTATGAGCTATCACTTGCCCAATAACCATTTTAACAATAGTCAGTCTTGACAACAGCAAATAATTAATTTAGCCTCATTTGCCTTTTGCTGAATGAAACGAGTCTCGTTTTTATTAAGTAATATTGGATCGAAAAATCGCATGGATGTCTGGGTTATTTTGTTGTCAAAGATTCTATAGCCCACCCACAATTGTTGCGATTGTTTCCCACATTGTTTTGTGGAGGTCCTTGATGGAAGGAAGGGGGCAGCTGATGATGCGCTCTGCAGCCCGAACGACTCTTTGGAGCCTGGCCTTAGAGCGGGCAGAGGCAGAGTCATACCAGACCGAGTGTGAGGATGTAAGCACACTCTCAATGATGGCCCTGTAAAACTGCACCATGATGGGGGGGCTGACCTGAAGTCCTCTCAGCTGCCGAAGGAAGAACAGGCGCTGCTGGCCTTTCTTCACAAGTTGAGTGATGTTATTGTCCCATTTTAGTGTGTTGGTGATGGTTGTGCCTAGGAATTTGAAATGTTCGACTACAGTGACAGATGAGTTGTTGATGACAAGTAGGGGATATGTCTGAACCTTTTTTCGCCGCTGGCTGATGCTCAGTACCTCGTTTTATTTCGTACACCTTTTACAGTCTGACATTTTTTGTCTGGTAAACTTTGTTGATGTCAAGAGAAGTGTTAAGTTAACAATAGGCTACTGTTCTTTGTCCTATGTGTATTAGTATTACATATCCCGAGCCAATACCCTGGTGTTTTCAACGCCGTTTTGCAAAACAAGCCAAAACATAATCTGTGGTCTTCAACTTTTATTGTTCGAATGGGATTTTCAACACCTGACAATACACTATAGAGCATATTGTAATGCAACGTTGAATAGATGAATAGCTTACATAAGGGTACCCAGCACTTTTCAAACCACACTCAAGCTTATGGTTATTGTCCCCACCACTTCTAAAAACAAACTGACGCCCTTGCAAATCATTTAGAAATGGAGGGCATTCAACATGACAGCATCTCTGCCTAGAAGTGGACGCCCATCAAGACCATCACCAAGAAGCACCAGAAGAATGATAAATCAGGTAAAAGTCAACCCACACATCACCTCTAAAGAGTTTCGGACCTCTCTGGCAGCATCTGGGGTAAATGTACATGCGTCTACAATCAGACGAAAATTGAATAGACATGACATTCATGATCGGGTTGCTAGAAGGAAGCCTCTGCTCTCAAGAAAGAACAAAACTGCCCGTTTCAACTTTGCCAGAGAGCACTTGGATAAACCAAAGGCCTTCTGGAAGTCCCTTCTTTGGACAGATGAGTCCGAGATAGAATTAATAGGTCACAATCAAAACCAACAATTTTCGTCTGATTGTAGACCCATGTACATTTACCCCAGATGCTGCCAGAGAGGTCCGAAACTCTTGAGAGGTGATGTGTGGGTTGACTTTTGCAACTGGTCCAGAACGGCGCTGCCAGGCTCCTGATGGGTACCCGGGAGAGGGGCCTATTAGCCCTATTCTGGCCTCTCCCCACTGGCTTCCAGTGCAGTTCAGGATTGATTTTAAGGTTCTCCTGTTTGTTTTTATGGCCCGGAATGCTTCTGATATCTCAGACCTCCTAACCCCTTATTCCACCTCCAGGTCCCTCACGTCGTCTAACCTGGGGATTCTGGCTGTCCCGTGAACTAAGCTTAAATCCAGGGGTGACCGCTCCTTTGCTGTTGCAGGCCCTAGACTGTCACCCTCTCTATCAGATCTCCCCTCTCCATTGACCCTTTCAAGTCCAGGTTCAAAACTAATTTGTATTCTTTAGCGTTCCTGATGTGATTTGATGATTTGTACTCATGCACTGTGTGTATTGATGCTTATGTGGGTGTTTTGTTTCTGTTTTTGTTTGATTCTATATGTGATTATGATTGCCTGTTCTGGTTGTACAGCACTTCAGGTCAACGTATGGGAGTTTTAAATGTGCTTTATAAATACATTTGACTTGACTTGACTTGACAGCCTACATGTGGTAGATGTTCAATGATCCAATGTTCAAGCGTTGGGTTACTACAGGGTCAGCATTCGGTCCTTCGTAAACCAGAGAGATTAACTTCTCCCGCGTTCCATTTATCAGGTGCCTGAGCCAAAGGTTTGTACCTCGCGACGGGACAGGTGAGTGTTTTCTATGCATACCCTACTCATTGTGCAGAATTGTACCCAACTTCTATACATTGATTAATTGGAAATCTCTGGCGCTTGTGTCACTGCCCTTCTGCCAGACTTGCCAGAGTGGTCCCTGTTGGGCATCGATCACCACCTGGACTCCCCGGGACGTTGCTATCAGTTGGAATCAAAACAACAAGCATTAAGAGCCAGAACCTGAATTTCTGCAAATAAAAGTCCTGTTTCGCTAAAATAGGCTTTTTCAGCATGCTGTCGCTGTTAGTGTTTTCCTGTGTTTAAATTGTTGTCTGGCAAAAAGCAAAATCTTGGTCCGAGGTAATATAGCGGACTCATAACCTGCCCTTGTTATGACTTACTTTGGCACGCTTTGCTCAAACAAGAGATATGAACAGAAGATAAAAGATGGCTCGAAGGTCAAGTGGGGCGTCAGACATAGTTTGGAGTCAGGGGCGGCCTTTCCTACAGGCGGGTTAGGCGGCCGCCTAGAGCGCCATCTAGAGGGGGAGCACCAAATAATGCGCCCGAAAAAGAAAAAAAAAAAACACAATTTTTTTTTTTTTCCCGGACGCATAATTTGGCGCTCCTTCTATAGCTTCAACCAATATTTTGACATAAAAAAATAAATCTAACTTTAGGGTAAAATGAGCCAAAGCTCGAAAACGGAGGGCTATGTTCTTCATTGGTGTTGTTAAATCATGCTAGCATAGCGAGACATTTGATGCGAATGTGTGTCTATCCTCTGAAGAGGCTTAACCCGTTGTGCCCGCGTGCGTGACTAGACGGTCCGGATCATCGAACTCATCGATATATCTCTTTACCGTCGGAAAGACAGGTGAAAGTAATGATATTACAACCCCGCAAGGTGCAGGGAAGTAGGACACTTATGATGTACAATACACATTAAGGGTTGCTACAATATGTTATCATGAAAACACTAATGATGAACACAGTATTTCAGAGATCAAACTGATTTTGGAGAAACAGTGTATAATGAGCAGATAAACAACACGTGGGAAAACATTAATACAACTTCTTCAGGGGGTTATCAAACATTATTGTGAATGAGTACATGGATTTATGGGAACAGCCGCTCGACAGGTCCTCGTCTGTTGCAACTAATTACAAATCAAACTTCTTCCAACAATATCACATAAGCCTATGCGCAAAGTAACGTATTCGTTTAACGACATTGAAGCGAGGAAATACATTTCGCCACAAAGCTAAATTTAACAAATAATGATAATACTGACTGTAACATGCCGGCATAGTCGCCCCATAATGCCGTGCGGCGGGCGCATATACTTTTCTATGTGTGATAATGCACTAACGATGTACCTGTTCCTTACTGTTCTTATTGCATGTCGTTGTTCTGTGTTGGGACCAGTGTTCACGTTAGCCGGCTATGGCCGGACATTGGCCGATTGAACGCATGAATGGCCGGTATAATAAGATGTAAACGGCCCAAATGTCCGATAGAAAATATGTATGTAGGCTATGATTTAATCAGTAACATATGAAAACAACAAAACAACTGTAACATAAACCTGAATATAATCAGCCTGCTATGTCATTAAAAAAAAGTTCTAAAGCAGATTTGGATTGCATTCGGAACATGCGCTGGTCGAGGTTCCGCAACACACGCAGGCTGGTTTCCCCGCTAAAAACTGTTCACTAAAATAAACAATAACAACATTTTAAAAAGGCTAAGCAGACGTCTCTCGGTCAGTTCTTCAAAAAGACAACTAATAGCCTTGATAGGCCTAATGATTCGTCAAGAAATTATTCGACTCCAAGTACATCATCCGAGGCCCCGACGGATTTAGGAAATGCGCCTGCCAAAAACTTAAAAGGAGTTTTAAAGCTGAATGGCTCGAGCAATTCCGTTGGCTAAGGTCGGAAAAGGTGGATGGTCGAGACACAATGTTCTGTAGCATTTGTGAGAGAGCAGGCAAGTTAAATGGCTTTACGAAAGGCTCCATGAATTTAAAAAGATCTGCCTTAGTTGACCATAGCGAGTCGTCTGACCACAGAGCCGCTATGTCCCTAACACCGCAGCAAAGTGCAATGAGAGTGCACTGCGATAACGCCACTACTACTCGTGGCACAAATGAAAGTGATGTATCACATGGCTAAACGTGACATCCCAAGTAATCAGTTTTGCAGATTGACAGAATTACTTGAGTGTTTGGAAGCTCCTGATTTTTTTTTAAATTTGTGTCGTTTCTCATTTGGAGTTTTGGTGGTTATTTAATTAGGCTATTAGTGAATAATGTCCGGTAGACATTCCAAATGGCCGATATTCTGGAATAGCGTCGGACATTTGTCCGGCCAAGAAAAAGTCTAGCGTGAACCCTGGTTGGGACTGAGTTTATACAGGTGTGTGACGGTAACACAGTCTGGGGTGGGGGGGGGGCCAGGAGTGAAGCTCGCCTAGAGCGCCTAATGTGCTAGGGCCGCCCCTGTTTGGAGTGGTGGTCTGGTTTAAGAGAAAAAGTAAAAGGAGACATATGGTTATTTGTGTGCTTTAATGCCAAGGGCTATATCTCAGCCAGGAGAGCATTTTTCTTGTGGACATCAGGGCTTCAGTGTTACCTGCAAACCCCTGCCCGCTTTTTATGAGACACTCAATTTAACTGGACTTAATGGACAGATCACTATCACTTTCTGCCTTACTCCTATCAAAATGAAACTTTACACAATGAAAGTAGCCTACCCATGAAAAGTAAATCATGTTGTATTACAAGTTTCTTTTGAAATTAATTTGAATATGCACATGAGCTCCACACTTATTGAATATGTCCATGGGCAGAAACACCATTCATGACAAATACAGCGGCCCAATCTTCATCCAATCATCCTACTGCCAATGGGAGATGGCAATGTTGCTTTTAGACTGGTCTCTAACCTGAACTGCCAAACCCCCTATAGCTATCTATTTGAGAATTATCCGAATCTGGGATATTCTGCAATACGACTGTGAAAATTAAACGTCTAATACTGATGCTCTACGATAGTCATGATTTTTTTTTTAAGGTTAAGCTTTTAGTTTACTTACGGTAAGGTGGACCTGCAGTGTCCGCAAGGGGATCAGGTGATCCCTCTAACTAAAAAGCGTAGGCAGAGTGGTGGAAATGAAAAATGACAAATAGCAAATGTTTGAGCCGAACCAACTCTGGAATTATTATCAAATATATACACATATCCCACATCTGGTGCAGCAAGTTAACGATGGCGCGTTGAATCTATTTCAAGGGAGCTGAACTGTAAACGGATATTTATTGTGCTGGCTCTTTAGCCTATTTTAACAAACACGGGTGGTAGAGATCATGGGGCTGTGCTACAGTCTTCGCCCGCGACTATTTGGAGATTTTGGTGGCTCTATTTCAAACGCTGCCTCGGATTCCGATCAGCCTTTAGATTCTGCTCCTTCGCGCCCTCGTCAAGAAGACCCCGGTGGATACTGCGAGAATGCGCCGCTTCGCACTAGCCAAACACACCCCTGGGAGACCGGCAAACCGCTGCCTGGAGAGGCTCGCCGTGGAGACTTGAATACGGACAGTTCAGTAATACAGAATGGAGGTGGTAAGGGATCGGGAAAAGACCGTAAACGATTACAATTGCTGCAAAAGCATGGGCCTCAAAAGCAGAAACATTGGGATAAACTGTTGGTTGAAGAGAAGGAGGCCGAGAAGGAGGCCAAAAAAGTCAGCAAGACCATTGACAGGGCCTTGAAAGAGCTCAAACGGGAATATAAACAGACCCACCGGCTTCTACTATTGGGTAAGTGGAGAATCTGTTATATGACCTCCTCCCACCCTAACTAATACAACGTTTTATGCGTAGGCCTATTTCATAGCAACAGAACACATATAACAGGAATGAGTAGCCTGCCATAAAAAGGAGGGCAGTTGGACTAAAGTGATTCTCACAAATCATTGAGTGGCATCCGGGTTTCCACCTTTGCCCTCCTCCTAGGCCTATGTTAGCCGTAAGTAAAATGTAAGTACAGTCTACTTGTGTCAGAGAAAGAGTCCACATTTGTTCAGTGGGGCTTGAGAAGGCTGGCCTGTCTACTGACCTATTGGAACGTATAGGTCAGATGAACTTTTGTAGGTTTGTAGACTATCCTTTCAGATTATCAGCATGCGTTCTTCTCGTATGTTTAAATGGCTGGAAATGCGTCTGAGTATGAACATAACTCGGGCCAAAATGTTATTGTTATGTCATATGCAGTCTTGTTGCGGCCCCTTACATAGGCCTATATCTTTTCATTCACTGCTACCCCTCGTTATTATTCATTGTCTTTCTTTTTTAGACGTGTCTGTATTCTTACCATGCTCTTACCAAGAGATATATCAGGAGAGGAGTCAATTGAAAGGCAAAAATATAATTTGAGAATAGTAACATCTCTTATCAGACCCAAGCCATAGCCCACACTATGGAGTTACCATTGTGTCTTCATTATGAAAATCTTTTGGTGAGAACAAAACTCACACTGCAATAAAAATTTTAGTTTTTTTTCAGTTTCAGTTTTTTCCTCACATTTTTGCAACGTATATTCTTACTCCAAGTTATGGCCTATGATTGAAAAAAATGCAGTCTTATAAGTCTTATATATATTCCCGCAGAAGGGGTATTTTGGTCCTCTCAAGATTTGTCCTGATTTTTCCATAGGGTGTTCTGTCTTTGTCCCGTCTCACTCACTGCCAACCTGCCTGTTTGTCTGCCTCTCCATCTAACCTATTGTCCGTCTGTCACCTTGTCGCGTCTCATGTGTTCAATGTTGCACTTTAAATGTGGTGCTATAGGGATTTCAGGGTCACACTAGAAATGGTTACGGTAGGACAACATGTAAATATGAAGTGAATGTAAATCCTGATTTTGTGTATGTATTTAACGAAAACTTTCAACCTGGCCCCATTTTGAGATCTTTTTGGGTCCAAACTTTTGATAACTGCAATTAACATTCGAAATCGGTCCAATATTGAGTAAGAACACTAAACCAAAATAGCTATACAATGAAATCCCATGAGGTAAGCCAGCACGTAAATCGCTTGTTTTTCCCACTGACAGCCTCGTAAATGTTACTATTAGGCTGTGACAACATGGAAAGGATCCCTACAGAGATACACCTGCTTCTGTTTACCTCAATAACTGTAAAGAAACTGTACAATAACTACGTCAGAGACTGTACAAACAGTTCACAGAAACGGAAACAAAGCATGCAATTTAGTTATTTACTTTTTAGGTTTGATGACATGCATGTTAGTTTCCATTTTTTCACACAGCCAGCATAATACTTATGGAGAACCAACTTGAAAGTCTTTGGATAATATGATCAGTTGTGATTAATTGGAAATCATATGCATTCAGCAAAACAGTCACCCATGTGGTGACATATAATCAAGTTTAAGTAGCTAAAATGATGTAACGTTCAACATAATTTTGTGAAAGCATCACGCATCTAAACCCTGGCATGTGAAAAAATGCGTCATTAGGAAAGGTGGTTTTTGAACAAATATTTGCAAAAGCAGATCTAAAAGTAATAGAGCAAATTTAGAGTGAGGTTGTCTTAGCTGACCAGCTTTCTGTCAAAGATACTCCAATGTACAAGTAGTTCCCTTTGAGCTCTTAATGTCAGGCTAGTTTGTAACAAGTCCTCTTACATTACCTAGCTGGGTGCAGGAGTAATAGCATTTAAGACCAAATGAAGTCTGTCACCAAGTAAACACCATATAAGGACAGCTTGCTTACTATGAAAGTAGATGGCAGACACACAAGTACTATTTTATCTGGTGTTGAACGTTGTACATGTAACAACTGAATGACATGACCTTGCTAAGGGAGCCAGGCATTAGTGGGTGTGGTCAAGCTGTTAATCCAAGTCAAACTCAACAATAGAAAATATGTTCTCATCCCTCAGCCCCGATCCCACCGATACATTTCAGCTAAACACGCAAGCAAAATTGTTATACACAAATGCAGTGAATCGAATTGCATGCAAATGAGTATTTATAGTTTTAGATTTCATAAAAAGACTCAAAAGTAATGCCATCAATATGTTCACATCATACACAACATTATTTACCCCTTTGGGGCTAATAGGGAAAACACATGTTGTGAATACACACAGCTCACACTGGCTACAGACAGACTACAGCTGTCTGAGCTAAGAGCCAGTTGCCTGAGCTGTCTTTGAGGGGTGAATAAACAGCAGCGCCGTATAGAAAGGTAGTCACTGCTGTTGACTTTTCACCCAGTATGGCAGTGCATGGAGCAGTGCCAAAGCTCCAAACTTTGATGTCAGTTAATGCAAAAGAGAGGTATTAGAGGTAGCATAGAGGTGAATTAGAGGTAACAACATTGAAGTTCTATGGTAGGGTGTTTAGTTTAAAAATGTTAGCTATTGTTTTGCAATTGCATGGACTTGTTTTAAGCCAATTTAAGAAAAGAGTGATGAAGTTAAGGTAATTATGAGGCTATGTTTATTGGTCATTGTTCTAGATCAGGGGTTCTTAAACTTTTGCAGGCTGGCCCCCCCCCAAAGCTGGTTAGGTGTAGTTTGCCCTCCCCTAAGTAGTCCTTAGATTAGGCTACGAATAGGCCTACTGCAAGTGCAGGAAGGTAATCTTAAGTAATGAAGGCGTGAGTCTTTAAAAAGACTGGGTCTCATTCTCGAACATTTTCTTACGTGTCTTCTTAAATATCGTCTTTACGGATTTCTAAAGACCAACATAAGAAAAGATCTCTTCCTGATTCATGAACGCCTGGAAATGTGCTCTTAAACTGCCAAAGTGTCTGTAGCTGTGCACTGATTCCTAAATTGAACGTGTGTGCTCGTGCACCTGCATTTTCATACAGAAACGCCCTGCCAGCTCCTTATAAGGGCATACAGAGACGTGCAAAATTCACATACTCCACCGCAAAGCAAAAGCAACTTCAGACTGATCAAAATCATGTCAAAGCGGAAAGCGAACACCGGTCGAGTAAACACAGACCTAACTTCACCAGTGCAGAGGTGGAGGTACTGTTGGTACTGATGTGTCCATTCTTTTCCACTATAGCTATATCCACACGATTGAGTTTAGTGCTTATTTATTTATTCACTACCATTTGCAGTGTAGTGCTTTTATTTATTTTAGGACATCACAATGCCTTGTTGAATCATGACTATAACGCTACGGCTACACCAGACGCGGAAATTCTGCCGTGCGGAAATAGAACGTTCACCAAGCGGATATTTTATGGAACCTGCTACACCGGACGCGTTAAAAATGAAACCAATATCGGTTTTGCTGTCTTTGTTTACTTATTTTATCAATCAAAGTTCCTCCATATCCCTTCATCTGGATTAGAGTAACATGTTTAAGTATGAAGTCTACAGAAACCCGTTATTCAAACAAGATTCAAGTAACGTTTAATTTATGGCAGACTTGGTTACCAAGCAAACATCAACGGACATAAACCATTTGAAACTTGCAGTGCCTGCAGTGACTAGACGGAAGGCACTTGCCACGTATTTCCTTTGATTGTATACTAAAATATTATCAATCAATAATATCCATAACTTACTAAATGTATTCATAATTAGCTCATAAACATGAAGTGCGATTTTGTCTCGTGTGGTGTACAGTTGAGACACCCATTTAAACCCATTGATGGTGACTGACCAAGCATTACAAATACATTCAACTTTCTTTTAAAAGACAACTGGACAAAATAAAGCACAAACATAAATCCATACAGGCTACAAAACATGGCCAACAGTCACACATATACACATTCATATGTACACTGCATGCCTTTTTAATTTGTACTATGAGGTAGCATAGGCTATATCACAATCAAGTTGTACCAACTGCACCCGATCTCCCACCTTGCTTATTTAGACCCCAAGATAAAACATTGTTATAATTTTCATGTTTGAAAAAACACCCATTAATAGAACAGGTCTAATATCAAAAATATAACATTTTATTTTCATTTGCTTTGTTTGTTGTCTGACTTCTAAACTGCTGATCGCGGGTACAGTTGATACATTGTGTCTCAACTGTACCCCGCTGGCCTAGCCTGGATACCAGCCTGAACTCCGCCCACAAAATTTTTGGTCTGGGAGATTCCGTCTGGAGTCGAGCTAGTTGGGAGGGTTTAAACGGCCCCGAAAAGGGATCTGACCATTCAAATTGTAAGGGCGGGCTTTATACGTTGATGGACAGACATAGATAGAATACCGGTATACATCGAACAAAGATGGCGCCGTCTCGGGAGCTTAGTGGGACATATTTGATATGCTTTAAGGTATCTACACGACTTTTTTTATGTCTACATTGACTCGGTTAGTTGTGTATACGCAACACCAATGTTGCCTAGGATTGTAGGTCTTAACTTATGCACTCTAGACCATTATTGAAAGGTTATGCTAACAGCGTAGACAAAAAAAACATTGAAACTAATGGTAGCTTCTAGCCTTGAGTGCTAATTAAGTAACGTGAGCAGGCATATCTCAACAGATATTGACAGCGCATTCATTTTGAAAGAGGAACAGAGAAACGCGATCAAGGCATTTGTCGATTGAAAAGATGTTTTTGCCGTCCTTCCTACGGGATCAGGTAAAAGTTTAATCTATCAGATGGTAATAATACTACGTTGCTCTGATTGGTTCTAGGTATCCAATTCAGCGAAGAGGAATTTTCTTTCCTGGTTCGTTGAAACACGCCCCATAATCACAGCCCAGTGGTCCGGTCTCAGACTCATATTCTGACTAGAATTATGAGTATGACATCGTCAGGCTACCGCTGGCCACCTCACGCTTTTCGCTAAATTATGCAATGGCCCTGCATGGCATGATGATAGCATGGAATATGTAGATTTATAGTGCACAGTTTAACGTTTGCAATAATGTAAGTTGCGTTTGTTGATGAGGTAAGGTTAAATAACATATTCATTGAAGGGACACGATAAAATCAATATCTTAGGTAGGCTACTACTAACTTTCGCCGACATCTCTGACGTTATATGCAGGACCAGGTGCAAACTAAAAATCACGTTTTATGATTGCTGCGCATGCAAGTTATTGTTAAAGACATCCCAACCTGCAAAAAGTCATTTCAGGGAGGTATTCCATTTCAGGGAGGCCTACGTATTTCTGTTGTGGTCCCTAAAAGTTATAAAAGCATAATATCATTCTATAGGCTATAGCCCTATGTTCTTTGTGAATTATGTTTAAATATGTAGATTAGTCTACTTATACTATTTATTAGCATATATGCTGCTAAAACTATCCTATTTATGTCTACCTATCTACTTTTATTTGAGGCACACACGCACACTGCCTCATGCACTAGATCCCTATCCCTCTCTGTTGTGCGCTCGCTGCACAGATTTCAACGCGGTTTGGAGCACGTCTGTCTGTCTTGTTTGCTCGCTTTAGATTCCGGGAGATTTTAAGTAATTTGCGGGCATCCCTGTGGTCGTAAAGCTGTCCTCGTAATTAATTCTTGAACACTGACAACTATCTTACTTGCTATATATCTACTTACACTGTCTATATAGGTCTATCTTCTACACTGTCGTATCTTCAAACAGAAAAGTAACGTTAAAAATGCTCTTGAGGGTTTTGGAAAATAATCGGAGTTGGCCTTCCTTCATTATTCACAGCAAATATATAATGAATTTCATTACATTTCATTGATTTATTGCCATACTCTATGTAAAAAGGCCCACGCAAACCTCGCGGAAAATAATAAAAATAGAAACCAGTCTATTTCTTAATTTTCCGCGCGGAAATGTCGGCGCGGTACATTCCGTTTCGGCGTCCGGTGTAGCCACTCTCATTGCTTTCAACGGTTTCGAACTCTGCTGCGTTCTCACCGCGTCCGCAAAGCAAAATTTCCGCGTCTGGTGTAGCCGCGGCCTAAATGTGAAACGTAATTGTTTATGATGCGAATATTCTTGTATTTATTATTATTATTGATTCATAATAATAACGACTGCTATTTAGCGTTCTTAAAATTGACAACTGCTATTTAGCGTTCTTAAAATTCTGTTCTAAATTAAGAACCAATTCCAGATGAGAATTGCCCCAGGAACTTTGTAACTTTTTCTTAACTGCGTTCGAGAATGAGGTCCAATGAATCTAACTTGCTGCATCCAGGGTCCAACTGAGCTAGGCTTGCCTAGTCTTGTTTTCAACTACATTTAAGTTCCCTGTTATAGGCTAACTTTTGCAAAACATCTTTTTTTCAAAATTTCCCAAATTCTCAAGCTTAACTTCACATGGAAATTAGCTGGAGAGAGAGACGGGGAGTAGGATCGAGAAATGACCACAGGTCGGATTCGAACCCGGGCCGCTTGTGCCACAGCTTCCCCGAGTGCAGTGTTAAATTTGTGAATCTTGTGAATCTCATTAATAACAGCTTAAAAATGATTTTGGGGTGCCATTGCCATAGGACGACTGGTGCGCCTGGTATTGTTCTATGTAACTTTGGGGTACAGGCGCGAGACCTCTCACTAGAACTACGTAATGCTTTATGGCACCACCTCACACACAACAAGTAGACTCGTGCACTAGCTATAAGAGGAAGCTATCGAGTATAGGCAGGGGTGACGAAGAAACCGAGGCCGATGTTGTCAGAGGATAGGGAGACCAAAAGGGAGGTTAACCGAGCAAGTCTTGGACTGGCTTTTACTTGTTGGTGAGAGCTAAAAGTCAGGCGCCGAGATGGGCTTCTTTCTGTTGAACTAGCCAGTAATAATTTATTAGCTGTCTTGCTATGTCTTGTGTTGCACCTGCTTAATGATTGGCTGTGTTACGAAAGTTGTCGACTTGCTATTTTGATAGACTGATAAATCATTACTAACTATGTCAATCTCACGCCAATAAGCCTGGGAAGTTTTGCTACTTCGAAAACTCGGCTAGCTTGTAACAAATTACACTGTCAAATGTATATTAATGTCGTTTACAACATTTTATTAGATTTCATATATTCCACATTCTTAGGAAACAATGTAAATGGGCTGGAAACACAAGCAGTATTCCAGCAAAATTTAAATGTCATTCTTTTTTCTTGTGTTATTCTTTGGTTATGTTAGCGTTTATCTCTGATGTAACCGTAAATAAAACTATGGAAAGTCATACTTGTGTAAAATCTTGTAGTATTACTCTCCCTTGTCAGTCTCGATGCTTGTGTTTGCCGGTTCCATGTCCTTCAGCTTGTCAACAAATACATTGTCTATTAGGGGGTCTTAAAGCGTGATTTGTATTTACAGCTTAAAGAAAAACTAGTGAGTTCTCCCGTGGTTCAACTCAAATAAATGCAAACCAAGCCTGCGCGTCATTCCCTGCGTGGGCTGTCCACTAGGTGACAGCATCCGCTCATTTATAGCTATTAAAGCTACTAAATCTAGGCTTACTAACAAGCATTTCTTAGAGAAGGCAGAAAACACACTGTGAAACCTATGAAAAGTTGTATATATAGAAATACAGACCGTGTTAGCCACTTCACAGCCTGCTAGCAACAATTTTCTTTCATTCCAATTCTTGGATGTAGGATTATCCCCCCCTTTGTTGAAACCTGTTGAATGGATACATTTGGTCTAGGAAGTCGTAATTGTTTTGTTGTCAATTTATCCTCATTAGTACGCCGACTAAAAAGGAGTTTCTTTCAAAGGGCGAATAGACTTGTTGCACTGAATTAGCCATCTTGACAGAATATGCCTTGACCGAAGCCCTAGGACGTTGTTATATGCTTATACGTCCTATTGCGTATGACAAAAGCATGGTGGGGCGAGGCCTCAGAGAATGCCATAGGGAATGCATTGAAAGCCCTGTTTTGTGGAAAAAAATGTATTTAACATGAGAGTCAATGAGAGAGGTCTGGGGTGATTTCCATTTCGCCCCAAAAAGGGGCGGGCCATTTGAAGCACCATTTTGCCTGACTGTTACATGACTGTTAGCTGATTGGACAATGACACTCAGAGGCAGATCAGACGGTCTAGTGGTAAAATCTGACAGAAAAAAAAAGTGAGTTGTGCGTAGTAGTAGTGTAGTATGAGCACAGCGCTCGTGAATGTTTGCTTCCATGAAAACTCACAGTAAATGCAAGTGGGTGGGCGAAGGAATCCAACCTGGTATCATCTTCACACCAATTAAATTCTGGTTCCACATAACATCAGGGGCTTGGATGTACTTAGTGCAGCCGCCAGGGATAACTGCAGTCGTGACATAGCCACGTTTGAGTTCAGCCTTACTGATGTGGCATCGATATGCATCCCAGGCCAGGAGCCGTGGGGTGAAGCTGAATTTCCTGACAACTGACTGTAGCCAGTCTGCCGTCAGGCTGTCGTTCATCCAGCCATTCGCTGAAGTTGCAATCACAGTGTTGACTGGCTGTTGTTGCATTCGAGCCACTTCACGCACAGCCCCTTTAAAAACAATGTACGGCTTCAGTTTGGTACCATCGGCCTTGGCAGCCAGGATCACTGTGAGATGGCTCTTCTCATGCCCTGTAGTTTTTAAAGCCACGCTCTTGGCCCCTCGCTTATCCACCGTTATGGATGACGGCATATCAAACCAGACTGCTGTCTCGTCCATGGCAATTATGTCTCTATCCATAATGTTTTTTGAAGCGATAGCTTTTCCAACGTAGTCAACATAGGAAACCAGCTTCTCGACCACTTGCTCTGGGTCTTTCTGAGACAACGTTGTACGTCTCCTCACCGAAAACCCATTGCGCTCAAGAAAAATGTCTGGAGCCAGCCCCTGCTTGCCACGAAGTTATGCTCTCCACTGTCACCCACAGAGGAAAAGATATCCAACGCTTTATTTTGAATCATTTTTCTAGTTACTCTACTGTGTCTATCGCGGACTGAAAAAATCCATTCGACCAGACTGGTCTCCATATCAAGGCTGACTTTTTTTCTACCTCCACCTGCTAGTCGGGCTCTGGTCTTTTTGGCCGCAATTAATTAATTCTTCTGCTTCTTCCAATAGCGAATTTGTTTAGGGTCTATATTAAACTGTTTTGCTGCCTTTTCTCCCGAATGTTTTTCTGCGAACTTCAAAACCTTCTCTTTGAATTGTATATCGAATTTTCGCCTTGGTGCCATCGTGTCCTGCTTTATGACCTCTTTGTAAAAAGTAGCCTAGCTAACTAAAACGTTAAAGATAAACAACATTAGGCTACGATGATTTAGGCTAGACAATAACAAATTGTCAGACGTGCCTTCATGAACAATAACAAATTCGCCTAGTAGGCCTACGTGGGAAAATGTCTTTTTTTAAATTGCAAACAGCCCATGAAATAAGCCAACAAGATTAAACATAAGGAGGACATGTATTTGTGAAATGCATTACATTGAATTGTGATGTCTGCTTTGTGCTGATAGACTGGTAGAGTACAGGAAAATAGGCTACCTTATTTTACCCCCGGCTTGTATACGGGACCCGGCCATTATTTGTCCGTATCGACCACGCCCCTGGCTACTATCTGTACCCCGGCCTCTAATTGAATCCCGGTCTTTATTTTAGGATTTACGGTATTCAACTATTCAAATGCCGTCAACTGAGTTTAGGTATTTGCCATAGTAATCCTGCGTCAATAAAATACTATTATGTTGATGAATGTCTTGTTGCACAACTTCTATGTGGTCATGATGCCTTATGCCTAATAATTGGAATACATTAAAGGGAAAATGACAGAGAAGACATCATTTGTGCAAAAAAACCTTTAAGATTTCTGCGAGACAGCAATGCAGTAATCTTATCCAGATCATCTAGTTCTAGCTGTGTCATCAGCCTCGGAGTGAAAAGAGATGTGATATTTAAGGAAAATGTGGGGACTCATGGCAATAGGTATAATGAGAATAAAACAAGACTCACAATTGAGGTTCATTAGAAACCATAATATAAAATTGCCAATTACTACAGAGGACTGTCTGTTAAACACATGAGAAACCACTATTTCATAACACCAGAGATGTCTACCCAGTTTTCCGGGCTGTCAATTGAAGGGGACATATATTTATTTTTTTAATCACTTTTTAAGTGCTTCTACCCATTGATTTGGGTATCTGGCATGCCTACCAACCCCAAAATACCCCAAAAAGACAACCCAGTTCATTTGTTATGGTCTCTTTATGTCTGAAAAAATATTCTTCAGCAAGCACTTCAGATTTGCTGCTGCTTGTAGAATTAGCCGGCACCAGAGCCGTGTAGGGAGTCTCTTTCTATGGCCTTTGACCACCCCTGGCGCAAGCTTTGGACACCTTGGATACGTGAGCTAGCTTCATGAAGCGAACTTGCTACTCCGCACAGAGCAGCACACATCCTTGTGCACAAACCACTTTTCATCTGACTGTTTTGCCAACCTGGGCCAGTATAACACTGTAAGTATTTTTTTTTTAAATAGTTCTGGTATCACAGGGTACATTAGCATGTAGTGTTCTACTGTGTTCTACTTTGATCTGTAATTTGTAAAACAGTCACTTTTGTGTGGGTATGTATGTTAGTTTGTGAGACCTGGCCTCGGAGCCAACTGGTGTATAGTTGCAGCAGTGCAGTCCCTAATGAAGTGGTCAGTGTTGAGTACTTGAACCAAGCCTAGTCTATTTGATGTTTGCTGTAATGGCTTTAGATGTCTATGGAGTGTAACTTGTGTTGAAATGTATGTTTGCATATATAGGTTTATTGTTGCTACCATGTACAGCTTGAAGATTTCTGTGAACTAGACATACCTTTGTGTTTGTGTTTGGATGGTGAGAGGTGTTAAGAACCCTCCTACATACATGATTCAAGGCCATTAGCTCTCCCATTGATACCTTTGGACACTACAATGACATGGTCATACATGTTAGATGGGGCACTTATTTGTTCATGAATGGTGTGGTTAAGAGCTTTTATGGCTAGAGCATACTCACCTAAAGTTACCAGAACAAATAGTCACTGGGGGTCAGTTTAGGGTTTTGCACATATGCCAGCACAAGTAAAAACTACTTTTCACTATATGATTATTTGATAGGGATTTTTGAGAAAAATGGAAGTAGGGCTTGCTTAGCAGTGTTACTGTAACTAATCTTGTGCAGAATTCAAATAAATGTGACTTTGTGAAACAGTATGGTAGTAGTTCTAATGGGAGACATTTATTCAGCTGCTTATGAGGGATTGGTTTGCTTTAAATAACATACATATTGGATTATTAATACAAACTGTAAAATCTTTTTTTTTCTTTGACAAGGTTTTTCAGGACCCGGCCCCTTGTGTGGATGAGGTGCTGAAGATCCCCATCCCTGAGGATCTCTCTGCCCAGTTTGACAAACCAGACAAGCTGGAAGTGATAGCCAGCTTTGTGTCATGGTTCAGTCAAGGGCAGGTCTGAACCTCACGTACCTTCCTTGGGTGTCAGGGAACTCTCTCAGTATCCGCAGCACCGTGCAGGAGGGTAGCACTACTCAGATTCTCGGGCCCAGAAAGCCAGCTTACAAAGCTTCTGTATGCCAAAGACCTGTAATGGCTGAGCAAAGTTTACATTGTATTTAGAGAATAATAAATAGTGACACATATTATAGTGTGCATCTTTTTTCTGGTGTGGCTACTGATATTTGTCTTTGGTATTTTGTATTACCTCTAGACAATCATCTCTTCTGTACCATCCGGTATATTGAATAACTATGTTAAAAAAGCTCTGTGGCATTCTATTTGCCAGTCTTTCTGAAATCCATATATAAACTTTCTGTGTGACATGTTAACAATTGACACATGCAAGATGAGAAAACAAAGTAAGACAGTCACAGACACATGGTATTTTCATTTGACAAATACTGTACAACTCGTATGCATTAAGAAATGTATTTCTCTATTGCCCTTAGAAGTAAAGGCCAATAGTCTGCTTTGTAGAAGTTAAATTCAATTTAATTTATATATCGCCAAAACAACAAAATTGTCTCAAGGCGCTTTACATAGCCCAGAGCCTGGCCCCCTTAGGGCAGGCACAATGGCAACAGGGGCAAGGAAAAACTCCCTGTTAATCAGGAAGGAACCACCACACAAGGGGGGACCCATCTGCTTGAGATCTGCCTGGAGGAGATAGGAAGGGGGGATGGGGGAGGGTTGTGAGGCAGAAGGGAAAAGGAAACAACAAGTGTTGTTCACAGCATGCATTTGGTAGATGTACATAATATAACAACATCATATGATATATACATGATGCATACAAAAACAGCTTACTGGGTATACAGTGTGCTCATAGGGTTACTGTTACAGGGGTAAGAAGCGTTCAATAGCGAAGATAGTTTAGACTAGGAGAGATAGAAAGACAGAGTGAGTGGGTGGAGTTTGGACGTCCATATCCCTACATGAGGAGTAGTGGTGGTGAGGAGCAATGTTTCCACATCCATCAGCAATTGGATCATGCCAAGGGCGTCAGTTTGTTTTTAGAAGTGGTGGGGACAATAACCATAAGCTTGAGAGTGGTTTGAAAAGTGCTGGGTACCCTTATGTTATTCATCCATTCAACGTTGCATTACAATATGAGTCTACAGTGTATTGTCAGGGGTTGAAAATCCCATTCAAACAATAAAAAATAGATAATCTCGATGTTGACAACAGCACCAGCTTGCTTATTTTACCAGATCATAACGGTCTCAATTTAAGACATACCGTTAGCTAGGCTAGCTGTAGGGAACGTTACCTCATCTGTGAATAGCAAGCTAACATTTGGCAAGGTCAACGCCACATCTTACCTTATCACTGTCACCAGTCGGTGGCTTTCCAAATTAAATGTAGGCTAGAGTAATTGATGTTTAATAACACCTAAAACAAAATTAGACTGACGAAAGAGATTGACGGAGGCAGCGACGAGCTGTGCCTCATCCGTGTTGGGCTAGGGCTGACTGCACACGTCACTACGGTTGCGTGCCCTGGCGGGGCGTGTTACGTGTATGTATGCAAATCCAAATTTAAGAATCTTCTACCTAAATCGGCACAGCTGAGAACACTTTGGCTGTGTAAGAACCAATTTTCAGGTGTTCATTAATAAGGTGGAGATATTTTCTTACGTTGAACTTCCAAAGTCCGTAAAAACACATTTAAGTGAAAAAAAAAAATCGAAAAATAGTCAAGTGTGAAGACAGATCGCGAGTAGGAGTATAAATATAAGTCAGTGCATTCTTAAGGTTACATTTCTTAGATATAACTAGGCTTGCGTCGTCTTCAAAGGCTCAAAGGAAAATGTATTTTAACTAATTTACTCCACACGCAGCCAGGCAGGTGTGCATGTTGTGAGGATGTCATCGTGCACACCTATCCCATGATTTAGACAGGACGATTTCGGTTGAGTATGTGGGGATTTTTTCGGTCGCAATTGGTTGAAACATTTTTAAAAGTGGTGGGGACAAAATTCTAATTATGAATAGTGGTGGGGACATGTCCCCCGTCCCCCCTGTAATCGACGCCTATGGATCATGCTATAAGGGAGAGAAAACATGTTTGTTAGTAGATTCAATTTGAGAAAGGAGATACTTTTAGGTATCAAGAACACAGGTTCGAGGCCAGGATGACCCACCATGCATGCTGGTTGGTTCTTAAGCTACATAGTCTTTTAACCTTACAAATTTAAAAGGGTAAGTGTCATGGAATATAGAAGAGAAGGTGACTGCATAATTATTATGTCATTCACAAAGAGTTCATTTTACCTGTGGTATCTCCCTGCAGCAGACATTCTCAGGCTCTGTAGACATTTTTTTCACACTTGGCAGAAATACAACTGTATCAGGAAAGAGATTCAAAAAGTGTCAACATTGCAGGTGAGGATTATTTGAATGCTGTGTTCCTTTTAAAGACATAGGTCCCCAAATACAATCATTTATTGAGAAAACAATGTGTAAACACTGTTATAAATACATACATTACTATGAATGTGTCCTACACCCCCTGCTTGGTCCATTACTGTCGTCACATGGCATTGCTGTCAGTGATCTAACTTTAATGTACAGCTGGAGTTTAACTCGTGACTCAAGACATATTAATGACGGGGGCGTCACTTGCATTTACTTAAACACCAGAAACCTAACTTTTCACAACCAGTAAATTAAGTAAACTATTTGTAGCATATTGGTACATGAACACAGTATTTGTTACATACTCGTACATGAACACACACTATTTACATAGTTGAGTCACCAGCGTTGAGTTGTCCTCGACACAGCCAACAAGACTCTATGACCTTAGCCAATGAACATTCATACAAAAGGAATTGTTGAAGTGACATAAAGTTAACCAATTATTCAGAAATGTCCTGTTCAAGCCTAAATTCTAAAACTTGTTCGGGAGCCTCTTCTTGTTCAGGGTCCGCCTCTGATTCAAACCGGTATGGATGCAGCGATGTGTTTTCAGACAAGATGTTTTTTCCTTAACAGTTTCTATGGTAGCTCCAAACCTTACTTGGGTGAGCACACCCTGTGAAGGAGGGGTTAGCTGGCACATTAGCATTTAGTCGCTCTCAACAGGGCTGTTTTGGACGGGGCAAAAAGGGGGCTGTTTCACTTGATCCTTGTGGTATTTTGACCAAAGTATGTTACAGACATGTCATTGACACCCCAGGGAAATGTGCCAACATGTGATAAAATGGGCATATGATGACTCCTAGTAACAAGAATACTGGAAAGTTTAACACCACTCTATTCTGCATCCCCCCCCCCCCAAATCTACACAATTTAATTTAAATATTTTTGTATTTAATATTTTAGTACATAACCATCATTTTTATTTAATTTTCCCCCATGTTAATTATATTATTTTAGTGAGTTATTATAGTCAATTGTATTTTGTGCTTGACATTTTTTTTTCATTTATTAACAGTACTGTTAAATAATATAAAATGATGTGACCTGCTCCTGGTCTGCTGGATGGTATTGGGGATCTGAGAGCAGGCTTGAATCTTTGGCTTGAATCTTTTTCACTTCTGCAAAGCTCTTTGATGACAGATTAAAAAAAAAAAATACAAAAGAACTGTTGCAAGTTAAACACTGGGCTCTTCAGTATGCCAAACAGTAGGTAAAAATGGCTTCCTCCAGCTTGGAGGACATTATAGCTTGATTTAAATCCTCAACATTGACAACCTTGCATTCTATTCGCCAATAACCAGTCCTTGAAAACTCTGACAGCCCACATAGTGCTCCTTTTGGTATTCATTTCATGTCTGTTCTGTACTTTGTTGACATCTTCCTCTTTGAAGTCTTTGTCTTCTACTTTCCTTCTGTGCTAGTTTCCCTTTTTCGTTTCATTTCTGGAAAATGGGCCTGCTACCAGCGCTCAAAACGCTAATGTTACCAGGGACAACAGTGAATTCGAAGCACAAAACCCATTGCCGATATCATGCCAGAGACAAACCACCATCCTATGGACTTAAGATGCAGTGTTGAGTAGACAAATACCAAAAAATCATGTTAAATAAATATTGCTACTTGGCACCACTATGTCGATATGATACTCTGCTGATATTGGTATACTATAGCTACTGTGCCTTTTTCCCCCACCTCTTAGAGGATAAGGTTCCCCTGTGCAGCTCAAGATGCTAACGCTACTTTAACATTCTGTTATAGAGGTTAAGGTTCCCCCTGTGCAGCTCAAGATGCTTAGGCTACTTTAATTTACTGTTATAGACTCTATAACAGTAAGTTAAAGTAGTGTTAGCATCTTGAGCTGCACCCTAGGGAACCTTATCCTGCTCTCGTTTTCTCGTACAACTGAAGAGTTGTCGTTTTCCCTCCTTTCATTTCTTCCAGTTATTCAAAAGGCATCGTGACCAAAAAGATGTGTAACAATAGATGTATCAACATATTAGTATTTAACAAACTAAACTCAATGGACAGAATTCAGTCAGAGACATTAAAAGTTTGTCATAGCTCTGTATTTCTGATCTGATTGGTGTGAATACGACACCAGGTTGGATTCATTCATCTACCCACTTGCAATTTATTGTAAGTTATGGGAATCCTCTATACATCCACAGTCCAGTAAGAGCTGTACAACACTCAATGGTGATTGGCTAATTCTTCTCTTTAAAACTGTGAGAGGAGGCCTAGTTTGTTTGACCCTAGTTTGGCGTCCCCGTCGGCCTACTGTACAGCGAAAAGCTTACCATTTGACATTGAAAAGTTTTCCTGTCACCAGTCATGGTAAAAATATGAGGCGCATAATAGGGATTTCTGTAATGAAGGAATTTCTGTGTAATTAAAGTATATTTCACATGTGTATTGATATTGAGATTTCCACGTCTCAAGTCATTTATTTCTGAGGAAGCCTGCTTCTGTTAGGAGCCGCCACTGTTCCTTGTGTCCCCATAAACTGGAAAATTGAAGGTTGTAAACCATTACATATTCAAGAAAAAGTAGGAAAAACCATTTAGATTTAGAAATGGAGATAACTTTTTAAAAACTTCTAATTCGGTAACTGAGAAATCAGTTTTGTAGTTTGTTAACCAATGGCGGACCTAGCCTTCTTCTTCCATTTCTATGTGGCTGGCATAATGTATGGGAAATGTTATCAACTGAGTCATCTTACTCTGGGTTTGCTATGTAACGTGGCGGTAATGCTATTCCAGCAACCCTGAGAACAGCGTAAACTAGATTAAGCTACCTTTTTGACCTGCCCTAGAGACTACAAGTCCTCTGTAGCAGCTGGCTACAAATCTGGTGACTTCTTGCAACTTTGCCTGTTTTTCTTGTCATGCAACAGAAAAATAATCGCCTTTTACTGATTTGTAAATAATGTCACATTTGCCTTTCATTTGCATTTTGCCTCTAACGTTGCCCAAGTTTATAAAAGTAATTATTCACCAAAAGGTAGCATTAGCACCTGTAATTACATGGAAGCGGATGTTCTATATGTCTGATACGTACTATGCAGCACCATGTTAGAGGTCAGGTGCAAACCTATGCTATGCCTATTGCTGTACTCTCCATATGTGTTTACCCAAACATGGGCATATAAGAAAGCTTACGTATATGAATAATTTTAGCCTACTGTCCTGTTTATACCAACATCCCAGCATTTTACAGTCAGGAGGCTATTGTGCCAGAACAATGCAGACAGTCCTGTCAGAAAATGAAGGTCAAATCTGATGGCTACTGGGAAGTGCAGTGCAGAAAGCGAACATTTGTAGTAGATAAAGTTTGAAATATTTATCTGTTTTTAAAGATTTAAGATTTTGTGTATTCTAGATTACAATTTTAAACAGTTTTAAATGTAATGGAGTTCCGACAGGGGTTTGAGACATTTTCATGAAATGAAATAAAATATAAAACTAGATGAAGCTCATACAATTTCATTAAAAATGTATAAGAAAATATCCTTGTTGTTATTGTTTCAAGATGGCAGACGCCATATCCATTCAAAGACCTACACTCGCTAACTAATTGAAGTAGTAGAAGTTATTATCAAATAAAGGAGTCAAATATGTTAGGGAGGAAGCATGTGAGTCCTGTATGGAACTATTTCTAAATTAATAGTGAAAGCACAGTACAAGTGAATGCATGGTAAATTCAGGTAACGGCATATGAATGGCATTGAAATCAAAGGAAAAAATTACCCAAAACGTAAAGATCTACCTCAAAGTTACCATTGACGGGAATGCATATTATTGTGTATTATCGGGAAAGGATGTAGGGAGACGGAACAAGAGTGACGAGCATAATGTTTTTAACAACCTGTATGTTTAACACATGAGTTTTTATTGGGATTTAAGTTAACTGTATGGGTAGGGTTCACCGGGAAAATCCATGTCATATAGTTTGCCTAAAGTAAATGGTTGAACTATTTAATTGTGTGCTTGTGTTTTATGTATATTAAAGGCGGCTTTGTCCATTCAGTGTTGGCGCTTTAAAAGTCCAGGTTCTGTGAAAAAATTGCAAGTCGTGACTCCATTGTACACCTCTGGACAAATGTCACAGAACTTTCCTGACACACACACACACACACATATACATACAGTGCCACTTGAAAGTATGTGAACCCCTTGAGCACTTAAGAGCTTTCTGTTGTTTTACCATGAATTTTATTTTTTTTCATCACCAATTTTCCATAGATGAAATGTCAGGTTTATGTTTATCATTTGCATGTACTTGTTTCGACGGAATTGTTTGAGTAGCCAAAAAACTACATGAAACATGGAATTAGTGTATTTTCAAAAGTAAGTGAACCCCCAGCTTTATTGGTAAAGTCAAGCAGGTAACAGATTCGGTGAAACATATTTGTGTGCTTAATTAGTCAATTAAGCAAACCAATCAACTGAGACATCCTTACGAGATATCCGTCTATCCGTCAATCGTCTGATTGTAGACCCATGTACATTTACCCCAGATGCTGCCGGAGAGTTCCGAAACTCTTTAGAGGTGATGTGTGGGTTGACTTTTACCTGATTTATTCTCTTTCTGGTGCTTCTTGGTGATGTTCTTGATGGGCGTCCACTTCTAGGCAGAGATGCGGTCATGTTGAATGCCCTCCATTTCTAAATGATTTGTCTTGGATGGATGGATGGAGCTGGAATCTTTTGGAGATGGTCTTACAGCTTTCCCAAGACTGATGGGCTGTCAGTACCTTCTTCCTGATGTTCTCGGATACCTCGTTTCCTCTCGGCATTGTTGATCTGCGTGGGTACACCCTGGCCCTACAGTAGTTTGGTTGGTTTCCTCTCTCTTTTAATCTGTGTTGCCTAACCCTTTTCCTAAGGATGTCTCAGTTGATTGGTTTGCTTAATTGACTAATTAAGCACCCAAATATGTTTCACCGAATCTGTTACCTGCTTGACTTTACCAATAAAGCTGGGGGTTCACTTACTTTTGAAAATACACTAATTCCATGTTTCATGTAGTTTTTTGGCTACTCAAACAATTCCCTCGAAACAAGTACATGCAAATGATAAACATAAACCTGATATATATATATATATATATATATATATATATGTGTGTGTGTGTGTGTGTGTATATATAGATATATGTATGGTATGTTTTTATATATGTATGGTATGTTTATATATCTACAGTATATGTTATGTATGTATGTGTATACAGTATGTTTATATAGATATGTGTATGGTATGTAGGTATGTAAACTTGTATGTTGTATGTTAACTCTTTTGTTTACCCTTAAATCTTATGGGAGCCCTTAAAGCATTAAAGCATACTTTTTCAACCATTTGCCACTTAAGTATATTTTGTATAGGCAGCTAGCTTTGGTATCATCTTCCAAATCATTTTTGATGGATGGTATGTTGTCATGTTAAGGACAGATTACACCTGCCACCTCCATTAGCAGCTCAGGCTATGCTCTGTTTAGTTTTGTGGTCCAGGATGGACTACCCCGCAAACATGCAGAAAAACTTTCACAGCACCACATAGCAAACTTTACCCAAAGTATGTCTCTTATTGCCAAAAAAAACACCAATTAGCATACTAGTAATCTTTTACCTCAGTTGTGCTGCTATCTGTGTTTATAAGGTATTTGCATACCTGTTGTGTAGATAAACTGCTTGCTTTTGACCAAAACTCAAAATTCTGCTTTAATTGCGAAACGGAAAATGGTGCAGTGGCGTGTTTGACCGACAGAGGGCGTATCTGTCTTCATTATCTTTGTCCTTTCTTGAAATGCTTTAGAATCAGCGCATTTTGATGTCACTGGATTTGTCTTTGTAGTACTGTTCAATTATTTAGATGTCAGTGATTTTTAAGTAGTATAGACCCATGAATCTACAAACTGGAAAGTGATAAAGTTGCCAGGCGTACTGATAGGAAAACCATAACCATGAATTCAGTTCGTGTTTTGAGTTGTTCCGTGTTTACCCACATACTTTCAGTGCATATTTGTTTCTTACTGTGTTAAGAGTATTTTATTTTGTGTGCAACATGGGCTATGCGGAGACTTAAGAGGGCGTCGAGAAACTCATTTTCTTCCGGGTGCCAGTATTTAACGGGTCCTATGAGGAAAATTATTTGTTTTGCTGATGGACAATGTCAAAAGCCGGACATTTTCAGGGAGAGCAGTCCGCTCTGTGACCCTTCAGACCAGCCCCAATAGGATGTGAAGGGCTGCCTTGTCGCACATTAAAGGAATGCCTCTGTGCTTACCTGTAGCCATTTTAAGAACCTTGTATTCATATCTCGATATTGACTACCTTCCGGATCGATTTTAAATGGCCTTGGTTGGGTAGGCTAGCTGTAGCCACTGTGCGATAATAAAATAGTCATCGTTTTAGTAACGTTAACCCTGTTAATTAGTATTGTCCGGTAGCTACACCACGTATTCTGAAATAGGCTAGTGCTTCATTGTGCTAACCGAAACTCGCTAATCCTCACTGTTTTCCTGTAAGCTATGTTTGTTAATGGCTATGGAAATCCCACAGATAGGATGCATTATGGAGTACTATGTGGGATGTACATTTCCCCTCACCTGTTAGACACATGGTAGGCTCATCTAAAAGGTACAGGGCTTGCGTGTTAAGGCAATAGGCTACATTGTAGACTAACGGTTTTTCCATGGTTCAGGGTTACTTCCTGGTGCCACAGAGAGAGGCAGTGCTGAGTTAGAGACAGAAATCCTGATAGAAATTTGATAGAAAAATACATGGAGAATAGAACGACAGCGAGATTTGGTTACCATATTTATATTATTTCTGTTATAGTAAGCTATTTGTACAATTCTTATCGGGGTTATGTGTACTTGTGGGCTAAAGCAGAATCGTTTTGGATTAGTAGCCTTCACGGATGCCTAAGGTCCGGCTGATTGCGGTTTAAACGGCATTGTAACTGGAGGCAGATTCTTCATAGCGGCGGAGCACCGTCGCACTGATTTTATCCTTTCGCACCATTGTTTGTGCGTTTATTTTTCTGTTCTGGTTTGGCAGCAAGAAGACATTATATAATTGATCGATCGACAAGATAGGTTAACAGAAAATGGGTTGTTTGGGTAACAGTAAGACGGAGGACCAACGCATCGACGATAAAGCACAGCGCGAGGCGAATAAAAAAATAGAGAAACAGTTGCAAAAAGAAAGACAAGCGTACAAAGCCACACATCGTCTGCTCTTATTAGGTAAGGTCATGAATGTCCAATATGCTCTTGGCATGCATGGTTTTAGCAATTGTTCCATTTTCAGAGCTGCTCGTTCTGTAGCCTATTTGACAGGTCCTTCAGTGTCATGGTGGACGGTAGTCTATTGATGCTGCTTTGAATGTGAAAACATGTATTTGTTATTTATTATTGCAGTCGTTCATCACAACAACTGTTTCATTAAGACATGTTTTTAATTAATTTTGTTCTGTTTGCTTTTAAGGGGCCGGGGAGTCGGGGAAAAGCACTATTGTGAAGCAGATGAAGATTCTTCATGTCAATGGTTTTAACGCGGAGTGAGTAGGCTACTTCTGCTTGAAAAGGGGCCATATTTTATGCAATTGTGCAGTGATATCCCTGCATTATTTACTGAACATTTCATCTAGAAACCTTTTAGACACCTGAAGCCTAATTGCTTCACTATTCTGGGGATACTGCAGCGCTTTTTTGGCCCACAGTCCAGTGGCATGGCGACGCTGTTCTCATTGATCGTTAGCCCACTTTATAGCCATGAAATATCAAATACGATGTTGGATTTCAAACATGGTCCCCTTTTTCCCCCCAGCAAGGGCATATCAGATATTGTGGCGTTGGTTGTGGGCGAATGAGTGGGATTGAAAAACAGATATGTTAAGGATTGAAATAGATTATAGGCTATATTTGATTACATTTTGCTTCTTGTATGCTGGTTTGAATTCCATCATACAACTTAAGTTCAGATGTCATCTATGCAACAAAGCTGTCAGTGTGAGTTTCTTAACTTGTAATGTACCTCTGAGTGCTACTTTCCCCCTGTTTACACAGAGAAAAAAGACAGAAAATACAAGACATAAGGAAAAATGTAAAGGACGCCATCGTGGTAAGTTTAATACATCAGAATTTCCGAGTATACCCTTCTGCATCATTTGAATTGCTTGTGATCCTGTGTTTGTTTCTTCTGATTTTAGACTATAGTCTCTGCTATGAGCACTTTAATGCCACCTGTTCCACTAGCTAATCCCGAGGACCAGTTTCGGATTGACTACATCAAAAGCATAGCTCCACTTTCTGACTTTGATTATTCTCAGGTAAGTGTTTGCAATATAACCTTTGCTTTGAATCATTGGGTCTAGGGTTGGACCTAACTGGTGATTTACAAATGTGTTCCTGGTACACTGTGTAACAGTTTGCCACTTTTTGAGGTATGTTTTTATAGGCAACTGCTTTTGATACCTTTCTTAACTTAACATAAACGCACCTGTCATGCCCATCAGTCGTCCAGACTCACAGCACAATACAACTGCAACGCCAGTTAGCATGTTACTAAGCTTTTATCAGTGCCATCTGGGCTGGTGTTTTTTGCAAGGTTTTAGGAAATGAGCCGACTAGTATTAGACCCAAACTCCATCATGATACCTTAAGTACATTGGAGAGATGCAAAACATCATATGTGTCGTGTCATGCATGCTTGTGTTCCTTTAACATGCAGATCAGGCTGAGGAGAACTAGAACACTGGAAAATGCATTTTAATTAAGTTATTTACAGGTATTACAGGGAAACATATCAAGACCTTTTGGAAGCGTATAGGCAACATTTGGTAGCACATGGGGTGTCACATACAGTAAGGAAGTGTAATGTACTTGGCATGTTGTAATTGTCCTGTCTGAGTAGACTTTTCATGCCTAGACATTATGGCCCTGATGGCTTGCACTGTGTAGCAAAGATTACAATACACAATGGATGTGTGGCTCTGTTTGAATACTGTTGTTTGCCGTAGGTGGTGTTCAAAATGACATGTTTAAGTCTGGGAGATCTGAGACTCCTTAGAAAGCATTGGGTTTATAGAGCTGCTTATAGCACCAGTTTGCCTCTCCTAGTGTTCTGAAGTGTCATGGGAGGGTTCAGAGGTTTGTTGTGGCTTTTGTTTACCTCTGCTATATTGACTTTTAAATTGCTTAATTTATTTAAAAATAACTTTTAATGTCCCATATGGCTTAAAATGCCATTTTGGTCCTTTTTGTTGTTAAAAATCATGCATATCAAAAAGAGCCACGGCCAGGGGAGAAGACATGCACACAGAAGGACATGACAAAGACCTTGCCACATTGTGGCATGTCCTTATTAGCAATTTTTTTTATGAATTCATTCATAACATTTATAAACATATATATGATTCTTGATCCGCTAATGTTAGAAATGCCTATCCAATTAAAACTAGAAATGTTTTGCTAGGAATTACCACAACAGGTTTTCCATGACCAAGTTGGTTTTGTGTTACCCCACTCGAATATATTGTGATTTAAAAACACAAACACATCACACACACTATTGTATGGAGTTCAAAAACTGCAGGAAGAGTATAGTTTGCAGTGTGATATAAGACAGCACAGACAGTGATGGTATGGGATGAGCCAAGCAAGACTTCCACAATGAGATCTTAAAGGAATCTGTGATATAAACCAGAGTTCGCACTTTTTTACATTTATGTGGCTCTGTAATGTTGTTCATTATGATTGTAATGATTACAGATAAATTCATGAGCTTCATACCCGTCATACTGAGATCGTATGCCTTGTACTCAGTACCCGATCATCTTCCAAGGAAGTTTTTGTTAGTCGACCCTCTTATTGTATACAGGGTAAAAGAAGTGCAGCTTAAATGGAATGACATTGTGGCTTCACATCTACAGAACTAAACTGGGAAAGTATTGGAATTGTTCCCAGTGGCCAGAAACAATGATTCACTTTGGCATGTATTTATCCTTGCTATACAGACTGCCTAATTATGAAATATATCGTATTAATTTATTAATATTTCTACTTCCAGGCCAGATATTTCTAGGGTTGTCAGTGGGCAACTAGGTTGGTAGGTTGGTGTGAGATTTAAATATTTAAATTTTCATTAAGATGAAACACTATTTTTTTCTATTGTCAGTAGTAAGATCATCACAGCACTGTAACAGGGTATCAGATTGGTGCAGAGCAGTGACACAGGCGTTATGACAGACACATTTCATATGTTCCTATTGGCCAACGCATAGAGGGGATCCAACTTTTAGTTGTATAATGTCAGATAATGGGGCGTGTATTGCTATCATTTTATATTATTCTGTGTGTTACGATCTGCTCAGACTCATTTATCAAGTCAAGAAGAATTACTTGGGCATTGGAGATTGAAATGTCCATGACATGAATTTTGGGTGAAAATTCCTGAGATGAGTTAGTTTGCACTTCACAATCATACATGAAGGTAAACCCAATGGGCATTACTTTTTACAGAAAGTACAGAAACACTGTTAAGGATGGGACTGGGATGAATAGAAGTTAAGCAGTTGACCAGTGCCCAAAAGATCAGTGCCTATTGTAAAGTGACACATACACATTTGCAAAACCATTTTTCTCTAATCAGTTGCGTCCCTGTGTGAGGCAGCCCATCACACAGTGTGGTTATTCAGAGCCCTTGTATCACAAGCCTCGCTGGAAAAAGCCTTGAGGATCCTGTTCTTGTCTGTTCTTTTATGGTCGGAGCAGGAGCAGCCCTGACGAGGCTGCAGAATTAGTCGCTCTTTTGTTTCTGCAGTTACAGCATAGCGGGTGAGAACAGCACCAGTTGGAGAGGGTTCGAGCAGTTCAATGGACTGCTATCTCAGCAGGATGTGGGGGAAGGGAATCAAAGTGTTGAACTATACAAACAAGTCTGGCTGTTGTTTTTGTTTAGGCTTTGTTTTATTTCAAATAATTGCAGATATTTCCCCCTTTGCCAGTATCAGAAAGCTGCCCAGAGTCAATTGTAAATGCCCAAACCAGATATCCCTACTGATGTCAGTTGGCCACATCCACTTTTGTTTAATCATGTGTTGTGATTTTCATAGAGCCATTAAGCAATCTTGAAACACATATGTGCTGAGAAATACTAGAATTTGTCTAAATATTCTAAGTATCATGATGCGATGATCATTCAACATTCTAAATATTCACTATTGCAAAAACAGTTACAAGAAATTGGGGTAAGAAAAAACAAACCAGCCTCGGCAAAACTGGCAAAAACATGACCAGCAATCTATTGGAATTGAAGAGTTTTGGCAAACTTGGTAGCTAGTTTTCGTCGATTTTTCGTTTATGTTTATTTTATTGAGCTCAGTTTAAACCCTGTCAGATTTCTTTTTATGATCCATATCAAGGGATGTAAACACACAGTGGAACAGCAGTCATCTCATGCTCCAAAGGCAGCTCGCACAATCTCCACTTGTTTGGAGTTAAGATGGCCTGCTAACTTGATCCATTCAAACACTTGTAAACACTTAATTCATGCAGCATGATGAATATAAATATTTTTTGTGCTCACAAGTGGCCCAGAATGGATATATGACATGAGTGTAAAGAAGACAAAGTTGTGTGGAATTGGATATTTTCATTTCAGAATGCAGCCACATTGAAATATGGAAAGAGACTAGATAGGAATCAGAGATATGCTTATGACACTCATTTAACAGTGAAAACAGGTAAAACGATGTAAGGTTAATTAGATTCCAATACCATTAGGCACAAAGCATTGGAACTGTGCATTAAAGCTGCTGTCCGTGATTTGATTTAGGTTTTGAGAAAGATTGTTTATGTGATCTCAACAACCATTAAAATTACAGCCCTCCCTTCTGTGCTCCTCGAGCATCGTGTTGGTTGGCTGGGATTGTTAACGGCTCGGTCTGAGCCACTGAGGTTGTTTCCCATTTACAGAGGCAGGGCTGTGTACAATCACCAGAGTTCCTTTGAGCACCAACACTGAATGGACAGCTAGAGGACCATGAGGAGCAATTAGCTGAATTTGACAAAAGGTGTTAAGGATTAGAATTATGGACTGTACCTTTAAGACTTGCTGTAAACCTAGCCTAATAGTTTATGACTCCAAACTCTTAGTGGTGGTAAGCCTCTCATTCAGGGGCATTGCTAGACCTAGAGCTTTACTGGGGCACAGGCCCCAACATTATTTTATTTATTTATTTATTTATAATGTGCGCACAATATGAAACTATGAAATAGACGGCTACAGATTACAGAAGGGTATGCACAAGCTTCAAAATCATTATTGTCACCGTCATACACTATATTATAGCACAGGTAAAGATCAAATACAAAGATAGTTTCATGAGTACTGTATGATGATATTTATTTAAACACACACACACACACCAGGTCACAGATCTCCTCCTCCATATTCTGATTAGTTTTACGTCTAGCCCCCATGTCTCTCTCCTCCTCCTCGCCCTGCCTGGCCCTGGACTGCCCAGCCTGTGCTCCTTCTTCCCTCTCTCCTCCTCCTCCTCCTTCTTCTTCTCCTCCTGCTCCAGCACTCTGCCCCTCATTCTCTCTAGCAGCCACTAGCCAGCAACATTCAAACACAAAGCCTAAGTAAACTCACTGCATGCATTTTATAGTCTTTCCTACTTCACATGAGGGAAGTTTACCTTTTTCAGTATAGACAAGACTGAATAGGCAAAATATAAATGTACTTCCCTCCATGGCAAATCAGTCAGATTACAGGTCTATTACAGGTTGTAATTTGAAAAAGATTAAACAATTGAATTTGCTGTACGGTCATATACTGTAGTCATCCTGTTTCTTTGTAGCTTATCGCTAATATACTAAAGCCTACACACGTCTAGTGATATAGGTGATACTGTAGGTTACCTTTTCAAATGCAGCAAACTTGTTTAAGTTCGCCATTAATCAACTGATCAAATAATAATGCTACAGTCACCACCATAATAATCATATTAAAATGAGCAGTATTATTAGAACAATCAGGACAGAACTTTGAATAGTGGTGGATGTCAATTTGTAAAGGGGATAGTTATTAGATTTTGAAAATAGAGAGCATATCATACCTCTTCCTCAGAAAGTAAGAACTGAGAAACGGGGAGAGATGACCTTGATTGAACAACGAAACTTTCGAAGGAATGACGTGACCAATTCCAGAATAATTGTGCTTTTTCATTGGTTGTTGCGTTAGATCTTCCCCAGATACAGTAGTACTATTTTCTGATTAGCTATTGTGTAGCCCATTTCTTTTTTTGATTGGCTTGTAAGTAGCAGGCTCATGGAGATGCCTTGATGATTCCTGCCGGTTCCGTAATGAGAACGGCGCTACTGCAGGTACATTTGACACTGGAGTTACTGGGGCACTGGCGACTTTTACTTTGTAGGCCTGACGACGCCCCTGTCTCATTCCTCATTTCTTTCACTCTTTTTTTTCAGCTTAGTAACTTAAAATTAGCTTCAGTCTTTGTTCCCAGAAAAGCAACTTCTCCACTTTGCTGTTGTGGGCTCTTGCTTGTCAACAAATGCATTTGTTTGTGTGGAGGTGCCAAGGCAATGGTTTGTCCAGCAGTGACTGGGGGCTAATTTGTCTAGCAGTATTTGGGGATTAGGTTTGGGTGATTTGTCCAGTTATGGCATGATTCACACTAGAAACCTGTTGGTGTTACCAAATACCGAATACCAAACCATGCTGCTGTTTAGCACTACTCGCAAACACAACTATACATTGGTTTTCTATTATTGATTACATGCTTGAAGTTGATGATCAGGGTAAAGGGGTGTTTGCTACTAACCTTTTCTTCTGTTTCCAGGAGTTCTTTGACCATGCAAAGAAACTTTGGGACGATGAAGGAGTTAAAGCATGTTACGAGAGATCCAATGAGTACCAGCTCATCGACTGTGCACACTAGTGAGTTATGAACTTTGTTCTTACATTCTACAATGTCTGTTCTTGAACGTTTGTAGGTGTATACACAAAGGAGGAATGTTACTTTAATTTGATGTTAACCCCTTGGAGAAGCAGGGCAGATTGAGACTCAATATTATGGAAGAAGTTTGCATGTTTTTTTTCTAAAATCATCAAGAAATAAACAAATATTAAAAAGTAGTTTCACAGTTGTGCTGGAAAAAGCCATATAAACAAATATTGGTTTACTTTTTTATCAAGTGAGGTGATGATTCTTAGCAAGGTGTATGAACATTCAAAACTCGAAGGTGCAGAGGCCAAATTAAGCTAAAAATTAAAACAGATATTTGCCCTTTGCAAGGGGAGGGGGTGTGGCGGCGGTTACAAACACGCGCGCACGTGCAGGCACATCAGTGGGCCTCAAATTACTTTCTAGTCAGAAAAGTGGTCCCTGGGACAAAACCAGTTGAAAACCCCTTCTTTAATGTAAGGACTTTATTAGCTCTTCTAAGCAACATCTGGGCTATGTGTATTTTTTTTCATATTTTTTACCCATTGGGTTTGATGCCTGGAAGTTGTGTTAAACTTAAGTGAGACCAGTTTGACACCCACTGCAATTTCATTGAATGTGTATCACAGTGGCGTGCGGCGACTTTGACCAATCAGCAGAGTTGATGCTGAACACAACCCTTTTCTACTGATAGAGCTCTCAAAGCACTTTAATGCCAGATTTATGAGGAGTGGTTGGGGGTTCAGTGTCTTACTCAAGGAGGAGTGGTTGGGGGTTCAGTCTGGTAGTCAAGGAGGAGTGGTTGGGGGTTCAGTGTCTTACTCAAGGAGGAGTGGTTGGGGGTTCAGTGTGGCACTCAAGGAGGAGTGGTTGGGGGTTCAGTGTGGTACTCAAGGAGGAGTGGTTGGGGGTTCATTGTCTTACTCAAGGAGGAGTAGTTGGGGGTTCAGTCTGGTACTCAAGGAGTAGTTGGGGGCTCAGTGTCTTACTCAAGGAGGAGTGGTTGGGGGTTCAGTGTCTTACTCAAGGACTCTTCGACACTTGATGAGGAGCAGTCGGGATCAAACTACTCCTCTACCTCCTGAATCACTATGGCCCAAAAGTTCCCCATGTAAACTGTTCAGTAATGTATAATTGCGTGTGACATTTTGTAATCGCATGACTTAGTTAGAAATCTGCCAATAGTTAGTGTCCACTAGGGGGCCACTAAAACTAATATGCCCGCTGACTGTGACTAACAACGAGAGAAGCAGCCATAGCTTTGAGAATGGGCTGAGAATGTGTGTGTAGCTGTGGGTTTTGGCTGAGACAGCTCAATAAATGCTGAAAGGACTGCACTGCTGATGGCTTTGGAACCCAAGATTTTAACTGACTGCCACATCTGTCAATAAACTTAAAAAATAAACTGACAATAAACTGAAATTGAATAATTGGATCTAGCCAGCTGTTTTTATCTCTTTTCACTTTCTTGCCAGAGACATTATAGGAGGACACCAACCACAGGGAATAATGAATGGGGAGTCCGTAATGGCGGATCTGTAACTCGAAATCCTGCCCTGTATAATAAAACGCAAAGCACATTGTTATAAAAGGCATAACTGAGGTGTCACCCCACCTGAACATTAAGTTTATTTCTGCCGTAACCACAGCAATAGCAATCGGGTGCAAGCTCAATGAGAAAATCAACCCAGAGTCTTTCTTTCGACTTATTTGCAGGACTATGGTGTCGTTCGGTCGTTTAAGTTGCTAAAAAGGAAGGCTTGGCTGGCCTTGTAAGGGCTTGTTGTTGTTCCTGGTATGTTGGATATTTAATCCTGGGCTTACCTTAACAGAATGACAGTTTTGATATAAAGACAAGTCACTAGATAGCCTACTAGCTGGCTAGCCTACTAGCTGGCTAGCCTGCTAACTAGCTCACTGGTCCAGTCTGTTATACTATTTCCACACGCTACGCCACGCCCACTCAAAGCCATGTGTTCACACCGTTATACAAGATGGCTGCAGAAAACCAAGACTTGCCTTTGCCACTCTCACTTGTTCCTTCTCTCCATCAGCTCTACACCAGAGGTGACAGAAGTAGGTACAGTCCACACTCACTTGCCTGATAAAGTATTCCACTAGAAGTAGAAGTACCACCTCAAATTCCTTACTTGAAACAGTATAATTTCATCATTACCTTCAAATATCTTCCCCACAATAATTTTGATGGTAGTCTTTCATGTGTAGGCAGGCACCCCACAGCCTTTAACTTGCACTATGTCATTTTGCTCTGCCAATTACTAAAGCCTGACAAAAGTATGTAATTCTGTGTGGCACTATGTCACCCCAGAATCTAGCTAGCGTCTCAGGAAGCTTAAATAGTTATTCTAAGTGCAGACATGGCGGAGGCAAAATGACAAAGCTTGCTCTTTAGTGGTTAGAAAAGTAGTTACTCTCACTAGTTAGCCTAGCTAAGCCGCCTGTGAGAACTGACTGTCATTTGTCCACTTGTTAGATAGCTTTGTAAGTTGTGTTTTGATATCTTGGTTTTAGGTAATAAGTCTTATGCGCAGGTTTTCACATTAATTGTCTCCAATAAGGTTGTTGTAGGATTGTATCTTGTCAGGATGTAGTTTAACCCTCATGGTAAATTGAAGGATACAGTGCCCTCCGCAATTATTGGCACCCTTAGTGAATGTGACCAAAACAGGCTATGAAAATATATCTTTGCTGTTTATCTTCTTGGTCTTCCCCTAAAAATATTCACAAAAATCTTACCTTTTCATTGAAGTAAAATTCTTGAAAGAATGTATTTTTTTGACATTACATAAAATATTTGTCTCCAAAACATGGGTGCCACAATTATTGGCACCCCTAGAAAATCCTATAATTAAAATCTAATTGAAGTATATTACCAGTCATTTTTAAAATTTTTGAGTTCACCTGTTTGATTAGGAACTCTTAAGTGGTCAAACATGGCTTCCTGCTTCACAGAGGTATAAATATGAGGTGACACAGGCCAAATACCCTTAGTCATTCATCAAGATGGGAAAGACAAAAGAACTCAGTGTCAAAGTGCGACAAAAAGTTGTTGAGCTGCTGGAACCCAGATTTAGGGATATAAGAAAATATCTAAACAGTTGGAAGTACCAACTTCCACAATCAGGGCATAGTTAAGAAGTTAAAAGTGACGGGAGATGTAAGGAATCAGCCTGGAAGAGGACCTATCTGTAAATTGACCCCACGCACTGTGAGGAGGATGGTTCGACTGGCAAAAGAATCTCCAAGGATCACAGCTGGATAATTGCAGAGGTTAGTTAAGTCCTAGGGTCGGAAAGTCTCTAGAACTACCATCAGACTGCACCTACATCACCACAAGTTGTTTTTGAGGGTTGTCAGACAAAAGCCTCTGCTGTCAATCAACAACAAACTGAAGTGCCTACAGATTGCCAAATGTAAGTCAGACTTTTATATTAGAGTTATAAGGTCAGATGAGACCAAAATAAGGCTTCTTGGCAACAAACATCAAAGGTGGGTTTGGCGTAGACAGAAAGATAGCCAAACAGAAGAGCACCCCATACCCACTTTGAAGTATGGTGGCGGATCTCTGATGTTGGGGGGCTGTTTTTCTTCCAAAGGCCCTCAACATCTTGTAAGGATACCTGGTATCATGGACTCCATCACATACCAGCAGATATTAAATGAAAACCTAACAGCCCCCTCTAGGAAGCTTAAAATGGGCCGTGGTTGGACCTTCCAGCAGGACAATAATCCGAAGCACACCTCAAAATCAACACAAAAATGGTTCACCGACAGCAGAATAAAGGCTTTACCATGGCCATCACAGTCCCCAGACCTAAACCCCATAGAAAATCTGTGGAAAGAGCTAAAACCTATTGTACCAGCGTTGACCTAAGAATCTGAAGGATCTGGAGAGATACTGTATGTAGGAATGGTCTCAGATCCGTGCCATGTGTTCACCAACCTCATCACGCATTATAGGAGAAAACTTGGATCTGTTATCTTGGCAAAGGGAGGCTGCTCAAAACATTAAATTAAGGGGTGCCAATAATTGTGGCACACCTGTTTAGGAGAATAATATTTATTTAATGTAAAATTTTAATGTTTTCTTTCAATAATTTTATTTCAATTAAAAGGTAAGATTTTTGTGAATATTTTGAGTGAAAGACCAAGAGGATAAACAGCAAACAAATAATTTTTCATAGCCTGTTTTGGTCACATTCACTAAGGGTGCCAATAATTGCGGAGGGCACTGTATGTATCAGGTAGCCAAAGAGATTCACCTGTATTTTCACAATAAATGCAACTGTGCAGAGCTGCTAAATGTGTTTACAACAGTGATGTCAAAATTGTGCATTCTTTTTTTAATTTCATGCAATATTTTTGTACAATTTATCTATTTGTGTGAAAAGTTGAATCTGAAAAATGCTCATAGACTAGCTTCTTGTGAGGCCGTAGAATCATTTTTATAATTAGTGGTAACGATTGGAATGCTCTCCTTAAATTCAACATGAAACACAAGGTTGAGGTCAGGTGACTGGAGGAAAATCCATGATAGTCAGCACTTAGTTACTGATTATTAACCTGCTGCTGGAGGAATCCCTTCTAATAATAATAATAATTCATTTTATTTTTAACGCACTTTTCATTCCAAAGAATCTCAGAGTGCCTACATCCGCAAGGATAGAGTGGAACTTCTGCTTTGGTCCAAGGATAGAGTGGAACTTCTGCTTTGGTCCAAGGATAGAGTGGAACTTCTGCTTTGGTCCAAGGATGAGTGGTACTGTCATGGACAGAAAGTTCCAGCTAAAAGTTGCGGATGACGCAACAAATAAACTTGGCGTTGTTGCTATGAGCATGTCACATGTCGTGAGGTTGTCATACGCTAGTCGCGAGAAGCTGTCTTTAAACATTGTCTAGCACTAGTTCAATTACTTTTCATATGCATTTGTACTGCTTAGCTAATAAGAAACATCACAAGTATTTCAACAGCCGCTGTGATATTTAATTGCTGTAATACAAGTTGTTGACTTACCTTGGACAAAGTAGGCTTTTGCAGCTTTTCTGATTACCGTAAATCCTCAAATAGTGGCCGGGGCTTGTATTTACTTAGGCTGCACAGCGCACCGGCCTTTATTTGGGGCAGGCCTTTATTTCTTACTTATCTTCTGTTACAGAATTGTATTATTTAAATAATGGGCATAATTGCAGTAAGCTAATATAATTCATAGCATATGCGTTCAACACTTCCTGCACATCGTGTAGTGATTTAGGTCGGGGTGTCAACGTAAAAAATTTACATCGGAGTTATGGTCTCCACTGTCAGTCACGGAAGAAAAGATTTCCAAAGCCTTGAATTAAATCATTTTTCTAGACACTCTATTATGCTTATCGCGGACTGAAAAAATGTATTCAACGAGCTGGTTTGATATCCAGCCTAACTTTCTTTCTACCTCCACCTGCTAGTCGTAGCCTATCACATTCGTCTGGGGTCAATGTCAAACTTCTTTGCTGCTTTTTCTCCCGAATGTTCTTCAGCAATCAGCATACACCATCTCTTTCAATTTAATATCAAAGTTACGTAAATCTACTGCTGCTTTATGATACCTTCTGGAAAAAGTAACCTAGCCAACTAAAACGTTACAGATAAACAACAGTAGGCTGTACGATACGTGCATTTAGGCTAAACATTCGCCTAGTAGTCCTACGTGGGGAAATTTCTTTTTTTATTGCAAACAGCCCATGAAATAAGCCAACAATATTATATAATATAATATTAAACATGAGGAGAACATGTATTTGGGAAATGCATTCAATTAAATTGTGATGCCTGCTTTGAGCCGACGGACGGATGCTGGTAGGCTACAGTAATAGCCTATAGGCTACTTTATTTTACCCCCGGCTTGTATTCGGGGCCCGGCCTTTATTTGTCCGTATGGACCAAGACCCCGGCTACTATCTGAAGCCCAGCTTCTAATTGAATCCCGGCCTTTATTTGAGGATTTACGGTACTCTTTTGGCCGACTCGTTGATCCCTGGCGTGTAATTGGTCGCCTTTAGTACCTAGCCAACTTGATTGATAGCTTACATTTTTGCATGAAAAACCGACGTGGTTCTTAAAAGTTGTTGTGAACAGACGGCTAAATTGTTATTACTTCTGGAAGATCCAGAGCAGAGATTGTTAAAGCTAGCTGTCTTTGAACATTGATTAGCACTACTTTTTTAAATGCATTTGTACTGCTCGGCTAATAAGAAACATCATAAAGTATCTAAAAAAAAACGTGGTGATATTAAATTGCTCTATTTCAAGTTGAGAAGGCACGTAGCAATTGGCCTATCGCTAAGTCCCGCCCCCCTTAGTTACTGCTGCTAACTCGGACAAGTTATCAGCGCTGAATAGAGTTTACAATGGCAGCTATCAGTGTCAAAACTACAGCCGCGGAAAAAATTAAGAGACCACTTCAAAATTATCAGTTTCTCTGGTTTTACTATTTATTGGTATGTGTTAAAGTAAAATGTACATTTTTGTTTTATTCTATAACCTACTGGCAACATTCCTACCAAATTTCAAATAAAAATATTGTCATTTAGATCATTTATTTGCAGAAAAATGACAATTGGTCAAAATAGCAAAAAAGATGCAGTGTCTTCAGATCTCGAATAATGCAAAGAAAACAAGCTCATATTCATTTTTAAACTACACAATACTAATGCTTTAACTTAGGAAGAGTTCAGAAATCAATATTTGGTGGAATAACCTTGATTTAAAATCACAACTTTCATGTGTCTTGGCATGCTCTCCACCAGTCTTTCACATTGCTGTTGGGTGACTTTATGCTACTCCTGGCGCAAGAATTCAAGCAGCTCAGCTTCTTTTCATGGCTTGTGACCATCCATCTTCCTCTTGATCACATTTCAGAGGTTTTTTATGGGATTCAGGTCTCGAAATTGGGCTGGCCATGACAGGGTCCTGATCTGGTGGTACTCCATCCACACCTTTACTGGCCTGGCTGTGTGGCATGGAGCATTGCCCTGCTGGAAAAAACACTTCTCAGAGTTGGGGAACATTGTCAGAGCAAAAGGAAGCAAGTTTTTCTTCCGGGACAACGTTGTACTTTGCCTGGCTGAGGTTTGTAAAAGACCATAAGGATTGAACCAAAGCGGACTGGAGGGTCTTCTAGTTCGTCTTCTCTGATGAGTCCAATTTTCAGCTTTGCCCAACACATGGTCGTCTGATGGTTAGACGGAGACCTGGAGAGGCCTACAAGCCACAGAGTCTTGCACCTACTGTGAAATTGGACTCATCAGAGAAGACGAACTTAGAAGAACCTCCAGTCCGCTTTTTTCAATCCTTATGGTCTTTTACAAACCTCAAACGATCTTGCTCAATGCAAGAGGGTGAAGCCTCAACTCACGGTCATCGCGATTGCAGATAAATACATCTAATACCAGCATTGTTCATGCACTGCATGGGAAAGATACAATGAATTCACCTTCAGTTAATGTAACTAATCTGGAGAGGCACTGAGATGTAGACCTACCTTTATTAACTAGCATTAACCTGCCCCCGACAGGACAGTGTCCTAACCATATAGTCCTAACTGTCTAGCTTGTTATTGTAACCTTGTTAATTACGGGCATGCGTGTGTTTCGTTCACGTTGTCATGTTAATCCATTATTAAACCTTATACTTACTTGTGCATATCGTTTGTTTAATAGAATGGCCGATTTTTAACAAACTTAACTGACGAAGCTACGCTAGTGAATAGCTAACGTTAACGTTAGCTAGTTTGAACCAGAGTTAACTTGCCTAAGCCTAGCATAACAGTGGTGAAAGTAAGCAGTTACTGTAAATGACAATAATGTGAAAAATGAATATGCCTTTTATCATGTAGGCTTAGTTGATTACTTTAGCAAAGGAAAATTCCAACCTAACAAGAGTATGGCAGAAAGCTAATGAACGTCACTGTGTGGTCTGCCACACAGCTTAATCCACCGGAGATATTTGGCCCGTCTTGTTTTCGTTTAGGAAATGAGATACAACATACCCCATTGCCTATCCTCTCATGATACCTCGTATCAGTGTTGTATCTAACCCATGCACATCGTTTGGCAATTTTTGTTGAACTTACATTAACACAAACCTCATAAAACAACCGAAAAATCACGGTCTCTAATGCTATCCTATGGAGCTGTAAACTCACAATGTCCGAGTGCAGCTGTTACTAAACTGCCAATGGCCCGTCTGCGTTCGAAAGGCGGGGCTTAGCGATGGGTCAATTCCCCACCTCTAGTTAGCAGTAGCACCTAGCTATAAAGATTCTATATCATTCACGTGAAAAGCAAAACAGCTGATCGGAATGTCTCTATTGCGTCATCCGGAACTTTTGGCAGGCCGGAACTTTCTCTCCATGACAGTACCTCTGCTTTGGTCCAAGGATAGAGTGTTACCTCTGCATTGTTCCAAGGATAGAGTGGAACTTCTGCTTTGTTCCAACTGTAGTTGTTTCAGTCCAATGCAAAGCACACCCAGACTTGAACATTCTCACAACCATGTTTCAGTCTTTCTCTTGCTTGTCTCATACACTCTTCTGTTAATGTCATGAAACTTACGCTTGGATTTAATCAATAAATAAGACTTTTCAGTGATACAATGGTCTTGTTGTCCTTCCTGAGAAGTGGTGTAGACACTAGTAATTGTCCTCTGAGATCACTATATGGCAGCCTCCTTTTTGACTGGTTGGAGTATGGCATTCTTTATTTATCATGTTCTGTATCTATGAGGAAGTCTGGATCTATTTTGGTCTTCCTTATCGTACTCTGAATACTACTGACTGCAAAGCATTACATTGCTTTGCACTGCCCCCTTAGACTTCTTAAGTCTAGCCATGATTGATGCTGAGAAAGCTCCTTTTTGCTTAAAGAAATGGATTATGGGACACGGAGCAAAACACTAGCTACACATTTGGACTAGTGAACGTACAAGTTCTAACATTTAGCATAATGTAAAGATATATTATTGGAGTGACGCCTCTCTCCACATTCCTGAAGAACTTCTACAGCTACCACCGATATTATCAAACCTGAACCGAGCAGCATTACCTCACCTGTCCTTACTATAGCTATGACTGCTAAGAGAGTGAGGAAATTCAGTGTGAGGCTTTTGGGGAGTCCAGAAATGGCTATTCCGATGGTACAATGTTCTAATTTAAGTCAAGGCTATCAAGAGCCACGCAAGCTTGCACTGCCACAAGAACTGTATGGCAGTTTTTAAAGCTCAGTCAGACAGTGTGGACACATGCGTCCAATTTCCGATTTCAGTCCGATTTAAATTGGATATTGGACACATGTGACTCCCCAGAACTAGATTCATTGTGTCCAGCTTGAGTCCGACTGGACTCCGATGTAAACCCCTGGACACACGATTCGATTCCGCTGGGAATTGGACTGGGCGCGCATGTGTCTCTCGAAACTAGATTGAAATTGGACAACAACAACTTTTGCACGTGCTTGAGATCGTGCCCACAGACATATACATGCATCATATATGTCTATGATATGATAATCGCTGCTAGACGCTCAGTTCTTGTGCTCCCTCTCATTCACGTTGAAATACTGAAAGCGAAACTGAAACTTATAAACTGCAACGCAACTGTTTGGGACAGAATGCGCTAATTCAGTGAACAAATATTTTCATATTACTTTTTCACCAGTTGTTAGTCATGTAATCCTTTCATATCGATGTGAATCAATCAATACTAATACAAATTTAACTGTGGTGTGTTTTTGTTTCATTTCACAACGTATTTACTGTATAATCAACGGTAGCAGATGTAAACATTCCGCATTTGATTTGGACTGACACGGCCAAGAACTAGTTGTGTCACTGCCATGTGCTTAGAGATAGAGCAGTTAACCCCCCATGGAGACCCCATGGAGAGAATTGAATGGGATCGAAGTGCTGCCATCATGTGCCCGCACTGAGAGTCGCCTCAGTTGGCATCAAGTGTACAGCAACTCACAGCAAGCAAGCCTTAGATACAACTGCTACCAAAATGAAGGTTATCATTTTTACTGTATATTAGTGCTGTCAGTTTAACGCGTTGTTACCGGCGTTAACACAAAACCATTTTAACGGCGTACATTTTTCTTATTGCGCGTTTTTTTTTTTTTTTTTTTTCTTTTTGGCCTCGCAAACTGTGTAGTAGGCTAACGTTACGTTTTGAGTGAATGGTGAGCGCGCTACGGCGAAATGGATGATAAAAACCTTCTGAATAGAAAGTTTACCTTTTAAAAGTTGTGTTGCGCAAAAGAAACTAGATTCAATGTTGTCTGAAAATGTCAACAGGCAGCTGGCTGAAAGCACAGAAGTAGAAGGCTTACCTTTTATTGGTAACTTAACTGTTACAGTTCATTGTTTTTGAAATAAGAGGCCTGACTTCTATGTTCACAGCAAACTTGAAAAAAAGAAAATATTAAGCCATGGTTTAACTGCACTATAGGCTGAGTCCTTGTTTATCTGAAATGTGCACTTTATAATTTAATTTTGTACCGCCCTGTTCCGTAATGTTGTTTTTAAATAAAATAAAACATTGCATAAAGCAAGCCAATCCACTTTTCCATGATAAGAGCATTAAAATAAAATAAAAATGATGGAAAAAAAATAATTGAAGGGACATTTAGAATATATACAAATTTGCGATTAATCGCAATACATTTTCAGTTAACTATGACAAAAATGTGATTAATCGTGATTAAATATTTTAATCGTTTGACAGCACTACTATATATTTAATGAAAAAAAAGCAATAAATAGGCTTAATTCTTTTCAAGTTAATGGTAGGCCCTATTAGGTTACATTTTGAACAGTTGATCATTTAAGCCAAACTAAAATATATAAAATACATGATTTTTTTTTGCAACGGCCACACCTGTGATGTGGGATATGCCTTATTAAGTTTCAGGACCAGGAATAGGGAGTGATCACCCCAACATAAGGCCAACAGGCAGACTGTAAAACAAAACCTAATTAATTAAGATAATCACCTAATAAGACTAAGGAAATAGTTTGCTCTGATGTCGGACTTCATGTGGCCTTTTGGCTTTCCTGTTGGCGTGTCATCTGCAGCGTGTAGCCCTTCTTTTATCCACATCTCTGTGAACTTCTGAGCAGGTAACAAACGCACGTCTGGCCCATTAAGGCGGCGTTCACACTAGACTACTTTTTTTAGAAAAAAGCGCTGCCTTCAGCGCCTTTTGATCGCATTTTGAGCACTTCAGAATTCATGGATATAATGTGACGTCAGTGTGTTTAAGCTCCGCCATATTTGTGTCTGACACAGACACAGTATGGTCACAACCTACGGTCACAACTCACAGGAAGGTCAAAACACTAGGGGATATGTTGTGCTGTTGAATGCGACAACCTAGATAAACAATTGCTAAAGATTTAGGAAATGACTGACCTGTTAAGTGAAATGCAGCATGTTGATACAGTCGTAGTAATGGCTATCAAAGCTATAGCTACTATCTTGAGCAAGCTACAGTTCTAGCAGTAATAGCTAGCAAGCTGTTTACGGTCACAACCCACAGACAGTTAAAAATGCCCGGTATATGTTGAATGCAACAACAGTCGCCAAAGAAAACCTAGATATACAATTGATAAAATCATGAATAGTTGCTGTGTCCTAGCACTCTACTGAGCAAGCTAGAGTGCTAATAGCTAGCGAGCTATTTAGCCCTTCGCCCAGGGCTTTAGCTTCAACTCATTAGCCCATATTGGCACTCTTGCCTGCTCTGAAGAGTTTCTGTACGCTTGAACTCTCCGGTGTATGGGGATGGATTATGTACAATATAAATGTAAATGTCGGGAAAAGAAAGTTGGGGCAGATGCTTTGCAAAACACAGAGGAATAGCTAATCGCTAACGGCTAGTAGCATGCTAACATTAGATAGGTAGCTCAGACACCTCACAAATCCTCTTAGACGTATTTTTCAGTTACAATAATGTGGTTTTTATATTGTACAGGGTCTATGTCTCTGTAACTTTCTAAAAATCTAAGCAAAAAAAAGTAAAACTAAAAACTTCTAGGTTCAAATACGATGATCTACGGAGTTTGGTCGGACATTTTTTTTAAACTAAGATTGTAGGTTACTAGGGAAGTCCTGATTGGTCAGCTGTCAAAAAGTGAAGCTGTGAAGAGGTTGAACGTGTCACCTCTCTAAAGTTTCTGGGTCTGACACTGACGGAGGAGTTGTCCTGGGACAAAAACACAACTTCCGTTTTGGGGAAGGCCCAGCAACGCCTATTTTACCTCCGGAAGTTGAGGAAAGAACACCTCAGAGGCTGCCGTATAACTTCTACCGCTGCGCTATAGAGAGTGTGCTTACATACTGCCTGAATGTATGGTCCTACAGCTGTACAAAGGCGGAGCAGGCAGCCATCCAGAGGCTGATTAAAACAGCGGGAAGGATCATTGGAGCAGAGCTGCCCGACATCTTGTCCATCTCCTCCTCCCAGTGCCTGCAGCGCTCTAAACGCATCCTCACAGACCCTTCCCATCCTGCCCATCATCTGTTCCTGTTACTCCCGTCAGGGAAAAGGTTCAGATCAAAAAAGGCACGCACCTCCAGGATGGCAAAGAGCTTCTATCCCTGTGCAATAAGGCTCCTCAACGGCTCAACCACCCCACCCCCCACCCCCCTTCATCTCCCCCGGCCCAGCCCGCCCCGCCCCCCATGGACTGCACTCTAACACTTGATGCACCTTAATATGGAGATATATTGCTTTTTTTTAAATTATTATTATTTTTATGTATGATATTTATGAATCTATTTATTAATTGTTATTTATTATTATTTAGCTGTGTAAGAAGTCTGTTGCTGCCTCTACTGTCTCGTTGGCAATGACAAATAAAGTACTTTGAACTTGAACTTTGAACTTTGAAAAAGGCGCTTGAAGTCACCTGGCGCTTTTGAGAAAATTTAACTCAAAAAGGGGTCGCACTTTTTTAGAAGTTCTTAAAAGGCGGCCATCTTTTGTCTTTTCCCATAGGGTTGCATGTAAAAAAAAAAGGCGCCGCCAGTCGAAAAAAAGAAGTCTAGTGTGAACACGGCCTAACAGAGATGAAAAGAAGACCGTTCAGTGTGGACATGTTCATTCTGTTGCGCTGTGAGGATATGTGATTCATGGCACTATATCCACGTTGGCACTCAGCTGTTGACACGGGGAGCGTGGAGACGGCAGGCACTTGCCGGAGATTGTCTCCTTAGATTCATTTTGTGCGGGTCCTGTTAAGAAGGACACTAAGCTGCTCTGGACTCATTTTGCCCTCGATTTACAGTATTTAGCTGGCTATGCTAATTTCCGTGTATGTAATATTGTTATATAGGCTGTACAATGTATTTATGGGCATGGGGACGTTCGCAAATTCCGAGACTGCCGACAGTTCGGGTCAGGTGAACGTTAGTGCTAGCGATGTTGGCTATAAGTGTAAGCAAACTCTGTCACAACCTGCCTGTTTTTTCACTGTTTTTTTTATAACTGAGGGTTACCCCCCCCCCCCCCCCCCATAGATGCAACTCATCCAGCTGAGGTAAGGATGTTAAAACCAGAGGGGGGGGGGGTAAATCCCCAATAAATCGCACCCTGCTGTTTAGTACCAAGAGACACTCCCACGTCAATAAACAAAAGATATACTCAAACAACAACAAAACCTCAAAACTCAAACTGGTCTTGCACCTGACGCAGCCCCAGACAGATGAGGCTTAACTGCTTTTCCACCTCTCTCAATAACTCACTCCGGCCCTACTCCATTTCCAGCGCAGGTTTCCCATCATTGCAATGAAAGAGGCCCCACCCCTACTGAGGGACTGTGAGCTGCACACCTGCGCAGGTGCCAGTAATGAATTAAATACAAATGTAAAAAAAAATATATACAGTATATAAATGCATGTGTGTCACCTCTCTCTAACTCTCTGCACTGTTCTGTGAATGATGTGGTCACAAATAACGATCGAGGTACATGGAGGTATTATAGACCTGGGGCCGTATTCACAAAGCCTTTTATCTTACCACTAGGAGTGCTCCTAACTCGCGCTAAAACCTTTTACGTAGGAGTAATTTCTTAAAAGTGATTCACAACGGCTCTGAGACCTACTCATACTAAGGATAATACCAACTCCTAAGCTTAAGATAAAAACTCCGTTGCTATGGATGACGTCGCTTCTCATGCACGAGTTTAGAAGGGGTGAGGACGGTGATTGGTTGTTGACAGGCTCTCTCATTAAAAACTCATTCGTGACGTCTCTCTAACAATCCCACTATATCGACTGAAAATAAGAGAATAACCTAGGCTTCAAATTAAGTCATATTAAATAGTTATGGACAGTGCAGTAAGCAGAATGCACACGCATGATGACAAGTGTGTGCATCCAACGGGAATGACACTTAGCACGTTAAGAGAAATATAAAGCGATCAATATAAAATATGGCAATTGCATGTAATCAAGGCAGTAATAATTAAAGCACCCAGCAAACTGTTAGGATATTATATTTCCAGCCCTTGACCACTTCAAATATCAGCACATACGGCCCTTCAAGCCCTCCAATTTTAATTGATCAAAGCGAAACGAACGTGAACCGTAGCCTAGGCGAAAGCCTACTGGTCCCAGGACCAATAGCCACTGTCACCCCAGTGGCATCCAGCTGGTAAGTTCTCAAAAACCTGCGACCACTCTCCGTTGAAATGCACGAGTCGGTACATCCAGGCCACGGTGGACGAATTATTGTAATGTGTGTCCCGTCACTGGACATTCCTGCGATCGCCATGGAATTTACTTTGATCTTGTGTAATTGGCGATTGTCCAAAGGCAAGTGGATAAACTGTTGGATGATGTGGGGTCTACAGTGCGTTGATAGTTTGATGAATTAAACGGCTGACTGATGATTCCCAGTGTCGTCATTTGCGTTCTCCCGAAGCCAAATAGGTTATCTTTATGTTTCCAAACATTTTACTTCGGGACACATCGTTGTTTAAAGGCGTCATTGCATCCCGCGCTAATTCTACGACAATATTAATACCTTCACGGTTTAAGCAATGTCTTTTATCAATTCCAAGTCGGCTGCAGCCATCTTACGATTTTTTGTGAATAGGTCTTAGTGATTTAGGAGTCCTCATGAGGAGTTTTAAGCTGTCCTAGACTTAGGTGCTACTTTTAGGGATAAAATATTTTGTGAATTGCTCTTAGTACAAAAAATTCGGAGTCCTACATTTAAGACTGACACGCCCATTATTTTTAGGAGTTTCTCCTAAATTCGCCACTTATGACCTACTTTTAGCCCTAAGATTCTTTGTGAATACGGCCCCTGGAGAGAATGACAGATTACAACTCCCATTCATTTCAATGGCCAATGATATGCTAGCTAAGCTATTCGTTTTAATGACAATGCTATATTAGCTACGCTATTCGTTTGATATTCGGTCTATCTAGATATGAAAGGTTATGTTTTAAAGGCTATTTCTTCATTAGACCTATAAGGGTTAGGGTTAGAACCGTTATTCATCATTAAACTCTTGTGCAAGTATGTCTGTTCAGCCGAAAACTGTTGTGATGTTTAAAGAAGCAAAAAAACTTGCAGCCTTTGGGCTTGTTGACTATCTGGACAATTGGTACTGGTGGATTTGATAATAGTCTGAAAAATGTTCAGAAAGAAAGAGCTTTCCTCATCTGTCCACTGTTCTTAGGCATTAAGGCTATTACATGCAAAAACCAAGGCAAGAAGATATCTTACAAAGGTGTGCACCAGATCCTTGCAAATGAGCTCTAACCAGGACAGAAAGAGAATGGGGAGACTCACAACTGTGCTAGAGGATAAAAACATCAGAATCTCTAGTTTGAGAAACAGATACCTCACATGTCCTCAGCTGGCAGCTTAATAGGGCCCCCATAACACTAGTCTTCAGCAGTGACGAGGCTTGTCAATGCTTGCCGTCTAGGTAGAGTTTCAAAGAAAAAGCCATATCCGATTTGGTAGAGTTTCAAAGAAAAAGCCATATCCAAGTCTGGTAGAGTTTCAAAATAGAAAGCCATATCCGAGTCTGGTAGAGTTTCAAACAGAAAGCCATATCCGAGTCTGGTAGAGTTTCAAAATAAAAGCCATATCCGAGTCTGTTAGAGTTTCAAAGAAAAAGCCATATCCGAAATCTGGTAGAGTTTCAAAATAAAAGCTATATCCAAGTCTGGTAGAGTTTCTAAATAAAAACACATCCAAGTCTGGTAGAGTTTCAAAATAAAAGACATATCCGTCTCTGGTAGAATTTTAAAATAAAAGCTGTATCAAAGTCTGGTAGAGTTTACACATAGTAAACACATAGCTCGCTAATGTTTCATGGTTGTCTTGCCTAACCATTGACTGAGTGATCACATAGGCACTCTCAGACTCGTCTGAATGAAAAGTGTGTTAAAAATTAAATGAATTATTATTATTATATTTTCCTAATTGTCGTCCTGTTCTGTTGCATGCAAGCACTGACTATTATTACTACTGACTACTTAAGAGCAAATAGTTTACATCTACACACAGAGCATCATGCAACTCAATATGTTTAGATTCTTAGGACTTGGTTTCTTAATGACTAGTTATATTACCAGATGATAATCTCAAGACGTCATACATATGACAAAAAACATTATGTGAGCAGCAGTGCTACGACACCTTGTTAATCAGAGAGGTGAGGGTTAAAAAGCCAAGTGGGGATATAACACCATGGTCCCAGGATGCATACTTTAACCCATTTCTGCCTAAAACGCCTGCTAAATCCTATGCTATTCTATGAGAAAGTACCTCATTTCCTGAGGGTTTTCTGAGAAAACAGTAAGAATTGTCAACGTCTACAAAAACCTTAATATCTAAGCCTCTGTAGCACTTAGAAACATGAAATAAGAAGCATTGTGAAGGTAAGAACTGCAGGTTTTATTAAAACATGCTCCCTGAGCACACAAAAAACAATAACATTTGTATAAAACTCTCAAACACACAAAAACAATATAAATCAATTATATAAAAAACAATAAATACAATTTTCAAGTATGCAAACATTATGAGGGAGGGGAAGAGGGGGAGGGAGGGGTGAAGAGAAATGGGGAGGGAGGAGAGGAGAGGGATGGAGACATCCTGGGGTGGAGCTGGCCTCGCGGTTCACATGGAGCATGAAGCCATGGCGGGGTCAACGTTATTCTGGAGATGGAGATATCTGAAAATACATATGACAAAGCATTCAATCATTGTATTATTATGATACCCACCCTCTCAGCTGGTGCTAAGACAATGGCCTACTAGACTGTCTATAGGGTATAGGGGTTATAGTTGTTCATATGCCAATTGTTCAGGTCTCATTGAGGCACAGACAGGGAGTACACATTCAAGTTGGATACACAATAAAGCTACACTAACAGAATAGTATATTTCCAGTTCCATCAATGTTATTTATAGTATTTATATTTATTCATAATTGTATTACTATTCATTATAATGTATTATGCTATACAGTTCTGCACGTTATTTTTCTCATCTAAAATGTTTGGACAAAAACGTCTGCTAAATGTAAATGCTATTTATTCATTATGCCATTATTGTATCTATTATTGCATGTATATATTATCAACCATCATCACCATTAGTAATCGCTATAGCACCACTATCATTACTGCCCATTCCGTTTTCTAAGAGAAGAGAACTCGGAAGATCGCACAAGAAAACAAAACATAAATAATTACCTCCAGATCATTGCCGGTTGTCCAGTCCACCTGGAATCCCTCCTCGTCTCCTTCCGTGTCCACAAAATCCCACTCCTGTGCCGTATCTAATGGATCCTCTGGCACAAAGTCATTATCCTTCTCCCTCTCAGACTCAAATCCTTCAAAATCTATGTCGAAATCACTGCCATAGCTATCAAAATACTCCATGTTCACTGCTACTTCTCGCTAGCCAGCATGGTATCACTGAAAACAAACACAGAATATCGCGTGGCTATCTGATTGATTGACGTGAGTTTTAGCCAACCAAAGTTCATTTTGGTGGTCACCTGATCTTTAGCAAAGCCTTAAGACCCATCCCATGTGTAATTTTAACCAACCAGAGTGAGATATACGCTGCATTCGTCATGAAAACAGCACGTGTACAAAATGCTGCGCTACGCAGCAACCGGCAGGAAAGCCTATGCTGCGCTACGCAGCAACCGGCAGGAAAGCCTATGCTGCGCTACGCAGCAACCGGCAGGAAAGCCTATGTTGCGCTACGCAGCATCCGGCGCCAATGGGTTAAAGTGGGGATACACCACCTTTTTTGCAGGCTGCATACTTTGAAATGAGTATATAACACCATTGGCGCAGGATGCTTACTTTAAAGTGGGGACATAACACCATTGGCGCAGGACGCATACTTTCTTAATCCTAGAATGCAGAACCCCAATATACTACTGTAGATTCAATACTAAATATTACCGGTCGACAGTCCAGATTATTTTTCTTAAAGGCAATACAGCTTTTTAAGTAGGCAAAATAGAAGCCAATCAGATAATCAAAGCCTAAACGTTCACTGAGCATATCCCTTTACCCTCACAAGCTCGTTTTAATATATGTATATGTATATATTTTGTTCTAATATGGCTTCTTCCAACATGATAATGCACTTTCGCACAAAGCATACATGATCTCAAACGTATTCAATTAACATTAGATGGACTGCCATTTACTGCATTTACCTGCACAGTGAAAGGATATCAATCCAATAGGGCTACCTTTTACGTGAGGTGGGAGGATATCAATCCAATAGTGCTACCTTTTAACGTGAGGTGGGAGGATATCAATCCAATTGGCCTACCTTTTACCTGAGGTTGGAGGATATCAATCCAATAGGGCTACCTTTTACATGAGGTGGGATATTTTTTGGAACTGTCCCAGTCACCTGAATCAGGGCCTAAAAGTTCCAGACGAGCACTTCCACTTTTTGCTTATCAGTGTAGCAATGTTTTGTAAAGACAAAACAAGTCTTGTTGATTCAAGATGGATCTATGTAATAAAGAAGCTACTAGCAGTGGACTACAGTTCCTGAGTCATTTGGATGAGGATCTGATTGGCAGCATGGAGCTATAGTTGACGGTTGAGATGTGTCTGTGTGTTACCTTAAATAAAATATACATAGTATTCAGAATCATTTCAATTCACCCCAGTTATGACAAGATTCCAGTCTGTACTCACTATTCCAATTTACACTATTATTGAATTTAGTTCAGGAATGTCTTTGTGTGATGTTCCATGTTCGATTTGTGCCAGGATATGTACAGGCCTAAATGGCTTATAAACCACCTCTAACTTTCAGTAGCAGGCAATGCAGTTTAGATCCGGGCTTTACGTTCAAACCATGTTACTGTCTTGCATTGAATTTCACAATGAGGGCATAAAATATTGTAAGGATTTGTTCCACACCTGTCTTGCAATACAAAGAGAATATTGGTTCACCAGATATGAAGTCACTTATGAAAACAGTTTACAGCTGTTTACATGTTGCTGTATGTTTACAGATCCAGCTAGTTGGACCAAAACAATGCACAACCTGTTGAATTTCTCAATTTCATTAAAAACAAATCCCTTTTAGCAATTAGACACAATTTGTTACGTTATATTTATCCCGTGTTCTAAAAACAAGCACTCTAAACTGAAAAGGAGGCTTGACTTTCCATATGGAGGACCAAACCTGCCATATTTACAAATGAATGAATAAATAAATAAATGTCCACATCCATGCATTTAGACAGAAATAAATGGATAAATGTATTAATTAATGCACAATTGTCAATCAATAGTTACTTATAATTTACATTTACGTATGTATTTATTTATTCATTCATATATTTATTCATACATTCATTAATTAATTCATTCATTCATTCATTCATTTATTCATTCATTTATTTATTCATTCATTCGTTGTTCCCAATATGATAATGAGAGGAGGCCAGTAGGCGTGGAAACTGACGTGGAAACTGACGTTCAGACCTTTTGCAATCAATCCAGAGCCTTGATGATACTGATTTAATGGCTTTGTATCAGATCGCCATGTTATTGCTCTCAGGTTGTGCTTATGCATACCATGGGATACTCAGGAGTAGGCTTCCCATTCACAAAATTCTACAAAGATTTAAATATAAAAAGTTATTAATGGCCTTTTGGGACGTTTTGTTCAACATTGATGTAGTGGGTTGAGCTCCTGGCAAATAGGTGGCGTTTGCTATCGCTAGTAGCTAGGAGGATAGCTCAGACTGCAATTTTTCAAACAGTAACATTAGCATTTTGACGGTAACATTAACATTTTGATTTTAACATTAACACATTTGTTGGAGAGACTAGTTATGTACTTCTGATGGTAATAATACTAGTTGCCATGAACCACAACTGTTAGGGGATGTTCTCTCAACAAGATAGTTAGTCATAATAACTAGCGATAGATAGATAGCTTACTGCAAGCAGCTTCATTTATTTTGGAGCAGACATGTATTTTGCGATATATTGAGTTGGGAGTGGTGTCTCCCACACTGTTTAATCCACAACTGGCAACTTTCCTCCTATGTTTTGGGCTTTGGAAATGCAAACAAAAACGATGTGTTCCTCTAATAATCTCTCAGGGTACCTTGTGTAAGATCTACAAGTCCCGTAGGCCCTCTGGGGACGGCCCAGCGTTCCGAAAGGCCAATATTCCGAAATGTCAATATTGCGGGGGAAAAAAGTCCCACTGGCATACTTTAGAACTAGTTTAAGTGGCACAAAACACACACAGGTTTTAATTTGCGCAGCAGAGACGCCCATCGGGCTATCACGCAGATCACTTTTCCTAGACAATATTTGTAGCCTGACGATGTCATACTCATAATTCTAGTCAGACCAAAAATGTTGTGGGCGGAGTTCATGCTGGTATCCAGGCTACAATATTTGTTAACTTAGCCTACTATGGTTTTGAATATGGGGTACCTTTCCTGTGAAGGAAATCACCGTTATTGTAAACAATGCACCTAGTGGGGCCGGCAAAGTGCTCAGTATCGTGCCAAATGCTCAAAATGATCGTATTTGGAGGATCATTATTGTGCACCTGGCAACACTGAGAGGGCTGTCGATGACCTATGACAGTTCTCTCTAGTCAGAGCTCGTGCAAGAGGGTGGAACATAAGGGAGATACCCTTTCCAAAACTTGTAAGGGCTTAAAAACGAGTTTGTGAAAGACCCAGAAACACAAATATCCGATGACGCAAAATCCCGGACAATTTTGGAATCCCAAAAATGTTTAGGTCTCGGAATGTCCGGGTAAAAGAGGATGTTTGGTCACCCTAAAGCACAACCTGAGAGCAATAACATGGCGATCTGATACAAAGCCATAGCATTAAATCAGTATCATCAAGGCTCTGGATTGATTGCAAAAGGTCTGAACGTCAGTTTCCACGTCAGTTTCCACGCCTACTGGCCTCCTCTCATTATCATATTGGGAACAACGAATGAATGAATAAATAAATGAATGAATGAATGAATGAATGAATAAATATATGAATGAATAAATAAATACATACGTAAATGTAAATTATAAGTAACTATTGACAATTGTGCATTAATTAATACATTTATCCATTTATTTCTGTCTAAATGCATGGATGTGGACATTTATTTATTTATTTATTCATTCATTTGTAAATATGGCAGGTTTGGTCCTCCATATTTCCATACCCCTTATAAGATAATCGCAAGTAGAAAGACGGTTACAGTTTATCCAAATACTCTTCTTCCTCTGCCAGCTGTAATCTTTCCGCTTCACAATCTAGCTAGATTGTACATTGGCTGTCTTACTTCCTTTTGGATGTCTTTGGTTTGATATAGTCTGGATGTTTTTGAGTTCCTGTTTTCAGGTGTCAAGATTAAGAATTCTTTGCGGTGTCAGAACTGAATTTGGTCCCAGGTCTTTTGGGTATTGTTATCATGTAGGTCTGTGCCTCTGTTGTCAGTCCAAAGATAGTTTTTGGATTCCACTGACTCATTTTATAATGTGGCATTGCAGGCACACGCTTACAACCCCGATTTCAGGATAACTGTAGCTATGGTAAGACACAACAAACTTTTTTAGACCTTCCATATGAACAGCATGTTTCCTTTTTTAACAAAAAGCAGTCTTGTCAGTGCAGAGACACTGGTTTGGTTGTCTGTCGCTCAGCCCTCTTCTGTAACCCTTCGAGCTTATGTAAAGGAGCTATGGAGCCAGGGCAGGCTGCAGCTATTTTTAGCAACAGCACTGCAGAGCAGGAACTGGTGCTGGGTCACGTGTGTGTCCGTCCTATCAAAGGGAGTCTCCCAGCAGTGTGCTGTAAACAGAGGAAGGTCAGTGCAAGAAGGTGAGGCACAGAAGCAGAGGCGTGTTTGTGTGTGTATTTGTGTGTGTGTGTGTGTGTGTGTGTGTGTGTGTGTGTGTGTGTGTGTGTGTGCGTGTGTGTGTGCGTATTTGTGTGTACGGAGGCTTTTGGTGCGGGTCTCTTATATTCGGGGGAGATTTCTGACTCCAATGATGATTTTAAATTCTAAAACCAAATCCACATGTAATCAATGTAAAATTGCATTGTTATGGAACAAGTATCATAGTCATGTAGTGCAGCTTGTCCTTCTGAAATATGACATAAAGACATTTATAGAATGACTTAATGGGACTTTGCAAATGTCAAAGTGAGAAAAATCTTTGTAACCAGATGGAAATGCATATTTAAACTTTGTATGTATTTTGTATATTATGTTTCTTATTTTATTTTACACATGTATGTGAAATTTGGCAACACTGTTTGCAAAAGTTTCTGGTTCTCAAACAAAACTTAAACTCATAGTTTTTTCTTCATTTCCGTATGTTAATTAAATCCAGTGTCATTTTCAGCTTCTAGTTTAGCTATTTGGTGGCCTGTTGAAGCGTTCTTTGGACAGGCTCTGCTGGTTCTGACTCTGCTAACATCTTGATTTATTTACCTTGATTGATTGCCATCTTCTGAAGATCTCTCTGTTTGAAATGAGTATTAAATAAATGAGAATTCATTTGATTGAAAATCTGTAGTTGCCAGTACATATATTTAAGAGCTACATATGAGCAGTGGCGGCTGGTGCTTTCAAACACAGAGGAAACACAGTTAAGATGAATTCCTATCGTTAAAAATACATAAACTCAATTCAGTGCACTGAAATTAAACCTACCTAGTTTGATTTAGCTAGTTAGCATTGCATGCTCTGAAAGCTAGTAAGCCAGCTAGTCACTAAACACTAAACACCCCACCTAACAGCTAACTTCATAAAGCAATCACCACTGCATTTCAGGTCTACCCTCCTCTTCTTATTGTCTGTAGTTTTTTGGTGAGTAATACCTTCCAGATCAGGTGAATGTGTACTGAGGCACTTATTGCTAAAAGTGAACATAATATATTTGTTGCGGCTTGTGGATGATTGTATACACCTTTGAGGAAGATGTGTTGTGTAAGAGTTGTCTGGGCATTATGCTTTATGTTAGCATTTGTAAGGCCCAAGGAGTGAAGCTCAAGTAATTTGACCTGAAAGTACAGTTCCGTTTGGAATGCTGCTCCACCTGCAGGCCTGTGGTAAAACAGGAGTTGATGTCTGATGGAGTGTGTGTCCTGATGATCCTGTGTTGCAAACCCCAATGTGCTGACATTTACTATTCACCAAATACATTTCATCCCTACAAAAATATGGCTAGGTGTGACCTCCCAATGGCCTGTACCCAGGAGAAGGGGAGAGGGGTGGGGGGGGGGGGGGGGTTAAATCACTTCATACAAACACACAAGACAGAGTGATTCCACAGGCAACACCAGATGGGTTTGTCATTGTTCGCTCAAGCCAAAGATTCTGGGGAACTAAGACCCTTGCAATGCTACATCAGGAACATACCCATTCACAAAGATTTCCCCATACTAGGGGATTGGCTGTCGTGAAATAGCAGGTCAGAACTTTTAGATGCCGGTGTCCTCAAACCGACGCGGGACTGGAGGAGGGCAAGTAAATAGCCATATAAACTGGCGGCAAAAAATGGTGTATGTGCTGCTGGGTGAACATATACAGCCGCGGAAAAAAAAAAAGAGACCACTTCAAAATTATCAGTTTCTCTGGTTTTACTATTTATTGGTATGTGTTAAAGTAAAATGTACATTTTTGTTTTATTCTATAACCTACTGGCAACATTCCTACCAAATTTCAAATGAAAATATTGTCATTTAGATCATTTATTTGCAGAAAAATGACAATTGGTCAAAATAGCAAAAAAGATGCAGTGTCTTCAGATCTCGAATAATGCAAAGAAAACAAGCTCATATTCATTTTTAAACTACACAATACTAATGCTTTAACTTAGGAAGAGTTCAGAAATCAATATTTGGTGGAATAACCTTGATTTAAAATCGCAACTTTCATGTGTCTTGGCATGCTCTCCACCAGTCTTTCACATTGCCGTTGGGTGACTTTATGCTACTCCTGGCACAAGAATTCAAGCAGCTCGGCTTCTTTTCATGGCTTGTGACCATCCATCTTCCTCTTGATCACATTTCAGAGTTTTTTTTATGGGATTCAGGTCTCGAAATTGGGCTGGCCATGACAGGGTCCTGATCTGGTGGTACTCCATCCACACCTTTACTGGCCTGGCTGTGTGGCATGGAGCATTGCCCTGCTGGAAAAAACACTTCTCAGAGTTGGGGAACATTGTCAGAGCAAAAGGAAGCAAGTTTTTCTTCCGGGACAACGTTGTACTTTGCCTGGCTGAGGTTTGTAAAAGACCATAAGGATTGAACCAAAGCGGACTGGAGGTCCCTAAGTTCGTCTTCTCTGATGAGTCCAATTTTCAGCTTTGCCCAACACATGGTCGTCTGATGGTTAGACGGAGACCTGGAGAGGCCTACAAGCCACAGAGTCTTGCACCTACTGTGAAATTGGACTCATCAGAGAAGACGAATATGAGCTTGTTCATATTCAATATAATATAAGATGAATATGAGCTTGTTTTCTTTGCATTATTCGAGATCTGAAGACACTGCATCTTTTTTGCTATTTTGACCAATTGTCATTTTTCTGCAAATAAATGATCTAAATGACAATATTTTTATTTGAAATTTGGTAGGAATGTTGCCAGTAGGTTATAGAATAAAACAAAAATGTACATTTTACTTTAACACATACCAATAAATAGTAAAACCAGAGAAACTGATAATTTTGAAGTGGTCTCTTAATTTTTTCCGCGGCTGTATTTGTCAGAGGGGAGGGATTAAAAGTGTTTCTCTCATCCATTTTGCTACAGCAAGTTAGCTCAAAAATATGGAAAGTATTGATTAGGTTGAAGCCATAGCTAATTAAAGAGTGGGTACTATTTGTAAAAAGTCAACCCAATTATCAAATGAGCACCAATGAGGCCAGTGGCACCGTCAATGACATGAAGGTTGTCTGTATATGGCCTTTGCACAAACACTTTTGGTAGCACAGAAGGCAGTTAGCTGCTGCTTTTCCAACACTGAAACACAGGGGTGCACGAAATTTGGTGAGCATGTAGCCCCACTAGATTAGTGCTATGCTCCATTACACAGATTGTTATTTGAAAGTTTCTTTAGGGAAGAGTGATTGTGTGTGACTGGGTTTTCTTCCTGCGTTCTGTCTCTGCCTCTTTGCCCCTCTCTCCATGGGGACCACGAGGTGTCTCTGCCTCTTTGCCCCTCTCCATGGGCACCACGAGGTGTCACTACCTCTTTGCCCCTCTCCATGGGCACCACAAGGTGTCTCTGCCTCTTTGCCCCTCTCCATGGGCACCACGAGGTGTCTCTGCCTCTTTGCCCCTCTCCATGGGCACCACGGGGTGTCTCTGCCCCTCTCCATGGGCACCACGAGGTGTCTCTGCCTCTTTGCCCCTCTCCATGGGCACCACGAGGTGTCTCTGCCTCTTTGCCCCTCTCCACGAGCACCACGAGGTGTCTCTGCCTCTTTGCCCCTCTCCACGAGCACCACGAGGTGTTTCTGCCTCTTTGCCCCTCTCCACGAGCACCACGAGGTGTTTCTGCCTCTTTGCCCCTCTCCATGGGCACCACGAGGTGTCACTACCTCTTTGCCCTTCTCCATGGGAACCACGAGGTGTCTCTGCCCCTCTCCATGGGCACCACGAGGTGTCTCTGCCCCTCTCCATGGGCACCACGAGGTGTCTCTGCCCCTCTCCATGGGCACCACGAGGTGTCTCTGCCCCTTTCCATGGGCACCACGAGGTGTGTCTGCCCCTCTCCATGGGCACCACGAGGTGTCTCTGCCCCTCTCCATGGGCACCACGAGGTGTCTCTGCCCCTCTCCATGGGCACCATGAGGTGTCTCTGCCCCTCTCCATGGGCACCACGAGGTGTCTCTGCCTCTCCATGGGCACCACGAGGTGTCACTACCTCTTTGCCCCTCTCCATGAGCACCACAAGGTGTCACTACCTCTTTGCCCCTCTCCATGGGTACCACAAGGTGTCTCTGCCTCTTTGCCCCTCTCCATGGGCACCACGAGGTGTCACTACCTCTTTGCCCCTCTCCATGGGCACCACGAGGTGTCACTACCTCTTTGCCCCTCTCCATGGGCACCACGAGGTGTCACTACCTCTTTGCCCCTCTCCATGGGCACCACAAGGTGTCACTACCTCTTTGCCCCTCTCCATGGGTACCACAAGGTGTCTCTGCCTCTTTGCCCCTCTCCATGGGCACCACGGGGTGTCTCTGCCCCTCTCCATGGGCACCACGAGGTGTCTCTGCCCCTCTCCATGGGTACCACAAGGTGTCACTACCTCTTTGCCCCTCTCCATGGGTACCACAAGGTGTCTCTGCCTCTTTGCCTCTCTCCATGGGCACCACGAGGTGTCACTACCTCTTTGCCCCTCTCCATGGGTACCACAAGGTGTCTCTGCCTCTTTGCCCCTCTCCATGGGCACCACGAGGTGTCACTACCTCTTTGCCCCTCTCCATGGGTACCACAAGGTGTCTCTGCCTCTTTGCCCCTCTCCGTGGGCACCACGAGGTGTCACTACCTCTTTGCCCCTCTCCATGGGCACCACAAGGTGTCACTACCTCTTTGCCCCTCTCCATGGGTACCACAAGGTGACTCTGCCTCTTTGCCCCTCTCCATGGGCACCACAAGGTGTCACTACCTCTTTGCCCCTCTCCATGGGTACCACAAGGTGACTCTGCCTCTTTGCCCCTCTCCATGGGCACCACAAGGTGTCACTACCTCTTTGCCCCTCTCCATGGGCACCACGAGGTGTCTCTGCCCCTCTCCATGGGCACCACGAGGTGTCTCTGCCTCTTTGCCCCTCTCCATGGGCACCAGAAGGTGTCTCTGCCTCTTTGCCACTCTCCATGGGTACCACGAGGTGTCTCTGCCTCTTTGCCCCTCTCCATGGGCACCACAAGGTGTCTCTGCCTCTCTGCCCCTCTCCATGGGCACCACAAGGTGTCACTACCTCTTTGCCCCTCTCCATTGGTACCACAAGGTGTCTCTGCCTCTTTGCCCCTCTCCATGGGCACCACGAGGTGTCACTACCTCTTTGCCCCTCTCCATGGGCACCACAAGGTGTCACTACCTCTTTGCCCCTCTCCATGGGTACCACAAGGTGTCTCTGCCACTTTGCTCCTCTCCATGGGCACCACGGGGTGTCTCTGCCCCTCTCCATGGGCACCACGAGGTGTCTCTGCCCCTCTCCATGGGTACCACAAGGTGTTATTACCTCTTTGCCCCTCTCCATGGGTACCACGAGGTGTCTCTGCCTCTTTGCCCCTCTCCATGGGCACCACGAGGTGTCACTACCTCTTTGCCCCTCTCCATGGGCACCACAAGGTGTCACTACCTCTTTGCCCCTCTCCATGGGCACCACAAGGTGTCACTACCTCTTTGCCCCTCTCCATGGGCACCACAAGGTGTCACTACCTCTTTGCCCCTCTCCATGGGTACCACAAGGTGACTCTGCCTCTTTGCCCCTCTCCATGGGTACCACAAGGTGTATCTGCCTCTTTGCCCCTCTCCATGGGCACCACGAGGTGTCTCTGCCCCTCTCCATGGGCACCACGAGGTGTGTCTGCCTCTTTGCCCCTCTCCATGGGCACCACGAGGTGTCTCTGCCTCTTTGCCCCTCTCCATGGGCACCACAAGGTGTCTCTGCCCCTCTCCCCCTCTCCATGGGCACCACGAGGTGTCACTACCTCTCCACAGGCACCACGAGGTGTCTCTGCCTCTTCATTGGCACCATGAGGTGTCTCTGCCTCTCACTGGGCACCACGAGGTGTCTCTGCCTCTCCATGGGCACCACGAGGTGTCTCTGCCTCTCACTGGGCACCACGAGGTGTTTCTACCTCTCACTGGGCACCACGAGGTGTCTCTGCCTCTCACTGGGCACCACGAGGTGTCTCTGCCTCTCACTGGGCACCACGAGGTGTCTCTGCCCCTCTTCATGGGCACCACGAGGTGTCTCTGCCTCTTTGCCCCTCTCCATGGGCACCACAAGGTGTCTCTGCCCCTCTCCCCCTCTCACTGGGCCCCTAGAGGTGTCTCTACCTCTTTGCCTCTCTCACTGGGCACCACGAGGTGTCTGCCCCTCTCCCCCTCTCCATGGGCCCCACGAGGTGTCTCTGCCTCTTTGCCCCTCTCCATGGGCACCACGAGGTGTCTCTGCCTCTCCACAGGCACCACGAGGTGTCTCTGCCTCTTCATTGGGCACCACGAGGTGTCTCTGCCCCTCTCCATGGGCACCACGAGGTGTCTCTGCCTCTTTGCCCCTCTCCATGAGCACCACAAGGTGTCACTACCTCTTTGCCCCTCTCCATGGGTACCACAAGGTGTCTCTGCCTCTTTGCCCCTCTCCATGGGCACCACGAGGTGTCACTACCTCTTTGCCCCTCTCCATGGGCACCACAAGGTGTCACTACCTCTTTGCCCCTCTCCATGGGTACCACAAGGTGTCTCTGCCACTTTGCTCCTCTCCATGGGCACCACGGGGTGTCTCTGCCCCTCTCCATGGGCACCACGAGGTGTCTCTGCCCCTCTCCATGGGTACCACAAGGTGTTATTACCTCTTTGCCCCTCTCCATGGGTACCACGAGGTGTCTCTGCCTCTTTGCCCCTCTCCATGGGCACCACGAGGTGTCACTACCTCTTTGCCCCTCTCCATGGGCACCACAAGGTGTCACTACCTCTTTGCCCCTCTCCATGGGCACCACAAGGTGTCACTACCTCTTTGCCCCTCTCCATGGGCACCACAAGGTGTCACTACCTCTTTGCCCCTCTCCATGGGTACCACAAGGTGACTCTGCCTCTTTGCCCCTCTCCATGGGTACCACAAGGTGTATCTGCCTCTTTGCCCCTCTCCATGGGCACCACGAGGTGTCTCTGCCCCTCTCCATGGGCACCACGAGGTGTGTCTGCCTCTTTGCCCCTCTCCATGGGCACCACGAGGTGTCTCTGCCTCTTTGCCCCTCTCCATGGGCACCACGAGGTATCTCTGCCTCTTTGCCCCTCTCCATGGGCACCACAAGGTGTCTCTGCCCCTCTCCCCCTCTCCATGGGCACCACGAGGTGTCACTACCTCTCCACAGGCACCACGAGGTGTCTCTGCCTCTTCATTGGCACCACGAGGTGTCTCTGCCTCTCACTGGGCACCACGAGGTGTCTCTGCCTCTCCATGGGCACCACGAGGTGTCTCTGCCTCTCACTGGGCACCACGAGGTGTTTCTACCTCTCACTGGGCACCACGAGGTGTCTCTGCCTCTCACTGGGCACCACGAGGTGTCTCTGCCTCTCACTGGGCACCACGAGGTGTCTCTGCCCCTCTTCATGGGCACCACGAGGTGTCTCTGCCTCTTTGCCCCTCTCCATGGGCACCACAAGGTGTCTCTGCCCCTCTCCCCCTCTCACTGGGCCCCTAGAGGTGTCTCTACCTCTTTGCCTCTCTCACTGGGCACCACGAGGTGTCTGCCCCTCTCCCCCTCTCCATGGGCCCCACGAGGTGTCTCTGCCTCTTTGCCCCTCTCCATGGGCACCACGAGGTGTCACTACCTCTTTGCCCCTCTCCATGGGCACCACAAGGTGTCTCTGCCTCTTTGCCCCTCTCCATGGGCACCACGAGGTGTCTCTGCCTCTTTGCCCCTCTCCATGGGCACCACGGGGTGTCTCTGCCCCTCTCCATGGGCACCACGAGGTGTCTCTGCCTCTTTGCCCCTCTCCATGGGCACCACGAGGTGTCTCTGCCTCTTTGCCCCTCTCCACGAGCACCACGAGGTGTCTCTGCCTCTTTGCCCCTCTCCACGAGCACCACGAGGTGTTTCTGCCTCTTTGCCCCTCTCCACGAGCACCACGAGGTGTTTCTGCCTCTTTGCCCCTCTCCATGGGCACCACGAGGTGTCACTACCTCTTTGCCCTTCTCCATGGGAACCACGAGGTGTCTCTGCCCCTCTCCATGGGCACCACGAGGTGTCTCTGCCCCTCTCCATGGGCACCACGAGGTGTCTCTGCCCCTCTCCATGGGCACCACGAGGTGTCTCTGCCCCTTTCCATGGGCACCACGAGGTGTGTCTGCCCCTCTCCATGGGCACCACGAGGTGTCTCTGCCCCTCTCCATGGGCACCACGAGGTGTCTCTGCCCCTCTCCATGGGCACCATGAGGTGTCTCTGCCCCTCTCCATGGGCACCACGAGGTGTCTCTGCCTCTCCATGGGCACCACGAGGTGTCACTACCTCTTTGCCCCTCTCCATGAGCACCACAAGGTGTCACTACCTCTTTGCCCCTCTCCATGGGTACCACAAGGTGTCTCTGCCTCTTTGCCCCTCTCCATGGGCACCACGAGGTGTCACTACCTCTTTGCCCCTCTCCATGGGCACCACGAGGTGTCACTACCTCTTTGCCCCTCTCCATGGGCACCACGAGGTGTCACTACCTCTTTGCCCCTCTCCATGGGCACCACAAGGTGTCACTACCTCTTTGCCCCTCTCCATGGGTACCACAAGGTGTCTCTGCCTCTTTGCCCCTCTCCATGGGCACCACGGGGTGTCTCTGCCCCTCTCCATGGGCACCACGAGGTGTCTCTGCCCCTCTCCATGGGTACCACAAGGTGTCACTACCTCTTTGCCCCTCTCCATGGGTACCACAAGGTGTCTCTGCCTCTTTGCCTCTCTCCATGGGCACCACGAGGTGTCACTACCTCTTTGCCCCTCTCCATGGGTACCACAAGGTGTCTCTGCCTCTTTGCCCCTCTCCATGGGCACCACGAGGTGTCACTACCTCTTTGCCCCTCTCCATGGGTACCACAAGGTGTCTCTGCCTCTTTGCCCCTCTCCGTGGGCACCACGAGGTGTCACTACCTCTTTGCCCCTCTCCATGGGCACCACAAGGTGTCACTACCTCTTTGCCCCTCTCCATGGGTACCACAAGGTGACTCTGCCTCTTTGCCCCTCTCCATGGGCACCACAAGGTGTCACTACCTCTTTGCCCCTCTCCATGGGTACCACAAGGTGACTCTGCCTCTTTGCCCCTCTCCATGGGCACCACAAGGTGTCACTACCTCTTTGCCCCTCTCCATGGGCACCACGAGGTGTCTCTGCCCCTCTCCATGGGCACCACGAGGTGTCTCTGCCTCTTTGCCCCTCTCCATGGGCACCAGAAGGTGTCTCTGCCTCTTTGCCACTCTCCATGGGTACCACGAGGTGTCTCTGCCTCTTTGCCCCTCTCCATGGGCACCACAAGGTGTCTCTGCCTCTCTGCCCCTCTCCATGGGCACCACAAGGTGTCACTACCTCTTTGCCCCTCTCCATTGGTACCACAAGGTGTCTCTGCCTCTTTGCCCCTCTCCATGGGCACCACGAGGTGTCACTACCTCTTTGCCCCTCTCCATGGGCACCACAAGGTGTCACTACCTCTTTGCCCCTCTCCATGGGTACCACAAGGTGTCTCTGCCACTTTGCTCCTCTCCATGGGCACCACGGGGTGTCTCTGCCCCTCTCCATGGGCACCACGAGGTGTCTCTGCCCCTCTCCATGGGTACCACAAGGTGTTATTACCTCTTTGCCCCTCTCCATGGGTACCACGAGGTGTCTCTGCCTCTTTGCCCCTCTCCATGGGCACCACGAGGTGTCACTACCTCTTTGCCCCTCTCCATGGGCACCACAAGGTGTCACTACCTCTTTGCCCCTCTCCATGGGCACCACAAGGTGTCACTACCTCTTTGCCCCTCTCCATGGGCACCACAAGGTGTCACTACCTCTTTGCCCCTCTCCATGGGTACCACAAGGTGACTCTGCCTCTTTGCCCCTCTCCATGGGTACCACAAGGTGTATCTGCCTCTTTGCCCCTCTCCATGGGCACCACGAGGTGTCTCTGCCCCTCTCCATGGGCACCACGAGGTGTGTCTGCCTCTTTGCCCCTCTCCATGGGCACCACGAGGTGTCTCTGCCTCTTTGCCCCTCTCCATGGGCACCACAAGGTGTCTCTGCCCCTCTCCCCCTCTCCATGGGCACCACGAGGTGTCACTACCTCTCCACAGGCACCACGAGGTGTCTCTGCCTCTTCATTGGCACCATGAGGTGTCTCTGCCTCTCACTGGGCACCACGAGGTGTCTCTGCCTCTCCATGGGCACCACGAGGTGTCTCTGCCTCTCACTGGGCACCACGAGGTGTTTCTACCTCTCACTGGGCACCACGAGGTGTCTCTGCCTCTCACTGGGCACCACGAGGTGTCTCTGCCTCTCACTGGGCACCACGAGGTGTCTCTGCCCCTCTTCATGGGCACCACGAGGTGTCTCTGCCTCTTTGCCCCTCTCCATGGGCACCACAAGGTGTCTCTGCCCCTCTCCCCCTCTCACTGGGCCCCTAGAGGTGTCTCTACCTCTTTGCCTCTCTCACTGGGCACCACGAGGTGTCTGCCCCTCTCCCCCTCTCCATGGGCCCCACGAGGTGTCTCTGCCTCTTTGCCCCTCTCCATGGGCACCACGAGGTGTCTCTGCCTCTCCACAGGCACCACGAGGTGTCTCTGCCTCTTCATTGGGCACCACGAGGTGTCTCTGCCCCTCTCCATGGGCACCACGAGGTGTCTCTGCCTCTTTGCCCCTCTCCATGAGCACCACAAGGTGTCACTACCTCTTTGCCCCTCTCCATGGGTACCACAAGGTGTCTCTGCCTCTTTGCCCCTCTCCATGGGCACCACGAGGTGTCACTACCTCTTTGCCCCTCTCCATGGGCACCACAAGGTGTCACTACCTCTTTGCCCCTCTCCATGGGTACCACAAGGTGTCTCTGCCACTTTGCTCCTCTCCATGGGCACCACGGGGTGTCTCTGCCCCTCTCCATGGGCACCACGAGGTGTCTCTGCCCCTCTCCATGGGTACCACAAGGTGTTATTACCTCTTTGCCCCTCTCCATGGGTACCACGAGGTGTCTCTGCCTCTTTGCCCCTCTCCATGGGCACCACGAGGTGTCACTACCTCTTTGCCCCTCTCCATGGGCACCACAAGGTGTCACTACCTCTTTGCCCCTCTCCATGGGCACCACAAGGTGTCACTACCTCTTTGCCCCTCTCCATGGGCACCACAAGGTGTCACTACCTCTTTGCCCCTCTCCATGGGTACCACAAGGTGACTCTGCCTCTTTGCCCCTCTCCATGGGTACCACAAGGTGTATCTGCCTCTTTGCCCCTCTCCATGGGCACCACGAGGTGTCTCTGCCCCTCTCCATGGGCACCACGAGGTGTGTCTGCCTCTTTGCCCCTCTCCATGGGCACCACGAGGTGTCTCTGCCTCTTTGCCCCTCTCCATGGGCACCACGAGGTATCTCTGCCTCTTTGCCCCTCTCCATGGGCACCACAAGGTGTCTCTGCCCCTCTCCCCCTCTCCATGGGCACCACGAGGTGTCACTACCTCTCCACAGGCACCACGAGGTGTCTCTGCCTCTTCATTGGCACCACGAGGTGTCTCTGCCTCTCACTGGGCACCACGAGGTGTCTCTGCCTCTCCATGGGCACCACGAGGTGTCTCTGCCTCTCACTGGGCACCACGAGGTGTTTCTACCTCTCACTGGGCACCACGAGGTGTCTCTGCCTCTCACTGGGCACCACGAGGTGTCTCTGCCTCTCACTGGGCACCACGAGGTGTCTCTGCCCCTCTTCATGGGCACCACGAGGTGTCTCTGCCTCTTTGCCCCTCTCCATGGGCACCACAAGGTGTCTCTGCCCCTCTCCCCCTCTCACTGGGCCCCTAGAGGTGTCTCTACCTCTTTGCCTCTCTCACTGGGCACCACGAGGTGTCTGCCCCTCTCCCCCTCTCCATGGGCCCCACGAGGTGTCTCTGCCTCTTTGCCCCTCTCCATGGGCACCACGAGGTGTCTCTGCCTCTCCACAGGCACCACGAGGTGTCTCTGCCTCTTCATTGGGCACCACGAGGTGTCTCTGCCCCTCTCCATGGGCACCACGAGGTGTCTCTGCCTCTCACTGGGCACCACGAGGTGTCTCTGCCTCTCCATGGGCACCACGAGGTGTCTCTGCCTCTTCATTGGCACCACGAGGTGTCTCTGCCTCTCACTGGGCACCACGAGGTGTCTCTGCCTCTCCATGGGCACCACGAGGTGTCACTACCTCTTTGCCTCTCTCCATGGGTACCACAAGGTGTCTCTGCCTCTTTGCCCCTCTCCATGGGCACCACGAGGTGTCACTACCTCTTTGCCTCTCTCCATGGGTACCACAAGGTGTCTGCCTCTTTGCCCCTCTCCATGGGCACCACAAGGTGTCTCTGCCTCTTCATGGGCACCACGAGGTGTCTCTGCCTCTCCACGGGCACCACGAGGTCTCTCTGCCTCTTTGCCTCTCTCTCCATGGGCACCACGAGGTGTTTCTGCCTCTCACTGGGCACCACGAGGTGTCTCTGCCTCTTCATGGGCACCACGAGGTGTCTCTGCCTCTCCACGGGCACCACGAGGTCTCTCTGCCTCTTTGCCTCTCTCTCCATCGGCACCACGAGGTGTCTCTGCCTCTTCATGGGCACCACGAGGTCTCTCTGCCTCTTTGCCTCTCTCTCCATGGGCACCACGAGGTGTCTCTGCCTCTCACTGGGCACCACGAGGTGTCTCTGCCTCTCCACGGGCACCACGAGGTCTCTCTGCCTCTTTGCCTCTCTCTCCATTGGCACCACGAGGTGTCTCTGCCTCTTCATGGGCACCACGAGGTGTCTCTGCCTCTGACTGGGCACCACGAGGTGTCTCTGCCTCTCCACGGGCACCACGAGGTCTCTCTGCCTCTTTGCCTCTCTCTCCATTGGCACCACGAGGTGTCTCTGCCTCTCCACGGGCACCACGAGGTGTCTCTGCCTCTTTGCCTCTCTCTCCATTGGCACCACGAGGTGTCTCTGCCTCTGACTGGGCACCACGAGATGTCTCTGCCTCTCCACGGGCACCACGAGGTCTCTCTGCCTCTTTGCCTCTCTGTCCATGGGCACCACGAGGTGTCTCTGCCTCTTTGCCTCTCTCTCCATTGGCACCACGAGGTGTCTCTGCCTCTCACTGGGCACCACGAGGTGTCTCTGCCTCTCACTGGGCACCACGAGGTGTCTTTGCCTCTCACTGGGCACCACGAGGTGTCTCTGCCTCTCACTGGGCACCACGAGGTGTCTCTGCCTCTCCATGTGCACCAAAGAGGTGTCTCTGCCTCTCCATGTGCACCACGAGGTGTCTCTTTCTCTTTGCCTCTCTCTCCATTGGCACCACGAGGTGTCTCTGCCTCTTAATGGGCACCACGAGGTGTCTCTGCCTCTGACTGGGCACCACGAGGTGTCTCTGCCTCTCCACGGGCACCACGAGGTCTCTCTGCCTCTTTGCCTCTCTCTCCATGGGCACCACGAGGTGTCTCTGCCTCTTTGCCTCTCTCTCCATTGGCACCACGAGGTGTCTCTGCCTCTCACTGGGCACCACGAGGTGTCTCTGCCTCTCACTGGGCACCACGAGGTGTTTCTGCCTCTCACTGGGCACCACGAGGTGTTTCTGCCTCTCACTGGGCACCACGAGGTGTTTCTGCCTCTCACTGGGCACCACGAGGTGTTTCTGCCTCTCACTGGGCACAACGAGGTGTCTCTGCCTCTCACTGGGCACCACGAGGTGTCTCTGCCTCTCACTGGGCACCACGAGGTGTCTCTGCCTCTTCATGGGCACCACGAGGTGTCTCTGCCTCTTCATGGGCACCACGAGGTGTCTCTGCCTCTCACTGGGCACCACGAGGTGTCTCTGCCTCTCCATGTGCACCAACGAGGTCTCTCTGCCTCTTTGCCTCTCTCTCCATGGGCACCACGAGGTGTCTCTGCCTCTTTGCCTCTCTCTCCATTGGCACCACGAGGTGTCTCTGCCTCTCACTGGGCACCACGAGGTGTCTCTGCCTCTCACTGGGCACCACGAGGTGTTTCTGCCTCTCACTGGGCACCACGAGGTGTTTCTGCCTCTCATTGGGCACAACGAGGTGTTTCTGCCTCTCACTGGGCACAACGAGGTGTCTCTGCCTCTCACTGGGCACAACGAGGTGTCTCTGCCTCTCACTGTGCACCACGAGGTGTCTCTGCCTCTCACTGGGCACCATGAGGTGTCTCTGCCTCTCACTGGGCACCACGAGGTGTCTCTGCCTCTCCATGTGCACCAAAGAGGTGTCTCTGCCTCTCCATGTGCACCACGAGGTGTCTCTGCCTCTTTGCCTCTCTCTCCATTGGCACCACGAGGTGTCTCTGCCTCTTCATGGGCACCACGAGGTGTCTCTGCCTCTGACTGGGCACCACGAGGTGTCTCTGCCTCTCCACGGGCACCACGAGGTCTCTCTGCCTCTTTGCCTCTCTCTCCATGGGCACCACGAGGTGTCTCTGCCTCTTTGCCTCTCTCTCCATTGGCACCACGAGGTGTCTCTGCCTCTCACTGGGCACCACGAGGTGTCTCTGCCTCTCACTGGGCACCACGAGGTGTTTCTGCCTCTCACTGGGCACCACGAGGTGTTTCTGCCTCTCACTGGGCACCACGAGGTGTTTCTGCCTCTCACTGGGCACAACGAGGTGTTTCTGCCTCTCACTGGGCACAACGAGGTGTCTCTGCCTCTCACTGGGCACCACGAGGTGTCTCTGCCTCTCACTGGGCACCACGAGGTGTCTCTGCCTCTCACTGGGCACCACGAGGTGTCTCTGCCTCTCCATGTGCACCACGAGGTGTCTCTACCTCTCCATGTGCACCACGAGGTGTCTCTGCCTCTCCATGTGCACCACGAGGTCTCTCTGCCTCTTTGCCTCTCTCTCCATGGGCACCACGAGGTGTCTCTGCCTCTTTGCCTCTCTCTCCATGGGCACCACGAGGTGTCTCTGCCTCTTTGCCTCTCTCTCCATTGGCACCACGAGGTGTCTCTGCCTCTCACTGGGCACCACGAGGTGTCTCTGCCTCTCACTGGGCACCACAAGGTGTTTCTGTGCACTGGGTTAAGTGAACAAGGCTGCATGTGATCGGTGCCACGTGAGCCTGCACCACAAGGGTGGGGCCATTCCTTCAGGGGCCCAAAGCCTCAGTTGGCCCCTGATATCTGACCCTCCATCTGTTTTCTTCTCTCTTTCTTTTCTCTTTCTCAAATGACAAACAAACTGAAACCTTTTAGGAAAGAACAAGTACAATTATAAACACTTTAAATAGCCTGGCTGCATGTACATAGCTAAAGATGTTGCGGTTAAATTGTCTTTATTAGTAGACTGCAAGTGACTGACTAATTCAAAATCAAATTGACTAGACCAGTTTTTGTTTGCATGCTTCTTGCAAAAACCCTGGTCAATGATGACTATTTTGTCATAAATTCAATGGTAATATATTTGTACTTTAGTCAAGTTGGAAGGAAAACATGCCTAAGTTTGGAGTGAGAATGCTGTTGATGAGGAGGAAAGTCACCTTTCAACATGATGGCGATCAAAAGCATACAACTAAATGAACCAAGAAATATCTCCAAAGAAGGTGAAGGTTTTGTAATGGCCCAGCCAGAGCCTATATGTGGATGAAATTGAACATCTGTTGGGTGACTCTTTAGAGAGCGGTGCACAGGAGATGCCCTCACTATTGGATGGATCTAGATCTGTTTTGTATTGAAGACTGGGACAAGAAGCTCACTGTTACCCAGAAAAGACTGAGTGTTGTAATACAATGGAAGTTATTTATTACCAGTATTTATCCCTAATGTTTTTAGTTAATGGTGAAATATATTCTGACATGATTTTGCTTGCTTTCATTTTTATATTACAAAAAGGTACTATTTTAACTGGAGGGTGTTTACTTCATCCATCCACTGTATATCCACTCTTCCATTCCCTCTCCTACACACACACACACACACACACACACACACACACAAACACACACACTATGAATCATAAACTAGATGTGTGTAGCAGGAGCTGTTAAGGCATTTTCTGTATGAACTATGCAGTCATTCTTAACATGCTCAGAGTTTTCAGTCATTAACTTTACCACATTAAAGGACACAGTCTGAGCTGTAGTGGTCAAAAATACAATTCCTCTGGAACAATCAGTAATGTCTTTCTGAAAGAACAATGATAAATATTACGTTAAACAGTAGTTTTCATATCCAGCAAATATACACAAATGACAATAACACTATAAAGAGGAGAAAGAAACACCCAGGCCCCCTCCACCTCCACCTGCAGCAGGCAGGGGCAAAGGCAGCTGGAGAGATTGAGCCAGAACCAGGCTGCTGATACTGGTAGGATCAGCCCCAGGGCCTGCGTAGACCAGCACCTCTTTACCTACGACAGGAGAAGGGTCCAGTGCTTAGACTATAATCACACATCACACATCATGAAAGTCCTGGAGAGAATGGAGTGAAAAACAGGGTCACGAGCCCACTTTCACCTGAACAGAGCAGGCAGCATTGTGAAGATCATGTTCTTGGAGTGCTTCAGTGACTTCAGTGGCAGGAGGTTGGCAGCACAGGAGCACCACAGGGGACTGTTCTCTCAGCTCTTCACCATGTATACCTTGTATACCTAAGACATATTAGTACAATTCGGAGTCCTGTCATCTGCAGAAATGTTCAGATGACTGTAGTTGTGGGGTGTGTGTCAGTAGTGGACAGAAGACTGAAAACGGGGAACTGGTGGAGCACTTTGTGGCTAGGTGTGGGAACAACCACCACCTCTTAAATGTGACCCAGATGAAGGAGATTGTTGTGGATTTTAGGAGGACCAGGACTAAGCTGAACACTATTTCCATCCTAGGAGAAGAGGTTACAGACACAGACTGGAGATGTAACACTGAGGCTGTCTACAGGAAGGGACAGTCACAGAGCAGAGTTTGATTCTTGAGGAAGCTTAGGTGTGTGCAGAAAGATGTTGCTACCAGTCTGTTGTGGCAAGTGCAAGTTCTTTTCCCGCCATCTGTTGCAGCAGCATCAGATTCAGTGACGAATTGATAAAGAAGGCTGGGGTGCTGGGGACTGCTCTGGAGCCCCTAGAGTTAGTTTTGGAGAGAAGAATGTTGCACAAGCTGCTCAAAATAATGGACAAAACTACACACCCCTTTCCCAACCAACTGGTCAGACAACCGTGTCTTCAGTCTGAGGCTTCCTCCGCTCTCCTTCAGTAAGGATCATGACAGGAGCTCCTCCTGCCCTCCACAACACCCATCTCCAATGAGTCCCCTCAGGGCAGGGAGAGGAGACTCCCACGACGACTGGCAATGCACATTTAACATTTTATTGAATACATTCAGAGCAATACCTTGCGTTAAACAAATGTTATTCTGTTTATTTTCATTTTTATTTATTTTTTGTAATAAACTGAAATTAACTGAAATGTCCATTTGGGGATAAGTGAGGTACTCTATGTATCTGTCTATCTGTTTACCTATCCATCTTTCACTGTAATAAAATCAGTGTTGGCAGTCTCCAACATTTAGTTGTCATCAAAAACATGTATTTCACCTTTTAAAGATATTTGTAATTTACAGTAGTAATAAACTATGCTGTAGTAATCCACTAAGAGCAGGAAGTGCTCATGCTTCAGGTACATATGCTCCTATATGAAAATAAGGCTCAGAGCTGGTGTTGTTAGGACTGTCCACGCAGCAGCCATTTGTAGTGCCAACAGGCAGTTATTTCAGTCATTGGTAGTGCCAACGGGCAGTTATTTCAGTCATTGGTAGTGCCAACGGGCAGTGATTTCAGTCATTGGTAGTGCCAACGGGCAGTGATTTCAGTCATTGGTAGTGCCAACGGGCAGTTATTTCAGTCATTGGTAGTGCCAACGGGCAGTTATTTCAGTCATTGGTAGTGCCAAGGGGCAGTAATTTCAGTCATTGGTAGTGCCAACGGGCAGTGATTTCAGTCATTGGTAGTGCCAACGGGCAGTTATTTCAGCCATTGGTAGTGCCAACGGGCAGTTATTTCTGTCATTGGTAGTGCCAACGGGCAGTGATTTCAGTCATTGGTAGTGCCAACGGGCAGTTATTTCAGTCATTGGTAGTGCCAACGGGCAGTGATTTCAGTCATTGGTAGTGCCAACGGGCAGTTATTTCAGTCATTGGTAGTGCCAAGGGGCAGTGATTTCAGTCATTGGTAGTGCCAACGGGCAGTGATTTCAGTCATTGGTAGTGCCAACGGGCAGTTATTTCAGCCATTGGTAGTGCCAACGGGCAGTTATTTCTGTCATTGGTAGTGCCAACGGGCAGTGATTTCAGTCATTGGTAGTGCCAACAGGCAGTTATTTCAGTCATTGGTAGTGCCAAGGGGCAGTGATTTCAGTCATTGGTAGTGCCAACGGGCAGTGATTTCAGTCATGTAACAATATGGAAGTGTTAGGTCAAACTTGCATTCCAAAAACATGTTAAGAATCACCAGCAGAATTGTAAAACCATAGAAATAACTTGCTAGTAAGGCCCAAAAAAACTATTGTGGGTGTTTTGAATTGTCAGCATTGCTCAACTGAGGGGAAATGTCAGTTGGTCCTTTTCCAACAAGGTTAAGAGAAACATGAGTTCTTTTCAATACATGGCAGGAGCTATAGTCATGGAGTCTCCTCTTCTAATGTGTCTGACTGTACAAATGAAATGGAGACAAGTCAAATACAAACCCAATGCTGAAGGAGAATAAACTAAATTCAAGAAATTACAAAAATACTCATGATTGTAACTGTCTGTTCTTCAATGATACATGTTTGTATGCAGCTAATAATGGAATGACCCACAGCCCTTCTTTTGTGTTTGTTTCTGTTCGGGTGGCATAGACTTCATTGATGCTTGACCCAAATGTCTTTGCAGAAACATTTTCAGACATGTATTGCCATCTAGTGGTTATAGTTTAATGTCATTATGCTGAAAATGAGGGTACACAATGTGTTATGATTTTACTATATAAATGGACATGATATAAGAGTGAAGTCCTCTGTGTTGATTGGATAAATTGAATGGCCTGTGCAGTGATCATGAAGTGACCAATTTGCATGTTTATTTTTTTCTACAGCTTTTTGGACAGAATTGATGCCGTAAGACAAAGCGACTACACTCCAACAGACCAAGTATGTGTCTCTTTTTGCATGTTTTTGTGTGGTGCTAGTTACTTTCACACAGAAAATGTTTTACCAAATTACCTGATATTGTTACATTGTTTCCCAATAACCTTTCCCCCTCACAAACACATGACTGGCTACTTCCCCAGGCCCCCTATGCCATGATGAACCTTGCAAATCAACAAACGTTTATAGAAATCTATGAATATTCTTCAATACAAATGTTAAATGCCCTGGAAATGATTGGACCCTGGAATGATCTATTGGAAGGTTTTTTGCCATAGATTAAATCAGGATTTCACATTGTACATGAGGGCACAGATAAATGAAAAGTAAATCAGTGGATGTGGGTAACCCATCCAATCAGCAGCAAGAAGGGGAGAGTGTCCTCCCCTCCACCACCCTTTGTGTTCAATGCCTTTAAATGATATATTTAAATGAGTGGGAAGTTTGCCAAATTTAGAGATACATGTAGTTTTTCAACAACTGGTCCAAGGAGACTTGGGTTCGATGCAGGAGATGCTTCCAACATAATTTTTACTGACAGCCATGAATTTCCATATTTTCAGAAATGGTTGGTCACCTTAATGTTCACTTATTTATTTGAGTCCAGTTTTGGATATGAAATATAATTACATCTATGTTCAGAATGAATTATGTTTTCTTATTTCCTTGATAATCCAATATGACAACTTAACCATTGTGTGTGACAATTGACCACCTTATGGAACAAACTGGTTTTCATGTACATATTTCTTGAGTCTGTGACAAGTGTAAATTGCATAGGGCTACCGCTAAGCTAGCATCTCTAGGTAACTGCCCCACCTTGACTGTCTTAGCTGTAGGTCTACTGAACTAATTCTTCCCGCTCGTGATCACTAACCCCTGTGGCTTAATTGCCGGTTGACTTTCTGAATACTTAGCTGAGAGGATGAAAGTGTGGAGGATAACAGAAACATCAGAATCTCTAGTTTAAGGAACAAATGCCCAACAGGTCTTCAACTCACAACTTTATTAAACACTCAATACAAGGAAACGACTAGAATTGTCAAAAGAAGAGAAAAAAACTACAGGATAAGAAATGACAATGTTACGGACATCTAGCTCTGTGTTTGGATCACAGAGACAAAACTTCATGAGGTGCCGGAGAAGTGCATGATACTACCTCTCAACCACAGCGGAGGACAAATGATTGGCTAAGGTGGTTTGGTGCGGGGAAAGGGGGACATATGATTGGCTGAGGTGTTTTGGTGCGGGGAAAGGGGGACATATGATTGACTGAGGTGTTTTGCTGTGGGGAAAGGGGAACATTTGTACAGGATAAAAGGAATCTTAACCAAAGAAGGCTTTGCCATGGCATATTCGGTGCTTGAGTGCTGTGATGCTGCAAAGCTTGGCATTTTTTGATGAAAGCAAAGTATCACGCTCAAATGTGTTATTTCAAGCATAAATCATTATCTCTGTCCCTGTCAATGTCTGGACTACATTTCTTAATAATCTTTCACATTTGTTGTATGACGAATAGAAATATGACATTTCCTGGAAATCTAATTTTCTGGGTTATTCCAAGTTTTTCAACCGTAGTGTTTGTGCTGATAGGCCTCCAATAACATACGGTGCATTCGGAAAATGTTCCCATTGTGTTATGTTTCAGACTCATCTTAAGATTCAATTCTCTTCAAATCTACACACAATGCTGTACAACGACTGAAATATACATAGGTATTCAGACCCTTAGTAATGGCACCTGCAATTGAGCTCTGGTCCATCCTGCTTCTATCAATGATGGCCGATGTGCGTGCGTCAGAGTGAAGACCAAGCTGTGAGCTTGAGAGAATTGTCCTTAAACCTGTGAGACAGGATTGTGTCGAGACAGATCTGGGGAAGGGTGCTAGAACATTTCTGCTGCATTGAAGGTAGCCTCCATAATTCTCAAAGACAAGAGATATGGAACCACCAAAAGTCTTCCTAGATCTGACCCAGCCAAACCTAGCATTTGGGAACAAAGGGCCTTGGTCAGACAAGTAACCAGCAACCCAGTGGTCATTATGAATAATAGCAAGCACTTAGCATCAGCTCATTAATACCATCCCTATAGTCAAACACATCATGCTGTGGGGACTCCGAGACTGGTCAGGATGGAGGGAAATATGGATGCAGAAAAAAGAAAACTTTTTCAAAGGTGCTCATGATCTCAGGCTGGGGCGAAAGTTTTACATTTCAACAAGACAGCAGCCCCAAGGCTTACCACCAAGAAAACACAGGAGTGGCCCAGTCAGAGTCTGGACCTGAACCCAATAAAGCATCTCTAGAGAGACCACAAAATGGCTGTGTACCGACGCTCCCCATCCAACCTGGTTGAGTTTCTGCTAAAAAGAATGGGAAGAACTTTGCCAAGCCAAACTTGAAAGATCATTCCTAGGAAGACTTGAGACTGTCATTGCTGCCAAAGGTGCTTTAACCAAGTACTGAGTGAAGGGTCTGAATACTTATGGAAATGGGATATTTCAGTCTTTAATTTTAAATAAATTAACAAAACACTGCAAAACTCTTTGTCGTTGTGGAGTATTGTGTGTAGATTGATGAGAAAAAAAAAGAATTGAATCCATTTTAAAACTTTCGGAATGCACTGAAGGATATCTGAAGGATAACTGAAAATGAAAATGATTCCTGTGTCTTTTATGCATGTTGGTGCTTTGTTTGGGGTGTTTTTAGTGCAACTGTCGACCATTTAGGGCAGGGGCATTTAAACAGAGGAATGAGGTGTATAGTGTATAGTATAATAAAGGATGATTTATTATGCCCTCAGAGTTGGATATTCATTATAAGTCCAAAAGCATTTTCCCTTTTCTTACAACAAAAACTATTCACATCCACTTTAATTATTACCTCTCTGTTTGTTACTCTTTTTAAGGATTTGCTACGTTGCAGAGTGTTGACTTCAGGGATTTTCGAAACCCGTTTCCAAGTAGACAAAGTAAACTTTCAGTAAGTCATCATGCTTCTTGTACTTGTTTAGCAGCCAGCCATGGCTAGATCATCTCTGAACTCAGTCATGACAGATTGCTGTATGCATAGTAGTTGCCAGATAGCATATAAAATCACCATCACAGACCACCACAGAATCCATTTGAAAATATGATCCAAAGAAAGACATACAGATGCAGTTGCCTGGAGTGTGTGTATAACATAAGTGGAGATATATTTTAACATCGCCTGTGTGCCTACAGTATGTTTGATGTGGGTGGTCAGAGAGATGAAAGGAGAAAATGGATCCAGTGCTTTAATGGTGAGATAAACACGGATATGCATATAAATGTTTTCATGTATATCATTTGACATTGCAAAGCTGTTGACCTTTATAGATTTTATTATAAATATTTATTTTCCTTGAAGTGCATACTTTTCAAATCATATTTGATATTTTTAAATATATTGACATTATGTTTTTGTCCTGTCTCTTCAGATGTAACAGCCATCATCTTTGTAGTTGCGAGTAGCAGCTACAACATGGTCATAAGGGAAGACAACACCACAAACAGGCTTCGGGAGGCGCTGGATCTCTTCCGGAGTATTTGGAATAATAGGTACACACCACATTAAGCATTGGCTTATTTATTTCATTTCAATTCTATTTATTTGAATTAATTTGATTTAGTTGTTATGATGTCATGATGACAGTTCCCTTAACAGAAACACAATGAACGAAGCATTGGCCTCTCCACGTTTTTAGTAATTTTTTATTCAATTTCTTTCAGATGGTTACGAACGATATCCGTCATATTATTCCTAAATAAACAGGACATGTTGGCTGAAAAAGTGTTGGCTGGAAAATCCAAAATTGAAGACTATTTTCCTGAGTATGCTCGCTACACCATACCAAATGAAGGTACTAAACCAGGCATGCTGCATGAACACAAAATCAAATCAAGTGTTAACATTCATAAGTGGTACACCTGTAACTTTTAACACCTCTACCATAGCTGCCATTGTTCTTTTTAAAGAAGACGTTTTGAGAAGTAAGTCTAGGGAATGAGGTGGACATTACAGATCTGATTGCTGAGCCAAGTTTGGATTGGCTGTGTACATTATTTTATTGGAAAGTCTTAATTGATAAAAGTGACCGTGCTACATGTAGCTATGTACCTACTTTTTTCAGTGATCGTGCTACATGCAGCTATGTACCTACTTTTACAGTGATCGTGCTACATGCAGCTATGTACCTACTTTTACAGTGATCGTGCTACATGCAGCTATGTACCTACTTTTACAGTGATCGTGCTACATGCAGCTATGTACCTACTTTTACAGTGAACGTGCTACATGCAGCTACAGTGGGGAAAATAAGTATTTGAACCCCTTGCGATTTCACAAGTTTGGCCACTTGCAAAGAAATGTGTGATCTATAATGTTAATGGTAGGTGTATCTTAACAGTGAGAAACAGAATATCAACAAAAAAATCCAGAAAAATGCATTTTATAACATTTATGACTTTATTTGCATTTGAAGCAAAAAATAAGTATTTGAACCCCCAAAACTGACTGACAAAAATGTCTTAGTACTTGGTGGAATAACCCTTATTGGCAAGCACAGACGTCAGACGTTTCTTGTAGTTGGTCACCAGGTTAACAAACATCTCAGGAGGGATTTTGGTCCACTCCTCTTTCCAGATCCTCTCCAAATCTTTAAGGTTGTGTTTTCAATGGGAGGGAATGAGGGAATGAGGTTCAAGCCCAATATTCCACGTTACATGGCCCCATCCATAGTCCCCTTGATGCGGTGGAGTCGTCCTGTACCCTTGGCAGAGAAACAGCCCCAAAGCATAATGTTTCCACCTCCATACTTGATGGTGGGTATGATGTACTCTTGGGGTCATATTCAGCATCCCCCACCCTGTCAAACACGGCAAGTCGAGTTGATGCCAAAGAGCTTGATTTTGGTATAATCTGACCACATTATGTCTCCCAATCCTCCCTAGAATCATTCAAGTGTGCAATGGTAAGCTTCAGATGGCCCTGTACATGCGCTTCCTTGAGCAGGGGGACCAGCGAGTGCTGCAGTACTTCAAAAAATTACGGTGTGGTGTGTTGCCAATGGTTTTCTTGGTGACTCTGGTCCCAGCTGCCTTGAGATCATTCACAAGCTCCCCCTGTGTAGTTCTGGGGTTATTCTGCACCTTCCGAATGATCACTGATTCAACACGAGGGGATATCTTGCATGGAGCCCCAGACCTAGAGCGGGTGACAGTTGTTTGGTGTTGCTTCCATTTATGAATAATCGCACCAATAGTTATCTGCTTCTCACCAAGCTGCTTGCCGGTGGTTTTGTAGCCCATTCCAGCCTTGTGCAGGTCTACAATCTTACCTCTGACGTCCTTGGACAGCTCTTTGGTCTTGCCCATGGTGGTGAGGTTGAAGGTGTGAAGTATGATTCTTTGGACAGGTTTCTTTTATACAGGTCACCAGTTGAGATCAGGTATACCTTGTTAGACCTAATGAGGACTAATCTGTGTGCTTTTTGGGCACATAACTGGCCATTGGGAGCCAGAATTCTTGCTGTTTGCTTGGGGGTTCAAATACTTATTTTTTGCATCAAATGCAAATAAAGTCATAAATCTTATAAAATGCAGTTTTCTGGATTTTTTTGTTGATATTCTGTTTCTCACTGTTAAAATATACCTACCATTAAAATTCAAGATCACACATTTCTTTGCAAGTGGCCAAACTTGCGAAGTCGGCAGGGGTTCAAATACTTATTTTCCCCACTGTATGTACCTACTTTTACAGTGCTCGTGCATCACAATTCAAGTAACTGACAGCCTCATGATATGTGCTGAACCTGAGGCAAGATGTCCTGCATTTCAAATATTGGATCTCCTTCCTGAAGGAAGAACCTAGAGGGGTCAGCGATCCCCCTCTGTGCCTTGCGTCTGATACGTATGGCATAGGTCACAGCCAATTATCTTAGATACTATACAAACAATCCTTTGTAACTGTCCCCTCACAAGGCCGGTTGTGTTGCCTGAGTGTCTGTGAAGACAAGTACACTCTCTACAGTAGACACATGTATGGAGCTAGCACAGAAGAGAGGTCTCTGGTGACGAGTACACTCTCTACAGTAGCCTAGTGTATGGAGCTAGCACAGAATAGAAGTCTCTGGTAACGAGTACTCTCTCTACAGTAGCAACATGTATGGAGCTAGCACACAGCCAGTGTTGTGCACGTTCACACCTCTCATGAACTAGTTCCAAGTTCAGTTCATACAAGTAAATATGAATCGTTCACGTTCATAGTTCACCATTTCAATTCTTAACTCGTTCATTTTAATTTTTTTAAATAATTACTAATTTTCCAGGAGGTCATAGTTTGCACAGAAAGGTACGATTTTTACTGTCGGATACTTTATCAGATACACAGCCCTGTTGTACCATTTAAATAATGAATTATACAGGGGACTAACGGTAAGAATTAGCCTGGATACCAGCCTGAACTCCGCCCACAAAAATTTTGGTCTGGGACATTCAGTCTGAACTTGAGCTAGTTGGGAGAGATTCAACGTCTTGGAAAAGTGATCTGACCAATCAAATTGTAAGGGCGGGCTTTATACGTTGATGGACAGATGACCAACCAACGCTTGAGTTGATTAGATAGATAGAATATACATCGAACAAAGATGGCGCCGTCTCGGGAGCTTAGTGGGACATATTTTATATGATTTAAGCTATCTACACGACTTTTTTATGTCTACATTGACTCGATTTGTTGTGTATGTGCAACACAAATGTTGCCGAGGATTGTAGGTCTTAACTGAAGCACTCTAGACCATTATTGATAGGTTATGCTAACGCGTAGACAAAAAAAACATTGAAACAAATGGTAGCTAGCTAGCTATAGCCTTGCTGCTAATAAGTACGTGAGCAGGCATATCTCACAGATATTGATAGCGCATTCATTTTGAAAGAGGAACAGAGAAACGCGATCAAGGCATTTGTTGATCGAAAATATGTTTTTGCCGTCCTTCTTACGGGATCCGGTAAAAGTTTTAATGTATCAGATGGTCATACTATGTTGCTCTGATTAGTTGTAGGTATCCAATTGAGCGAAGAGGCATTTTTTTTCTTGGTTCGTTGAAACACGCCCCATAATCACAGCCCAATGGCTCAGCATCAGACTCATATTCTGACTAGAATTATGAGTATGACATCGTCAGGCTAGGTTAGGGTGCATGGGCTTGCATGTCTGTTTCCACACATCTGTGTGTGTTAGCTGTTGCAGTGTGTGAAAGTGTGAGCTCATCTGTGTGTGTTAGCTGTAGCACAGAGCTCATCTGTGTGTGTAAGCTGTAGCAGTGTGTGAGAGCTCATGTGTGTGTGTTAGCTGTAGAGAGTTCATCTGTGTGTGTGTGTTAGCTGTAGCAGTGTGTGAGAGCTCATCTGTGTGTGTGTGTGTGTTACCTGTAGCAGTGTGTGAGAGCTCATCTGTGTGTGTGTTTTACCTGTAGCATAGGGTGACCAGACGGTTTTACCGGGACCGTCCCGATTTTGAGTTGCGTGTCCCGCGTCCCGACAAAAACCTGTCGGGACGCTAATATGTCCCGGTTTACACCAACCACTATGAAATCGTCCCGGTTGTCAGCGATTACATAGCTGATGTGGTCTTATTATAGCCTGATCATTAACTAAACCCATGTAGAAATACTAATAAAGCGTCCAGCGTATGATTTGAACAATGTGTGCGTGTGTCAGTCATAGTGGTCTGCGTCTGCATAACCTGTGCAACCAGCGTTACAATGTATTTGTTTCTGCCTAGTAGTAACGTCTCTTCAAGACAGCCAGGATTATAGCCATGGAGTTTAGCTCAAAGTAAACAGTGCAAGGAGTGAAATTGTAAGTACAGGTAGTTACAGAATGTAGCTGTATCTGTTATCTGTAGTCGTTAACGATTGTTACCTGCTCAAATGTAGGTTTACTTGAGGTAAATGAAAGGGAATATTGTAATGTAGTGGGCTATGTTAACACTAAGCTAGCAAGCTAGCTAGCTATTTTGTTAGTGTGAACGAGCAAATTCGAAATACAAGAAATAACTATCGACATCTCTCTATTCTTTGCATTAATGTATTTCTCTAGTATTTCGAAACAATAATATCAGTCCCTACCTATAGAATGTTGTTGTTTATAATCAGTTATTAATGCTAGTGAATCTTAATTTGACATAATTAAAGTGAATGCATTGGGTGCCTTCCATTTCAGCCCATTATACAATATTTATCATTGATAATGAAGATTTATTTCAAATGGGCACCCCAAAAAATAGCCGCGCCCTGCGCACGCAAACATGCCTCTCCCCTTGGGGATAAGCCCCCCCATAGCTTTGATACCTAGAAACGCTCCTGTTGTTGGCAAAATCTATGTTCCTGGCACATGTTCAGGAGAAAAAGCGTGTGCGTGCACGAGCATTTTGGGCACGCGCAAAGTGTCCCGGTTTTAGGTCCGGCAAATCTGGTCACCCTAGGCTAGGTAAGAATGCAACCTCTTAAGCAATGATATGCGACTGGCTTAATCTAAGATATACAAGAGCATGTACACTTAATGAAAGACCTCTCAAAAATTAGTAAAGGTAAACCCTGTAACATGTAATTTGTACATTAGCAGTTTATGCTAAGCCAGTTCACGAACACTACCATTAACCATCATGCTGGATTAATTAAGTGACAGTGCTCGTAACAATTATGAGCAAGCTAAACTATAACAACCACATAATGACAAGGTAGGCTACAAAGTCAAACTTACATATAGGATACATGGACGCACACAACTTCAACAAAGTGCAACGTTCAATTATGTGAAAATATTCCCTAAGTTAACTGCCACTCCATCTAAATAAGCTGTGAAGAGAAATCAAAACACTATCACATGACCAACGCAATAACCAAATATGGTCATTTACCGAACCATGCTCTGTCTTGGCAATAATTACTATGGCCTTTTTAACATACTGAGCAATGACAGGTTGCAAGCATTCGATTTAGGCCACTGCCAAACTAAGCCGATTTTCATACTTTCCGGAACGGATTCGGGGTTAGTCAATCGCGGCCAGACAAAGCTGTGCTGCGCTGTGCTGCGGCCACACACACCCATTGAAACTGGTGAATCTGCTGTAGTACATATGCAAGGCCTGTTGGTGGCGCTGTGAAGGGTGCTACCGGAAACGGAGAAGAAGACTCGGAGAAGAAGACGACGACAAGTTACAACTAGTTAAGTTAGTGACAGTCCAGTTTGTCGCCAAGTAGTTGACCATACTGTGCCTTATACATTTCCAATGCTTAAATCATCATTGTTCGACCTGTATGTGATGCATTATGTGCATACCTAATGAAAGTAAGGGTTTTCATGAAGTTGCTACTGTGATAGATCGTGTGTATTAAATACCACATTTTGGGCTACCTTCTAGTGCTATTAGTAGTGATTAGCATGCTAAGTGGAGATTTAGCTATGTTCTGTTCTTATGTTGATGCGCTGTAATAAAGATGTGTTCAATCCTGCTAAGATTTCGACTGGATGAGATATGAATGAGATCCATGTTGCTTAGTGTAATGTCCACTATTATATGTATCTAGTAATATATGCTACACAATAACAATTACACATGTTAATGTAATTCAGTGCAGTGCTAATTAGTCCCCATAAAGAAGACTGCTTTGGTAACTCAGTGAATAATACGTGCCCTTCTTAGATTGTTGTTTGCCAGCCATAAACAGAACAGAAGACTTAAAATGTTTTGTTTTTATTGCGATTGGGAAGATGAACGTGACTACTTGACAGCTTCCAGCGTTCACGTGGGATAATTACGTCATCAGATTCGCGGATTCAAACCCGATTTGCGGCCAGAGGCTCTGATAGCAGGGTAGATTGCAACCTTCCCACTCTGGAGAGGGGATTCTAACCTTGACGGTAAGAGACGCTCCAAATGGCAGATTTGTCTGGCCGGGAGGCCAGTTTGTCAAGGTTCCGTTCCGGAAAGTATGAAAATCGGCTTAGTGTGGCAGTGGCCTTAGACAGCGTCTTTCCTCAGTAGAAGGAAAACATTCCGTAACGTTTAAGCTAGACCTCAGTTGCACCGGACCCAGATAATATGAACGTGTTCACCGTTCAATTAAGTTGCGTTCAGTTCATCGTTCTCGTAAAAATTCTTCTTTTGAACGCGTTCATGCACAACACTGCACACAGCTTTAGGAGCAATTTCCTGAATTTGACAGAAAAAAATGTTTTGTGGACTTTAAATTTATATAATTTCATGAAATGGTCCTCAAATCACCAGAGTGCTTTGAGGGTTAAGAGGGTTGAATAGCTTCGAATTCACCTGACCTTAATTAAAAAGTGTGTGACACTTTCTGCATCTTTGTCCACATTGTATATTCTCCAATGTGATGATGAATTGTAAAGTTGTAGGTCTTTGGTGAAAATAACCCTGATTTATTACTTTGAACAGCAACCCCTGAGCCTGGAGAAGACCCAAGAGTGACAAGAGCAAAGTTTTTCATCCGTGATGAGTTCCTGGTGAGAAATTCCTTGACTTTGAAACAGAAACTGTATCTAAATACTGCCATTGTGTTTGAAGGTAACCCAAACATAAACATGTAATTGACTTCTATCATTGTTCTATTGGTTGCAATAGATTGTTTGTGTCTTTGAGGATTTCTGAATCCAGTTCTAGAATGTTCTCATCATTTTGGAATGCTGTGAGAGTTACATTGCTTAAGACAAGCAGAGAAATATAAAACAACTTTTCAACTGAAAAACTGTCTCAAACCACATCCTAGCAATGGTAATTGTAGCTACCTAGTGCTCCCATTAGATTCTGTGATTTTGAAAATGTTTTTATAGTTATATTTATAGGTTAAATCAACTACTTCTTTTGTGTCTGTCAATATGTGTGTGTATGTATACCACAGAGAATCAGCACTGCAAGTGGTGATGGCAGACACTACTGCTACCCCCATTTTACCTGCGCTGTGGACACAGAGAACATCCGCCGGGTCTTTAACGACTGCCGAGACATCATTCAGAGAATGCATCTTCGACAGTATGAGCTCTTGTGAACTGGGCCCTGTATGCTTAAAACTAAAACAAAAAACAGAACAAGAAAGGGCAACCCAAAACTCAAATCATGGAGAAGTACTACTGAAGTTTGTGAAACCCACCTTTTCAATTTGTTTTGAGTGCTTTCTTTTGGGATAGTTGTCTTTTCTCCCTCTTTGAAAGCCTTCATGGTTTCTGCTATTCCATGGAGCCTTTGGCTGCCTCCTAATGGGATTATTATTATTATAAGTAGTAGTAGTAGTAGTAGTACTGCAATTCAACTTCATTCAAATCCTGGACTGGCCTGATCTTCCCTGAATGGATTGATGGGTGTGTCTGTGGACTGCCGGATGCAGATGAATTGCCAGATGAGATGAGTGTTTGGCCTCTTTCCACTGAGCTGTGACACCACCACGTCTACATCTGCTCACTGAAGTCTTCAGCTACTTCACTGGGACATGTTTTGTGATGGTGGGAGTGGCTGTTTCAAACACCACAAGTTTTGACGTCAGACACGAGAGGAAGGAAACATGCACTTTTGCATCAGATTTTAAATAAAAACTTTTAAAGTCCACACAAAATGTAGCATCACAAATATTTATTTACCTGGTCAGAGTTTTAGTGTCTGCAAGGGTTGTGGGTAGACTGGTGCACAGAGGGAATAGACTCTTTCTTAACCCCTCTGGTCCCAAGAGAGCGTCTCAGGGGAACCAAGAGATGTGATGGTGAAACGTAGACTGTAACACATGGTCAGTCAGCCTTCATCATCAGAGAAAGGACACGCCACCACTCTCACTCAGCTCCGTCCACATGGCCACCTGTTGGGGAGGCTCTCAAAGTGAAGATTTGAAGTTCTACTACGTTTTTGGTTTCATAACTTGTACATACTGTGCAAGGCAGATTTATCTTGTACAGACTGAAAAATGTAATATTGTTTTGTACAACTTTATTGAAATATAAAAAATCTACTTGTAGATCTTTGTGCCTTGATTATGGCTGTACCTGTAAAATGAGATGCTGAGATGTAAGTATGTTTTGACTGCGCTGTACAGCTTGATGTCAACCTTTGAGGCAGCAGAGGCTGCACACAGAACTCCTCTGTAGAGTTTAGGGGTTTTTGTTTTGTTTTTTGTTTGTTTTAATGTTTTATTTTTTAAGGAAATGCTGTTTATATAAAATAAATAAAATGGGGGAATTAAAAAATGTATACAATATGCAAATGTAACACTTACCTGCAGTGAGGACAAGATCCAGCACTATGCCTTTTTGTTCCTCTCCTCCCTTTTTCTTGTATTCTCCTCTCCTCCCCTTTTCTTGTATTCTCCTCTCCTCTCTCCTCCCCTTTTCTTGTATTCTCCTCTCCTGTCCTCTCCTCCCTTTTGGTTTTATTCTCCCCTCCTCTCTCTTTTTGTTCTATTTTGCTCTCCTCTCTCTATTTGTTCTATTCTCCTCTCCTCCCTTTTTTTCTTCTCCTCTCCCCCCTTTTGTATTTCAGACTCAGCTTTAAAAAGGAAATCAAGTGAGGTGCCCAAAATTGCAACCTGGTGTTGTTAAAATAGGAAGGATTTTTTTTCTTTCTTGTTTGTTGTTATTCAGATTTTAAGTAAATCGTGTGTGTGTGTGTGTGTGTGTGTGTGTGTTTGTGTGTGTGTGTGTGGGGGGGGGGTGTGTGTGTGGGCGCGTGTGTGTGTGTCTGTGTGTGCACATGCACGTGCACCTGTGATGCATAAAGAGAAAATAATGTGTACATAAAACCTGATGTTGGCTCACAAACACATTGCGTATGTATGTTCATGTGTGAATCTGAGTGCATTTAATGTGCTACTTGTGTAATATGTACATGTACATTTATAGACATATATAAATATATATGTACAATTTATACATGTTTCATTATGTGTGTGCCTAGGTGTATACATACATGATGTATGTATATTGGAAAGATGTATAAATACACACATAGGTAAGCATGTCTAGAATGGGATGAATAAATGAGCGCGTGCAATATTGAATACACCTTTGGGACGTGGAGTGTTTACTGGCTGACAGACAATACATTGATCATTAAATGCAGTATGTTTCTACTGTTTCGCCACTCATTTAAGGAAATGAAAGCCAAATTTAAAATGTTGTGAAAACTCTTCAGGCTCTAAGAATGTTACTCTTTATCTGAATCTGCTTCTGTAAATCGAACCTATTTCTTACAGTAAATACTGCTGCTGTTCAGTCAATGGTCGTACTACAAAGCAAAAGAGAGAACACAATCTATGATCAAGAACAACAGCTATGGTGAGGGGTTTACTCTTTTTGCCTTGATAAACAAGGCCTAGCTATGTGGTGTGCTCGTGGGCCAGTATCCTCAAGAAACAAGGCCTTGGCTGCCCTGCCCAGATATGATAGGGAAGGGCACAAACAGGAGCAGAGATTAAACATTTCTATGCATACAATTTCACAACAACACAATATATTGTAAAATAAAATTTTAACTTGAATTAATTGACCACTGGCGTCCTATTTCAATCTAGCCTGTCCATCATTTACGCGTGATGCAGCCAATTAATAGAAGGACCATCATCAACTCAATAAGCCTTTTATACTTCACTAATAAGCAGATGTAAATGAGAACATTTGGCCAACACATTGCAAACAAATGTTTTGCCTGTAAAGCTATTGCTTGCAAATAATTATTGAATTGTTAAACAATTCTATTGTTTAAAATCCATGGCAGTTTCTTGACCTGTTTCATCCACCACACAATCTGGATCATTGCAAACTATAGGCCCACCAGCGGCCACTGTTTTGGCATCATACTCTTCCTGTGCTGTTCCATCGGCAACTATTTATTTGTTGACTGTGACCATAAATATTCAATTCCCCCTTCTGACTACAACAGGGACACTCTTCATTGTACATTTTACATTTAGTCATTTAGCAGACGCTTTTGTCCAAAGCGACGTAAAAGGGAGAGAACAGTCAAGCTAAGAGCAATAAAAACCTGGTGTAACAATAAATACTGCTTTTTTTTTTCAAGAGATATAAAACGACATAGAAAAAAAAAAAAAAGTGAGGGACTGTCACCGCTTAAGTGCAAGTTCAGCCAAGGTGCCAGTTAGGAAGGGAGGTGCTCTCTGAAGAGTTGGGTCTTCAAGAGCTTCTTGAAGGTAGAGAGGGACGCCCCTGCTCTGGTAGTGCTAGGCAGCTCGTTCCACCAACGTGGAACTACAACTGAGAATAGTCTGGATTGCCGTGCTTGCACAGGCGGCAGTGCAGAAAGACGTGAGTGCTAAAGAATGGAAATATGGCCTGGACTGGCCACCATTGGTGACTAATTTTCAATAAGTCAGATTGACTTTGGAAAGACTCAATTTGATTCTGTAGGTGACGGAAAACAATTTAAATTATGGAAATTTTAGGGAAGTAAGCAAAGGAAACTAAGTAGAAAAAGTGATTTTCAACTTCCAAAATCACACAATTGAATTCACAAGAATGGAAAACATGATTTCTAGTTGCAGTATTTGAAACCCTTACATACATTGAACTGCTCCTCTGCTTTTTTCTGGGCTTGTTTGCCCAAACAGCAGCTTGTTGCATTAGGCAGAAACAGGTTGGGAATGTTCTGGAATGTTGTGAGGGGTGGTTGAAGGGACATTGTTCAGGGACAGATGAGAATGGCCTTGAATGGGAGTGTAAGTGCTCTGTGCCCTGGGGGGGTGGGTTCCTTTAAGTATGATGAGTAGGGAGTATAATAGGCTAGACAGACAGTATTGTCTGATTTCAGTGGAATGTGTAAATAGGATAAGGATTAATTTGCATTGAAATAATTAAGCCTGGAAAATACTTGCTACTTTTCCCATTTCAGAATGCCACCAGCCAAGAGAGGTCTTCTGTACAGTCTGCGGGATGTGATTGATTCCATCCAAAATGGAAAGTGTGATTTTGAAATGGAATGATGGACTGATGTGAAATGATGAAGATGCTGGTGTAGTGGACAAAGAAATCCAACAACCCATGTATAGAGTAGAATAAGTATATGTCAGTATGGTGGGGATGACTACATGTGGGCTGAGGGATTCTAAAAGTAGATTGGGTGGAGAGACTACAGCGGCATTCCACAGCGAGGATAGTCTAAACTAGAAGGGGAAGAAATGTGACTATTATGCATATATGTACTTGATGGATATGGGGATGAGGAACAATGTTTCCACATCCATCAGCATTTGCAAGAAAAAGTCACACTATATGTAAGTAGACATCGATCTGATCAACAGATAATGAGATACATTTAGGTAAGCAATCAACAGTAGGTAATATGGCTACGTTATCAGTATCCATATAGGCATTAGCAATTGGATATAGAAGGACGGGAAGGCTGCTTGGCCAAGTGGCCCCTGTTTCTATGTGATGTCATACTACAGATTCCAGTCTCTATTGACATCATTACATTTTGTAAACAACTTCACAGTGTCAGAGAAAAAAGACAAACTCTGGAAACTCAGATCATGGCTTGATTCATTCAGAGAGCAAGGCCTGCAACAGCACAGCTCATGATGAGATGATCAATCACACCCATGGGGCTTCAAATTGTGGGTAAGAACTTAAATCTCTAGCATGTTTGTTTGGTACACCTGGAATGCATTGTTTGATTTAATCAGGAACGTATGTTAACCATCAGCCTCTCCTCAGATCAATCACTGTAACTAGCCTGATGTCATCTGTGCTATGCCCCCTGGGCCCTGACCTGTTGAACAAGTTACTCAGTGAACTCTCTTTTTTTTCCCCTCCACTTTTCAGGGGAACAGACAACCTCTCTTTTTCCCTGTTCGGTCAGAAGAGCAGGCTCACTCTCTTGCCTCTTCTGCTCCCAAGCTCTTGGACCTAAGGTCTCCCTTTACAGTGTCTGCTCGAAGGCAAAAGCACTGAACTCTATTTCTTCTAGTGACTAGCTAACCTAGCATGGTCGATTACATGCTAAGCAATGGACTGTTTAACTTTTGTTTTTACAATGTTTATTTATTAATTTGGTTTGTCCACTGAACTTTATTTTCATACCTTTTATGATTTTTCATGGTAATTCAGTTGGCTTTGCCACACCATACAAGAGTGAATGTTAGTTATGCCCCCCATAGACAACGCACAACCTCTTGTAAGTAGCAGGTATGGGTTTGGTGTTGATAAGAGGACTGGTTTTAATTTTTTGCTTAACAATTGGCAGTTCCATACAGTACACATCACCTTTAAAAAAAGCCTATCGAAGTAATCTGTTGCAACAATGAACCAGTAACCTGACTCCATCTAGTGGTTATTTTGGGAAAAACAGGTGGAGGCATATAACCCCAGCCAGTCGTTTACCCCGACTTCAGAAGATGTTTATATTTAGATTGAGAAAGAGTCCTATATACATTCCCTAATGTAGACAGACAGCCAGACAGATTGCTGAGTAGTTTAATAGGGGTGCGTGCTCTGCTGAATAAATCGTTAGAAATGTTACCAATGCTGAGGTTCGTTTCCTCTGTTCTCCGTAACCCAGTACCCTACTTGGAAAGGGGAGAGTAAACACCTTTGTCACATATAAGCTTTTCAAGGTTCAATAACACGGGCAAAGGCAAACTTGGACTTGGACGTGTGCACAAAGTAGGAATTCACCCTGTAGCATATGGCAGCATATCCCGTAATACAGCTAGGCCACATTCCAAATGCGGCCAGGGTGTGACATGAAGTTTGAAGAGGAATGCGACGGACTTTCAAAAAAGCTGAACGATTTAACCGATGGCTCAAAGTTGGTTAAAGTGTATGTTTCTAAGCTGAGGGATAGAGCCGAGCAAGAAGCAAACCTTTCAAGCGCACTGGATCTATCAGAACATTTTTTAGTAAGGTTTCTGAGGGCTAGAGATTTTGATGTTGACCTATCGTTTAAGGTTGGTATGAAGAAGTTCCTGTCTAATAGTTCGAAGAGCCCTCAGGCTATTTTACTGCGGTTGCCAGCCTAGCTGTTATGAAATAGCAAAAACAAATCAGCAATTGAAATAGGCCTCTAGCCTACAGCCCACATGCTATTACCAGCCGTTTCATCACAGCAGACTGGAAACACACGTTCTTAGCTTTAAACATAGCCTATTATATTTATTTTGAATCATATTTGTAATATTGAATTGTCTAAAGAATATAGCCTATACTGTTGGATAGCTTAATATAGCCGAAGATATTCGAATTACTTTATGTTGCATTAAGGATCATTTTTACACCTGGCATTAAAATAGACTACGTCTCGTATCCAGATTACATTTAGGCCTAAACGTGGTAATAATATGTGTCTGGACTGAAGTGCATTTACACTTCTACTTCCATGTGGTCAGGCATCAGATTGCAATTACCCAAACCGCATTTTAATAGCTGTGTAAAAAAAAAAAAAAAAAAAAAACTAGCCTATATTGAATGCGCTTGTATCCGTCTAACTGGCCTGTGGCGGTCAAAGGGCGTTTTACGTCCATTGGGGACAGACCCGCGCAAACGAGAGGAGGATGTAACACGTGCTGGGCACAGGGATCGAATGTCAATGTGGACAGTGGAGACACATATTAGTAGCAGGTGTAAAAGGCCTGCAAAATTGTAAGGGATTTGCACATTGTCAAAAAAAAATGTACGCATTCTTACTGTCTTCCACAGTTACTGGTTAACTATCTCAAATGGAGAAAAGAGTGTCCCGAAATTGCAGCAAATCTTCATCCATCGTCAGTGTTAGGTCTCTTACAAAACAACTACCATGGGGTTCTTCGATCTCGGGACACAACTGGAAGCAAAGTTCTAATATATCGAATAGGTGAGTTAGCTCCAAGTGTTAATATCGACAACATACATCCTAGTTACCTGTCTGTTTGTCGCCTCTTTGAATCAATAGCCAAGATGATTGTTATTGGTTCATTGCTTAGGGCGTTGGAATCCTAAGAACTTCAGTGCTTATGAAGTCTTCCGTGTCAGCCTCATCACATCCGAACTGATAGTACGGGAAACTGAAACCCAAAGAAATGGACTCAAAGCTATTTTTGATCTTCAAGGGTGGTGCTTTTCACATGCTCTTCAAATAAATCCCTCATTGGCAAAAAAGATGTCGTCTGTACTTACGGTAGGTTTACTTGGGGGTTTAGGCTCTGGGCTCTGTTAAGCGCCTAGAGGCAATTGTAATGTTATGGCGCTATACAAATACAATTGAATTGAATTGAATTGAATTTACTTGTTACCTTAAGGATATGACGGGTGCAATGTTAAGGGATTCTGCAAAATTACCTGTTGGTTGTTGTAAGACTTAACTGACAAACTTATAAAGACACTGGCTTGTGGGAATATCATTTTATCACATTTAAACAATTGTCAAATTAGTGGGCTGAACAAGTCAGTTGTCACAAGTCAGTTCCTGTAGGATATCTTTATTTTGAAGGCCATTCAATTACATTAATAGAAAACCTAATAAAATATAGGCCTACTGTATTGGAATTACCATCACAATTTAGCTTATCACAAGGAAATGATGATAGGTCTAGAGCAAAACTACTGACAAGAGGTCACATCAGCCTTTGATCATTTACACTTTCCCTCCCTAGGACTCTTTTCCTTTGAAAGTACGTGGCATCCATTTGATCAATGAACCTGTGTTATTCCGTCCAGTGTTCACAATGATCAGGCCATTCCTTCCTGAAAAAATCAGAGCACGGGTAAAATCCTAATGCAGTTATAGACTCATATATAATATCACTGCTATAAACTTGATTTTGAAAAAATGTCACTTGAAATGATGATAGATACTGTCAGAGATTGTCACTGTTCAAGTTGTCCTGCTTTCCTCTCTCACGCCTTCTCTCATTCATAGATTCACATGCATGGTAGCTCCTTCATGCAGAGCCTGTGTGAGGTCTTTCCCCCATCCATCTTGCCCCCAGAGTATGGTGGTACTGGGCCTGCCATAGAGGAGTTGTGTCAGGAGTGGACACACTTCATCATGGAATCAGAGGAACTTCTCGACACACTGTCTATTTAAGGGGGGACTCCTAGATAGAATCATAAAAACTCTAAAATAACAGCATCTTTGTCCTCTTAACTGTTTTATTGTGCTTCCATGTGTATTCCCAGTTTTGGCCTTGTCTAGAATTGAGTATGATCATGATGGAGGTTGATCAAAGCTGTCCTTGTCCTTCACCACATGGTGTAAGTGTTTAACAATGGTGCAGGTCCAGTCAAATCAATGAAGTGTGAGCGTTATCATGATGGGATTTTTCAGTTCGCTGAATCATTTGTATTAGTCTGACTCTTTGACCTGATACCCTGGGTCCTGTTACTCGCTGTGATCTTTTTAGCTGTGTATACTCCCATTGGAAAATACAAATTAAATTAGTATTACTGCTGTTTCTGTATTCTGTTTAATTATTTTATGTGTATTCTATCCATTCAGAGATATATCCGTATATCCTATTCCAGTTTGTAAATAACTAAAGAACAAGTGAATTATCTTGTAGACATGAGCTTTTTCTAGGAAACAAATAATACTATCTGGATTTGGAATAAAAAGACAAATGTTCTGATTCTGATTCTTGTGTGTGTATTTTTTGTGTGTGTGTGTGTCCCTTGACAAAGCAAGTACTTATTAGCATTCATGACCTGAAACAAATGAATTCCATTCAACTCTTGTTTTATGAAATTGCAGTGTTGGTAGAGGTAATACATTTCTTGTCTTGGCCTTTCTATGCCAACACAATGGAAGGAGTTTAAAGCAGCAGTTTGGCCTCCAGGAGATCAGCCTAAACAGAGAACACACACAAATAGGGGAGCAAGGACAAGCAGAGCTCAAGGGATGTTCACATAAACACGACTGTTCAAAAGTTTTGAATCCCTGGGACAATTCTGTGTTTTGAAAAGAAAAAACCTTAAACTTTCAGTTAAAATAACAAATCTAGATATTGTTTATGACTTTGCTGTAAATGGCTATCAGACATCCCACCTCTCCTCCTTGCCAATTATAAAGGATGGTCCAATGTTCCCTATGCTAAAGGACATACGAAAGGGAGCATTGAAGCACCTCTCCTAAGCATTTAGAGAATTTGACCAGGTCTTGTTATGGCTGATACTTCCAGGTCATTCCACTCAGTTAGAAAACCTTCCTAAGCAAAAAAAGACTCTCTGTGATGGATGGAACTATCTGCAGAACGGAATAGAGGAAATGGGGAACATTTTAGTATTATTTATTCTCCTCTCCTCTCTACAGCAGTTTCACAACTGAGCTCAAATGTTGTAAAGGCATTTTGAGAATTGAATACTAAAATGATTAAAGATGATACATGAACAGTGTTTAATATGTAAACCAGGAGGTCCCTGGAGCACACAGAGAAGGTGAGGAGGGGGAGTCTGTACCTCCCAGATTGGGACTGCCATCTATTTGATGTGATTTTGTCACTATCAAAATCTGTAAATACATTGTGTGTACTATTATACAGGGGCGTGGCCTGGCCTGGCCTGAGATCCTTTTCTTGAGCCATTTTTCTTTAGAGTTGAGGGCAAGACCAATCAGAGAGGGTTTACAGGAAAATATTTGGAAATACTAATTATCTTCAATTGATGGGGTTACTTTGCCAAACACTAAAAAGGGATATACGTACACAGATGTTTTTACTGGTAAAGGAGTTGAAGCTAAACTGCAAACATCCTTTCATACTGAGCCAGGAAAATAAGGTGTGTAAATGTCTATAGGCGTTTCAAGTTAAGAAATAACTATTTCTTTTCTTTTTCTGAAAGGCTAGTTAGGCTTTGCCAATTCAAGTGGAAACTGTATCACACGTAAGAAAATGGCGCAACATAACATTATTCATGGAAAGTTTTAATTAATTGAATTAGACCTACATAGAACAAAATCAAATTTCATCCCTTCCTGAACTGAATTTCAAGACTTTTTCAGGATTTCAATGACCGTGGGAACCCTGAATTCTACCTTTACACACAATACCAAACCTTTATAGAGCTTACACTCCTAACTTACTTTTCAATAAGCCTCTATTCGCCTGCAGTTTCTTGTCACTGAACAACGTTTTTTTGGTGAAAATCATTTGTTCAGGGACTGTTTACGCCTCTGGCCATTTAGTGAAGTAACTCCTAGCCATGATGACGTAGTGGTTCCCTCTGTCTGTGGGTGATGGGAGAAGGGCCCAGGGCATCCACAGGACTGGATTGAATTGAATTGAATTGAATTGAATTGAATTGAATTGAATTGAATTGAATTGAATTGAATTGAATTGAATTGAATTGAATTGAATCGAATCGGGCCAGGTCTTGCCTCTTGAAGCTGATCTCTCTGGGTCGCCTCTTGAAGCTGGTCTCTCTGGGTCGCCTCTTGAAGCTGGTCTCTCTGGGTCGCCTCTTGAAGCTGTTGGCTGGTCTCAGTTGTCGGCAGCGGCTGGGGTGCAATGCTTCCTCCATATTGACCTGTGATGATGAAGCGGACTCTGTCTCAGATGGCGATGGGCTTTTCTTTGGCTCTTTATTCAGTTAAACTGATACATAATGGTACGCGCCAACACAGTGGGCATTGGCCAATACACAAGGAAAATGACACCATTACACATAATGCACTACACTGACTCCTTATTGCTACAGAAAAACACTGACATTTTTACTCTATTTTTATCAAATGTTTTGCAAGCCATTTTAGACAAATGCATCTGCTAAATACCTTAACTATATAACTATAACCTATGTCTTCCCTTGCAACATAACTTAAGCGGCAGTCCCACACACATCCATACCAGTGCTTGCAGTGTGAATTGTGCACGTAGCACTTCGGACACAATGGACTTCTAAATTGACTCAAGATAACAACCTGTCATCACTAAGGAGATTACACTGCACAACCAACCTACACTTGATCACATCAAGAACTGAATGGGCATATTGATTAAGCCCCCAGTTAACTGAGATTATTAAAATGTATGAAACCATCCAGGATGGTCCATCTGATAACATTTGGCATTTTCTAGTCTGAACATGTGTGTTACTTTATTGTGAACCAGCTGTAACAATATCAACTATTGTGCTGCAACAACATATTGTAAGGTTCAAAGGAATTTTGGTATGACCTCTTTGTTTACTAAATCGGTTCCAAGTAGGCTAGGATAGTTTTGAAGCTACCCTTTTGGATCACCAAAAAAAAAGCTAAACTACGACCCTAAACGTTTCACAGCTGCCTCTTACAGTTGGCTATGTTTTGCTTGGCTAAAACCGGAAAATTCATAGTATATCAATGTGTCCTGGGAAAGCATTTATTTCATTGAACTGAGAGAATAGCTTTAAACACTTAATGTACGGCACAAAAGTGCCCTCGCCACTCACAAGAGAAAAGGGGAGGGGCCCTTCCTATGGATAAGATAGCCTGCTCTGTAACATACTGTTCTTTGTACAAAAAGTACGAAATTGCAACGTCGACACAACCCCCACCCTACATAGAACCACTGGGAATGCCAAGCGTTAAGAGAGGTCCACGAATACCCTATGATTATTCAGAAGAAAATATCCGTGAGATAAAGAACACCCTACGATTGGAAAATTAAACTGTAACTTATTGTCGAAATGTGCTCCTATATCGTCGTTTAAATTCAGATGTTAGCATATATCAGCGTTGAATGTCGGTGATGAGGCTATCACATGATAAATAGCCAATATTTCCAACAATATAAATGAATTTCGAATGCGGAACACAGAATCTAGTTTATTATCAAAAACTGTCAAAATCTTATGCCTGCGAGTGGCTCAAAACAGTGAATGTTACATAATAACTTGATCAGACTGTTGCAAAAACTGCAGGGCGCTCTCGCGATATATGCTGACTTCCATCTTGCCACGTTCCAGTATTGGAAATACAAGAGATAAAGGAGGCGGTTCCAACCTGTGGGCATCCACACGATTGAATAAGCCAACTACCTCTTTTTTGGATTGGTCGAGTTTTCCCTTTTCTCCACCCACAGATTTTTCGTAAGATTAACACTGGCTGTAGGCTGAGTCACTCAAAGCCGAACGGGTTGCTATGGGCATCGGTTTATGAAGGCAGAGGGATTTGATTTTAGAGTACTAAGGTTACGTGTATTTAACAATTTACAGTGAAATTCACTTCAATCGCATTTTGAGAACGAACGAATTGCAGACGAAATTGCAGGAAAAATGGCTCAGAAGAAAAATGCACGAGGGCACCTTAAAAAAGGTAGGTATTTCCATTTCTTTCAGGCCTATAGGCTGTAACATAGCATATGAGCAACCTTCACCAGTTCTAAAGGCCTCTGAAAGTTAATACAAATGTATGATTTTCCCACTTGTCGGTTTACACAACTAGCAAGCCTAAAAACAAGCCTCTCGATCCCCCTTAAAATACATTCGTGCTGTTTTTTATGCCCCACTACAATTGGCTAGTCGATTCGATGTAGCTTTTACCATTGTTGCTTCCTTGAAGCCAACTCTTAGACGAGAGGTATGTGTGTGTATGCTGTATCACCGTGGTTGTTATATTATGCAATGCATTATTTTATAAACTGTTAAGCTACGAATTTGCTTTAAAAGATCCCAATGTAATTGGTTACATTAAAACCGTCTGACTTTTTGAATTGAAATAGAATTGTGTATTGCATTGTTGCCTTAATGTTGCGTCCGTAGCAGTTCGCATGTGTAGGGGTAACTTTTGCTGCAGTTCATGGTGGACTGTTAAATTAGTAATAAAGTTACGAGCTCCGCGATTCCAATGCGACACATTCACTCTCAATCAGGTTTGGTGAATGCTCACGTGTCAACTTTGGGCAAACGGGGGAGGGGTTACACGTGGCTGGAATCATCTCGGTTTCAAATGAAGACCCCCGCAGATTAGCTTAAAACAAACAATTAGTCTTACTCTGTCTTACCTCTTCGACGAGAGAGAAAAGAAAATGTCTGCTATTGTAGGCTACTTAAAGGCCACAGTGGGAGGAAGTCTCTGCAGTTTTAACTTTGATCAAATGGTCTGTTATGTAATTAAGTAGCCTAGTGTAACAATCGGACCTGGGTCGATTGTACCGCATGTTGAACCTCTGCGAAATCACCCGAAGAAATCGCCTTTAGAGAAGTAGAAGTTTAGTTGGAAGTTTAGTCTAACTTCTCTTCCGAAGATCACCCCGCCCCCTTCTCCTTGTTGAATGTGGAGCCCCATGCAAAGAGCGTTAACCACGACAATAGCTTACATATGGGATATAGCCTACAACTTAGACTAAGGGCCAATATCGGCGTTCATGTGTATTTAAATAATGTGACACCTACGACCACACCATATATGCTAGGCTACGTTTAATAGTGTTGTCGCCTAGTACCGTTGGCCATGGTGGCCGTCAGGGACACGATGTTCATGTGTTATCGCATGACTTTCAGTGTGTGAAGGCTTAAGGGCAAGGCTACTTTATTGTGGCCCTGTATTCTGGTAACATAAAGCCTAAGCGTAAAGGCTACAATTATCACAGTGCTTCATGTACCTTTACAACAAGAACGTTTTTAACACTGAAAACATCTTGCATTACAAAATGCTGTTTCATTTCAGTGTTGAAGTATGATTGTATCCGATGTTGGTGAGTGATCTAAGTTGTCCTAATGTTTTTGAAAATCTTTCAGAATATTTGCTCTCAACTTTGAAGGTAGGCAATGTTTGTCGAATGCTGAAAATATGACATTATTTGAGTGCTTGCTTGTGTCACAACAAATTACCAAAGTTATTCGAAGTAAGTGTGTGTGTGTGTGTGTGTGTGTGTGTGTGTGTGTGTGTGTGTGTGTGTGTGTGTGTGTGTGTGTGTGTGTGTGTGTGTGTGTGTGTGTGTGTGTGTGTGTGTGTGTGTGTGTGTGTGTGTGTGTCAGTATGCTTTGAAGCTCAGTGACTCCAAGAGCTTGTACCAAACATGAATGAGTTGTTCGTCAGTATAGTAGGCTGAAGGCCTGTTATTATCTAATCAGTAAAATGAGATGACAAAATTACCTTTAACCTTTTAATGCATCTGCTAACACGTGTTTCCAGTGTTAAGAGACTCAGTTGTTCAGAACCAAACCTGACTTTTAAGCTTTTTTAGCAGTTTTTGTATTTGATTTCTAACATAAAAGTCACAAGGGATGGGCTATGAATGCAACCCCCACTACCATCTCACCATATGCTGATAAGATCAGTCACTCATGTGGGGCGTGGAGGAGGGCAGCTCCTCAGGACCATTGACCAATCAATGCTCCCCCTCACAGGTTGGAATGGGAACTGGTGTCTAAACATTGGAAAGGAGAGTAGTGGTTTCACAGTGAGCGCCACACGCCAGGGTCTCCTGAGGAATGTCATTGTTGTCAGCCTCACCTCTGCTGCAGCTGTGCACCCCAGTATGCTGTTGTGTTCATCATCGATATTTAATTGTCCGTAGCTCTCTGCACTTTCAAAGGAATTGTTTAAAATTGTTAGGGGTATTGTATAGTATGAAATGATATGCCTACTTTTAGAGTATAACTGTTAAAGCGCATTTGAGGCTTGATGATGTTCAATCAGGCAATGGAGGGACCTGTTCTTGTACAGATTCCAAATATCAAACCAATAAAAGCGCAGCAAAGTTGAATTCTTGCGAGATCTACATGGACCTCAGTGATTTTCTTTTGATATGTTGTATGCTGCCTCTAAAATCTGATAGTAGAAGAACTGAAGACTAGTTTTAAGGCCAGGCAAGACTAAGCGGATTTTCATACTTTCCGGAAAGTATCTTGACAAACTGGCCTCCTGGCCAGATAAATCTGCCATTTGGAGCGTTACTTTCCGTCAAGGTTAGAATCCCCTCTCCAGAGTGGGAAGGTTGCAATCTACCCTGCTATCAGGGCCTGTCTGGCCGCAAATCGGGTTTGAATCCGCGAATCTGATGACATAATTATCCCACGTGAATGCTGGAAGCTGTCAAGTAGTCACGTACATCTTCCCAATCGCAATAAAAACAAAAAAATGTAAGTCTTCTGTTCTGTTTATGGCTGGCAAACAACGATCTAAGAAGGGCACGTTTTATTCACTGAGTTACCAAAGCAGTCTTCTTTATGGGGACTAATTTACACTGCACTGAATTACACAACTAATATTACTAGATACATATAATAGTGGACATTACACTAGGCAACATGGATCTCATTCATATCTCATCCATTCGAAATCTTAGCAGGATTGAACACATCTTTATTACAGCGTATCAACATAAGAACAGAACATAGCTAAATCTCCGCTTAGCGTGCTAATCACTACTAATAGCACTAGAAGGTAGCCCAAAATGTGGTATTTAATACACACGATCTATCACAGTAGCAACTTCATGAAAACCCTTACTTTCATTAGGTATGCACATAATGCATCACATACAGGTCGAACAATGATGATTTAAGCATAGGAAATGTATAAGGCACAGTATGGTCAACTACTTGGCGACAAACTGAACTGTCACCAACTTAACTAGTTGTAACTTGTCGTCTTCTGCTACGAGTCTTCTTCTCCATTTCCGGTAGCACCCTTCACAGCGCCACCAACAGGCCTTGCATATGTACTACAGCATATTCACCAGTTTCAATGGGTGTGTGTGGCCGTAGAACAGCGCAGCACAGCTTTGTCTGGCCGCGATTGACTAACCCCGACTACGTTCCGGAAAGTATGAAAATCCGCTTAGTCTGGCCTTAGACAAGGCCCCCCCCCACACACACACACACACACACACCCATCTCTCGGGGCACCCTATCAGCAGCTAAGAACAGTGCTTTGGGCATGGCCTGGACTTGTGCCCATTCCATACGAGAGGCTCAATGTATTCTGGCCTGTCAAGTTGGCAGCTCTAAAAATAATCAGTTGGTCAGCTAGGTTCCCGTATCAAGTTTGCTTGCTTTCTCTGTGAACAAAAAGACTGGGGCAGCTGTTGTTGCACATGGGTTCAGGACCGTAACGATACTGGTAACCGTCTCCCCCCTGTCCTGTGCTTCTGACTGCGGTGCAAGGATGGGTGAGCCCAAGGTTGAAGTGACTGAACTGATAGAGGACACAGGTAGATAAGTATGACTGAGGTGGGGAGATGTAGGCTATGTGATGTGTGCTAGGGTTGGAACTACCGAGGCTAAGGTGATATGATCTATTCTTGGTGTGTTCATTGTAGAGAAAATGTTCAGATGCTGATGTAAAGTCTTCAGTGAAAATAATTTTAAATTAACATCAAGGTAATTGCTGACTTATTGACAAGTATTGTCAAGTATTGTCAGAACCAAGGTTGTTGACACCAGCAGGTGGCTTGCGTGTGTGTGTGTGCGGAGTTTGTGTGTGTGCGCGTGCACATGTAGGCTATGTATGGTGACGAGGACACAGACTGAAGTTAAAGGTTTGACCTAGAGATGGTAGCAAGCTCAACACCTGTTCATTCTACTCTAAGCCACTAACTCCCATATAAGAAAATAGTCTTGTCATAACTTCATGTAGAGTGTCAGCAACCCCAAGAATAACTATACACTTTAGCCTTTGCTGTGTGTGTGTGTGTGTGTGAGTGAGAGAGAGAAAAAAAGAATAGCTATACTCTTTAGTCTTGTGCGTGTTACGAGCGCGCAAGAAAGCCAGAGACTGGTTGACTGACCTTGCTTACTTTTATCACAGCTTTGCATTGTTTTGAGTTTGAAGAGAAACTAACTGAGATATTCTGGAGATGGACATTGTGGTGTAATATGGTCATCTCTCTTTGATTGTGGTTTGCATTGAAGTTTGTGTTTGTGTGGCACTCTACCTTCTTATTCCTGTTTTTCACTTGTGTAATTGGGACTGAATGATTTGATTTACTAGGACCAGAGGCCAAGCAGCAGCCGGGGAACAAGAATGGGAAGAAGTCCGATGGAGCTGGGTCCACATCCTTCTTTACCTGGTTCATGGTGTTGGCTCTCCTTGGTGTCTGGACCTCTGTAGCAGTGGTCTACTTTGACTTGGTTGACTATCAGGGTGTCATTGGTAAGTTTGGCCCTTAATTATAGACCTATTAGTGATCGTTTTGGTATGGCTGTGTTTGAGCTCAACAACAATGTATCTCAAGTGTTTGGATGTGAATTTCCTATTCTGTGTAAGATATCAATCCAGCCCATGACTGTCTCTCTTTAATTGAATTGTAATTTTGTTTTGTAATCTTTGGTTAATCTTGCATGCAGCCAAGGCAAAGGACTTGCACCATAATCTTTCAGAGGGTTTGAAAGGTATGATGATTGTCCGAACAATCAAATCCATTATCATAATTCCCACACTTTCATACCACCACCCTTTGGGGGGAAAATCGAGTATGGACTCACACACTGTAGAATGCACTCGTCTATTTGGATTTTCACTTTATTAAGGTGATCTATGCAGTTCTGTCTCTGCGGCAGCTAAATTTCATACCTCCCAGTCCAAATAAGATTGGGGGCAGTTATTCACAAGGTTTGTCCACCCCTACCTCTATTCCCTTTACAGAAGAAACCAAAAAATGTGGCCAAGATGTTAGACGATAAAAAGGCTACATGTAGCCTGAAAACATTTGTGGTCGAAAGAGATCTAGGAGACACTTAGTGTCCCCATCACAATCAATTGATATTAATATGTATCATTGACTTGGTCAAAGCAGTTGATTATTAATATGTATCATTTACTTGGTCAAAGCTGTTGATATGAATATGTATTATTTACTTGGTCAAATCAGTTGATATTAATATGTATCATTGACTTGGTCAAATCAATTGAATTCATATTTATCATTGCAATTATTTCTCATTTTAAGATTTCAGACATCCCACAAATTTAATCCACCACACACTGAAACTTAGAAACTTCATAAAAATCATGTCACCCAGTGAAATTAAATATGTTCCTGTAGCACTTACATTACAAGCCCATCTCCATCAAAAAAAATGTCTTCAAAATGAAAATATTTGAAGTGATTAGTCAGTCATGTGGTAAGACCCAGGCTAGGCTTGTTTCTATATCAATTGTTCAGTCAGTGTGTGTTCCAATAGTACTGTAATTGTTATTCCACAAAGGCTATATGAATTTCCCTTTAAACCCATTAACCTAATCACATGTGAATGTTTAAGATACTAATCCTTGTTTGAATGCCAAAATGATATTGTCACTTGATGGGATTTTCCAGATTGTTGTCCTTGTGCCATTCTATTGCCTGAGTAGAGCCGCCCTCTGATGCACACAGATGGAAGCTCCCATAAAGTGTACAAGGAAGTTGAAAAAAAACTAAATCCATGTCCAATTACTTCACTAGGCAAACTTGTGTCCTACGATGCTGACGGTGATGGTGACTTTGATGTGGAGGACGCCAAAGTGCTGCTAGGCAAGTTGAATTAACTTTGCATGTTTTTTGCATGACTGATACAGACTTTTGATGACTTCTGTTCCCTGACACTAAGCACAATCCAGATTGGTAGTTGAATGGTGCCTGAGCATGACATGACATGATGGTTCATCCACATGCCATTCTATTATGGGACCAAGTGGATGGGGTGCAACAGTTGAATCGTTAACCCGTAAAACAACACTGGCTGGAGATCATGTCATTGTGCAGTATACAAAATATCCCCTTGCAAGATGTTTTAGCATTATTGCATACACGTATGGCAGGAGTATGACAAGAATTGAACCCAAAGGAATAAGTAGCAATGTTTTGCATGTTCCCTTACTCCTTATCCTCATAATTTGGCCTATTATCCTTATTAGGCAGCAATCATTTCCTTTTTCTTGTAACATTACTTAAAAATGCTGCTCCTGTACTGTTTTTCCCATCTCTCTTTCTCTCTCTTTCTCCCTCTCTCTCTCTCCCTCTTACCTGTTCTTCCTCCTTTTCCTGTTTTTCCTCTGCGTGTGTGTGTGTGCGCGTGTGCGTGTGTGTATGTATGTGCGTGTGTGCATAGGGCTGACCAAAGATGGCAGCAAAGAAAACTCAGACTCCCTCGAGGAGGTCCTCGATATTTTAGCGGAGGAAGGCTCTGATTGGTTTCAAGGCTTCTTCACCCTCCTTTATGATGTAATGAGTCCCTTTGAGCCCGTAGAGGACGAGGAGGCTGAGGCGGCGGCGGAGGATGCTGCTGCTGGCGCGTCACAGACTGAAGGGGTTCAGGGCCAAAAAACATGTGTCATTTTAGGCCTTCAAAATCAGTGACCGCATCCTTGATGTTTCCTTTTTCAACGATCAGGACAGTAATGCTTAAAAGTGCAAGAGGCATCTACTTTTAAGTTGCATAATGAACATATTTGAAGGGAACAAAGAACTTAGAGTACGATTCCCCAAAAAGACTCGACGACAATGCCATTTTGTTTTTTGCACAGTGTGTGAAATAATCCTATCCTCCTTCCTTTTTTGTAACGGCTGCAATTCTTTTGCACACATTTCTTTCCATAGTCAAGACGAGATTTTTTTTGTAGAATGGATAACCAATGCACCACATCTCACTGCTATGTCATGTTTCCCAAAACACTTTCTTTAGAGAATGCTGAAATCAATATATATATATATATATATATATATATATATATATATTTGTTTCAGTTGTTCAGGTACACACATTAATGCTTCCCTCATCTGTGTTGAGTCAGTATGAACTGTCTTTTTTATATTTAGCCATACCATCTAGCTTGGTGCCAGTTCAGAATTGAATACTAAAAAAAAAGGAAATGGACAGTACCAGTGCTATATGAAAGGAGTGTAGTTGGAAATGGTTGTTCATAATAGTTCCAATAGAGATCTGGAGTATTTCATTTCTTGGCATTTTCACCAGATCCTCTCTAGTTGTGATCAGCACATCGTGAATGGGATAAAGCTAATTGTTAGTGTGATGACTTGGAAGAGACCAGTTGCAAGAAATGAAATGTATCTTCTGAACATGAAACCTCTCCCAATGCAAAGTCTTCTCCTGAACCCCAGATCTCTGTAACGGTCAACAGCGGCTCTTAGTCACCTGCAATGAAAACACCACATTCTTGGTTAAAGTAAATATTTGTTTGTGTGTATGTGTGTCTACATATGATCTTGAACAGAAATGAGCAGACGTTTTTAGCATGCGTGACGACTTCGTGTCTTCCATCTTCAGGTAAATCTGGGTTGTAATGGGAGGTTTCTCCAAAGGTGAAAGGAACTGATAGGGGCCCTTTCTCTTGTGAGCTTTTCACTTGCTCATTAGTCCTTACACAAAGGCAGGCTGAGATTGTACCTCTTGTGATGCTAAGAAGAGATGGTCCCGTCCCGTCCCCCTGTTTGTTTGAAATGTCTTTGTGCAGGCATGCTGGCAAAATGTGTTTATTCAGTTACACTCCGGTCTATTGAAACGGTTTAAGTTTATTTATTCAGTACTTTAGTTGGACATGGAGTTGCACAATTGAAAGGTAAATTAGTTTGTTCAGTTGTCTTGTTTATTTAAATTCGGTATTGTGTTTTATCTTGCTTGAATGCTGTCATAACCTTTCTAAGACTAAGCAGAGGTTCTAGCCTTAGGGAATGGAACATTTCAGAGACCCTTGGGATATTTTTCAAGCAAAAGCAATTAGGGATCCAAATCTGGTTCTTGTAATTCTGGTTCTTTTTCTTTTAGAACATTATTGTTAAGACAGTCTACCCAAAATACAAGGTAGATTACAGCTGGAATTGTAGGCTGTAGGGCAGAACTTTGCTTAAAGTCTGTAACTTCTGCTTGCTCGGGAGTTGAACATGAAATTGTGCAAAGCTTATATTAGCTGAATACTTGGATAACCATCCCAAGGCCTCTTTTTGGCAAGTACATAACCAAACCAATATTCCTTATTTAAAAGGTATAGTCTGTAAATCTCTAAAAAGGTTGTTGATATTTCTGTACAACAGGCAATAAAATTCTGCCCATCTCCTCTTTGCTCCTGAAGCAATGTGCTGATTGGCTGAGCCACGTTTTCCCCATTTCTAGAGCCAGAATTGTAAAGCAACACCTGAGCTTTCTTTTCTGTGGATGAACACCCAAGCAGACACACATTTCTAGAGTCAGAATTGTATAGCAGCACCTGAGCTTTTCTTTGTAATGATGTTTTCAGAATGAACTGAAGGAAGAGTCCAAAGTTTACATATCAGAACATACTTGGTGGCCCCTTGCTATGTTTACCCATTGTTTACATATGCATCAGTAACGTGTTAATTTATTTATTTGATAATCAATAAATAGAATAGAAGCACTTTGTATCTAGAGTAACTAATTGTATTTCAAAACCAGGTCTCCTAAGTACATCATGTAACTTGTCAAGGTTAAGGTTTGACAATGGGTTTAGTCTGCAATGGGCTCTGTAAACCAGAGACAATTTCATTGTTTTGGCTCTAGAAATTAGATTGGATTCATTTCAAATTATTGAGGCATGTATGTTTTAAGTCATTGTATTCATAGTGGTCTGAGCTCTCAAAACTGTCAACGATTATCTTTTCACTATTAGATGAACCAGGAAACATAGCCAAGAAACAAGGCAAACAAGGTACCTTTGCTGCATATGCTCTGGAAGTGGTTTTCAGAACTTAATGTTTTTCAGTGGCTTACTACTTTGAAGGTTGAGATTGCCAAACTAAGGTTTGCTCCAGTTGGTGTGCACTAGCTGCATGATGTAGAGTTGGCTGGGCTTTTGAATTTCTTGACATAATTCTCTTTGTGTTGCCATAATCCTAACAGTATTCAAATTAACAATGACTTTGGTTTATTTTGAAGTTTCATGTCATGGGCAACTTTTGATTGACACTGGGATTACCGGTCTGTCATGTCCTAACAACTGACCCAAACTTTGAACTTTTGGTAATTCATCAAATGTCAGCTTTTGTGAATTCGTAGTGGGTATTTCAGAAGGTATATAATAGAGGTTTGGGGAAAATTCTCAAGAATGTATTGTTAGATTTCTGTCTAACAATGTGGAAGATGGAAGCTAGGTTAGTCCTGAGCTGTTGCTGCTGATGGTAATGCTAAAGTTTGCCATGTAGGTCCTGTTGGTAGGTCACTATCTATATTTCAAAGGTAGATTTTTGATTTCTTTACGTTTCGGGGCTAGGTTTAGAGTATACATTAGAGGTTGAACAAGGTTGTGTTAATGCAATATCTTAGCCAACTGACGGGCATATTCTAAATATCTGAAAAGATATGAATAGAAATGGCTAGAATTGCCATGCATTGTGTGATTGATTTTGAATTTGGTGGAGTGCATAACGTGTATCTTTTGGTGAACTAAAATCAAAATGACGCTAAGTGATTTCAGTTAACTAAACTCTAATGATGCCGAGTGATTTTGAGTTGCTTGTGTGGTGTAAATCTCACACTTTCAGTGTTCTTGGTTCTTGCACCCTCCAGACCACTCTATGGCCAAAGACGTGGGAACAAGATTGAGAGAGGCTCTGAAAATGCAGCTGACGCTCATCCATGAGCGTGTAGAGGCCAAAAAGATAGCCAAGATGGCACTCGCTGAGGTTAGAAACATCCTAGCCAAGGAGCAAGAGGAGAAGTTAATGGACCAGAAGACAGACGAGGCACAGGCTAAGGCCTGGGAGAGAATGGAGGCCCGTTTAAAGGAGTCAGACGTGAGGGTAGAGAGGGAGAAGGAGAAGGATAGGGAGGACCTGACAGAGAGAGAAGAGGTGACAAAGCCAATCAAAGAAGATGATGAGGGAAGAGAGAAGAAAATATCTGTGCCAAAAGGGGAATTGGATGGGAAGAGTGTAGAGATGGAAGCAAAAACTGTCAAAAGTAAGGGCCATTCAAAGTCCAGAAAGAAGCCAAGCAAGTCCTTTGTTTAGGAGATAAGTTCCTGGTGGATCGGCGCTATGATGTGCTGGAGCAATCTAGGAATATCTTGAGGAAAAGTAGGAAGAAATCACTCCCAAAGGAATGTGCCGATGTCTGTCGGCATAGGGAGAAATTAAGTGTACAGGAAATCCAATGATCAGATTTGATTGTTTTTAGTTAGGTTTTTTGAAGTTCTTATTTTTGTTTTCCCAACATTGTCAATCTTTCAGGTCCTTAACGATTAGCACAAATATCCATCATCTTCACTCCTGTTTTTACTTGACATTTGAGTCTCACTTAACTACATCAATCACTATATAAGGATAAGAATTCTGTCGAGCGTTAATAAACCTGATTAAATCTGGATGCGAAAAATGCTGTCGTACTGATAACTGTAGTAATAATGCATTGTGGTATCCAACAGCAGAAAACTAGCTATGAATACATTTTGTGTGTGTGTGTGTGTGTGTGTGTGTGTGTACGACTGGAACCAGAATTTCCTGTCAACTTTCCTTTCCTTCACATGCACACATTTAAGGCACTCCCTCTTTACAATACAACTCACACAAGAACAAAAGTGAATCAAGTCTCTCTTAGGGGTCCAAGGTTGAAGATACGGGTGGACCCTTTGTTCATGTTGTTCATTAAAGTTGCAGTTGCAAAAGTTGTGCAGGTGTCTTGGTAATATTACTGTGTTGGGTTTTGCTATTTTAGATTGATTATTTGGGGGGGGGGGGGGGGTGTAGGAGGCAATAAACCTGCCTTTGCCAATAATTTCTTAATTGTTAGGAAAAAAAGTAAAGTGAACTGATCAACTAATACGTAATGTGTAAGTGTAAGCCACATGTTTCATCTCCACATCAAGTTGAGAAGATTTCCTTTAGATTTTTGTCATATAACTGGTTGGACACCCTTAAAAGATGTTTAAAAGACTACATTTTAACATTCAAGTTAACCTTCACACCCACCTATGTAACACTTAGGATTGAAAGATAGACTTACTGCCGTGGTGGAGCCAGCTAAGGAAGAGGCACCCGCCGCACCTGTGGAACAAGGTATGTCACTCAAATATGAAGGCAGAATCTAAAACCCAGCTAACATGAATACATCCTCAAATCCAACACATGTAGTATAAAAATGAACTGGATGCACACATTAATTCTGAACTGTGAGTAGTTTGGCAAGGTTAGATGTTATGGATGTTGAAAGGTGCAAATGCAGAGTGCATATATGATGCTGAATATTCCACAAATTAGGGATTCAATTCCAGTTTCATTCCATTTGCTTAAGGTATTGTGGAGGGGGCAGGTTGGTTATGTTGGTTCTGATGAGCAATCAAAACAGTGACCGTTACTCCACATTAAGTGCCCTACAATAAGATCTACGGCCTGCTTAGTTGCAGACGTGTTCCATCCATATGTGCAGCAGCTTTAATTATACACAACTGATATGTAGAACAGAAAAGCTAAAGTGTCTAGAAGTCTGCAAGCACAACTACCTTTTAATGCAGCACAAACCTTTGCATCATGTTCTGTCCCATAGCTTTTGACCTGACCTTGGTCTTTCATGGTGATTGCTCCACATGCTATCCTCAGCCCTTATCTAGTTTATTATTAACTATGTACATGCAGATAGTGTGTAGAATGTGTGCACCTGTGATGCAGAATCAGTTTCCCTGTATCTGAGACTTGAAACATTAGTGAGCCCCACATCCGCCATGCAGATAAGCTGGTCTTTCAACATAGCGAAGGTTGTGCAAGCATCGCTATATGTTCCCACATCTATCTGGCCCTGTTGGGAAATACATGCAGTCTCCTGCCCCCTTCTGGTGTGCACTGCAGTAGCAGGTCTTTGTTCCTGGTAAAGTATTATACTTCAGCATTTATGCAAAAACTCCCTCTCCTTACCAATAGAGCCAGAGCCGGAACCTGTTGAGGAGGAGGAGGAGGCAGCAGAAGAGGAGGCTGTTCCCCCTCCAGAAGGTGAGTGGGCAGTCTGTTAGTGCTGTAGAAGAACATGTTTAATGACTTCTTTTTCTTTTTCTGTGTGAAGCTCATTTATTGATGTAGGTTGTGTGCTATTTGGCATAGCTGCCTAGATTAAAGCTGTATCTATCATGTTGTCAAACTCAAAAAAGGTCTTGATAATGATACGTTGAGCGGGTTTTAGGTTTGTGTCTTGTTTGGTAACAAGCAATTAACCTTTTAAAATGTTTACCAAACCAAAGAAGATGACAGAATAAGAGTTGCAGATTGGCTTATTGTTAGATATTGTATGTCCCCTATATTTGAAATAGCATGGCATTTATTAATCCAGCTGGTGGAAAAACCAACCTCTGGACTGATCAAGCCAGACTCATTGTGTACTCTGGGAATTGATCCCAGCCGTAGAAGTCGTCAAATGGGATGTCTAATGGTTGAAGAGAGATTTTTGATTGACTTATTTTCAACACAATTAAAAACATTGTCATATTCTTCAACTAATATACCTATTTTTTGTATTAATTAAAACTGCTGTTTAAATAAAAAAATCTTAAGATTCATAAAATCCTCTAGATGGTTATACAATTTCATTCAATGAGTTAAGATTATTCGCCATTTTAAGTTGTGGCTTCAAATCTTTGACGGTTGACATTTTTGACTAATTATAGAGCCAGAGGTTCTGGAGGAGCCTGAGCAAGAAGTTGTAGAGGTGCCAGAAGTTGTGGAAGAGGTGGCTGTGGAGCTAGAAGAGGAGCCTGAAATTATTGAAGAGGAAGTAGAGGTTCCAGAGGAGGAACCCGAGGTCCTGGAGGAGGAACAAGAGCTTGCAGAAGAAGAGCTGGAAGTAGAGGCTGCTCCTGAAGTGGAGGCTGAGGCCGTCACCACAGAAGAAGTTGTTGAGGAGCCAGTGGAGGAACCAGTTGCAGATGCAGCAGCCACAGAGGAAGCTGTTGAAGAACCCCAAGAGGAAGAGGCTTCTCCGGAGGAGGAGGCTGTCCCAGAAGAGGAAGAGGCTGTCGCAGTTGAGGAAGAGGCTGTCGCAGTTGAGGAAGAGGCTGTCGCAGTTGAGGAAGAGGCTGTCGCAGTTGAGGAAGAGGCTGCCGCAGTAGAGGAAGAGGCTGCTTCTGAGGAAGAGGCTGCCCCAGAAGAGGAAGAAGCTGTCGCAGTAGAGGAGGAGGCTGCCCCAGAAGAGGCAGAGGCTGTCGCAGTAGAGGCAGAGGCTGTCGCAGTTGAGGAAGAGGCTGTCGCCGTAGAGGAGAAGGTCGTCCCAGTTGAAGAAGAGGCTGCTGCTGTGGAGGAGGAGGAGGCTGCAGCAGATGAGACCATTGAACAAGCTGAACCTCTAGAAGAGGCTGTTGAGGAGGAAGCACCTCTAGAAGAGGCTGTTGAGGAGGAAGCACCTGTAGAAGAGGCTGTTGAGGAGGCAGCACCTGTAGAGGAGGCTGTTGAGGAGGTAGCACCTGTAGAAGATGACGTCGAAGAGTTTGTTGGTGAAGAGCTTTCGGAAGAAGAGGCAGAGGCCGACCAATCAGGTTAGATTAACTCCTATTTGTTTTGGATTGTGAAATCTAAATGTCTTATATATTTTTGAAAAGTGCAAAGCAGATTGTTATCTTTTATATGACTGTCCTCATTCCTAAGGCAATCTGTGTATTTTGCAGAGGACACAATAGAAGAGATGGCCCAAGATGAAGCCTTGGTGCCAGAATCTGAACCTGCAGAGGAAGCAGGTTGGCATAATACACACGCACACGCACGCATGTATCGCAAGATGGGAGTCCTGCAATTTAACCATCAAAACAACAAATAGCCTACACCCCTATTAATTAATTGATTCCATGTTAAAAAATTGAAAAATATTTATAAAAGTATTATCCAAGTTACTATTTATTCATACCTTGCAATCTTGCCACTTTTGATCACGTCAATTGAAAGTATAGCCACCTTTCGTTGTTAATCCCCCCCCTGGACTCGAATCGGCATCTGGCATAGAATCCATCAAATGTGCACCCTTTTCCTTGATCTGTTCCTTATGCTGCGATAGCTGAATAACGGTGCAAACCCATGACACCGTTATGAGCGATGCGATTTCTAAACCCCATGCATTTCAACGGGAGCCAATCGATTGTGACGTAGACCACCGTTTTGGGAAACTAGAACACGCCCACTAAAAGCGATGGAAGCGTATTGGTCGCTGTCATGGGTTTGCACCGTAAGGGCCTTTATGAGCTTCACTTTGGGGTCCAGTCCTTTACCTTCTGGGACTTGTCAGTGTTCAAGTAGCATACAAATCTTCATCTGCTTCCAAGGAGTGATATCCATGGCCTCTCACATGCACTGGGTTAAATGCTGAGTGGATGAAACGATAAGGCTGAGGTTAAGATTGATATAGCATCATCCAGGCAGTAGTATTAAGTCACACATGTACAGTACAGCTGCATCAAAACTCGGCCTGAAGAAGGCTTGAACACTAAAAATAAACACCCAAAAATAAATGTCCTAGTAAAAACAGGCAGGATTCAGGAATAAAAAATAATGATTGAAATATGCAAACATAATGAATTGGCACAAGGTGTAGATTGCATTAGAAAAATGCACAATTGCAAACTATGTTACAACTAGTTGTCTGTTTTGGGGTGTGGGTGTAAAAGTGAATTACACTCTGAAACTGTGGAGGTCGCCAAATTGCAAAAAACGTCCTGCATAATGGGGATTTTCTCGGATGCCTGTGTGTCTGAGCCAATGGCCCCTTAAGTCCTTAAGAATTTGACATCCATCTATGGGTTATATATATGACGCATGTGTATCTGTAAATATGGTGGGCATTTCATTGTGCATGGCACTGTACAGAGCATGCTCAATTTATAAAAGAGAAGGCAATATCTTACTACTTTGTGAATCCAGTTGATGTGACTTTGGTTGTTTTCTATTGTAGAGGAGGAGATGGCCGCTGAAGTAGAAGAAGATGTTACAGAAGACGTAATGGGTGGGTGTACTAGGAGTCCTATGCAAGTCTGACTACACATATGTAGTCTGCAGGCTTACACTTCCATACTCAACATGCAGTCTTTAGGCCTACACTTCCATACTCAATATGTAGTCTGTAGGCCTACACTTCCATACTCAGTATGTAGTCTGTAGACCTACACTTCCATACTCAACCAGGGCTGGATGAAATGCCTCCATTTAAAGTAAAGTCAAGTAATATTTAAGCACTACACAGAAAATGCATAAATGTTTCTATTCTTTACCCAAGATCTTCTGAATTTGATACTGACTTGACTGAATGTAACTACGTTTTTAAAATGCTGTTTCTTTCCATAGAGGAGTTTGAGCAGCCAGAGGAACAGATTGAAGATGAGCCCTCAGGTACAGTCACCCGTTTGAAAGTGTTGCATGGAGAAGTTTGTTCTGTTCTGTGTGGCATAGATATACCTGTGCCACTCTAGGAGTGGGCTGGTTCCTGGCTGGTTGTGCTTGGCCTTGGAGAGTTTTAGAGAGGAGGTCTCCTCAGAAGCCCTGAGTTGCTTAACTGCCTTGAATCATTACAGTTCACCTGTACAAAAAAACAATAGTTTTTTAATGTTTCTTCAGATTCTTTGTCCATGTTTTGCAGTATGAAAATCTGGTGGATAAGTGGTTCTTTTCTGTCTGAGTTTGGATATTGATAGTCGTACAGGCTGAATCCTGAGCTACACAGGCTTAATGTTAGCTAGCTATTTGTGTTTTTTAAGTCACTTTTGAAATATGTCTGTTTAGAACTCTTGGAACTCTTGTGAGGTCATTCTAAGCATGACTGTGTCACTGTTCTGAACCCTCTCTCTCTCTGCTATAGCTGTGGTTGTAAGGCTCCTGCAAAACCATGTGGCGTCGTAGCATTCATTTTTTTAGATTTGCAATGTCAACTAAAACAATCTGAAATAGTAGCTGGCAGCAAGCATGAATGTGACTTGATATGTTATGTGTTTGTGTGTAGAAACGTAAAGCTGGGGTTCCTGCTGAGGGGCGGAGGGCGTGAGGACCTGTCCACATCACATTCCACTGAACCTGAGCAGAGCAGCTGCCCATTCCCATCCCACCATCAACACAACAAGTGGAGGAGCAAGAGGAGTGCTGTTAAATGTTCTTGGATAAATAATTTCTATTCTGTTTTAGGGGGTGGCATTTGTTTTTTGGATACTTCACAATTCTTTGAGGGTTTTTTGTTTTATATTTCATTAGTTTTCTTTGGTTTTGTTTAGTTTGCTGTTTCCTAACATGTTTTTTTTTTCCAAGGAACTTTCACCGATACTGTAGTTAAGCAACATTCCCTTCAGACAGTTTTTTGTATTTTTGATGGTAGAACGTTTTTCTGTTTTCTTTCCTGTGTATACGGCAGAGGTACATGTCGCTTTGCTCTTTCTGTTCTTCACATTATCACCCAAATGAGCCAAGTCTCACTTTGGAATGTTAAACCAAGGTTTGTCCGTTTAATGTGAAGCTACTATGCAAAGCTGCACTGATCTTCAGCAGTGATGTTTTTGTATTACCAGTATGTACTGAGTCTACACTTCATGTTGATGCATATCAAAGGCATGTTTATGCTGGCAGGTAAACTTGGATGTTTCTTCAGGTTTTCTGTGTATGAGGGTGTATGTACTGGTTTGTGTACAAGAGTGTAAGCATAATATTTTGCTGAACAATCATTTCTGAGGCATAAGTGTGTGTATGTGTGTGTGTGTGTGTGTATGTATGGGTTGGAGAGTAAGACCCCCTTTTTTCTGTGATTTGAGTCTCATTTTTTTCACCACCCCTCTAGATCCTTCTACAGCCTTTTTCAATTCTGGTTGTTTGATGTACATACTGAAAAAACTGAACACGGCTATTTCTTGTTGAATGTGCTCTTTCCTATGCTAAGCTATTACATTGGCTATCAAAGAGCCCATTATCTGTTTGTTACCTCTTTATCTGTTCTCACTCAATTGACCTTTATCTCTCATGACATGTTGAATATACCACTGCTCTGACTTAGGGTGAGGATGGATATAGAGACCCAACTGTACCTCTTACATGGTGGGCCTGTTCAAGGCCATGCTTTTGTGCTTTGGAGCCACACACTCGACTACCCCCAACTGTCTGAGTTTGATCCCAACTCTGGATGAGAGAGTGAGAGAGAGATATGTGGTTCTCATGGGACGTCTGTATGGTTATGGGCTTATGTTGAAGTTGACCATTTTAATGGGCTACCTAGGTTTGCATTCAGGAGTGACCATCTATGTAAGATCAATATAGCCATCTTGTGTAAACTATCTAACAGTAAGACCGTGAGTTGACAACATGAATGTTCCCTCTCGACTGTGTTGTAAACACCCTCCGTGTACAGCAGTGTTGAATTCATTTGTCTTGTGTATGTTAGTTTTGGTACTGCATGTTTGCTTTCCTTTAAGAAAAATGGAATTACAAGACCTCCAAAAAGAGGTGCTGTAAAGATGTAGAAGAGAATGTCAGCTCAGTTGCTCTTAAATCTCTACAAAAGTAGAAATCCACTTATGTGTTCTGTGTTTTTTTTTTTATTTTCAGCATCAGGTGTGTTTTAAGTTCACACCAGGCTACTTGGAGGGACTAATGTTATATTGACCTAAAACTCATTTGGTTAGTGTCTGCTAGCCACTGAAGTGTGTTTGCTGTGGTTTCAGGCGTGATCTCCGCTCATGTGTTAGCATTCTGTCTACATTGGGTTTGGATGGGGCCTACCAGAATACATGATGTCTGTGTGATAGACACATGGAACTACTGCATTGCAAAATCTCTTCCAAGGAATAAACAGTTGATTCATAACAGAAGATAAGATTTTAACAATTTTTAGGAATTTTCAGTTTTTCTATTGCAATAGAACATTTTCTATTCAACACTTTTAAAAGTCTGTGAATTTTTAACGTGGTGTTTCATTTTACATACGACAAAGAAAGATGGGTCTGTTTTAGATTTTTAAACTTGGGGAAAACATTTTCCTTTTAATTGTATAAAAAAAGTGTTAATTTTTCAAAGCCATATGTGAAAAGGTGGTGTTTAGCAGAGTAGAATGGATGATGCTACAAGGGAAACCCATTACACAACTAGCAATAACATAGTCTCCCGCGGACGTAATCTTTATTGCAGCCATATTTGAACAGGAGTCTTACTCAATAAGCTCCCCATTTCCCTGTGTCAGAGGTTTACATAGAATCCTGCTGTATAGGCTGACCAATTTTAAGTTATTGTGAATTTTACACATTTGTCACAATTGTAAATTTCTGTTTAAGTACTGCAATAAAGGTTTGGGACAACAGTGTTCTTATTGTGCTGTGTTACTGACTTATTTTATAAGTGACTTTTTCAAAAAAGATTCTCATGAAGTGTATGAAGAAACCTTATTGATAAGTCTCTTTTTGCACATTCTGCTTAACTATTGTGCTGTTACTGCCTGTGCACACTTTTGTGATGCATGTTATTGGAGTCAAAAAGTACACTGGAAAAGGATTCTGTCTTCGGAGTACCATGCCATCAATGGGGGTTTTGGGTTAACTTTTGTGATGGGATCAATTCTCATTCAGATGTGACAGTATGACGGTTTGTCTTTTTAGTAGAATAATGTATGAAATATATAGAAACGAAAACAGATGGTTGTAATAGTTTGTAGATAGTTGTAACAAATGCACTGGTGGTGCATGAAATAGAACACACTTGGTGTTGGAATTAGGCTTGAGGTAAAGGTGTTGAGTTGAAGCATCCAGCAGAGGTCGCTGTTAGCCTGTGAAGAAAACCTACGAATTTGGTACATTCGGTTTTGAGTTGTTAAAAGCCAAATGCATACGATATCCCTGGTTATTTCCTTAATCATTTCACTCTAATTTCAGATTCCCAGTGTTTTAAATCAAACTGAATTGGTGCTAATGTTGTCCTAGATAGTGTAGTGTGTACAGGTTCAACAGATAAGTGCCAACCGGTTTCTGAGTTTCTGCTGGCTGTCAACACATTCAAAGCCAAACTGGTCCATTTGTCCAATAAACAACGTCTGAGAGTATCAAATTCATTGCGCTAATGTTTGTGGCAGAAAAGGGGAGGTATCGGATGTTAAATAGGTTCTTGCAAACAGATAATAATGTGAGAGTGAATAATGTCCTCAAACTGAAAACAGCGGGGTGATATTACAAAATGAATAGTACTTCTGAAGACACTTTACATGGTTAAAAGTTGTCCTTTGTTTACAGCCTCCTTATTTTTTTGGGAAACTTGCATTCCTGCACAATAATTGTTTGGGATATTTGAAAACGGGAAGATGGTTATCCACGTGGACACTCAGCTTGGGCTTGCTGTGGCGAGCCTCCATGCCTTCTGCAGGAGGAGCAGCAAGACCACTCACTGCTCTGCTGTGTCCCTTTCAGTGATAGCACACATCCCCCAACCTCCATTACTCATCCATGGCTAGTGTGGGAGACATGGAAGGGGGCCTGAGTGCTGCTCTGTGTGTTTGTGTGTGTGTGTGTGTGTGTGTGTGTGTGGGGGGGGGGGGGGGGGGGGGTGGGGGGTGGGGGGGGGGGGTGGTGGGGATGTGTGTTTGTGTGGGGGTGCTCTTTTGTCCTGGGCAGTGATGCGGCTAATCTGAAGACCTGTGATGGACGTCTCAGGCAGCATGTGGGCTACCGGACCCCACCTCCCTGCTCAGCTCAGCCCAGCTCAGAGTGGAGTGGGGGATGGGGACAGAGATGGCGTGAGAGGGCGGAAAGGGGGATGGGAGCAGAGAGAGGAGGAGAGAAGAAGGGGGAGGGGGAAGGTCATTAGTCAACGGTGGGGGGAGATAAAGGAGGCAGCAGGATGCAGTGCAACACTTTACAGCCCCTCTGGCTTACTCCATTGTCCTCTCCTGGCCTCAAAGACTGAGGATTCACTGTTAAGTTTATAATCTTTTTGGTGCTTCCAGCTTTTGTCACGCGCTTGCAAATGCTAAGTGCGGGTGCTGGGCAGGTTGGGAGAAGACTGTGGGATTGTAATGAGCAGTTGTTTCTGCGTATGTTTGTGAAATTGAGTGTCTGTGTGTGTGAGACTTCTCAGGAATGTTCTTTTGTTTTCATATTCTAATGTTTGTAGCCCCATTCAGCCTCTCTGTCTGAATCTGGGTTTCTCCCATTGCCAGACAGAGACGATACTAGGCCAGGGAAGCATAGACAGCTAAGTCCAACTAATTCCTGTGACTGAATGGTGTGGTCACTGCAGAAGGCTGACTGGAGCCAGCATCTTCACAGCGCTTTGGATCCAGAGCAGAGCAGCACTGCAGGCTGTGAGTGGCCATGAGGGATCCATGAGGGGTCCACTGAGTTGCCAAGAGGGGTCCAGATCCATGAGGGGTCCAGATCCACTCTCCCTGGAAGGGACTGTCGTCTCTTCAGGATGACAGAGGGAAAAGAGCAAAAGAAGGCCGATATGTCCAGACCCTGTGCAGGGCTGACTCCAGTAGAGGAACAGGTCTTGTGAGTAAGACCAACAGTCTGGAGAGAGACCATTAGCAGACAAACAATGGCCAAAAACCACATGCAGAACATTTACCCAGTTCAAACAACAGAACAGTCATGTATGTCCCTGACTACAATACAAAAATACATTTTTTCTTTATCAATTATGTATGTTTCTCCCAATATAAATTATATTATGGTTTATTATATTTCAAAATCTGTGGTTGAGTTCACACTTCTTTTTTTCAAAATGGGGTAATTTCAGGTTCCAATTTGTATTTCAGCTAGATATGATCCCAAACTATAGAAAGGCTGAATCTACCAGTCCGTCTATCTCTAAAGGGATGATCATCAAAGACAACTGAAATATTAGCATGACTCCCACCCAAGGGAAGCCTGGCCTGCCTGGGCTAATTTCCTAAAATACAAAAAATGAAATACAAGTATTTCATAATTACTGAATGTTGTATTGTACCATATCCTACTGCGTGTTTGAATACATAAGCCAAATCAGAATGAAGTCATTATTCAATGAGGCGTGTCCCTTAGGATTGCTCTTAATTAGTTTTTTTCTAAGTTCTCCCAGGGGGTTTATACTTATCTGTAACTAATAATTCTTAAACACTCGTTATTAAAAGGATTATTGTGCGACAATCATGTTGTATAAAAGGCTACACAGTAATTAGATTAAACACCCATCCTGCTAAATGTTTCTAAAGGTGCCCTAAGGAATAGCAGCTGCACACATGCCTCTCCTTGTGTGCTTTGGTCTGCTCTCAAGTGGAACATAGTGGCTATCGACAGAAAGAAATGGCCTGTGCTTATTCATGTGCTGCCTCCTGCCCTCAACAGCATCTTTAAGATGGACCAGAAAGAGAGAAAGATTTATGACAGGATCAGTTCTGCATCTGCATTTAGGACTTCTCTAGTGCGCCCAACCCCCAACAACTATATGCTTCACAATCAGAAGCTCAATAGTGGCACAACTAAAGGCGGCTGCTTGCTTCAGCGTTGGGGTTAATTGTTGCGCAAAATTTACTCAGTGCAGTTCATGCTCCCAAAGGTTGCACGTGTTGTCATGAGCCTGCCATTTGCTTGGCAGATAGAAAGCTGTTTCCCTAACAGAAAGTCTGAAGCTTGAAGTTCTTTTCAAACCTTTGCTTGAGTAGCACTGTTAAACTGAGCAGACATGCAGACTACATTTTAGTAATCTCATCACGTAACATTCGTTTTCTAAAAACAATCACATAGTATTGCATGTTTTACTGTGGTAGAAAATACGTTAGCTTAATGCTAACGTATATGGGAAATCCTATAGAGACCGCGCTAGGTATTAGCATCAATTCATTCACGTTAATGTTTTTGTATGAGCCTGACATTTGCTCTGCAGATAGATAACAGGTTCCCTAACAGAAAGTCTGAAGCTTGAAGTTCTTTTCAAACCTTTACTTGGGAAGCACTGTAAAACTGAGTAGACATGCAGAATATTTTAGTAACCTCATCTCCTAACATTCGTTGATAGAATGCAGGCTGCGAGGCTCGCGTAAAGGCTGATTCATGCTTCCTTACGTAAGCGTAAGCGCAAGCGCAAGAGGCCGCGCAAGCCCCTTGCGCGACCCTTGCGCGACTTCTTACGTCTTGCGTGCGTCGGCCCCTTTTTCTAGACTTGCGTCATTTTTTACGTAAGGCCTTACGCGAGCCTCGCAGCCTGCATTCTATCAACGAATGATACGAGATGAGGTTACTAAAATATTCTGCATGTCTACTCAGTTTTACAGTGCTTCCCAAGTAAAGGTTTGAAAAGAACTTCAAGCTTCAGACTTTCTGTTAGGGAACCTGTTATCTATCTGCAGAGCAAATGTCAGGCTCATACAAAAACATTAACGTGAATTACTTGATGCTAATACCTAGCGCGGTGTCTATAGGATTTTCCATATACGTTAGCATTAAGCTAACGTATTTTCTACCACAGTAAAACATGCAATACTATGTGATTGTTTTTAGAAAACGAATGTTACGAGATGAGATTACTCAAATGTAGTCTGCATGTCTGCTCAGTTTAACAGTGCTACCCAAGCAAAGGTTTGAAAAGAACTTCAAGCTTCAGACTTTCTGTTAGGGAAACAGCTTTCTATCTGCCAGGCAAATGGCAGGCTCATGACAACACGCGCAACCTTTGGGAGCATGAACTGCACCGAGTAAATTTTGCGCAACCGTTAACCCCCAACGCTGTAGCAAGCAGCCGCCTTAAGACCTTACGTAAAAAATGACGCAAGTCTAGAAAAAAGGGCCGACGCACGCAAGACGTGAAAAGTCGCGCAAGGGTCGCGCAAGGGGCTTGCGCGGCCTCTTGCGCTTGCGCTTACGTCTCTGAGCATAAATCACCCTTAAAGAGGCACAGGCCAACTTGGGGCATACTTGGCATACTATGATATGACTGGAATGCAACTAAGAATAGAATATACTACTGCAGTAACAGACCTAGCTCAATGGACTACTGCAGATACAGACCTAGTTCAATGGCCTACTGCAGTAACATACCTAACTCAATGGACTACTGAAGTGGCGTATCTAACCCTATTTTGATATATATTTTCAAGAGATTTCGTTAGTTTTAGCTGCTAGCATACCGTAAGTGAATAGCTATTGATCTGTCGTGCTGCTTTAACATGTTCACCTTAAGACCCAAGTAACTGAAAGTTAGACTTTGAGTTAGTGAAAAGCTCTGTTCTTTTTCCAGGGGAGTGGCTACTAATTAGTCAACTAACAATTTCCTTTACTTTCACTTTCAGAGGGCTATGGTTGGAGACATCTCTGTAAATGCCATGATAACCTTGTCCGGGAAGTCCCGCCCCTCTTCTTCCGGCCAATTTCATTTTGCCTCCAAAGTCGTATATGTATATGCCAGGTTGGTGCGGAATTGTAAGGATCCTTGGAGCCAATCACAAACTGGCTATTGGCTACCTGGCGCGCATTGGCGGATTTAAACTAACCACGACTACGTAACAAAATAGTTGTGTTCAACGGGTTTTTCAAAAACCTATAACGAATATCAGTTTTTTCCGTTTACATGAGCACTAGAATAACCAGATAGTCTAACTACAAAACCCGATAATAATCTGTTTTTATAGTGTGCATCTAAACGCCCTCAATGATTCAATTGAAAAAGAGCTGCAAAGTACGTCACCTGTATCGTTGGTCTGACTGGTTAAAGGAGTGTCCAATTACGTGACTGAAGTGGACCGCCATTGCGTAGTTCGCCAGACTAAAGGCTGATTTATGCTCAGAGACGTAAGCGCAAGTGCAAGAGGCCGCGCTAGCCCCTTGCGCGACTTTTCACGTCTTGCGTGCGTCGGCCCCTTTTTCTAGACTTGCGTAATTTTTTACGTAAGGTCTTACGCGAGCCTCGCAGCCTGCATTCTATCAACGAATGTTACGAGATGAGGTTACTAAAATATTCTGCATGTCTACTCAGTTTTACAGTGCTTCCCGAGTAAAGGTTTGAAAAGAACTTCAAGCTTCAGACTTTCTGTTAGGGAACCTGTTATCTATCTGCGGAGCAAATGTCAGGCTCATACAAAAACATTAACGTGAATTAATTGATGCTAATACCTAGCGCGGTCTCTATAGGATTCCCCATATATTTTCTACCACAGTAAAACATGCAATACTATGTGATTGTTTTTAGAAAACGAATGTTACGTGATGAGATTACTAAAATGTAGTCTGCATGTCTGCTCAGTTTAACAGTGCTACTCAAGCAAAGGTTTGAAAAGAACTTCAAGCTTCAGACTTTCTGTTAGGGAAACAGCTTTCTATCTGCCAAGCAAATGGCAGGCTCATGACAACACGCGCAACCTTTGGGAGCATGAACTGCACTGAGTAAATTTTGCGCAACAATTAACCCCAACGCTGAAGCAAACAGCCGCCTTAAAGCTTGGTTTATGCTCAGAGGCGTAAGCGTAAGCGCAAGCACAAGAGGCCGCGCAAGCCCCTTGCGCGACTTTTCACGTCTTGCGTGCGTCGGCCCCTTTTTATAGACTTGCGCCATTTTACGCCAGCCTATTGTTCTGGCGGTGAATTGCTTGGCAACACCCCCAACGCAACACGTAAGCACCTAGCAATTCATGCGCAGAACCAAGCAAGGGCCTTTACTGAGCAAATTAAATGCAGTGAAGGGTCCGTATCAGCCATGTAGATAGGTGTCTTAGTCAACCAAAACTGTATGAAGAAAAGGACGAAACACTCAGGTTGACAGTGCAACTTCGCTCTTTGGTCCCCAAATGTCGGACATCTTCAAAGAATTCCCAGACTTAAATTAAAAAGCATTTCAGCCACTCCTGTTTAAGTCGTTCTGTGTTGTGTAGTCCTTTGAACAAGGCAATATTTACTTAAGCCACTTAACAGTGGAGAACTCAAGTGGCACAATGGCCTCCAGAAAAGGCATCTTCCCAGAGGACCCAGAGTATGAGCCATGTTTACAGTTAGGGTTCTGTGGTTCTCCACAAGCCTGGCACTTCTCCCCTGACAAACTTCACGTCCCAAACTCAGCATACATGCCTGTGAAGTGTCAGTAACCAAAGCCTTACACAATCAAGACAAAATAAACATTCATTTTAAAACTAAGAATTTAACAGGAAGACTATGAGAAAGCGAATCATTTAGAAAATGACTACATGACCCCAAGATGAGAAGTATCCTTTGATTTCCCATTTATTTATTATGGGCAAAGCTCACATCCACGGGACAAAAATAATACAAATCCATGCCGAGCGCACACAAGACCTATGGATTTCACAAGCCACTTCATCAGAAAGTGCCATTAGAAAGGATGTCTGTTAGGGGGTGGGGTGGGCTGAGGTGGGGACCTCCTCTTGTTTCAGGCGTTAGACTCATAATGGCTGCTCACTGGAGCGCACACACAGCCCCTGCCATGTCCTCTTGTCCTGTCGGAGCGTGTTACATCAGCCGCTCCACGGGAGTGATGGTGTTTATGATGACTGGAGTAAACAAGCCTGTCTGCCGGGCCCCACCTCCCTCTCACATTTGGCTCTTTGTTGCCAGCAGTGTCCACAACAGGCACTTTGGATACCATTTTAAAATATTCACTGACACACAGGTAACATAATGCTACTTAGTGACTAACAGCTGAAGGAGATATACTAATCACAGAATACCAATCTTAAGAGCTAACATGTTGGTCCAAATGTCAGCTCTCAACGTCAGCTAAGAAATACAGAAGCTTACAGCATTATAACAGTGACATGACTTATGCAACAAACAGGTTATATTGTCAGCCATTTTGATTTCTGTTTCACCACAGATTGTTAATCTTTGAGCTCATCAGTCAATCAAATTACACCCCTCTCTCCCATGCTTCTGAAGCACTGTGTTTATGGCTCGGGCCAAGCCAGTTTGTTTCCTATTCCTAGAGCCAGGACTGTGTACCAACACCAGAATCTTTCAGCATGAACACTGAAGGGACAGGTAGAGGACCATGAGGAGCAATTTTCTGAATTTGCCAAATACTGTCTGGATTTGTACCTTTAGGGTGAATTTACTCAACAAAAATGAAGTGGTGACGGCAAAGCACCTGTGGGCTTTCATAGTCCTTCACTGATAACTGGCTGAGAAGAGAAAGTGTCATTGCTATGGCAATTCAGCTACCTAGCTTACTAACATTAGCCAACTAGTTCAAGTCCTGTTGACCACGGAAGATGGGCAGCACAATCCTGAGCGGCAGATTCGGTTCTTAAACTTGGTGATCCCAGCTGGCACTGGATGCTAATAACATTAGGTGTACGTGCACCCTCAAATGGGTGTCCTGGCTGTAAACTAAATCTGATTGAATCACACATCAGTGCTGGTGTTAATATTGACATTTGAATGTGTATACAAATTGGTTTAAAGATGGCTCAACACACCATCTTCTGTTTTGTTGCTGACTTGGGGTCAATGCTGACGTCGAGTTGACCGTTTGGGACTTCTCTACATCAAATGGGCAGTGCCAAGGTCTGGCATGCCCTAGCAGATACACATTTAGTCTCTCTTAGGTAATTTTTTTTAGCGACATTATTCTCCTGGACTGTAAATTGCCATTTTACAGATTATAGCCTATATGTAACATAAGCCTAATAACATGTACATTATACCAAGTGTCAGTTCTTTAATTGGATACAGATACCACTCAATCTAGAAGATAGCAAGCTAGGCCTATACAGCATTGTCTAGTAGTGTCCTATCCATCTGTGGAGTCCAGGAAACTCACTATTCAAGTCAATTTGATTTATATAGCAATAAAACAACAAAATAGTCTCAAGGCGCTTTACAGAGCCCAGGGCCTGAACCCCCTTAACATATGTGCTCAACAAATTACAAATCTTGTCTACTGTACAAGAATGACATCGCAATCTTAACTCCAGAGGGCACTTGCCAATGTGCAATAACTACTGAAAACACTCACCACACAAATGCAGAACAGCAGTCTTCAATGTGAACTGATGATTGCATTAATTTGGCAGAGCTGGATAAGGAACACCACAGAAATCACTCATTTTTGGTTTCCTAGGCGAATATCGTGAGTCACTTTTATTAAAAGCATCATTACTACAGTTGGCAGCCATTTACAGATCATCATACATGATGGTTTGAAAACAAAAATGAAACAAAAAAAAACACAAAAAGGAAAGGAAAATTACATTTACAACATTTATGTCTGTAAACTTCAAGGCTAGTTAGAATTGAGGTAATGCTGTTCAGCTTTGTGGCTAAAGTAACAAAAGTCCATTCAATAGATAAAGGTACCTGATTTCATCTCTGTTTCTTAACACCAGTGCATTAACATGGACACAACGAGACAATCTGACTGCAGTCAAATTTGAGTTAATGTTGGATTTCTCCACACTTCCCGATGATTTGAGAGTAAAATTGAACATTCAAAAGCTGCCTTCGTTATTGCTGTCTCCACAGGTTGAGTGTCTCCTCACCCCTGTTGGGATTGTCAGTGTGAGAGACTCAGAACAGTCAGAGTGTAGGCTATGATACGTGAGAACTACATCCCGCTCCTCATAACTCAACAGTACATCGGAAAAAAGTTATTTTTCCAGCAGCAGAAGTTGTTTAATGCCGTTTTTAATTGGATGCCACCAAATCTTAACAAGATACTACATATTGTTACAATGTCAACAGTAGAGAAAAATAACATAAAACAAACAACAAAAGAAAAAAAGCAGCATAGCACTATTTGAAAAATTACTTCCTATAATATTTCAGAGGAAATTTCTCTCATCTAGAAAGCACCACAGTGCTTAAAAACAAATAAACGAAAATAAACTAAAACAAAAACAAGTCACCCTTTTGACATCCGCACAGATCTACTTGTGTGTCTTTTCCCTCGCTATGCTAATGGTTACAGAGACAGCTTATCCATTTATAGCCCTTCTCCCCTCCATTTCAGCACGCCAGTCAACAATAGGAAAAAACGTCCAAATTTCATAATTGTTTGGATAATGAGTTGGCATGTAAACAACTGGACTAACGATTCATCAAAATTCTCTAGCGTCTGAATGGTCAACAAGCCAAGGGGAAAAGTCGAAGGCCAGTTTTTAGTCACTTTTATCCTCTTCTTCAGGAACATCGTCGTCATCATCATCATCGAGACCGTCGTCATCATCATCATCGTCGTCGTCATCATCATCGTCCTCTTCTCCTCCTTCTAGGGAATCCAGTTCCTCCACTGGTCCAGCTCCATCCTCCTCCAGCGCTGATGACTCAGCGGTCTTGTTCTGACTCCCCTCTGAGTCACTGTTCTCCATGGTGGTGTCTGCGGTGCCTGCAGCCGCCGCACTCTTGTCTGGGTCTGGCGTGGGCCGCTTGGTGGCCTCCTTGCTTTCACTGGGGGCTCCCAGGGCTCCATTCATGGCGTTCTGCAGGTCGGCCAGTGAGGCGGGGTTGAAGCCGGGCAGGCCCAGCCCCCCCAGGCCTGGCGGGAGGAACATGGAGGGGTAGAAGAGGCCGGGGGCCATGGTGGACAGCAAGAAGGGGTTGAAGGCCAGTGGGTTGGTGGACATGCCTGCGGTGGCGGCCGCGGCTGCAGCAGCTGCAGCAGCTGCATTCAGTGCTGCCTCTGCATTAGGTTCGGCTGACTCCCCCTCACTGGCTGCACTCCTCTTGTCCTTGGTCTTCCCAGCTTCACCCTCCTCTTCCCCCTCTCCCTTGGCCCCATCACTCTTGTCTGTGTCTCCCGGGTCGTTTCCATTGGAAGGAGATGCGGCAGCAGCAGCGGTGGCCGCTCCAAACAGACTGCTCAGGCTGAACATGTTGGGGAGGCCGCCCATACCAGGCAGCATGAGGGGCAGCATGGCCGAGGCCGAGTGCTTCCCATCTCCAGCCCCAGTCAGCGCCGGAGGGAAGCCCATCAAGCCGGCGGCCAGCTGAAGGTTCTGGAGGTTCTGCAGGCCCTGTAAGCTGGTGAGGTCCATCCCCCCGAACAGGCCGTTCATCAGAAGAGGGTTGACACCGGCAGTGGAGGCGGCCGCTACTGCTGCAGCTTGGGCTGCGGCTGCTGCTGTTGCCTTGGCGATCTCCGATTTGGGTCGTCTGCCTCTGCGGCGAACGCCCTCTTCTCGAACCACCGGACCAGTCAGGAGGCGGTCGAACATGGACTCAGGAAGGAAGCCCTAAAGGGGAGAGCAGTAAGACGATGAGACTTGATATATACATGATAACGTCACGGAAGGATCATGTCTGTGTCCCCACATCAGCAGTTAGGCATACATATATCCATGCATTCAATACAGAGCAACCCCACCCTTTTGGAGCTCCAATAACTTACAGACTGCTTGACGATGTCCGTCCAGTCGGGAGCCACGGCAAACTCCGGGTTCTCCATGAGCCATCGGGGCAAGTCCTTCATAGGGGGAGCCATGGCTCCGCCCATCTTAAAACAAACAAACAAACAAACAAACAAACAAACAAACATTGACTACAGGGATCGCAAACAAACAACGTACGCAAATTCAAAGGAAAAGGAACACAGCATGTGTACATACCTTCCGTCCGTTTCGCTTGTTGACGACTGGTACCCTCTCCTCGCCCGTTAGTGTGTTGATGTCAATCTTGTTGGGGTTCCGGCAGCGGTGCCTCTTTTGCTTAGGTTTTGGAAACTGCGACAGAAGCAGCTCCTCGCTCTTCTACAGGAAACACACAGTTCAAGATCACCACATTAAACGTGAAAAGTCACATATCAACAAAGCTCCATCTTCAATGAAAATGAATAGGCTAGCAAAAAACCCTGACCTAAACATGGATCTCTGTCCATGATTTGCTAAGGCATGTCTGAATACACCTTTGGATTAAGATCAACATGGAAGAGTAATGTGTGTTGACTAGAGGTTCCTGCTGCTTACTGGTACATATCCAGGCATATCCATGGTGTATGTGGGGTGCTGTCGGAGCCACTCCCTCAGGTCCTTGGTGCTGGGGCCACCCTCTGCCTGCTCCCGCCTGGAGCCAGAGCTCTTGTTTCCCGCAGACTGATGGTGCCTGTGGCCCCGTGCTGGAGGGCCACCCCCCTCCACCAGCGCTTTGGTCCGCTCCGTGGCGTTCTAAACCAAACAAAACACAACTCAATACATTTGACTCTTATTCTGTCTTATTTTCGAACACTTTACTATTTACCAACTGAATTTGACATTAGCCTTAAGGCATATTGTTTGGGAATATTAACAAGAATTGCAATTTCAATTTCAATGACATTCTAGTATCGAAAGAAATTACCATATCAAACATTTGTGAAATCAAGATAAGGTAACTAAAATGAGAGTGAAACCCCACTTTATCTCAACATGTCAAGTCAAATGAAAATCAATCAAAACATCACAGAATTTCTCGCAAACCACCCCAAGTCAACCAAAAGACATGGCCCTGTCAGTGCTGTCTGTCAGAGCTAAAGGGTGGGTGTGTGTCCATGGCTCCACTTACAGTGCTCGCTGCAGCCCTCTTGTTCCCCATGAAGAGGAGCTCCAAGCCCTCCACATTTTTCCTGCGGCCCCGTCTGCGGCGTGTGGGCAGTTCTATGTCCAGCAGTGACCCGTTGGCCCGTGGGCGCCCTGGCGTGCCCGCCTGCAGCAGCTCCATCTGGGCCTTCAGGGCGGCCGAGGAAGAGGAGGCCAGGCCTGCAGGGAAGGCTGAGGAAGAGGGGGAGGAGGAGGCTGGGAGGCCGTGCAGCGCTTTAGTCAGGTCCATGGCGTGAGCCTGGTCATCGGTGGCATGAGACTCACGCAGCTGTGCCACCATCTCCATCAGATTACGCCGCTTGGCAGCACGCTCCGCTTCAATCTCCACCTTCCTGCGCCGACGGCGACGCCGCGGGGCTGATAGGTCATCCTGCACAGAGGGGGAAGACATCTCATCATGGAGGGGAACCACATTAAGAACCCAATGAATAGAGCAGGGAGGCAAATACTACAGCAAAAAACGGTAGAATGAATGTGAAGAGGCCATGACAGTGGAGGTGTGAGTGTTTACCTTGTGAACCGCTGGGGACATGGTGAGGTCATCACTACCATTGAAGCTTGTCTGAGCACCCATGGACAGATCTCCCAGGCTCCTCCTCTGTAGAGGACTGTCCGTTGCAACGGAGCCGTAACCAGGCAACAGGCCGGGGAAATCAAAGAGCTGCCTTCTGTTGGAGGGCCATTTGCCTTTTATGACTGCTTCACAGATGTTGTCCATACGGTTGATCATTACACGATCCTACACAAACCAAAATGGACACACAAGATGGTTAAGTGAATGACTCTAGGTTTCTGCACATTCATGGGGACTGCTGAACATACTGTATGTATAGCTTAGTCTGTTGGCTAACCTTGGGCCAGAAAGCAAAGGCAAGGGGGCGGTCAGGGATCATCTGGGCGGGTGTTCCTTCCACATCATCGTCATCTCTAGTCTCATCACGAGCGGTGCTCAGAGAGGCGTTGCTCTCCTCATCAAAGTTCTTCCTGTCAGAGGTCACCCCAGCTGAGAGCGGAAGAGAAAAGAAGAAGCGCAAGTTTAGACCAACAACTATGAGATGTTGCTTAGTTTGACATTTCAGCCTCGCCTTTCTACCTCCAAGTCTTCTGTTGACCAAGTTGGGCCATATCAGTTCCATAAGAAGAGGAGTATTTGTGTTTGGATTGGAAATATCTCGGTATACTGTAAAACCGTCCAAGCCTAGGCTGGGCAATATTGCCTAAATAAATATCAATAATTTTACAGATTTACAGTTTCAAAATACCCCTTTAAAAAGGCAATTCTAATCCAATAAATTGTTTTCAAATTCATCAAATTGCTCGTTGTTGTAACCTAGTTGTCCATTTTGTTTTTGAAACGTTTGTTAGTATGCAAACTGGCGACTTGTGGTGATAATAGTAAGAGATGCTCGTCAGCTCATTGGGCCCAGACCACAGAACTACAGGAGTGAACATTGGGCTCAGACCACAGAACTACAGGAGTGAACAGGAGTGAACATTGGGCCCAGACCACAGAACTACAGGAGTGAACATTGGGCCCAGACCACAGAACTACAGGAGTGAACATTGGGCTCAGACCACAGAACTACAGGAGTGAACATTGGGCTCAGACCATAGAACTACAGGAGTGAACATTGGACTCAGACATCAGAACTACAAGAGTGAACATTGGGCCCAGACCTCAGAACTAAAGGACTGAACAGGAGTGAACATTGGGCCCAGACCTCAGAACTACAGGAGTGAACATTGGGCCCAGACCTCAGAACTACAGGAGTGAACATTGGGCTCAGACCTCAGAACTACAGGACTGAACAGGAGTGAACATTGGGCCCAGACCTCAGAACTACAGGAGTGAACATTGGGCTCAGACCTCAGAACTACACGAGTGAACATTGGGCTCAGACCTCAGAACTACAGGAGTGAACATTGGGCCCAGACCTCAGAACTACAGGAGTGAACATTGGGCTCAGACCTCAGAACTACAGGAGTGAACATTGGGCCCAGACCTCAGAACTACAGGAGTGAACATTGGGCCCAGACCTCAGAACTACAGGAGTGAACATTGGGCTCAGCCCTCAGAACTACAGGAGTGAACTTTAGGCCCAGACCTCAGAACTACAGGACTGAACAGGAGTGAACATTGGGCCCAGACCTCAGAACTACAGGAGTGAACATTGGGCTCAGACCTCAGAACTACAGGAGTGAACATTGGGCCCAGACCTCAGAACTACAGGAGTGAACATTGGGCTCAGACCTCAGAACTACAGGAGTGAACTTTAGGCCCAGACCTCAGAACTACAGGACTGAACAGGAGTGAACATTGGGCCCAGACCTCAGAACTACAGGAGTGAACATTGGGCTCAGACCTCAGAACTACAGGAGTGAACATTGGGCTCAGACCTCAGAACTACACGAGTGAACATTGGGCTCAGACCTCAGAACTACAGGAGTGAACTTTAGGCCCAGACCTCAGAACTACAGGACTGAACAGGAGTGAACATTTGGCCCAGACCTCAGAACTACAGGAGTGAACATTGGGCTCAGACCTCAGAACTACACGAGTGAACATTGGGCTCAGACCTCAGAACTACAGGAGTGAACATTGGGCCCAGACCTCAGAACTACAGGAGTGAACATTGGGCCTAGACCTCAGAACTACAGGAGTGAACATTGGGCTCAGACCTCAGAACTACAGGAGTGAACATTGGGCTCAGACCACAGAACTACAGGAGTGAACAATGCCAGAGATAATACAATAATAGGCATACAAAAATACAAAACTCATGTTCTGCTTAAATATCAGGTGAAAAGATTCAGAGGTATTTACTTAATAATAAGAGATAGGCAAAACAAGGCCAATAATAATAATAATAATAATAAATTATAATAATAATAGAAACTATTTAGAAATAAACCTAAAGTTTATTTTATCTCTATGTACACACACACAAACACTAACATACCTTCTGCCTGAGATGATTTCTCTGATTTGTCATCATCAATTTTCTCCTCTTCCTCCTCCTCCTCCTCCTCCTCCTCCTCCGAGATCTTCTCAGATTTGACTTCTCCCTCGGTCAAGGGTGCCGCTGGGCTTGGCTTCTCTTCAGAGGCAGGCTCTTCTTCTGCAGTCTCTTTTGTGAGGGGCTTCTCTTCCTCACCGTCCTTCTCAGGAGCACTCTTCTCATCTTCCTCTGCCTTTTCCTCTGCCTTCTCAACTGCCATTTCTTCCATTTTCTCTTCCTTCAGCTCTTTTATCTCTTCCTCCTCATTTTCCTCCTTTACCACTTCTTTAGGTGAGGCTGCACTTGATTTCTCGTCCTCCTTCACATCTTCTTGCTCAGAATCACTCTTCTCGGTCTTGCTGGTGGCTGTAATGGGGGCCTCCACCTGCTCGTTGTCCTTGGCTGCCTCCAGCTGCTCATCTTTAGGCAGGCTGGAAGGGGTGTTCTGGTTTGGTGGACTGAGAGAGGGTCCTGGTGCCTTCCCCTGGGAGAAACGTCGGTGAGCTTCTACAAAGCTCAGCTCTGGGTCATTGAGAATGTGGTAGTCTGTGCGGCTGACGCCATGCTTTGAAGCTCCACGCAGCAGGTCCAGGTCATGGTGGCCCTTCTCCCACCAGGCAGGCAGGTCTGAGCTGGGCTGGCACAGGAGCAGCCTCTCCTCAAGCAGGGGATGAGGTAGGACCTGTTCACGGATGCGGCGCAGCAGCTCAATGCGATAAAGTGTGCGTGACGCCCGCTCCTCCGTGATGGGGTCGATGATCAGGGTGGGATCGGCTAGGTCTGGAAGAGAAAAAGCCAAAAGGAGACGAGGAGTCAAGCACTCAAGACACCTCAAGACATCTACAGCTGAGAGGCAAGACATCTAGACAGTTTGTGTATACCTGTGTCAGTTTTGGCCTGCATGCGACATACACGCTTGCACATGGCCACAAAGGAGAAGTAGTATTTTTCCAGACTCTCATCTGTCTTCTTATCAAGGCGGGCGAAGGCGCGGAACTGACTCCAGTCAAAGCGCTGCTGAGGAACATCGTAGACTACACCAAACGTGGACACCACGCGGTAGAAGTCAGCCTCCTCACGACGAGTCCATCTTCAGCGCAAACAGAGGGAAGAAACAGAATGGAAGCAGACAAATGGGTTAGATGAGGAAAGTTGTTTGCTAGTTCATTGAAGACCAGAGTTCTATTAAAAAAAGATTAAAGCTAGATGCAACCCAAATGACCAACATCAGACATGACAAGAACACACAATGCAGAGCAGTAGAACATCTTAAGAAGGCCTACCTCTGCCGTCTCTCCTTGAAGTAAGCTCCAGCGTCACCCGTGATGGCCGCCCCCTCTGGGATGAAGGGCGACCCTTTGGTCATGAACGGGCCACCTTCTGCCAGAAAGCTGCCCACCTCTGGAGCTGCATAGGCTCCTCCCTCACTGGCCACAGCCAGGAGGTCTTCACGGAAGCGGCGTCTGCGGCGGTCAGGTTTGGTGAGGGCCTCTTGCCGGAGCTGTTCCCTCTTGTGTGTGCGCTGGTACGCAGTGATGATCCGGCGGAGCCGAGCAGTCAGAGCTGAGGCAGGGGGCCAGTACAGATTTCCCCCTTTACAGTTCTCCCCTGCTTTCACTATGGACAACACACAATCTTTACAGTTCTCCCCTGCTTTCACTATGGACAACACACAATGACACAATCTTAACAGTTCTACCCTGTTTCACTATGGCCAACACACAAGGGGAGTTAGCATGAATGTGTTATCAATCACACAAACAAGTTAGCCCAGGTCTACATTAGCATGAATATGTTTAGGTATGACAGAGTTAAAGAAAAGCAGTTGTGGTGTTGATGGTGTTTATGGTTGTGGTTGGTTTTGTAGTTACTTTATTAGTCCTCTTTCACGCAACATTGACATTCAAAAACTTCATAAAATCCATGTACTTTTGTAGAGAATAGCATTTCATACCTTCGCTTTCAACATCCATCGCCTCTTCTTTCTCATCAAGAGGTGAGTTGGTAAAATCCTGAAAACACAGAATAAGATAACAGAATAAGATCACAGAATGTACATAACTTCAAAAATCAGGGGAATTCTGAAAATGTCAGTTAAAAACTGTGTTAAAAGCTTACATCCATCTCGTCTTTGAATGCCATTCGCACCGGCTTATACTCAGGGTCTTCATCCTCCCTGATAAAAGGAAACAAACACAAACACAGAGAAAATCAAAGTCCATGACAGGTTCCCACATAATCCCCAATGGCCATAACGAAAGTGGGCTTAGACATTGTTTTCCAAATATGAACATGACCATACTGATAAAAAAATTATACTAATTTAGGTTAGCAATGTAGAGGATTCTGGATTGCTGTTTACTTTCTGATTTAAATTGAAACAATAAAACAAATGTGCAAATGGTGAGTAATTATCCTTTTCATATTGCATTGTAGAAATATCACTGAATATTCAAATTATCTGTTCGGTCATACATTAATATCACTGATGGTCGTCAGTTACACAAAAATCACCAGAAAAAAAATCTAGTGACATACTCATACGCACTAAAGAACACTTAATCCCATTCTCTTTCTTTGTCCCAGTGAGCGAACCTTACCCTTCTACTCCATCTGCCATCATGTCCGCTCCCCTCTGCTCCGCTGCAATAGCCTTGGCGTCAGGCATGCCAACATGCTCTAGGAAGCTCAGACTGGGGTCGGCTCGCATGGAGTTATACTTCTCATAGCCTGCCAGAGACAATAAACAGCCACGGGCGTGAGAGGGGCACAACACGCAGGTAATGACAAATCTCAAAGCACTGTGCACCAGTGTTAAGACAAGTTATAGATGAAAAGATTTGTTTGATAAAAGTTATTACGACAGGTAAAAGAAGGCCTAGTTCAAATCAACATTCAATGTGATTCCAGTTCAAATGATTAGCTTGTGAAGGAGACCCTGGGATGGGGGTTGGCTCACAGTAAGACTGGTATAGAGGGCAAGAGACGCCGTTGAAACTGTCCAAGCAGAAGAGATTTGAGCCTGTGGATCAGGACAGCGCTCGCACGGCGGGGGTAAGGTTGAGTGACAGCCTGGACCCACTGAGAGCTGCGAGCCAGAGATCAGACAACACCTCTACAGACCACCCCCACCCTGGACCCACTGAGAGCGGAGAGCCACTGATGAGACCAGACCTCTACATCCCACCCCACCCTGGACCCACTGAGCGCCAGAGATCAGACAACACCTCTACAGCCCCACCCCCACCCTCCTCAACAGCTCTTTTCTCCACTCCCTGCCAGAACTTCACATTTCAATTAGAATGTATGCAACGACACATTCTTCCTAACTACTTGCATGCCCTGAAACCCACAGTAGTCATGAGGAGGTTTGTGGGTCACCAGTCTTGCCTGTGAAGTCCAGCACCTCTTCCTCCCATAGTCACCACTCAAAGATCAGGCCATCTCCTCCACACATGGAGTTCAGCCCCTTCCCCAATCCCGCCACATTCATGGCAGTCAGTGTTGACACTGGCCAAGATGCCAAGGGGTTCTATTATAGACATATTTATTAGGAAGTGGCTAATATGCTACTACTAATAATAATAATACAACAGCTACTCGGTCAAGAGAATTTGCCCCCATTTTAAACAATTAAAATAACCAGTTGTGACTCATAGGACATTGGAGCAGGCTTGAAGAGGTTTTGGGGTGGGTGCTATAGACTCAAATGTAATCACAGTATTTTCATTTCACTTTGTATTGCCTGTATTATGTCATGGTGTCCTTTATCTTTTATGGTGACTTGTATCATGCAAGTAAGTTACAGAAAGCATTCTTGAACTTTGTTACCTTTGCGAAGGTCCACAATATTTTAATTAAGCAATCCTCATCATAGGTAGCCTGAAGACCTAGCTCGACTACAAGGCCATCAGGATAGGCATAATTCAGCGTTAGATAGCAAGCTAACGTTAGTCATTTAAATTACACTTTTTTGTTTAAATAACTTTAGTCTGTGTTCAGCACACCGTGGCTAGCATGGTATGCTTATCTCTCCTTGAATAGCATGCTGATAATTCCATGCAATTAATGAGCAGAAAAGGGGGTGGGATGAGCATCAGCTCAGGCTCTCAGTCCTGTTCAGAGTGACTGGTGCTTTTAGACAGGGGTAGAAGGATACTGTGGGGCTTAATCCTTGTGCTAGTGTCACCAAGCATGTCTCAGACTTGCCAACTTGTGGAAAAAGGGGTATAAGAGGTCTCCTTATAAAAATCACAAATGAATTAGTGAGGTCAAAATCACTAAATGATGGAACACACTCTCAGTTACTACGATGGTTGCTAAACAAAGGATTTGCAGATTTCCATGGAATCCTGCCCAACTACTGGCCTTGTTTCCCCAGACTCCATGACCTGTGTAGCCTTGGCAGCAATGTTCTAGAACCAAGTGCATCCAATAAGTCCAAAGACAAACAACTAGGCCACTAATCATCTCTGAATTCAACACATTTGATCAAACCTCTTTCTTTCTAGCTTTGTACTATGCTGTGCACCACCTCACAGGAAGAAGAACCCATGACACTTCTATCTAAAGCCATCTTTTTATTCCACTTTAGCCAAATGAGGGAGAGTGGGAGAAGGGCTCCAACTCATTATCACACTGGAAACCAGATATCTTGCTGGATTATGACTGAATGAAAATAAAATAAGGAATAAATAAATGCACACAAGCAAACACTCCATTACACACAATCACTTCATTCTAGAGCAATGTGTGTGTATCAGTATCCCCACTTGTACACAGCATATGAGACGGCGTGTGCCATCCCGGTCATCAACTGTGACAGCAGGAGAACATAAATGTGTGAGGAGGAGGAGGGACTGAGTGGCAGAGACTCACCATGCTTGAAGACGCCGATAAGGATGGATTTATCTGCCTCACTGTTCCACCAATCAGTGGGGACTTCAGCGTGGAAGGGCTGTGGGATCCAAACGTCCAGCTCACTGGAGGGCACAGAAATAATGATGAAACGTTTGAGAGGGCCTTCAGATGGCCACAGGGCTACACACACACACGCTCATCTAGATCAGATTAGGGGGCAGAGCTAATGTCTATCAGCAGACATCTGGGACGGAACTGCTGTCATTAGCACCAGGAGGCTCATCGAGTCTGTACACGGAAGATCTCATTACAGGCTGGGAATGTATGCGTTTGCACTGCCTTCACACACACACACACACACACACACACACACACACACACACACACACACGTGTGGTCTGTTTAGAACTCCAGTAAAAGCCTTCTGATTCATCAATATGGGGAGCACATCTACATTATACATGCATGCACATCTGGGTGAGCCGGAGGGAGGGAGGGAGGGAGGGGGGAGAACAGAGAGGAGGGGGGTGGCAGGAGTGAGTTAGATAAACAGGTGAAGGAATAACATGGCGGATAATGCAGCATGCCTATGGTGTCCACACACGCAGGTGAGAGGATGAGAGAGGCAGAGATATGAATGATGCAAGTGAGAAATGCCAACCTGGATTCTGCTCCCTCCAGGATGCGCTCGGCCTGGTCTCCAATGACTTCCTGTCGGAGGTAGTACAGCATGCGCACCCGCAGCAGGACTCTAGGAACACAGGCAGAGGAAAAGGTTTGCAAAGATAGCAAAAATGCACGAAAGAATAGAAGGAGGAAGAGGTTGAGACAAATGAACAGTGCGACGGGGGGAGGAAGGGTTAAAAAAAAGCAAAAACAAAAGAATGAGTAAGTTGCATGGTGTGTGCCAGCAGCGGTAGCAGCAGCTCTTTGGCATGTGCCACGGCTCATCCATCATGCTGCCAGGTCTGATTAGCCACGCTGGGCTGCCCCTCCTCTCCCCCGCTCTCCTCCTCATGCCTGACAGATGGCGGCCCATAATCACCTCAGTGTGTGCCGCCTTTCACCCGCTTCCAACAGGTCTGCCTGGCACCTGGCCTGGCACATCGCCGCAGCCATTGGCTCTCTCAGGGAGGCCACCCATAAAGTGTGCATGCGCGTACACACACACACAAACCTTTAACAGCTACCACGGACAGCCTTTTCACTTTCATTTCCTCTCCTAAGCATTGCTTCCACCAAGAGGTTGGACTCCGTGGTTAACTGGATGAGCCCGCTGAACACACTTGCAAAACACAGTCGTTGAACACACACGCTAAACAGTCGCTGAACACACTCGCACACACACGCTGAACACACTTGCAAAACACACACGCTGAACACACACACACACACACTCGTTGAACGCACGCGCGCGCACACACACACACACACACACACACACACACACACACACACACAGAACACACACACACACTGAACACACTCGCACACACACAGGAGGCTCAACTAAGCGGAGTGGGTAAAACAGATGGTTGGCGAACTGAAAAAGAAGCTTTCATATTCATCAATCTGTAACATTTTTTTCTATCACTCCATCAACCCCCCTCTGGAAGCACATTAGAGAGCCAGAGGAGGCAAGGGAAGGCAAAGAAAGGGGGGCAGCAAGAAGACTTCTCTCTGCCCCTAAACTGGTTTCAGCCAACATGGCAACAACAGTACTGGTAGCCAGAGCCAAAGAAATTATTTATGACCTGAAATCTAAGAGGCCTCTGCAAAACAAAAGAGGCCATAGTTGATCAAGCAACAGGCCCATAATGGCATACAGGTTTGTCCCCTCCTTTTAAAAACAGAACAATAAAGTCTTAAATAGCCCCTCTGGACTATGCCATGAAAATTATAATAGCCCATGTACAAAGCTTTGTGGCTACCTAAACATTTCTTTAATTTCAAAACAAAACACAAGGTTACTTAAGTATCCATTTTTCAAAGTGACCATTTGGAAGAAGTTGATAATATTTGTCTATTTTTTATATATACACTAAATATGTAACGTATTAATATTGGTGAGTTTTGGATCTCTGAATTTTGCATGTGAAAGTAAACGCCATTGAGCTACCTCAAAAAACAAGTCTGTAGAGAAAAACTAGCAATTCAGTTTTGAGAATAGAAAAACAAAAACCCAAAGCTAAACCCAACTATCAATCAACAAGCCATAAAGACAACAAATGATTGAGTGTCTAAAAAAGGAGAACGTTTCTAAGGTCATAAAGATCTTAAACAATGATGAAGACTATATTAAAACAAAGCATCTATGGATATTTGAAGTAATGCCCATGTTGAGCTTACTTGTTGCAGTGGTGTTTGAGATGCCTCTTGTAGCTGTCCTCCTGCAGCAGGACGTCAGGGTTGCAGTCCGCCAGCCAATCAGCACGAGGGGTTTGAGTCTGCGCGGCCAGACACTTGCCCTTCTTTCCCTTTCGACCTCGAGGAACCGGAGCAGACAGGCCTAAACACAGGAGCAAAGCAGACTTATTACCACCACAACAACACACACTGAGAGGCAGGACTTACCACCGTTATAACCACCACCACAACACACACCTAGAGAGGCAGGACTTGTCAAACTGTGCTAGCATGTCAAAAACCTATTTCTGTACACATTCATGTTGTGAATAATGGGCCGGTAGGTAACACAGTGATGGGGCTCCTCACCAGAGTGATTGGAGAGTGTGCGACTCTGACCATCTTCAGTGGGTGTGATGAGGTCCCAGATGAAGCTCTTGATATTCTCGTCGCCGCGGTAATGCAGCAGGCAGTAGGCCAACAGTGCACGGCAGATGGTCTCTACGTCGCGCTCCCGGAGAGGACGTTTGAAGCGACCATGAGACAGGATCTCTCTCCAGCGGCCCCAGCTAACAGCACAGGGGAGAAGACAGGGGAGGATGAGTGGAGGACAGAACAAAGGAGAAAAGAACACGGAGGGAAAAGACTAATACAGGCAAGATATAAAGAGTGGAGAATGGCGCATCATCACTCCAGCACTGAAGAATCTCACTCACTTCAAAAGTCAAAATACTCCAGTTTGAGCTGGTTCCACATTTGGTTATGCAGTAGTATACACAAGAATAATGGAGATCAAGTCTGACACAGTTCAACGCCAGGCCAACCAACAACTATTAATGACAATCAAGCAGGCATGAAGATCAACATGAGTTGGCTGGGTACGGTTGAGATGGAGGACGTTTGCAAGCCTTTACACCTATGATGTCATTGAAATTAAGGTCAGTGCATTGCAATTCCTCTTCCGTTCCTCATTGGACTAGAAAGTGGGAGGGGACAGAGGCAAGCACTTCTTTCTGTAATATGCAACACGGGCTGGGGAGGTTTCTCACACACACACACACACACACACACACAAGTCTGAGCCCTGGGGGCTCTGTGAAGCCTAGGAGGAGTGTCTGTGGGATGAGTGGGTGGGGGACTAAATCGTGGGCCTTCTGATCTGATTCCATGCTTCTACACGCCGTTTTCTCTCCCTAAAACCATTCAATGAAACGCTGCCTCTCAGACTTGATGGATCCAATTTGCCATTTAGCCCAAGGGTCTAGACAAGTCTGCAAAAAGGGGGAAAAACAAGGGGCTGGTCAAACATGGTGCGTGCAGCCAGCCATGATTAGTGTGGCGAGAGCAGAGGCCTGCCACTTAATTAACTGTGTGCATTGGAGAGCTGCTCGTCTGCTGCCCTAAGGACAGGCAGGCTCTGACGATATGGGCCACAGCCACAGCGCTGGAGGGCTGCTGGGAAGACCAGGTCCCCTCATGGTCCTTGGTGACATGACTACAGGAAGATGGGACTGACGCATCTTCCATAGTAACACGAAATAGAGACCTGGTTGGACTTAGTGGAGCTTGGAGACAGATGTGTAGTAGAAGATTCACAAGAGAATCTCGGCCTTAAGGTTTGGACTTGGTGATTCAGCATTATACTATCTCCATGCGCATATCCTTAGCAAGAACCTTCCCAGCTATTTGCATCTCTCAGAAGTTCAGTTCCGGCTGACTGAAGTATGTCTGCTCACCCATAGACAAGGAGGTTCTTCTCCACTCTGAAACACTCGCTCCGTGAGTAACCCTGGTTCCGGTCCTGTGGTCTTCTGGGTTTGGCCACTGGCTTGTCCTCGGAGTCGCTCTCCAGATCCGAGTACTCCATCATCTCGTCCTCTTTCATGGAGCTGTAGTGGCGAGTCTGCTTCCGCACTCGTGGTGTGTCGATCACCAGGGTGTTCTGCAGAAAGACAGCAACACAGTCAAATCACCTACCATTAGGACCTTCTCAGGAGTCAATGTGCTTTTGTGAAAAACGACAGATTTATGCCTCTGTATCTGATGGGTGATGGTGGTGAGTGAGTTGAAACAAGAGACTCAAAAACACCATGACTGAGTGGAAAAAGAGAGAAATGATCTCCCAAATGAAACATTTCTATTCAACTCAATTTAATGTATGGGTGGAAAAATGCTCATATTTAATTTGGGTCAATCAAGCCTTTTACAAAACACATGACTTCCATTACTTGCACTGTTGCTTTAAGAAAAAATCATCAATAATTTGGCTGTATGAGTAGATTTGTAGAGGACAACACAAGGACTGGAGTAGCAGTGTCCGACCTGGATTCTCCCACGTTTTCCCTGTCAGGCTCAGCCGCTAATGCAGGACCCTGGCGTTCAGCTGAAACGGCTTTCCCCTCCCCCTCCCCCTGCCTAACAAGCCAAACAGATCCAGTCGCCTCTACTAAAGGAGGAAAGCTGCTGAAGATTAACACTCCATGCCAAACTCCATTTCCCATGGGTCTCCAGCCCTGCTCCAGTGGGGCTCCTGTGTTTAATTGGGTTTAAGCAGCAACTCACCCTTCCATGAATCTCGTCTAGGTCCAGCTCTGCTTTCTTTGCCCATTTCTGCCAGAAATCTGGGTCCTCCAGAGAAATATCAGTCCTGTTTCCAGCGGACACGAAGCTGGCCTGGAGACAGACGAAAACAAACAGTCAAATTAGAAATGAAAGCATTACTTCTGTGTGCGTAAGCCCTGTGTCTGTTGAATAGGGGTGTACCTTGGCAAAGGTGGATCCTTTGCCCTCTGATTCAATGGTAATGGTCTGTGTGCGTCTCTGTAAGATTTGGTCAATGTCTTCTTCACAGAATTTGGAGCCCTCATCCTCTTCATCCATGAGTGCCCCGTATGCTCCCTTACGTAGAAGGTCTTCAATTTCCTTCTTGGAGAGTTGTTGAACCTGAAATAGAGAACATGGTAGAACTTGTTCATTCAGAATGTGTTGGAAAACTATTATTTGAAATATATATATATATATATATATATTGATATATATCCTACCCCATTAGCAGCATTCTCCCTGCCACTCATTGACTGAAGCACAGCCTTGTCCAGTCCTAACTTCAAGCTGGCTTTATCAAACATCTCCCTCTCGTAAGAGTTCCTGGTGATGAGACGATAGATCTTCACTGCTTTTCTCTGGCCAATTCTGTGGCATCTAGCTTGAGCCTGGAAGATTCAAAAGAAAAAGTTCCATAACCCAGTTAGACATAAAATGTTGTGGTTAAATTGATTAACTAAAGATATTCTACTTGTAGGCGTATGAAACGGTAAAGCCTGGTTAGAATTCCACGTGATCAAAACTAAGAGGTGTTTTTACTTAACGCCCACGCTTAAAAAAGTATTTTAGAGCAACGTAATTTAGACGCTCTCCCCATTATTCCTGCTGATATACTCACTTGAAGGTCATTCTGGGGGTTCCAGTCAGAGTCAAATATAATGCAGGTGTCTGCAGCAGTCAGGTTGATGCCCAGGCCTCCAGCTCGGGTGCACAACAGAAACACAAAGCGGTCCGAGTCGGGCCGGGAAAAACGGTCAATAGCTGCCTGGCGAAGGTTCCCCCGCACCCGTCCGTCAATCCGCTCATATGGATACCTGCAAGAGCAGCACACCATATTTATCATCCATATTAACTCAAAAGGGATATTTATGATTAATAATATATATTTCTGCGTATTGTGTAATTCAGATAACTGAAAAGCACTAGCATACCTTCTCTGGATGAGATAGTCTTCTAAGATGTCCAGACAGCGCACCATCTGAGAGAAGACGAGCACGCGGTGACCGCCAGCCTTCAGCTTGGGCAGCAGCTTGTCGATCAGCACTAGTTTGCCTGCTGCCTGGATCATGGCCTGGAGTCCGAACTCTGGGTGCTCCACGGAGTGATTTTCTCTGAATTCTTCCAGGATCTTCTCCTCAGCACCTTAATAGCAAAAACAATGATTTAGTCTATTTTATTTGAGCCTTGAAAACCCCTAAACATCTTTTTTTTTTTTTTTTTTTTTTACAATTTACTCAAACCTGTTTAATTAGTAAATGCCATTTAGCATGTCTGTTTAATATTTAAACCCAATGAGTGGAATTTGTTTTAGTCACATGACAGCGGGAAAAACAACATGTATTTGTGCTGCACTGTAGATAGACAAGCTCTGCTTGACTGAGGACTACGCACCATTGACGAGGTAGGGATGGTTGCAGCATTTCCTCAGCTCCATCATTGTGTTCAGCAGGTTAGGTACAGCAGAGCCACCTCCACCACCACCTCCTCCTCCTCCACCTCCTACTCCTACTCCTCCACCCTTTGACAAGAAGGCAAAGTTCTTCTCCAGGATTGCACGGTAGTACTTCTTTTGCACATTGGTAAGCTCCACCTCAATGATGGTCTCCTCTTTGGGAGCCAGATTCTTCTCCACATCCTCCTTGAGACGCCGAAGCATCATGGGTTTCAGGATGGCCTGCAGATTCGTCACCTGTTTGGGGGAGGGGAGGAGAAAGATTGCTCAGCGCTGGTGCTTCAACAAGGCAGTCTTTCAAGCGCACTGAACAGATGCAGTCAACACTTTCCCCTGGATAGTCTGTGGCATGTCATACTAAATCAACCCGATGTTTAGGCAATTAGGCACTGCATTGTTCATACAACGAGATACGCATTTCTTGTGTGTGTTCAGGGGGTTCAGGCTCTGGGCTCTGTAAAGTGCCTAGAGACAATTGTATTGTTATGGCGCTATATAAATTAAATTGTGTCTGATATTCTGTTTACTAACCTGCCTGTGTTCTCTCCCATTAAGTAGTAATATTAATAGTAATAGTACCATGACCTAGAATTCCATTGCGTTCAAGGCAACCTAGCTCTGGCCACTGGCTTGGTCTCTGGTCTCCCCCTACTCTAGACCATCTCCACTGTGGGATGCTGTTGCAGCTGATCCACCTTCAGAAACCCTCTGCTTACAGCTGCCCATTCCCCCCAAACTGTTCTGCAGAATTAGTACCCTGCTTCTGATGCATCTTATATACGTATTGTGTAGTCTATTTGTGTTATATAAACAAATGCCATAGTTGACATCGCTTTTTATTTTTTTTATTGCTCTGCTCATCCTTATTACTGGAACCGTATGAGCACACTATCCACATACTAACCTGTTCTATGACCAATACCTTGAATGCTGGCTCTCTCCATTTGTATCCACTAACAATTTTGTATGCATCATGTCTATACAGTCTTGTATGGATCATGCATATATGCAGTAGGCATGCTAATGTTTTCTCCTGAAGCAAGTAGTGTGAATTCATCTGCCTGCTTGGGATTCTCTTCTCCTCCTGTCAATCCTTCCTTCCCTTCAGGCTCTGGGCTCTGCAAAGTGCCTTGAGACAATTTATATTGTTATTGGCACTATAGAAATACAATTGACTTGAACTGAATTGACACTAGACTGAACCAAATTCAACCAGAGGCACGCTTCGAATGACTGTCACAGTATCATATTCTAAACCAACTGTAACTAGTGTTTAGCACACATCAAAGCCTACTTAAATTTCCCCATAATATTAGACCCACACAAAAAGAGGTGTAGGTACTGTGTGGCTGGCCCTGAAACTGATGCTTGATGCTTTTTGGTGAAACACGACAAGGGTGGAATTCAACAAGAACCATTTTTTAAACCAGCAAGAATTTTGATTTGTTTTTATTTTAACCAGAGGTTGCACAGTGAATACAGCTAAATCAATTACAGCGTGCAGCTTACAGTTGTTGAGGTTACCATCACTGAATGAACATCAGCTGAAATACAGGCTTAAAATAATCAACAGTGGTGTTGGTATCTTCATTCATCAAGTATTAACAGCTATCATGAAGCCATTTAATCGAGTGTTGGAAACTTTATAGCAAAATCCAACTGTCAACTTGACCTTGGGGAGAATCGTAACGATATTTAGAAAATCTCTGGTTTAACGGTCTAATGTTGGTGCTGCTGCCGGAGAAAAACATTATTATGTTGTGCTCAGAATTGACATTGCAATTGAAGAGCAAAGTTAGGCTCTGTCATGTTGTAGGTCTGGTAGTTCCTGCACCACGGTGGAAACTCAAGACAAGAAGAACAGAGCAGTGGGCCGATCCTGTAAACGTCCAGGATGAAAACCCCACAAGTCCCTACAGTTGAAAGGCGTCTTGGGTGACAGTCTAAATTTAAGGAAAATACTTTTTCCTTAAAGGGAGTAGTACCTAATGGCTGACCAAAGCTCAATCAGACACTATGGATGGCAGACAGGTTATGCATTTTTCTATCATAACAAATTATCACTTGGTCACACCCCATTTTCGATACATTTATTATGTAAATCTATGCTTTAAAAATCAAGAGAGAGGCGGGAGATACAATGTCAACATTGTGAGTACTCGTAGAAGGAAAATCTAGTCAATTTAACGCCATAAGGCTACCATTAAGCCTGGAGGAGTCTGGCAGCTTCTGTAAGGTGAAGTCATGGCAGATTGAGCCCTAACTATTGAGAGAGAGTGCTGAAGGTCATGGGGTTTGAGAGAAGCACCGTACCTGCTCTTCAGTCTTCAAGTCCCCAAACTCCTGCATGAAGGTGGTCTCGGAGGGGAAGCGATCTGGCTCCAGGAAGTTGAGGAGACTGAAGAGTTCCTCCACAGTGTTCTGCAAGGGCGTCCCCGTCAGCAGAACTTTGTGCTCCTGTGGGCAGAAGAGTCATGACTTAAAGACAGAACACACTCTGGATTTAGTTTTTTGCCTTGACAAACACTAACCATGTGAACAGATCTGACAGTAAAGCATGCTGGCTTGTATTGAGGTAAGAGTGCGGAGGAGGCTATTTACCATGTCCAACATCTTCAAGCCCTCCAGCAGCTTGCAGTTGCGGTTTTTGAGGCGGTGGGCCTCGTCAATGACCACACAGCGCCACGGCACACTGCGGAGCTCTGGGCAATCTGTCAGGATCATCTCAAACGTGGTGATGAGTGCATGGAACTTGTAGGCTCCCTTGATCACCTTGCCCTGTGGGAAGAAGAACGCTTTCAGTATGTGGTGACTGCCAACACACAATGCCAACAACCTTCATGTTTTTTATCAACTCATCTGAGATTCAGTTTAGCCAAAACCATAAACTTTGCTTAAAAAGTGTATCTGGACATTTAACTTCCAACATAAATAGCCAGCACACGCCCATGCTCAAGCTCAACTGTAAACTGATTCGAGGTTTGGTTCATCTCCAGCTCAATCACCTGTGCATCTCTGTAGTTCATTTCATAGGTCTGGATGGTCCTCCGGCTGGCCTGGCTGCCATGATAGACCACTACGTTCAACTCAGTCCATGTACGAAACTCCCTTTCCCAGTTTGGAATGGTTGAGAGGGGCGCAATCACCAGGAATGGCCCTTGGATTCCCTTCAGGACAATCTCATAGAGGAATGTGATGGACTGGACAGTTTTTCCAAGACCCATTTCATCAGCAAGTATGCAATTCCGTCTACATGGTTTAAAAAAAGAAGAAGAAAAAAAGTTACAGCGAATGTGGAAAAGAGAGGGCCTTTTACATATGCTGGAGCTCAGGAGTGGAGTAAAGGCAGGCGAAAGACATGAGAAAACCCATTGAAGTAGTCAGGCCATATGACTAGGGCTGGTGGGAGTGGAAATGAAAGAGCTGCTGCTGGATGGCGACCTAATTGCATACATACGTGTTGTACCAGTTGAAGAGCAGCCAGTTCACTCCCTCCAGCTGGTATTCCCTGAGTGCGTTGCTGTTTTTATAGTCCCTGGAATTCTCGGATTTCTGCCAGTCGCTGGCAGGAGGTCGCTCCTGTTTCAAATAAAATAATTCCTGTTAGTGGTTTTGTGTGTGACCGCAGGAACGTGTCTGGGTCTGCCCTCCTCAGCGTCTCTCTCTCTCTCTCTCTCTCTCACAGTAGAGGAACGAGGCTCAATGTTCTTGTGCTTCTTACCACGCGTTTGAGCTGGGGCTCCCGTGCCATCACTCGCTCATAATCCTCAATCTTGCTCTGGTCGATGTCTGCCTTCAGTTCCCATGTGCTGTCTTCATAGGCAAGGGAGCACCACTTGACCAGGTAGAGAGTCACCGTCTGCAACAGAGTGACATTATTTAAAAACTGTTTGGTTTATCAAATGCAGTGAAAAGTGGCACTTACAGTTTTACAAGATAAGCGTCTGGTCATGATAGACACCCAAACATGTTAGCAAATCAACAGACGGTCAGATGACTGACATGCGCACACAGGCATGGCTATGACGATCAGAGCACAGAGATGGCTATGATGATCAGAGCACAGAGCTTACCTCTCCATTCTCATCAGTGGACTCCGACACATCTAAAACCCTGTCCACCTCAACATAGTCTGGGTTGAAAGGTTCATCATCCATCTAGAAAAAGAGATCAAAGGCAAGGTCATAAGGGGTAGGAATAAGGCCTTATACTTTTCCTAACAAGCCCAAAATGAAAGGCGAGTACAGTGGGTCGGAGTTTACTAATATGAAAAGTGCCCAATCAGGGAGAGCTACAGGCTCGCTAGGTTTCCTCACTTGTCAACAGCCCAGAGATCAGGCCATCTGGACAATATAATCAATCAATAATCTAAGAGTTTAAATTATTAAATCATTAATAGACTTCAATTAGAAGCACAACCTATGATATAGGAACGGACTCCTTTTTGATAAACTGTACAAAATGCACCAATGTACGTTCTTCCATCAGATAGCATTTTGATTGTTGAGTTGGATGATTCTTGTGCTTACCTCAGTAAGGAAGGGACAAAGAGCCTGTTTAGCCCTAAACCTTTTAATCTTCTGGTGGATTCGTTTGTCTTTTTCAAGTTCTTCCACATCGGACCAACGACAGTGTAAGTAAGAGCTGCGTGTACACAGACAGATGAGAAGGAGGGAACAGAGAGAACACAGAAATGACCAAGTTCGTACCTCCTAAATGTTCTTTAAAGTGGCAAATAAACTTCAACAACAATGGCTTCTTATTGGCCATCTTCGCCCAAAGCTTAACACTTTTGACATGTCAGGGAATAATAAAAAACTTGACAAGAACCCACAGAGGGCACAGATACACCAAGGCATCAGCCACATCCATTCTATACACAGTCTTCGACCTCACATTATAAGCGCTTTATGGTGGCAGAGCAGCAAAATCAAGCCATTCCATAATCTACGTTGGAGTGCGAGTCTTTCTAGTTCCTTTCAAAACTCAAGCATCACTGATATGAAATTATCTTTCATTTAGGGTATTTATCAAGGAACATGTCAGGCACAACTACGTTAAGCAATCAATTAGATATACACGACTGCCATTCCTAGTTGCCACTGAAGCTCTATCTATCTATCTATATATCTATCTTTATACATCTAAACACCTAACAACCCCTGTAAACAGGCATGAAGGTGGGGCATCACTTGATATTGTCAAAAGTGGCCACTTCAGTCTAAGCCATAAACTTAAAGCTGTAAACTCACAAATGAGACAACTAAACACTAAAAAATACCACAATGCCAAAGACAATGCATTTGTGCTGCGGCCAATGGTTGAAATCAGATTACAAATTGAAATATCCTTCAATAGAAAGAATACTACATTTCATATACGTGAAGAAATTCAGCACTTACAAACTCTTGAATTTGACATAAAACTCCTCCACTTCTACTTCACCTCCAGATTCCAACTGAAAAAGAAAGCAAGTCATTAGAACCAGCACATTCGTTCAGATCTCTAGATGTTTGAGTAAGGATGGATAGTCATATGGAAGAATAAGATCCCATCCCCAACTCCAGTACTCTGTATTGGGCCCTTCTCTTCCACTCCAGCGTGTTGACGGCAGTGCAGGCCTAGGCTGAGTCATGACTCCCATCAGCTCCTGCTCCTGCTCTGCTCTGCTCCTCACACAGCCCCATTCACAAGCGAGCTGACCCGCTGCTGGCCTCCTGCCAAACCACAGCACTACAGCGGACGCCAAATCTACCATTTCCTCGGGTGGGAGCCCATTGGCAGCTGTGCTACTGAGTGTGAGTGAGAAAGAAAGTCTGCAGCTCCTGCTCCTGAATATTATTTTTGGCTGTTTTTGTGTTGTTCCGTTTCATGGCGCTTTTTCTCCCTCCTTTCTGGCTCCCGGAGGAGTAGTATTGCATATTCCAGCGTTGCTGTTACTGCAGAGTCTAACAAGATTATCACAGCGCGCTCTCTCTCTCCTTCTCTCCACTAAACAGAATGCTCCAGGCAGTCAGTTTTTCCCCATGCCTTTCACAATGTTTATCAACACATCTATGGTGGGATGTAGTGGTTACCAAATGAAATCTGGCACGAACTGATTACTGCAACATCATAAGGCTTAACATCACCCTTTAGATTATTATTATTAATACTATATAATTTCATTGAACCTTAGCTTTTCAACTAGTGATAGGCAAATCGTATTACTGTGAAGGACTGTTGATGCAGTTTCTGAGAAACACAGCTATGCAGATTGCAAAGAAAGCCTTTTGCCTGTCAAATGATTAGATGTGTAAATGAGTGATAACCCTGATTCCTATGCAGTTTGAATAGACAAACATTTTGATAATCAGGGTTTTTCTTTTTTTTCTCTTTATAATAGTTTTATAGTTCTGGGCTATTGAGGTGCAGATCAACGAAAACTCTCTACCAGGTCTCAAAGAAACCACTCTCTACCAGGGCCCTGTTCGGCGTAGAACCCAAGCAAAGTTAATCAATTGTCATTTTAGCACGTTAGGTTAATCTCGCTAAATGAGAACAGGCTATACCGGTCTGCCGACAGCCTAATCATGAAGCTAATGTCCCCCAGGCTAAACTTATCAGGTAAATTGTAAGTGCACGTCCTGCTTCAAAAGGCAGCAAAGGTCGATCACCAAAACCATGATTTTTTTTACAGTACAAAAGTCTAAACTCAAAGAAAAAGACAAAAAAAAAATTCTCCGCCAACGCAGTGTCTACACGGAGCGCGGAAATTTTGCTTTGCGGACGCGGTGTGAACGGTGTTTACATAGATGGTAATAAATCAATGAAATGTAATGAGAATCATTATATATTTTGCTGTGAATAATGAAGGAAGGCCTACTCGGATTATTTCCCAAACCCTCAAGTTGCTGTTACTATGGAGATTTAATATTTTTAACGTTAGTTTTCTTTTTGAAGATACGAGTGTAGAAGATAGGGCTGAACGATTTGGGAAAATAATCTAATTGCGATTTTTCCCCAAAATATTGCGATTCGATATGCAATACATTTGTATTTAACTGCTCATTACAGAAACAAATCGGTGGCTTTGCCATTGTGCATTTAAGTTATTTTAACAAAGTCAAGTATAAACACAAGGCATGCACTTTTTAAATTGGCCTTCTGCAGTAATTGTACTTCAGGGTTAGGGTTAGGATAAGCAGTTTTACCTTAAAATAACACCTTTGAAAATTTGGGCGCTAAAATGACTTTTAATATGGAGAATCGCCTCTGTGCCATTGCCATACCAGGGTCCGTAGGCAAATGACTGCGTTATGTAGGTGTGCCTGAAGCCGCCTGGTTTTTACTGTCTGCCGAACTAGTAAATAGCTTATTTGCCGTCTTTTGTTGCACTTGCTTGATGTTTGACTGTGTTAGGACAGTTGTTGACTAACTAGTTGGTCATAGTGTCAAAGTAAGCACATTTCAAGAGATTTCGCTAGTTTGAGCCACTACCATCTCGTTAGTGATAAGCAAGTGATCCGTTATGCTGCTTTAAATCACTGTGTGCAAATATATTTTTTTTTAAATCGCTGTTTTTATTTAAGTTGCGGTTTGAAAATCGCGCCTCATCATATCGCGATTAAAACGCAAATGCAATTAATCGTTCAGCCCTAGTAGAAGAGAGATATAAGTAGACAGTATAAGTAGACAGTGTAAGTAGACAGATAGCAAGTAAGATAGTTGGCAGTGTTCAACAATGAATTACTTTATATTAATATATTAACTTGAAAAACAAGGACAGCTTTACGACCACAGGGAGGTTAACATAACTTGCTTTATAGCAAACATACTTAGCAAACATACTTAGCCATACTTAGCACTCTCCTACGCTAATCAAACTATTTAATATGACTCCTTGGTCAATGGGTTCCCTCCTTTGGCCGTGGGTGTGGCAAGCTTATCCAGCTAAACTTAGGTTAGCCTGCCCTGGAGCAGGTTAGTGCTAAGTGATATGTTAATATCGTAATTTATCGGAAGTTGCTTTGCCGAACCAAGCGGGCGGTTTTTTTTTTGTAGCCTGGAATCTAGCTCGGTAAACCACTTAGCGAGCTACGCCGAACAGGGCCCAGGTCCCAAACAACCACTCTCTACCAGGTCCCAACAAACACTCTCTACCAGGTCCAAAACAAACCACTCTCTACCAGTCCAGGTCCCAAACAAACACTCTCTACCAGGTCCCAAACAAACCACTCACTACCAGGTCCCAAACAAACCACTCACTACCAGGTCCCAAACAAACCACTCTACCAGGTCCCAAACAAACCACTCTCTACCAGTCCAGGTCCCAAACAAACACTCTCTACCAGGTCCCAACAAACACTCTCTTCCAGGTCCAAACAAACACTCTCTTCCAGATCCAAACAAACCACTCTCTACCAGGTCCCAAACAAACCACTCTCTACCAGTCCAGGTCCCAAACAAACACTCTCTACCAGGTCCAAACAAACCACTCTCTACCAGGTCCCAAACAAACCACTCTCTACAAGGTTCCAAACAAACACTAATTTGCCCTCCTAGTTCTACCCAGGGATCACATGCCCAACAGGATTGTTCACTTACCTCTTTCTTGACTAGACGCAACGCCATGATCTTCTCAACAACAGGCCCCTCGGTATCAGGCATCTCCTGAACAAAACACATAATCATTCATACATGAACACATACAAAAAGTGAATAGTACCAATTAAATAGTAAGAATAATGAAAATCTCTCTAAAAACAGGTGTAAATGTAAGGAGTTTGGCCTGTGTTGCTACCCACCTGCTGTTCAGAGGCGTTGGAAGGGGACTTGGGTCCGTTGGAGTTGTCACCATCATCGTCGTCATCAGAGATCTTGAACTCCAGGTCCTCTGTATACCGTTTCCTCTTTACCTGTCGGCTGGATCGTCTCTTCTGCAATCAAAATTCACCCATGCGTCACGTCAGGTCATGTCACAATACCTCATAGCCTGCACAACAGTATTGCCTACAGGTACATCCATAAACCCATTCTACAGAGAGGGGGGGGGAAGGGGGGGCTTGTGAAACTAGGTCATCTGAATATGTATATTATTAGTGCCTTTGCCTATCTAACTATGAACATATGCTGGACACTGGATAGTGAAGGAATAATTTCTTTTCAATGGAACAGATCTATCTTGAGATTTTTTGGGTTTCTGTTCTCAAGGGGAAAAGGGTTACCTGAACACCGTCATCCTCTTCCTCCTCCTCCTCTGGAGAGGGAGGTGGTGTCTTCTCCGTGTCAGAGGTGACAGATGGCTCCCTCTTCCGCTTGGCCTCCTTCTTACTGCCTGCACCACTGTCAGAATCAGACTTCTTCGTGCTGAGAAAAAGAGTGTGTGTGTGTGTGTGTGAGTGAGAGTGAGAGAAAGAAAGGAGAGGGAACAGAAAGAGAGGAACATTTGAAGGCAACTGTACATCTCAAGGCAAAACAAAACAGTGCTTTCTAGACAAACAGGCAGGCCTTTTCAAAGAGAACTGGAGTTGGAGGAGGATCAGAAACAATAAAAATAAAATGCAAGTCAAAACATCATATTCCATCTTCTCCCTCAAAAATAAATAAAATGTAGCTAGAAATGGTCAGAGTAGTAAACCCTAGCAGAGTAGGTAGAGTAGTTAACCCTATTAAGAGTATTACCTAAACAGTGAGGGAGGTGAGTATGTGTAAATACGTGAGGCATGGGGGAGCTAGAGAAGCCAGAGCCAGAGCCGACTCCTGTTCCAGTGCAGTGTGGCTCCTGCTCTCGCTGCCACAGCTTCCACAATGCCCTGGAGGCTGTGGTGCAGCTCGCTCTGGGGGCCCCCTTGCCTTTCATTCGCACGCCAAGAGCAATCAAATCGCCCTGGTAACTGGCGCTCACGTGACCTGCACCTGTTCCTCTGGCTGGACGCCACTGGCTAAAGCCATCTGCTTGCCTCTGTCAGTTACTCTCTCTCCCTCTCTCTCTCTCCCCCTCTTCTGCTCTAGCACTTCTCCTCAAAGCACCTGCACTGCCTCAGTGTCTGTGGGCCAAGACTGCCAAGGAACGTGCCAAAGGAGCCAAAAACAGGGAGAAAGGGGGGAGAAAAAAAACATACAAAGGACAAGGGAGAAGAGGAGGGAGAAAAGCGAGGACAGGAAGAGTGCTGCTGGGCGGGAGGAGGGAGGTGGAAGAGGAGGGAGGAGGCTGACAGAGCTGTGGTCTCCCATGGCTGACCTTTCTGAAGCACAGAGGGCAGGGCTCTGGTTCAGAGACTCTACACAGAGACAGAGACAGAGACAGAGACCCACAAACACATACAAACAAACACATTGCCAAACTTGTCAAAAGGCCAAGCTTCTTTTGAGTAGCCCCTGCTGATACAGCACCCTTCCCCCATGTGCGTGATGAAAGAGTGCGCAGGCAGGAGAGGGAAAAATGGAGGGGGTTTGGAGTGGCTGTAGCTGAGTAAAAGGAGAAGATGCGTATTCTTCCTTGTTGGAGCAGAGGAGAGCAGAGCAGAAGAGATCCACAGGGCGTACGGAGGGCAGGGAGAGACCTGCTGCTCCAGCTCCATGACACTCAGAGGCCAAGAGGGGGGTTAATGGGACACCTGCCTTCATCAGCAAGATGACTCATCGTCCACTGGATCCCCCCACCCACCCACCATTGTGTGTTCTTCCTCAGCCCAACAGCAGATGCTCACACACATGCCTGTTTCCCCACAACAGTGTACTTGATGCTGCCACGCTTACAAATAAGTGCAAGCTTAACAGACACACAACTGCTCCAGCATGCAACAGCTCATGTGTACTTCAGCTCTCCACAACCTAGAGACATCTCATGAACACCAGCCCTGCATTCTAATATACCTACATCACATGGGAAAGGGAACAAAATAAAACCCACTTGCAGTCAGACGTCAGATTCGTCAGTTAGACGTCAGACTGGTCAGTTAGATGCAACACTGGTCGGTTAAATGTCAGACTGGTCAGATAGAGGTCAGACTGGTCAGTAAGATGTCAGACTCGTCAGTTAGATGTCAGACTGGTCAGTTAGATGCAACACTAGGGCCTTATACATGTGCCACTGAGATCAGATCAGTTTATCGTATCGTATTCGCGTGTAGGTGTGAAGATTTTCAAGGGAAACGGCTCTTGTCGTTACCTGTATACATGTGCAAAATGTGAAGCTGTTACATTGCCTCGCAAAGACCACGGAGATGTGCTCCCACCTGGTTTGTTTACTAACAACATCAACGTGGATCCGCATCGGGCACAGGCAGTGTAGTGGCTTAAAGTTCCCTTCTTTCTATCAGCATATAGTTCTTAATATTTTCTTTGAATAACCACTCTCGGATGGAAAGAAAACGAGTCTACGCGTGGATGTGTTTCAACAACGGTAGAAAACTGTGTTTGCTCCGTCTTTTACTGGACTCATAATTATATGACAGTGGTATTAGTTACAGTTGAGATACCCGAAATAACTTGCATGCGCAGCAATCCTGAGACGTGATTTTTAGTTTGCACATGAATACTAACGTCTTCTTTGATCCCAGGAAATTTGAGCACATAACCCATCTCCCTTACGGAGATATTGGCGAAAGTTGTTTAACCTACTTCATTGCAAACGTCTAGTTTTTCAAACGTTTCAAATTTTTGTGCAGTAGTGAATAGAGTCTCAGTCTACTACACCATACATAGCATATCATGTTTGTAGAAAATGATTAAGGTGCAACAAATGCCAATAAGCATATTTAAATTAAATGATTCACATTGCAAGCAAAATGGTGCGGCTGGAGCACAGGGAGGGACAACGGTGACGCAGTTTGGATGTAGCGACAAACATTTATGTGCTGTAACAAACAGTGTTAACCAGTATGTGAGTAACGTGGCTTTTATTAAAAACATAGCGTGTGTAATGTGTAGCTATTTCATTCCGTTTATTAACCTTTCCGGCTGTCTTTATTACTAGCCAGCAGCAGACGTAAAGGAAAGGGAGCATTTTACTCCCCGGCAATCTCTCTACAAACTTCCATATAGACGCGGGATCAGCAGAGGAAAATCTACTTTCCTTTTGGGAGAAACCAGGCCAGTCGTTCCCACGACTACAGCACCTTGTAAAACGAATTATATGCGTTCCAGCAACAGGTGCTGCGAGTGAGCGCTCCTTCAGTGCAGCAGGGCGCGTTATAGAAGCCAGGCGCTCTCGCCTGAATCCTGACACTGTAGATGCTATTTTATTCCTGCATAGTGCTAAGACAAATTCTAAATAGAACGAAGGTTAGGCATATCAGCAGAGGTATATTTTGGTTACATTAGGATGGCTACGTTTATAGCTTGCGTTTTGGGCGCACCACAATGCCAAGAAGTTTGTCGCGACTGTAATGGCATATTTCATTGTGGGGGTGATTGATAGCTTAAGGCTTACGAGACACGGTGTTTTCCGATGTTTTACTGAGTCCTCTCTGTCTCTGTCTCTATCACACACACACACACACACACACACTAACGGAAGCAAAAAAGGTTTAAATTAAGTGACATCCCTCAAATGTCGCGTCTCCCGCAAACCTGCAAGCTATGAGTCAGCTGTCAGTATTGGAAGAAGCCTTAACGTCTCGAAGATGAAACTTCCTGGGTTATTTTGTTTCCTTAGGCTATTAGTTATATTTTAAAACAGCCAGTCACATTGTAGCCTACCACTCATGGAATAAGGAATTTCAAAGAGATGATGGAGTGAACTTTCTAGCCTCTAACTTTCTAGCCTCCTGTCACCGTCTCCCCCCAGTCACGCACGGCCTCCCCATGACACATCGGCCTGATTTGACACGCCCTTTTCTAAGCCGAACGATCATGGTAAACCACCTCTCTCGAAAGCTTCAGACGATCGGTGGAAAAACTAACGGTTTACATCTAGACCCCTTATACATGAGGCAATTGTAACACGCTCACGAGTTTCTATCGTGGTAGAAGCGATGTAACAGCTTTACATTGACGCATGTATAAAGGGCTACTGTCTGCTCCTCACATTTCAGAAGTAGTGGAACGCCATGCAAGATATAAGACAGCTCATCAATTCTCATCCCTTTCCCTTCCAGCACTGATACAACTCAGGACTGTAAAACTAGAGTTTTATTGAATTTGAAACAGCTAAATATGACAGTTGTCACTTCAATGAATAAAAAGCAGATGAAACCCAAAGGAGGAAGGAATGACTGCTCCGAGTTCAACATGACAAAACAACAAAACAGAAGATTGGTGGTGGGTTGGTGTTTTTTGCGAGCATGCTTGAGGTTTGCTCCAGCCAGAGAAATGGACAAGTTAACCATATCCTCACATGCAATCATGTCATCAAACCTTGCATCTGAGAGGAAGGTCCACACGCTGGAATCCCCAGCCCAACAATCTCACCTCCCACATTTCTTTAAGCCCTAGGTGATATGGAAGCATGTGTCTGACTTCATATTTTTCTGTACAATTCCCCAAATTGTTGTTCATTTTCTATACTATACAGCGCTGAACTAGGCTAATTAAAGTGTTGCCTGATAAAAGGCAACTTATCTGTTCAGCCCATTGTAGTAAAGATTCAGTATTCAGCTTTCAGTAGCTTATATTTGTACAACCTTTGTTTTGGACACATCCCACTTCCACTCACCTCCTCATTCTTAAACATTGAGGAGCACTTCATCACTACTGGGGTTATCAAGAATGAAGAATAAGGCGCAACACCTAATTCATACCCAAATGAAAACATTGAGAAAGCATGTAAAACACAGTGAATGGGGTGGGGGTTCACTGAGGCTCTCTCCACCCTGACATGTTCACACTTGACAGGTAGGCCTATGATTCTCTGATAATATGCATCTTACTGTGTTCGTTACCTGTTGCTCCTTGGTGACATATCAATATTGACTGCAAACTGTGCAGAAAGCATGGTGGGGAAGTCTGAAAAGAACGGAGGCATGGCCATCTTTCCCGGTTACTATCACTGATTTTTTGCGATTTTGTATTTTATCCAGTGGTTCTGCCATGGCAGCTTACTACAAGAGTTTGAAATTAGTAATATCAAAACACCTTGAAAGCGTAACGTCAAACTATTTGTAACACAGCCAAGGCACTTAGATATATTTACCATTTTAAATCGATGGCGAACATGAAGACCACATGGTTAACATCGTTGGGCTAAATAAAAAAAGACGTCTTATCTCTGCATTACTCGTTAGTTTACAGCGGTTGATTCTACTGACTGCAGCAGAGTAACCTAGCTAGTACTCTCTGATTTTGATGTTCATTCAGGGGATAGTAACGATAGTAACGGCAGGGGGTCTGTGATTGGCCAAACTCATCTTCTGCTTCTTGCTCTGCTGCCTATGTACGCATTGGCAGCACGACAGACAGATTTTGAAGTTTGAACCCATTGAAAACCGGCAATGCATTATTGAGCATTGTCCGTACTAAAAAAAAAAATGTTTTTTTATAAAAAAAAAATCTTCTGTTATGCGTACTTTTAGAGTGCCAGTGTACTTTGATGTCAAAATGCGTGCCAGGTACGCAAAATCTGAGTCAGATGGGCCACTTAGGCCTGCTGTCTGTACACAACATGTAGACACACTTTGGCCTGCTGTCTGTACACAACACAGACACACTTTGGCCTGCTGTCTGTACACAACACATCGACACACTTTGGCCTACTGTCTGTACACAACATGTAGACAAACGAGCAAGGTCAGGAGTAGGGGACTGAGAAACCCAAAGACCAACACAACTTCACTCAAATCTTAAGGGAGGGGAACAACTCTTTTTTTTTTTTTTCAATCACAATCCAATAGTTTGGGCATGTATGAAGAACCTGCCAGTAGGTAAGTTGGCCAGCCAGCACCCTTCATCGATCAACAGCGAGCATGTATGCACCTCCTTCTGCCTAACTGAACTCATTTGATTGTTGAACCAGCCTTGTGACCGCACTGCCATTAGTTGCCATTTTGAATTGCAAGACCCCACCCCCAACACGGTCACCCCTCCCCCTCCGATGACCCAGAGCTGTGGGCATTGCAGATGCAGCGCTCAGCACTCTGGCCCTGCCCTCTTCCTCTGGAGAGAGGACAGCAGAGGAGCGACGAGGTGGAAGACTGGGAGGGAAAGAGCAAAAAGCAAGTGTGTGTGTGTGTGTGTGTGTGTGTGTGTGTGTGTGTTGGAGGGGGGGGGGGGGGGGTGACACATTCCTTAGGAAGATCATGTTACTTCAGCCACAGAGGGAGGGAAAAGGGAAAAAAAGAAGGGTGAAGGCAAAGGCCTACACCAATCTCATCATTCCATACTTCCCAATAGTCTCTGTTAGACACTTTAGATGAGCAACTCAAAATATCTGAAGAAGAATGGCCAGTTCACATCAAATTGCACTCTGCAATTCTTAAATGTCAAATGAGCAATGCCTGTGAATTATATTTTCTAATAATTTACCTTTATACAGACTAACAATCTTCGGCATTTCTGTCTAAAAATGCTTTGTTTAAAAGCATGCCTGGGTACCCTGAGGTGCGCTAGAGAACACCAAACGGGCTAGAAAGCGTACTCCATACGATCGAACATAGCTCAAGCTCGACGACGCACCAAACGGGCTAAAAAGCGTACTCCATACGATCAAACATAGCTCCAGCTTGGTGAAGCGCAAAAACACATGACCGCAAGGGCCTCCACCACACACACAATGGTGCTCCATCTACAGCAGTGTTGGTCAGGAAACACTGAGTGACCATGCGACTGTCTTAGCAGTGAATGTGGAGACTGGCTAAAAAGCGGGGTAGGTTAGTGTTCACTGGAAGTGGCCTCGGTTGGCGTGTCACTGCATTCAGGGTCTCTAGAATATTTCTATAGGACACACACACACACACACACACACACCAATCAAATAGGTGCAGATCTAATTAAAAGAAACAGCCAAGAAATATTGAATTCTTCTTAAATAACGTAGCTCACTAAACAGGTGTTGATTTGGAGGAATGCTATGGGTCAGTGTCTTGTTGTGGGATGAACCTGGCTCCAGTCAAGTGCTCTTCACAGGGGATGGCATGGTGATGGAGCTGTGCTAAAATGGAAGTATAGACTTCTACATACCTCCTCAGCACTAAAGTAGCCCCAGATCATCAGATTGCCTGTACTTTGCTTGGGAGGTGGTGTCAAGCACATCAGAACCCCTTCGGTTAAGATCTTAAAACAATAATAGCTTGATGCGTTTCTGAAGAAAGTCCTTTCATTCGACCATTTCTAAACCATCATCAAATGTACAAGTTCTGATGCTTCAGACACTCAACTAGCCCAAACATGGCTGCTTGTTCTGCTTCTTTATAAAGCAACAGTTCCCCCACTGCAAAAAACATGCGTGCAAAAGGGTTTACTAAAGATGAATTAGCCTTCTTAACATAAAAGGGTTTACTAAAGATGAATAAGCCTTATTCACATAAAAGGGTTTACATAAGATAAACTAGCCTTCTTAACATAAAAGGGTTTACTAAAGAGGAAAAAGCCTTCCTAACATAATTAGAGTAGCTAACACATTGTGCCATTAAAACCCAGAAGTGACTGACAGACTTTCTACACCTATCCCATTGAACAGCAGCCACTTCAGTGTCATTTCCAGCATGATTTTTCTGATCACTTTGAGGACATTTCTCTGTTTTCAAACATTCTCAATCCTGTGCCGAATCATCGCTCACCATGATCAATACGTTTGGGAAATATAGTTTGGCAGTTCATTCCAAGTTCAAGCAATCTCACTAAGGTGGTGCCCAGCTAACTTTCTAACCACAGCACAGCTGGTCCTGATAAAAAAAAAATACATATTTTGGGCAATATCTTTGGCAATGTTGTGCTGAAAAACATTTTCACAGCATTTCTGTCCTGTACCACGATCTGTTTGGTAAATAACTTGGTAGGCTGGTGAAAACAGGTGTGTTTATCTTTGCATCACAAGACCAAAGAAAACATAATGTGCAATTCAATATGGATTCCAGCTCAATCTCCAAAATGGCCTACATTTAACAGACAAACCAAGACAAATTATGTGTCTGGGAACATCTAGACATTTTATCGTTAGAAGACTCGATGGCTAGCCTGTTTTTGGTAATACATCTAGATTAAACATTTGCTGAAATTTAAAAACATCTAGCTTGTGATTATGAAAATTCCTTAAGGGAAATTACATAAAATAAACTGTCAACCACTTTCTTGATTTAAGGACAACTCTGTATATCCTTGTAAACAGACCCATGGCTACATTGAGTAAAGCAAAGCTGCCCATACCTTGGCTTCTTGGAGCTCTTGGCTTTCGGGGTGCTGGTGGCCTTTGCCCTCTTCTCCTTGGGCTCCTTGGGCTCTTTGGGTGTTTTGGGAGTCTTGGGCTCCTTGGGTTCCTTCTCCTTTGGTTTCTTCTTGCTCTTCTTCTGTGCAGGGGGGGTCACCACAGCCTCTGGGTCCTTCTCCACACCGTCCTCCGCCTCACTCACCTTGGCTTTCTTCTTCTTTTTCTTTTTTGGCTTCTGGTTGCTCTCCATCTGCTGCTGGTCACAGTTGGTTGGTTGAGGGCTGGGGCCGCAGGCAGAGGTGGGCGGCCCGCTGCCTGTGCTCCCCTCGACTGGAGGCTCTGATGGGGAATGCTAGCAGGGAAACAGAGACAGCCATAAACACAAGAGGACGGAGCAGACAACTGCATACATGACTATTGGAAGTCTATTATGGTTCTCTGGTTAACATGGGTCATAGTAAATGATTTTCGGACTACAGGCGTATGTCACACCTACATATGGAGAGAAATACCCACATTCAAGGACAAGCTCACAATGCCTTGTATAGCATACAGCAGAAAGACTACTACTCACACTGTGCTCTTACACACAGCGCTGTAGAAAACCCCTTTCAACTTTGCCCAACCGCCATGGCCATACCACACACACGATTTCCTTCCCACCCACTCTTCCCTCTTTCCTTTCATTCATCCTTCCTTCCTTCCTTCCTTGAACAGGAAACCTACAGGCAACCGACTGGAGGATCCAGCTGACCTGATGGGCCTTAGGCATTAGGACACTAAGAAATGAAATCTTTACTTTAAAAGGGAGTACTAGGGGGGAGGTTTACATCAGCACATTTAGAGCAATATGCTACAACTCTTTGAAGGCCAACACGTCTTAAACATCATCACCTCAGAACCCTGTCAAGGACACTGAAGATGTGAAATCAGAAAGAGTGGAAGCATGCGTGCTTTCTTTGATGAGCAACAAAAGAGAAAACGTCAGTCTAGTGGTTAAATGCAAATTTCCTGTAAACACACACCAAGAAACGGCGTGCGGTGTGCATGCCAAACAATGGCAAGGTCACAAAACACAGAGTGGTTGAGCCATCAGAGCAGCTGGAGCAGGGGAGCTGGTGGGACGCTTTAATGGATACATGTCTGCTCCCTTGCCAAGCCTCCCCAATAATCAATGGCATGAATGACAATGGGGCCTATCACACATGCTCTCTGCATCACTAATTCGAGAGCAGCAGTGCAGAATACAATACGCTTGATATAAGGTTTCATCTCTGGGTGACGGGGGCCGAGAGGGGGATGGGGCAGTTCATCTAGCAGGCAAAGGGCTCACTCACTAGGCCAAATACTCCCTTTAAGGAGACCCTGTCTCTTTCCAAACACCACACTCAACTTCTTTACTTCTGGGTTCTGAGCACTTCAGAGTGAACAGTGGCATTATTTGATCAAAGCGAGAGATCACATTTACTGATGCAAATGTTCAGTGGAATCTACCTCAGCTACCTCTAGTGAAGTGAGGCCAGGCCTGAAGACACTGGTGTGTATATCTACTGGTGCTCTGACAGGAGGGATCCCGAGAAGCTTGGAAGTCGGTGGTAGGGAATGAAAATGAGATAGATGAATCTACACACGTACACCACCAGAAGCACAGGGAGGCAATTTTAAATCATCCTACTACCTGAGCAATTGTAAATAAAGGGGAAAATGTGTGACTCCCGATAGAGCCTTAAGGTTATGGGTTCAGTTTAGCGCAAGATCAGCTGTCGCTGTATTTAGTTCCACAACACCTAGGCCTTTTCTATATAGCTCTAAATCAAATTAATCTAATAATCTTCCATGTCAGCCACCAACCTTTACTAGTTTTGAACTGCATAGTCAGGGCCCTTTACTGATGGGGAGGTACTAGTGGAACTAATGAGACACAGAGATGGCCTCTCTGTGGTGGATGTGCACGCAGGGATAAGAGCCACCATTGTATCAGAATGGGTCACCAGAGAAAGAGGCTGGCTTTCAGTCCAAAACAAGCTAATGGCATCAGGAGCACGTGACATGCATGAGAGCAGCAGGGACACCGACTCCACACCGCTCTCCTCCCTACAGGACACATCCTGCTCCACACCACTCACTCACGCATGAGTCCTCAGAGACAGGCCACACACACACACACACACACACACACACACACACACGACACACACGACACACACACACACACGACAGAGCATAAGAGCTAAGGGGGGAATGGAGAGACTGGGGAGAGGGAAATGGCAGCGAGAGAAGGGAAAGAGGGTGGAGAGAGAGAGAGAGAGAGCAGAGGGTGAGAGGGAGGGGAGAGAGAGGACGGAAGGGGAGCAGACAGAGGAGGAGAGATATGCTTAGAGCAGGAAGGGAGTATTTCCCCTTCAGAGAGCGGGGGCAGGGGAGGGGGAGGGGGGAGGGTTAGAAGATTAGCACTGTGGCGCCTGGATCTTAGGGAGGGCCAGGATACGCGCTAAATAGGAAACAAACAGCTGTAAAAAACCACTCCCACCCACACACTCACACACTCTAAACAACTGCACACAGCCTGGGAAACGCTTCAATCTGTCCTACACAAACACTCAGCTCCCACCACACACAACAGTGATGTCCACCAGTATGTGGGTGGTTCATATCCATGTCTGCGTGAGCACCCACCTGCATAAGAGGCACTTTCTGGCTGGGTGGAGTTGACTGGTGTGGTGGCGCCCAAGGCTGCTGTGAAGGAGGAGACTTCTGATGGATGGCAGCCAGGTGTGTCTGTTGGGGCGGGGGCGGGGGCAGGGACAGGGCAGCAGAAGGGGGGCACACCTGCTGCATCTGCTGCTGGAAAGGCATTGAAGGTGACTGCAGCTGTGGCCCCACTCGCTGGGGCTGCTGAGGATGCAGTCTCTGGTCTGGTGGCCCCTGCTGTGGCGGCAGCTCATGGCTAGGGTTGGGGGTTCGGCCCTGGGCTCTGTGGTTGGGTGACAGAGAGCTGTACACCTGTGTGGGAAGCTGCTGCTGCTGCTGCTGGGGGTGGGGCATCTGCTGGACCCTCTGGGCTAGCGGCATGTTGCCTGCTGCACTCTGGGTAACACCAGGGTACCCACCGGCAGCACCCATGTCTGGGCCCAGGCCTGCACTGGGGGGGTGACTGTGCTGAGGGGGAGGGGGGGTGCCAGCAGGAGTGCTCAAGTTCCTCATGGGTGACATGGAGGGGGGCGAACCGTAGGATCCCTGAGGTGGAGGCAAATGCTGTTGCTGTTGCTTCTGCTGCGGCTGGAGCTTCTGCTGGGCAGCAGTTGAGTTCTGGCCCGGGTGCATAGGCTGAGCGTTCATTTGGTTCATCTGGTGGATCGCAGGCTGCTGCTGCTGGTGCATTGGTCCCTGTTGGGGCCCGCCTGTAGGCGGGTATCTGGGCTGCTGGGGTGGGGGGCCACCCTGGCTGGTGTAGCTGCTGCTGGTGTTAAGGCTCATGCTAGGACTCATCCCTGAAGGGTTGGCTAATCCCTGATTAAGGTTGCCGTATGGAGGGTAGGGAGGGTACTGTCCTGAGCTGGTTCCAGTGTTTGGAGTCACAGGCTGGGTGTGCATGTTGTAGCCCATGCTGGGGAGGGCTCTTCCAGGGATCACCTGCTGTTGCTGCTGTGGCGGCGGCTGCTGCTGCTGCTGCCGTGAGGGACTGGGTGGGTACTGAGCGTTGTGAGCACTGGGTACAGTGTCAGGCCGATGCCCAGCCTGGTTGGGTCGGTGGAGGAACTGCTGGGGGGCCTGTGGGTGCCTCTGGGGCTGCTGCTGCGCCGGGTGCCTCATGGGAGGAGCCCCAGGGGGGCCCCCAATATTGGAACTCTGTTGGAGGCCAACATGGCCCATGAAATGACTGGGCTCCTGTGGCAGGCTCTGAGGAAAGTGGTTCATCCGGGGAGGAGTCTGCGTTTGGCCATGTCCAGGCATTGTGTAGTCACTGTGACCCATGTAAGGGCCCATCTGATGTCCCCCGTGGCCTTGGGGGCCAGAGGCTCCGTGTTGGGGCTGAGGTGCTTGCTGCTGCTGCTGGGACTGGAATGGGGGGCGGCCCTGCTCGGGCACCTGCACTGCTTGCGGTGGCGGACCCCAAGTGGCACCACCCCCGTCACTAAAAGCCTGGGCGCGTGCGTCACCCTGCGGGCCAGGATAGCCATGGTGCCCAGGTGGTGCGGGTCCCGTCCCAGCGGGGTGGTAGCGGGACTGAGGGGACGTCATGCCGTTGACAGGGCCGTTGGCTAACATGCGGCCACTCTGTTGCTGCTCGTACTGACTGAAATGCTCATAGTGGTGTGCTGGAGGTGGTCCCAGCTTCGCTTGGCCAGGAACGGCCTGTGAGGGCATGTGAATGTTGGAGGAGAGCGGCCCGTAAGCCTGATGATCGTGACCCATGGCTGGGCCCATAGGGTTGGCTTGGGCCTGCGCTGGGTAGCCACAGTCCCCCAGCCCCTCCAGGTCATCTGAGAACAGGTTCCCATCGTCCCCAAACAGGCTCATCATACTAGGGTCTGCCATGGTGTGCCAGGTCCCCTAGCAGCACGGCACCGGAGCCAACCCGAAGAGACGGATGTGAGGGATGACGTATGCTCACGCAGAGGTGGGTGTCCTCAAAGCCGTTAATCCGCTAACCAATCTTCAACATGTCACTCCATATTTCCTTAATTCACTCAGTGAAGTGGAAGATAGTCAGGGCACCGGACCTATAAGAGATGAAATATAAAAACATTAGCAGACAGATTCAGGAGGTAGGGAAATTCACCGTTTATAGCCATAGTCTTCATATCATTATGCCTGTGCCCTAAGTACATTACAATGGAAAAAACAAGAGTCCCTTTACACACACACACACACACACACGCACACGCACAGAGACAACACACACACACACACAAAAGTGGAGGGATAGCAAACAAGCCTGAGCCAAACTTTAATTCCCCTCCCCCATCCCAGTGCACTCCTTTTTTTTTTAAGGTCAGACAAAAGGGTTCCTCTCAGCACACAAGCACCCACCCCAAGCTCATTCATTCTTTACAGCTGGGCTGTTGGATGGTGAAAGAACAAAGGCTATCGGAACAGAGAGGAGGCCAGCAGAAGCGGTTCTAGTTAAACAGCAGCAGCTGCCAACCCAGCCAGGCAGGCAGATGTGGGAACACAAGAAGGCTGCCCACCTGCTGAAGGAAATGGAAGTATATGTGTGTGGGCCACAAGTATACATACGTGTGTCTGTGTGTATGTGTAAGAAAGTGAAAGAACAGGCACTTTAATTCATGATTTGGCTATAGCAGTGTTTGTTTGTGCCAATGCGGATGTGTGTGTGTGTGGAAGAGTCTTCTCCTCTCAGCCCCCATCTGGGAGTATGGCAGTGAATGTGTCAGCCAGGCGCCTGTAACCTGGCTGTCCCGAGAGGTGTAATCAGATGAGCTGAGCCAGGGGAATTATGGAGATGTGAGATAAAGCAGGCCTGGGGGCTGGGCCTCACTAACCACGCCTCATCTACCTCTTGTGTGTGTGTGTGTGTGTGTGTGGAGAGGGCCACGGGGACGGGGGTGGAGGACAGAGAGTGCGCATGTGGAGTGGAGAAGAGGGGGGGGGGGGGGTGAGGAATGCATCGCCTTAACTTACTTCAACACAAGCACCAACCCCTCCCCCGTCCCTCCCCCTCTCCTCTCAGGGCCCTGGACATGGCTGTTTAAACCATCCACACACACACACACACACACACACACACACACACACACACACACAAATCTCCCATTAAGCTTCCACAGCAGCCATTTTACCTTGCACTGCTCAACATTCATTCAGATTCAAACAGAGTTCAAACTGATTGTTCTTAAGAGCCACCTAAAACTCTCTCTCAACTTTCCATATCTTAATGGACAAATTAATCAGGATAACTTTCACACAATTGATGGCCACAGACAAAGCGGAATAGCCTAACAAATGTGGTGAAGTAGAATTCATTGAGTACAGGACTTGTAATGATAGGGTACCTGACAGAAGACCTCACAGGTCCCTGGTAACCTACAGTACTGTGACCAGTCGCCCATAGTAACTACTCCTATCTTTAACATGAATATATATGGATATTACCTAAAGAAACACTATTCAATACTTATGTTAAGCTTCTTTTATCAGTACACATAGCAGAACTAAGCATGCTTTACCTGGCTGCCCAGGTACCAATAATGGCACTGTGATCGATTCAAGTGGTCTCAAAACTCACCGAATGTCTAAACATTTACAATTCAGTGTGGACAACCAGATTCCATATTTCTGATGTGAAGTTCAACATTTTAGTCCTTTTGGTTGCCAGATAAGCATGGTCCATTTAAAGACAATACATACACGTGTGCCCAACCATTGGCACCCAAACTTCAAGCAATCTTAATGAATGTGTATCTGGAGGGGGAAGTTACAGTAAGGCAGGACCACACTGAAAATAACTAAGTGGCAGTGGCAACGCGCTACACAACGCTCAGACCATAATATCTCTATTAGTTTAAAGTTCCCTCTCCTTGCTAAGTGTACATTTTTGTACAACGGAGAGACACATCCTGCCCCATAAAGACTTGTACGCCTTTGAACGGTCATAGTGCCTGAAACCTTCCAAGGATGCATTAAACGGACATTGATGAGCATCATGCTAGCTCTGGAAGTTAAATCAAGTTCAACTTCAATCAACGCTCAGCTCCCTTTTGATTATGGCAACACTAGCGATGTAAACCGCTCCACTGTCAAACAATAGCAAACAATAGAAAGAATACGGCTTTTACCGCTACTAGCGCTGGTCAATGTGATCCCCACTTAGGAAAGTATGAGAAGGTCTACAACTCAAGACCCAGAGGATTCTTTTCTCACTTGAAATTTCAGAGAGAAAGAATGATTAAGCAATTACAGGTGAGTGAGAGAAAGAGTTTCCTCTGAGCTTTCTCCAGCAGACCAACCATTAATCAGAGAGGTCTGTTCCCCGGCTGTCTGAAGCACACTGCCTGCTCCTCAGCACACAGAGCAAGAGGAAGGTCATAGGAGGAGGGGAGTATTAGGAGGGCGGGCGGCTGTGCAACAGCCCAGCCAAAAGCCGCAAATTTCAATCCCTGTGATCAGATTTGGTGTCTAAGCTGCCAAGGCCTGACCGTTCACCTAATTCTCTCCACAGAGTGACAGATCTGGCAAAATACCAAGCTAGTCGGTACCGCCCACAGGAGGGACTGTGGCCGGCATGGAAAGAGGAGAGGAGAGAATGACTGAGTGCTGAGAAGAGGCTGAGGGAGAGATCTCTAGAAGTGGTGGTGTGCACAGAGAGTGTGTAGAGAATCCCCAAGGCATCTCCACCCCTGGCGTCCCCTAAGTGGCTTCCCTACACTACCTGCCCCTTTACCTATATGCACAAGTGATCACTGATACACCAGCAACAAATTAAAGCTCTTTTAGACCAACATACACACTACAACACAGGGCATCAGAGATCTTAGAGGCCCACATACAGACTACAAAACAATGCATGAGGTACTGGTTTGTCAAGTCTGCTGTTAATGGTGTCAAAGTAGTGTGACACAGGAGATTATTACCATGGCTACCACAAACCAAGATGCATGCTTATTATGAGTAAATAGAGTAGCATAGATGTTTTTGGCTAAATTGGTCAAATGTGTTAAAGAAACTCTTATAAAATGTGTCTCCTGTATACAACATGGTGCAACTAAGACCCACTAAAAGACTGATTATCCCATTGAGTTGCATTTCACTTCAATCAGATCCAAATGATGCTGTAGTTGAGCCCTATGTCAAGTGAGACACCCTCACACTCCCACTCCCAAGTGGCTGATGTCTGCCCAACTGCTACCACTGACAAGGTTCCTTGATATTAGTCAGGCAAGAGCACTTATGAGTGTACCTGTTAAACCTGCTTTCATAGCACCCATAACCAACTCCCTGAATGGGGCTTTTTGATTTGTTCAAAACAAGCAACTTTAAATGTTTTTGCCATTCCTCCTGTTGACTAGGGCAGTGCTTTCTCAACTGGTGGGTTGTAGCCTAATTCTGAATTAGTCGCAGTGTGTGGGAGTTCCCATTGAACTTGAATGACTTTTGTAGAAAAATATACAGTATCGTACAGTATCGTCTATTTTGAAATGGTAAAAGCAGAGTCTTCGCGGTTGTCATGTCTCAATCAGAAAAGGGAAGTGACATATGGCAGATGCATAGTCCCAAGTGTTGGCTGGAGCAGTGCAGTCACGTGAGCTTCCACCTAGCTACTAGTAGTTGCAGTAGCAGTACTTGGTGTCTACAGGGAGGCTTGTTGAAACCTTGTGTTAGAGTTCCGAATTCTGTTAGAAAAGTAAAACGTTTAGTTAATTACTGTAGTTATATTCCTGCGCAACGCATTTTCTTGTCATTTGTGATAAGCATGTGACTGAGATTAGCAATGTTATATGTATCCAAGGCTTGCAAATGTTCTAAATCCCAGGCATTCTTCTGATCTTAGCTCTTCTTTCTGTGTTCTTTTCAGGGCCTCTGCTGGCCATTGGGTGCTGGAAGCCTTTGGGTTGCAAGCTTTTGGGTTCCCCCAGCAGAAGCCCCATTTGGTACTGTTAGCCTTTTGGTTCCACCAGCGTAAACCCCATTTGGTACCGTTAGCCTTTGGGTTGCTAGCTTTTGGGTTCCCCCAGCAGAAGCCCCATTTGGTACTGTTAGCCTTTTGGTTCCACCAGCGTAAGCCCCATTTGGTACCGTTAGCCTTTGGGTTGCTAGCTTTTGGGTTCCCCCAGCAGAAGCCCCATTTGGTGCTGTTAGCCTTTTGGGTTCCCCCAGCGTTAGCCTGCAATGAATGTACTGTGGAATGGCACTCAAGAAACTCCTTAAGGATCTCCCATGTTCCCTGCGGCAGAGGAAACCAAAATAACATGACAGCGCTACTTAAGCGCAACTTCTGGCATGATTTACTCTCTTCTCACTAGCCTCTATAGGAAGATATTTATTACCTATTTATTTCAAGACTAATGTCAGTAACCAAGAAACCCTCAAAATTTCACCCCACTCGGACATCATGGTAGAAGCGACTAAGAAACCAAGAAACCATATCTTTCAGCTTGTCAATGAATACACATGTACTGTACTACAGTGGTGTAAAAGTGAACTACACTCCGCAACTTTAGAGAGAGCTCAGTAGCAAAAACTACCAGTTCTTGCATAATGGGAATTTAAATGCAGAACAGAAAAGGGGAATACCACCACATGGTAGGCTACATGCCGTTTCTCCTTGAGGGGAAAAAACAGCAATATAAAAAGCACTGAACAGTTTATTTTTGCACATTTACTTAGAAGGCTAGCAGAATCGAAAAATAAATGCTGTATCTCGTAATGTTAATGAAAGTTAAACTAATTTAGTTGGGACGACCCACGTGACAGATCCGAGCCAAAATTGAACAGGTTCTTCTTTGGCCCATGTTAAACCTTTTCACTAGGTTTCATTAAACAAATACATTTAAAAAAAAATTCGGGCCAGTACTTTTTGCGTAATCCTGCTGACAGGCAGCCCAACAAAAAGTAACGTACCAAAAATGTCTTTTTCGCTGTAGGTGACACCACCGCTTGCGTAGAGGAACCTTTGTCTCAAAAAGCATTAAAAAAAAAAAAAAATGTTATGCCGGTTGCTTGCCATTCCGTAGTCCCTGTGTGATGCTGCTGTAGTCTATCCACCTGACCCAACCAGAGCCTTGGCCTACACGTACCCTTCCCCACCATATCGTCATACACCCGATACTCAGTGCTAGCACATTCCTGCAAGGTAAACCATTTACACCAGATAATTTTCTGTTCCTACTCAACTTAACCTTGTAATAGCAACCCTACGAGCACACGTGGAGGAATTTACACGTGCATAGGAAACTACTTATTGATCAGCAGAAAACAGTGTTCCCAAATGTCATGTTAACCTCTAGAGCGAGATCCTGAACACACTTGTTTTAAGTGGCATCCATTAGAATATAGTATTCATAAATATGTTTTCATAAGTGTATAATTATCTGCATAAACAATTTTGGTGTTTTCGCTAGCTTCCAATGTAGTCCACTATGTGGCACTGCTATGTTCCTACAGTAGCCCCAATGGACAAACCAAAACACTGTCTCCACTGAGTTTATCCAGAAAACACTTCCTGCTCATTAAACTAGAAACAGCTTCATTTACATTTCATTCCACTTGAAAGCAAAGTAATGAAACATACAGAGTAAAGCCATTCTATGACCACATCCAGTAGCCATAAGGTCGAGTTGAGGTTACTTTATATTTCGATTTTTAATTTGGGTTCAAACTTTTTCACAACACAAAATGGTTGGCCAGCAAACATGATTCCTCTTCTGACCAGCTCCACCCAATCAAGCTGCCTCTTCAACGTCAACGACTCTAGAGCCAGTGTTGCCATGTTTCTGGAGCCCTTCATATCTACATAGGGATATCCACTAGGTTATTTTCATTTACCATAACAATAAGCTACACATTATTTGTGTTCAAATTGATGTCAACAATACAGCATTAGCACCCCGCCCATAAATCCCAAAAAGCAGCAGCATCACACTTTCCAAAAAGCAGGGGGAACCGGTCTGCAGTACCATCTGTGTGTGCACATTGTTTCCCTGCTGAAACCAAACCAATGTGGCCGTGCCAAGAGAGAAGGACATTGTGACGACACGGCAGAAAAATGACCTGAGGGGAAAGGAATATTATGATGACGGAAGAGAAAAGACCCACCAAGTGAACACTTCATGACTCCTTTTGAGTGCACTTTGCCAGTCACCGATTAACCAATCCCTTCCCATGTCCCCATTGCACATGGAGCTCCTTACCGTGCAGAAAGAGCATAGGGCAAGGCCACCTGTGGTACTGGGACTGATCTCTCAAAATGGAGGTGAACCATCACCACCCATCAGGCAGTCAAGGGGGTGGAGGCACTCAAAAAAAGGCTGTCACAAACACACACCACCAGCAGCATAACTCCTTTTATTACAAAGTAAAATCGATATTAGAAAACAAGCCTCACAAGAAGCCACATCTGAAGCTGAGCATTAATTAGATATGTGCTCCTCATTGGAGAAAAGGCCTGTGTGTTCAGGCTGTATGGTACATCACAGCACAATGAGTGAAGCACAGGATGTGAGGGCATAGGGGAGAGGTGGGGGGGGGCTGCTGTCCACTCATTCAGTTTGTGTGGGGATCTGCTTGCTTTACACGTGGCTGCCTTGCTAATGGATGGGATTTCTCCCTCCCTAGTAACTCACCAAAATGTGTGTCTGAAAACATGTGTACGTATGATGGTGGGTGAACGCTACCTTGACAGAATTGAGGCTATACTCATCAAAAAGGTCCCCCCCCCCCCCCCGCCCCCTCCCCTAGAAATGTTTAAGATTATCCCGCAAAAATAATAAAGTCACTTCAAATGACAATGTCACTCAGAGGCACTGCGATCCATCCCCAGAGCAGGGAGTGGCACAAGCCCAGGCCCAGCAGCTCCCAGACACTGGCCTGGACAAACTGGGGCTGGAGAGGAAGAGGAAGGGTCCTGACTCAGTGAAATGACCCAGAAGTGTCTAAGTGGAAGCCATGATAAGAGCTGGTCCAATACTCTAAATGCTGAAAGAAAGGTGCTTCAATGCTGTATTTTTGTATCATTTTACATAGGACAGGACTATCCTGAAATAGATACAGCCACCCTACAATTCCTTGAGGCAGCAACAACAAAACATAAACATGTCTTAGGTCAACAATATCCACTGCCACATAATAAGTTGGTGAGTATAAGTTCTACATAAATGGTAAGGTAAGACCAGTAATGGGATTTATTATAAACTTCCCTTCACACCAGCGATAGCTAGCACTTATTAACCACTTATCATTAACAAACTGAAAGTGCAACAGTTTACCAGTGGGGTGAAGATACATCTTTTGTTTTACTGTACCAACATATCTGAACAAAAGACTAGACAATAAGGTACCTATTGCACACGGTCTAAAAGGACATTCTACATTACAAACAACCGATGTTGTAGACTGAGCCAAATGTGACAAGTAAAAAAAAGATGTATTGGGCCACACATACGGTGTAGGGAGCAACAACTCCCCAATCACAGCTTATGATTTAAGGATGTTTACCCGTGCTACTCATTAATACACATCCAACTTGAAAAGAAGGGTTGAAAAAAATGGGGGAGGGGGGGTAGACCACCACACCTGAGAGCAGGGTCTCATGCTGGTGGATCAGAACATTCCCACACTTACATGCTTGTGCACTGGTCGGATGCAAAGGCACATGAATGTAGAAAAATTACACATTTCAATAAGCTGATGGCTTTTCCAATGAGTTAGTGGTTTCCCTGCCCCAATAACTCCAGTGGTTTGAGAGGCACTGGTTGATTGTGACTGTGCTATGGAGACAGTGTACAGCACAGATGCCCCTGCTCCATGATGAGTGATTTAACAGTCAATACTCATGTGAGCCCATTGTTTATCTTTGTGTGTTGGGAGGGGAATTGTGTTCTCAAAAAAGGACACAAATAAGGAAGCAACAGGTTGGGGCAGTGGTTAACGTAAAGATGATCTGTGGATCCTCACTCATTTGAGAGTGCTATTCCATTAGGGTGGGGGAGGGTGATGGCAAGCTTAGAAGGAGAGAAAAATAAAGGGCCTGCTTGTTTTTTAGCACAACAGGCCAATACAGTCTCCTTACTTGGAGGGGGTTGGGGGACATTAGATCCAACTAATTTCAGATAACCAACCACCAAGCCTTTCATGAAATACTGAAATGCATTTGGGCTGGCTACATCTTAAAAGTTGAACTTAATGCAAAAGTTCTTGCCTATTCAATTGCAAACACAACTAAGGCAAAACAAATGTACAAAGAAATTAAACGGTTGGTGTGCTATTGAAGGAATGGTGGAATACCCAGCCTGTTCTCTCTGCATTCACATGTGCAGAGAATATTTCCCCTTCTTTTCCATTTCTACCCGGGCGCCAAATTATGCCTCAACTTTAGAAGAAGCTCTGAAAATGGCCGTGGGTGGTTGAAGTATTCTAAAGGAACTGATTGGAGATTGTAGTACAACTTCATGCTGCTTAACAGTGTTTTTCCCTTAAACTGTTACGGTAACATTCCCAATCATATTCTGCAGCAAAGGTGTGATCTTATACCAACTGTGAGCTGGATTATTTCCCCAGTTATCATTCTATTTTATGTTCTGAAGCTTTAAACAAATACATTGACTGTGCTAAAATTCTGTACATAATTGATCTGTTCTACTTGGAGAATGTATCTGTTATAGTTTATTAGGGGCCTTTCAGAAGAAGCATGATCTGATGCAGGCCAACATTGGACAAGCATGTAGTCACACAGCCATTTGATCAGTAGGCTGCAGTTTCATCAAACAACTCATACAGCCTGATTGTCAATTAGGCTTGCAGACTATCTGCAGAGACAATATAAAGGCAACAAACATTTGATCACTTTCTTGTTTAGATTTTGTGGAGCCCTGTAAAGGCTGTGAGGTATTTTACTTCACAAGGGAAACGTGTTCAAGTGTTATTTCAAAAGGTTTAAATACACGACAAACCCAAACATTTTCCTCGAAACAAAACAAATAAACAAACAACTCTTCTGCTAATACATATGGTTAATGCAGTACTTGCTATATAACCTGATGCTTAAATAACTGCAAAATGCAGACAAACGAAAGACAAAAAGCCACAATAGAACTAACATCTGATCCGCCATACCGGCCTCGTATCTCTTCATTCAGTGTCCCGACACACATTAAAAGCTGCCATCTTAGGTTAAAGACTTGTGTGTGAGTGTATATAGGAGGGGGTGACTCAAAAGATAATACACTGCAACTGCGAACTATCCAAATCTGTTCTTACGTCCTCGCATAGTTTGTAATATTTTAACGTATATGTGTGTGTGAATATATATATATATGTATACATAATAAACAAAAACAGACACTTACCAAGCATTTCGATGGCAACTCGCAACTTCGCAGTAGCTAGTGAACGTTATGTTACCACATGATCAAAACAGGCCTGTAACGTACATCGCCATGAATCAACGTTCGATTTCCTGCTAACACTAGTATTCAGCAGGTGTTTTTAACTCGGCTGCCGAATTTAAGAAGTTTAATACGAAACCGCAAACTTGTCCGACTTTCCGGGTGCGATATTGCTAAACAAACAAAACCATTAACTTTTACAAACGCGGAAACGTGATGAAACAAGAAAATCGCCCAGAGTTATACCAATTTAAACTAACGAGGCATTCTTGATGAAGTTAATTCCAATTAATTTCCCCAAAGTAGTAGATATTGTTAGTAATAACGAGGGCCGTATGCTGAGGTTGACCAGCCAGGCTTCTAGTTGAAAGACAATGCAGGCGACGGTGCCGTTCTGTTCTAGCGACAGCACCAATGGGGGCACTTCCAACTAGCTAATTACCATTGCGCACGTTTTTGGTCGGAAGCGCACTTCTTTCAATCAGGGAAATAGCTGCTTAAAAGACGAATGTTGCACAGTAAAATCCACCAGAAACTACCACTGTGCCTTTCTATTGGGCTTTATGTACTCTTTAGATAGTAATTCCAAAATGTACATCGAAAATAAGTAGCTAGCCGAAATGATTGACCATCTGGCCTCAAGCAACCTTCCCCTATCTATAGATATTGTCCTCCGGACGAGCTACTTTACATCTCAATGAAACAGTCTCCGTTACTTTTGCCACATAGATCACCCTATTAATTGAGAAAATAGCTTTTCATTTAAAATCAACTTTTCATTGATCACAGTCAGCTTTCGTGGTGTATTTAGTCACGATTACGAAAGGTCGGGGATCTCCCTCTACTAACTCATTCAGCTCAGCCAATGACTCACCTCGACACTATAACCACCTCGTGTTTCTACCAACACACAATTAGCTTGCTAACGTATCGGCATATCTAACAAAGCCTAAGTATTCTCGACTTAAGTTTCTTTTCCTTTAAAATTACTTCGAGAAAACGTATGCATTCATTGGGTCCTTACCATGTGAATCGAGGGACCATATTTATAGCCGATACTTTCAGAAAACTAGTCAGGACTCCTTTGCCCTGTACAATGCAATAGCACTACCGCTAGCTAGCCTCTTAGCCATAGCATATGAGCAGGTTGGATTGAGTACATTAACTTCGACCATAAATAAAGAAAATACTGTTAGTCGTCATAACTATACAGTGTTTGTAACCCTCACCATCATTTTACTTTGTTCAAAATTTGTGGTTGAATAAGGAAACTGGAGCAAATGGAGGAAATGGCTATAAAGACAAATACCTTGACTTTTACTTTAAAGATCAATAACGTTAGCCATCTCAATACTAAGTTCAAATGTAACAGATATGGCGTAACACTACTAACTTTCAAGTAGTTAGCTAGATGGCAAATGAATAAGCAACCACTATTAACAAGTTCACCCAAACAAGAACGTGAAGACATGGGCATAATGTTACGTTTACGTTAGCGATAAGGTTACTCACGTTACCCTTATGGGTCAGTTTAAGGTTTTCGCAAATTAACTCCTTTAGTATGTCCAAGAAAATCCTGTTGTGTGAACAGATGCCCGAAGTATAGTTCCCGTCGTGAGTGCCGTCCTTTCCAACACAGGCTGTCTCCTTTGTGTTAATTTCACTCAAATCGAGTTTAATCAGATCGATCTCGCGTCCTCTCTACTAGACACTCGCTCACCTTCCACAGACAGGGGGCGCGTTCATGGCTTAGTAGATAAACATGCGTGCGCGTGAATTACCCTGGTGGGCTATGGCGCATGTGCGCTCATTATTATTATTAATAATAATAATGTTGTTGTTGTTGTTTATATTCTGACTGAGATATTCAGGTGTTGGTTAAGTTGTTAAGTGTGGAATTTTTGGTTTTTAGTATAGAAAAACACTGTAAGCAACTCCTATTGCACTTATTGCTATCAAACCATCATAAGAAACTTTCTATGCCTATCCAGCTGATAAAAAAAAACAACATCTTTATTCCTAAACTTACCGTGCTGTTACACATGTAAGTTATAGAACTAAAATGCTCCTAAAAATTACAAGGTCATTGTCACTGACGTCTGCAATGTTTTGTGGGCTGAATTTTCACTTTGAACAGTCGGTAGTGCAATTTGTCCTAACCTTTTCACCTATGCTCAACAATTTTCAAAACTTCCATAACCTGGATGTCCCTTAGATCGAGTTTATCACTTAGTTGCCTGCATAACTATTTAAAGGGACAGGCACTCCCTATTTATCCTCTGCCGCAATCTATATTCATCCTTTCATTCAACTAAGACAGTGCTCAGTCCTCGTCAGAAGTGTTAAACTAACCCACGACTTTGCTAGGCTATCCAACTGAACTTGAATAAACTAAAATTAAAAAACATAACACCAATCAGTTGAGCTAAATCTTTATTTACGTCACATTCTTTGCAAAATGAATCTTCATCTAGGAGCTGGTCTTCATCAGCTCCTAGTGATGTCTAAAAATACAATAAAGTTTGATATCAACTGATCAGCCAAATCAAACCTTTCTTGAGAATCATGTTTGTGAATATTGGCTTGTTGTAATGCTTATACACCATTGTTCTAACAAAAATAAGCCCATTCTCTGTTTGCCATTTTCAGTTTAATGTGCAATAAAGTTTTGTGTTAGCAAAAAGTTGGCAAACTACTGTGATTTAATTCTAAAGGCGTGTCATTGTTTTGTTATCGTTTTGCTGTATGTGCATCCTTTCTTTGTTTTCAGTGATGTACTGTATTACACCCAAACAAAAAACATCTGAAATACGTTGTTCGTTGAAAACACAAGTAAATATTGTTATCAAGCTGTTACATTGATTCATGTAGCTGCAGACTGAAAATAGTTAGTAAACCAACATCACTGATTAACACATTGTGGTGGTGGATGTGGATGTGGGTGGGTGGTGAGTGTGGTGGTATGTGGTGGTATGTGAAGATTCACCACTGTCATCATGCATGGTTAAAGAAAGCAAATACCTTTAAATTGCAGAGAAGGGGGACGGGGGAACTGACGAACATTTTCTGCATGGCACATTTCTTGCTTTCCACATCTATGCTAATTGCAGTGAGAAAAGTAATGGAACATGGTCAAATGCTGTCCCTTTGTTGCAATGTACTGTAAGACCAAAAGTATTGCTGCAAAAAGGAAAAGGTATCTTACAAAGTGCTAAATAAACATAAATTGCAGTCTTTAAAATATGCAATCAGTGGTCACTGGTCTTGCCCATTCAAACTCTCAAAACTTAAAAAATAAAATGAGTAGGACCTGCAATTGTGTGAAATAGTATTGGTGAATTGTAACTTCATAGGCCAAATTGGACCTGGACTCTGTGCAACCTGTCCTGAGATAGTAGAACTTCTCTTCATCTTTTAAATCAGCAAAAATTAAAGAAGCAGCAAGGAATCATTAGATAGCTTGCAAAGCAACCGTTAGCAAATTGATTCTAGAAGCTTCTTCCTGGATGCTGTGAGACTGACACATTCTGCATCACACTGAATAATTGCTGCTATTACTTCAGTTTTTGCATCACACTGAATCATTTCTGTACAACACTAAACCATTTGGCGCTGTTACTATTACTCCATATTTAGGTAGTGCTTAATATGAGACGGCTATTACCATCGTTACATATCAGGGCATATTGCAGTTTGGGCCACTTGCTTATCTTAATGATTTTTTACAATCTATTGACTTATTTTACTTAATGGTGTTCCTTCTTGCTTTTATTACTGCTACTACCTGAACTTGGACCTGAGTACTTCAATTTGTTCCCTTGTACAACAAGTTCTGGAATGACAATAAAACTTCCTTATCCTTATCCTCAAAGCAGCAAAGTTACCTGTATACATTCATAGCTATCAAATGAATTATGTACATTGTTAATTGAAGACACAAGTAAATATTGTTATCAAGCTGTTGCATTGATTCATATATATGCAGACTGAAAATAGTTAGTTAGTGTTAACACAGTGTGGTGGTGGATGTGGGTGGGTGGTGAGTGTGGTGGTACTGTATGTGAAGATTCACCACTGTCTGTCTATGCATCAGTCATCTCGATGGTTAAAGAAAGTAAACAGCTACGTAGAACAGAGTGCTACTAGATTGGTGTGGTAGGGCAATCTCCTCCTGTAGCTTGCCCAGTGTGCATATGGTCTGCCAATGTAGAATCTACCTCATGGGATGTGGATCTGCAGTTCCATCTTGGGACTGCACAAAACCATATATCATAACAATTTACCACTTTATTGGAGAATGGGGTCCCAAACATGATTACACAAATATTGTTTCTGTCTTTATTGTGTTCTTTATAAGTGTTTTACACAGCTGAACAATGACCCAATATACACAATCTCTACCCCTCATTCTGCAGTGTTTATTAACTCCATGATCAGTAATGGAGGAAGTGAAGAAAAAAAGAAAAGAAAAATGATCACCTTCCCATGTCGCTGGTGCAGCCCATTCTGCTTCTCCCACCAACGTGTGATGTCTGAGGCATCCGAGTAGGGCGCGCTAAAGTGGATAGAACTGAAGTCCCACATCTACATTTTGTGCTCAAATATAATGCATTTTGTTCACCTAGCTAAGTTAGCTGTGTGTAGTGGTAATATTGCCTAGCTAAAAAGCTGGCCCTTTGCAGGTAAAAGTTAGCCAGATATGACCAAGCTGCATAAAGCAGCAAGCTTGTTAGCCATCTGTACTTTTGTTTTGTAAAACCTTAACACATCCAACCAATGCAATATCCATATTATCAAAATTTTAAATGCGTTTTCACATTCATTTTAGTGTGGCAGTCATTACAATAATTACATACGCATAATACATAATAATGTATACTTTTAAATAGCATATGTACGCAATAACATTAAATGGTATAAGTTCAGAAGGTTTTATTATATTTCATTGTGATAGCATTTCATTTCAAGAACACAGCAAATAAAGGGTCACAAAGTTACTCCAGGTTTGGCTTTTTATCATACCCTTTCACAACAGACAAAGATGTTTACCATATCTACTAACATGTCATACTGCCAAAGAAAGCAAGTCATTACACAACCACTCGTACACTTAATGTTGATCTGCACTGACATTACAAAGCAGACTGAACTGCAAAAAATATCCTGATGGAAAAAAAAAGTATGCATACAAATATGCACATGTGTATGTGGAGTCCTATGAAGATATAAGTATAGACATGAGTGCAAGTGTACTACATTGTCCTGAAATAGGGTAAAATCTCTGTATGATATATATATATACACATGAATGTGGGTGGATACATGGTATGTTGTGGTATGTTCAGTATAGTTTTCATACTGACATCTACCTAGTAACTGGAACATATTCTTTGAGTTACATGATTATGTGTTTTGCCGTCCAAAAGTCTCTTTTTAAGGCAAACAGCAGATCTATCTGGAGAAGTTGATCCATCTCTGGAGTTGTTATAACAAAACACAGGTAAACACAAATTTGGCATTAAAATAGGTAAAGAATAATGAGCCAGAGTTTCTGTCCATAGGTCAGAGAGCCAAGAGAGGGGAGAGGTTACATGACAGGAACAACTAAAATGACATCACTGTAAAATGTTACCTCCAATGGTGGCCAAAGCAGGTGTTAAATGGCAGCAATACTGTTGCAATTTCAAGCTTGGGTTCATACAGTATAGAATTTCAGCAAAAATTCAATACAGAGGTCTAGCTCAGTCAATGTACACCAAAGCAAGAAATGATAACTATATATACAGAACGATAATGATAAATACAGAAGTTTCAAACAGTCCTGCATGGTTTCTTCTTAAACATCATTTTATAAAGGCTGATGAGTGTTAGCTCTGCTTTGTTTTGTTTCTGATTTCAGAGTTCACCAAAGTTTTTAGAGAATTCACTGACTACAAACCGATTAAAATACTAGAGATGACTTTGTAGTGTTTAATAATTTTAAGTTATAAGGGCACAAACAAACAAAATAAAAATAATTCACAACTGTCTTAAGACGAGCATTACAAATAGGTATGCATACATATATATGGATATTTACTTCCAAAGCACTCATCTCTCTGCGTGACTGGTGATAACCATTTCATATCTGCTGCAGCTTCAGTGCAGGCTTCAGGAGTTTTACACAAAGATCTGGTTGGGACTTGGGCTCTACCTTTTTTCATTCATTTTCCCATATGGTTGCCATCTAATATATTATTAGAATCCAGTGGTAGGGCTGGGCTGAGGGAGGTTAAGAAACTGTTAGTGAGCCCAACAAGTCCAGTACAAATGCAGGGGCGGGCTGGCGAGTTGGAGGTGATGGGGAGGAGGAGACATGTGCAAAGGACCAATGCTCAGCAACAGCCCCCGCCAGCTTGCTGCCCACCCTGGCTGCCTGGAAGTGAAGAATTGGTGGCAGCATGCTGGGGTCCGATCTTGATGCCATTTGCCTGTGAACAAAAATGAGTTAACGCAAGGTTGTCTAGATCAATATACAAAAAGCAGTCTGCCATAGCCAGGTTTATGACACATGGGGTATATAAAACAATTGGGTTCTATTGAGTTATTTAGCCGTTTCTGATTGTATGAGAGACTTTCCATGAGTTATCCCAGGACATCCCAACTCGGACTTTTCACAGCTAATAATAAATCACTCCACGATGAAACATTCTATAGCGCGTTGATAACCGTTAATTCGACGTTCTTATAATTCAAAACCAAGACGTTGACAATGGAACTATTTTTTGTTGCAGAGAAACAATGGCGAAATACATTTTTTTTGAATCAATAACTTTGTGTTGAATTGTTAATTGGTTGACTATAACATTTTTTTACAAAAGCAATACAGCTTTATTTAGACCTGTAAGAAGGCAGTATTTTCATTTATAGAAATTTGCAATATTTAAGCCGGCCTCGTGGCTACGGCCAAACACCACCCGTGGGAATATCCCTTACCTACCCCACTCGCACGAGTATTATATTGCTTAAATATTGCAAATTTCTATAAATGAAAATACGGCCTTCTTACAGATCAAAATAAAGCTGGTTTTGTCAGCGGAAGAGAGCATGGAAACCCATGAGTGCTATTTGAGCAGTGGTACGGCATGCCAGGGAATACTGCCAGGGGTTTTAAACACACACACACGCACACGCACGCACGCACGCACGCACACATCAGCTCAAAGGCATTTGGATTCAACCATCTTTGCAGCTCCAACCCAAGCAGCTACCACCCCCATTGAGATGTCACAGTTAGAGGCATTCTTACATTTAAATTCACTTGGTTCAACCCAGATGGTAAGGGAAATCACACATGTTTCAGGCATGAAGAGGTGTCTTTAGCCAGGGGCAGAAGACGCGTGGTGAGGCCACACCTGCCTACATAAGCCAGGTCACCACTGTCTCCTCCTCAATTCAGGCTCTCTCACCTCACTGTGAACACCTCAGCATTGTACTGCCCTCTAGATCAGTAGCTGGTTATAAGTGTAGCAGGTTAGCTTTGTCTCTTTGACACTGAGTCACCAGCTCAGATACTCCAGTCTCTAACCGTGTGTGTGAAGTTCATTGAATAAAAATCTTTGGCCGACTGCAAGCACGACCCTCTCTGAAACTGTGGAACTGCCCGGGACTGACTGAGGGTAAGGAGGAACTGGTTGTAAAAGTGGTAGCTATCTCATCTAGGATGGATATCAGGATCCTATTTAAGCATGTTTTGGAAATCGTTTAAGTGCAATCATAATATACCAGGTCTTCTGCTTTAAGCCGATAACTTTAGGTTTTTAATGTATTGTTTTTATGACTTATTATACGGCTTATTATGCTGCTGTGTTCCATTGACTTGAATGGGCCACCCCAACGTCCGGAGGTCTGATATTTCTTTATATTATATTGTTTTGCTCACTTAGATTCCATGACAGGCCAACAGCATTTTTGTCAAAATCAATATATATCAATATGATTCACGTCCATTCTGGAGAATGTAATTAGGTCGAGAATGTTAAATACATCTAATTTTCAAAATTTGTCTCATGGTACTGAAACAGAAGATGTATAGCTTAGGTCTACATCTTTGCAGAAATGTTAAATGTTTCAGCAGACACTCTGGTACCTGCTGCAGTGCGACTGGGAGCAGAAGTGTTCTGACTGTTGCCCTTATCCTTTTGAGGACAAAAAGCTGAATGCTCAACTCACTTGGTGGACAAAATAAACTTATTTTTATAGACAAAAGTAATTATGTCCACGTAATATATATCCTAGGCCATCAAATGTTCATTTTGTTCACGACAGTTTTGCTATATTGTGGAAAGTATGGAAAGGCATTTTGTCTGCAACATTCTGTGAGTTAAAGAAAATAAATTCCGTCCACAGAAGCGTCCGTGGCATTAGAAATGAACCAAGATGAAATGTAACACTGTAACAATGAAATACTTGATTCCATACAAAATAATCAACCTAGGTGTGATACAGGGAAACCTCCATCATGCACTATTTTAACGTTCTTGGAACTGTTGAAGGCACTTCTTGGACACATACGGTTCCATGGGCCCTGCAATACACTCAATGGAGACACGTATGTAGTTACCTCATTATTTATATCAAAGACCCCTTCCTGGATCTTCTCGTAAATCTCCTTGGCTGTGTTGATGAAAGCCTGACAAAGAGAAAAGAAAAAAAACGTTGTTAATTGCAGATGACCAGTGACTTAATTGGGAAGAGGAGAATCTGACAATGTGAGGAGGTAAAGAACCAGATCATGGAGTGCCACAGACCCACTGGACTCTCCAGACCTGTCAAACATTCCCATCACCCTCCACCCGTAACGCATGCGCGCGCACACACGCGCACACACGCGCACACACGCGCACAGAATCCCTTCAGTGAGAAGCAAACAAGCAGCACTGAGATGCCATGTCATACTTTAGAGAGATAGGTGCAGACTGATCACCAATAGCAGTGAGAAAATGAAGTTTGCTGCCCTCTGCTGTTGGACCTGTGTTTTTATTTTCATCCGCCGGATACATGTGAAATATGTGACCCGGCACGCGAAAAGGGGGAACAAGTCGGCCGAGACGATTTCGAGTAGTTTTTTTTTTTCAAAATTAGTGATTTTCGTTTTTTTGCAGAATGTGCAAGTTGAAGTCATGAAGAAGCCACTCCATGTTTTAGATAACAGTATTGGTTACCTTAAAAGTATACATTTTGTCGTTGAAGTTGGTACAGTTTGGTTAAATTCAGCGTCGCTCTCGTCGCGCTTGGGGGGTGTTACCTAATTTCCATATGAACTGCTGAATCACGTTTGTAATTTTTTTCCGACCAATCAGCTGTACATTACAAGCGATACACATGGCTACTTATACAGCATCATACGCCACTATTATCCGAAGTTAAAAACATGTAATCTACTATGGGAGCATTTTACTCCCCTGCAATCTCTACGTTCAGAGACAGACAGCAGGAAAGGTTAACAAACGGAATGAAATAGCTACACATTACACACGCTATGCTTTAATAAAACTCACGTTTTATGAGACACAAACAGAGGCTCACCATTGAAGATCTTTTTGCACACAGATGTTCGTTCTGAAAACTATCTACATCCACCCAGCGAGGTTTATCCATGTTGTTGTGGAGAGTTGAATCATCAGAGTTGCATCATATTTCATTAAAACGTCACACTTCTTACATTGGACATATCCACCAGCCTAATTACAATCTGCATTGTCTACTTAGCAGAAATATCTCCATACAGTAGATTTCCCTTCGTTTAGTATCATTTTAAACTTTCCAGATGACTGCCCCCGCTCGTCAAGTGAAACGTGTCCAGAAACAAGGCTCCTTTGTCTGGATAGCCATAGCTAGCATACCTACCATTCAAATCCAATGGTAATGCTACCTAGCTAGGTTTGCTAACTGTCGGTATCCATCGTTAACTCATTAATCGTTAACCATCATGTCACTGGCTTTAATTTGAGAATGGCATGCTAGTAGTACATTTAGTAGTACATGTAATATCAGTACACTTGATCCATTACTGCTGATGTGTTACTTATATGTTACTTATTAGCAGCTAGCTACCTAGCCACTATGTGTTCCAACGTGTTTTCAGTTAGTGTTAGCGGCAAGCTAGCTGGTATACATGGGTTTCTCGGCTACGTCGTCACTGGTTGCGTGCGCAATCTCGCGGCAGAAAGAAGCAAGAAAACGTTGAAGTGGATGAGAAAGCTGTGGAGGAAGGCAACATGACAGGGAGTTGTTGTGTGGTGACCTGCTCTAACAGAGTTGGTAAGATGTTCAGTATACCTAGGAGGAAGCATCCGTTTGCCAGTCAAATAAAATATAGAAAAAGGCTCAACAATGTACAAGGTTACGTTTGGGAATATGTTGAGGGTGTGTGCAAGCATTCATGGCAACAGAATAGGGATTGGTAAGCTAAATAAGTAATAAACAATGCATTTAAACTGGGCTTTCTGTATTCATTTGTATTAGGGTAGATGGCTTTCTGCCGCGGATTTGCGCGCGCAGCCTTCAATGTTTGTATACAAGAAACCCATGTATTCCAACACTATCTTATACACTTCAATACGCTGTATATGTGCCATTTTTGCTACAAAGCTAATTTAAATACCCTTTTTGGGCAGGGACTTAAGTTTTCCGAAATCCGGGATCCTGGATGACACCGAAATCAATATTAAGTAACGTGTACCAGCGCTTGCGGGATAATAGGTCGGGCTACGATAAAATTATTGAGTTTTCAGTGACACCTAGGGGGAAGGGCTACAGATACCAGATGTCAGTGTGACATCTGTGAGGAGGGCTAATCCCAATGAGATGCAAATGAGCACAACTGTCTTCCCTTTGTCCCAGGTGAGGTGATTCAGACAATCTTAGAGGTGCCTTTTCTCAACAAAAGCTTTTCAGAGGTGTATACATTCAAATGATCACAACTTATACAAATATTACCAGATTTACATGAGTGAAACATCATTGGATAGCTTTACACTTACACTTTCAGAATCTGTGAATAACTCAAAATATCTCAAAACGACTTGTGGCTGGTTTAGCCATGCCTGGTCACATATGTTCTTAAGGAAGCCGGATTGATCGTTTTTTTGCCACCCTTATTCTTCAGCGAAATTCCTCCCCAGTGGTTAACTTACACACACACACTGCCTGGTCTCTCTACCTCCCTCTGCTGTGTGTGTGTGTGTGTGTGTGTGTGTGTGTGTGTGGAGATGGAGAATATGGGAATGATATGAGTATGCATGAGCATTCTATAGGAGCCTGAAACGTCACAGGGGTAGGGGTGAGGTCAGGAGAATACATAAGCCACTAATGACACAAATGAATCATAGAAATCCTCTCTGGTGGGATCGTGGGAGGAAAGAAGGGGTGTAGAGCAGGTTCCACATATTAACACCTCCTCCTATTTCTCCAAACCGCAAAAAGCTTTCCTCTTTCAACAGCAGCAGCTTATCTCTCTGAGATTTCCATGTTCATGTGTTAATTCTATTCACACCATTTACATACACACAATCTACAGTCTACCGGTACTTAATCCACCTGCCCCTCTGCCACCCCTGTGGTGGCTCTGGGAGAAGCTCACCTCCTCTACATTTGAAGCTGTTTTAGCAGAGGTTTCCATGAAGATGAGGCCATGCTCTCTGGCAAACGCTTCCCCCTCCTCCTTCTTCACTTCTCTCCGGGACTCCAAGTCACTAGAGAGAAGAACAAGTCCAATCATCCAAACGCTCCTCACATAACAAACAAACAAACCACCAAACACACACACGCTGGAAAAAGAATATCGACAAACTGGACATTGGACCAAAGAACACATTTACATGAGGCTGACGATCACGTCTGTCCCGTGGCCCTAGACAGTCTCTCTTGATGTGGAGCAGCAGAGTTTTTTTAATTTTTTATTATTTATTTTTTACTGTATTTGAGAAAACATTTAGGGCCTGATTTACTAACATTCGACCGTTGCTTAATCTGCGGTCGCACATTAACGCACCGTGTTTTTGCGCATTTTTTGTGGTATTTATCAAACCAGATCCGCGCTGGGCAATCTGTGTTTACTCCGCCCTATATAGGGCCTGATTTACTAACATGCGACCGCTGCTTAAACTGCGGTCGCACATTAACGCACTGTGTTTTTGCGCATTTTCCGTGGTTTTTATTTAGGAAGAGAAAATGAAGGTTCAGCGAAGTGGAGATAGATATATTGGTTCACGTTCGCTCAATCACTGAACCTGATTTAATGTGTGCGCTGCTATATTGTTGTTCTGCCCGCCATCACCTACAGCGAGATGTTTAAAAGAACACAATTATAAATAATATGCTATTGGTGGCATTAGGGGTGGGCGATATGGCCAAAATCTTCTATCACGGTATGAGTAATTTTATATCACGGTTACGGTATAGATCACGGTATCGATTTTTCTGTAAATTTAATAAAGAAATGGTACAAAATAACCGTAATGTGCGTCATGTGATGTCATGCGTGATAGTGTTTACGTTCAGTATAAAAACCATACGCGCATGTACGCGCCGTCACCATTTTGATTGCACTTAAGAGATACTACACATATAAGAGATGCTACACATATAAAGAGCCATTCATTGTTAACATACAGCGACTAGTGAGTCCTGTTATTCGTCCCGGCGACGAAGGCCACAATGTGTAGCTATTTCATTCCGTTTGTTAACCTTTCCGGCTGTCTGTTTTTCCTAACCAGCAGCAGACGTAAAGGAAAGGGAATTAACCCCGAAATTAAAAACATGTAATCCACTTCAGCAGCGGAGCATTTTACTCCCCTGCTATCTCTACGTTCAGAGACAGACAGCAGGAAAGGTTAACAAACGGAATGAAATAGCTACACATTACACACGCTATGCTTTAATAAAACTCACGTTTTATGAGACACCAACAGAGGCACAACAGACAAGTCTTACCATTGAAGATCTTTTTGCATGCCGACGTTCGTTCTGAAACTATCTACATCCAACCAGCGAGGTTTATTGGACATATCCACCAGCCTAATTAGTATCTGCATGGTCTACTAAGCAGAAATATCTCCATACAGTAGATTTCCCTTCATTTAGTATAATTTTAAACTTTCCAGATGACTGTATTGCCCCCGCTCGTAGTGAAACGTGTCCTGAAACAGTGCTCCTTCGTCTGGATAGCCAGAGCTAGCATAACTGCCTTTTCAAATCCAATGGTAATGCTACCTAGCTAGGTATGCTAACTGTCGGTATCCATCGTTAACCATCATGTCACTGGCTTTAATTTGAGAATGCATGTTAGTAGTACATTTAATATCAGTACAGTTGATTCATTACTGCTGATGTGCTACTTATATGTTACTTATTAGCAGCTAGCTACCTAGCCACTATGTGTTCCAATGTGTTTTCAGTTAGTGTTAGCGGCAAGCTAGCTGTAATCGACGTCTTCTCTTCTGCTAGGCAACAACAACAGGCCACTACGGTGTGACTGTTTTCAAATTAAGAGTAAACATTTGTTATATGAATATATATCTCATGTGAGGGGGGGGGGGGGGGGGGGGGGGGGTGGTTATGGCATATATGCTTAATAAGAATATATGAAATACAGAATTTAAACTAATAAAAAAAAATATATTATAATTTTTTTTTTTTTTAAAGTATATCACAGTTTAAACGGTATCGCAAAATTAATGCATAAACTGTCTATTATAACAATATAGATGTGTACATGTCGAGATTAATAATTTCTACAAGGGACATGGGTTCACTACAATATATATGGACGTGGGTGCAATCAATGGTTCCAATTACGTTCGGAAAGTTTGCGATTTCAAAAAAAGTCCTGTTTGATGTCTCTAATTTCAGCTATGGCAGTGGGAAAATGTATTGACCAGTGCGCTGTAGCAATGCGTCGAGTACCTGTGTGAATATTTGGCTGAGTGAAGGCTGAGATATACCAACTGCTGATGCTATAACTGTTTGAAATGATCCGATGCCAATATTTGCAATGTTGTCCGGAGTTTAACATGAATGTGATCTCCGGTTGGAGGGTTCGATGTCGTCTCTGATCTGGTTCAGTAATTGAAGTATTGCGTGGCTGTTTAACCTGTACCGTCTAATGATTTGTGGATCGCTTAACTGAAAAAGTGTTATACGAGTTGAAAAAAAAATTTCTGTGCGCTGTCTCTGTCTATATCTTCGCCTTGCTCTTATAACTGCTGCCATATCAACGTTTTCAGACTCAATGGAAACGCGCTTCCTGGTTAAGACGTGCTTTTATGAGGCGGATAATTATCCCGCAAATTAGAGACGTGCGCTGGTCGGGCAGTTTTAGTAAATACCACGCAATACATCATTAGGCGCACTTATCTTCTCTCCTCCCATATATTTGCGCTAGACGCCCAAGTTTCCACCCATGTGTCCTCCCCGTCCACACCCACAAAGCGTTAAAATGCGCTGCGCCCCCTTAGTAAATACCGTTTTATGTTTACGACCGCTATTTTACGCCTGAAATGGGCGCAATCCTGTTAGTAAATCAGGCCCTTAATCTTTGTACTGAAAGATGTTCATGTGTTAAAGTATTTCGGAATCAACTGATTTTCAAGTTAGTAAGGTAGTGAACTACAGTTGCTTCTAATGTTAGCTTTTCGTACCTTCTTCAGATAATGTAAGATGTGTTACCCACACCAACCATGTGTGTCATAAAAGGCCAATTCATTGCAAGTCATTTTAAATTCTCAAACACAAGGAGCCGAACTTTTGCACACCTGTAGATTGAGAGGTGCATCGGAGCATGAATTTTCCCCTTATCCCGTCACATCTCTTTTCTTGTCTAGGGACAGATTCTATGACACGTTTTTTTTAAGTTCTAATCAGTTCTGTATCAGATGGCTTTTGAAAATATTGTAAATTGCCCAGTTATCTTGGTATGAGTGTATAATAAGCCTATAAGTATATTATAATGTCCATTTTGTATATTTCTAACTATTTCTATTGTCAGCATATGTGCTCATGATGAGATAATGAATCAAGCTTGACTCAATAAGTGACGTCAGTCTCTAGTGTGACCTGGTTGGCCCACGTGGGTCAACCAACCTATTCAAAGATGCTCTCTGCCATTAGTCCTTAGCCCAATAAACCTTTTTTAACAGCAAGTGAAGATAACAGTGTGCAGGAGTTCTTTGTTAAAGTACTAAAGCAGGGTTTTTCCTGCATAGAGAAAATTTCGGCGCGCGCCTAAGCCGTTTTCCCGTGCGCCTATGAAAAATCCCGAGCGCCTAAAAAAAAAAAAAGAGTCTGCGATTTAAAAAAAATAAAACACTGTCATCCAATTCAGTTTAACGGTGTTTTGAGCCCTCACGTTTAATTCAAGACAGCAGCAGCAGATCCCGCCTCCCACCCCCTCAGCCAATCATTGAACAGAGGCGTCTCCAAGTTACCAGTTTAGAGAAGATGTTAGTTAAATGTTGTCCGACCTATTAGCACCATAGACATCCTATTAGCACCCACGACCTATAAACACCTACGCGCTGGTACACGTTACTTAATATAGATTTCGGTGTCAATCAGGATAACGGATTTTAAACAATATACGCTCCAGCCCAAAAGGGGTATTTAAATTGTATGTGTGCAAAACATTACAGTTGTAGAACGTTATTAAGTGTACTAGACAGCCATTTATGTACAAACTTTCATGGAACGAACTGAGCTAATTCGATTTCGCAATGAGAACTTGTGAGGGTCATACAGTTTTCAACCGACACCGATACCTCTATCCCTCTTTAAATTGAGGTTTACCCGCTTATCACAGGGATGACAGCTGACGACCGAGTGAGGAGATGTTCACGAGAGATTACGGATTTTGATAGAGATCATACTTGGTCATATCGGTAATGTTTGGCTAATCTCTTGACACGTACCACAGGTAAATCACGACTGGATCTTGATACACAATACCTCGTGTATCAGCTCATTTTGCGTGTTGGTCTACTACACAACGGGATAAAACCGAAAACATGTTTCAGTTGAAATCCAAACAAGTTACTTGTCGTGATCTAGACACCCACCGCTACTGAAATATTTAAAATTGATTGATTAAAGATTTTTCTATCTATCAAGGTTCATAACTGTTTGTCACCTTTTTAATAGCTTGGGTGTTAATAGTGTTTACTATAATTAATAAGTGGTGTTAACATAACGTCACTTATTGTATGGCATAAATATTATTCTAAAACACCTTCACTAGTTGTTTTAAGCAGATTTGTAAGCATATCATCACGTATGCAATGCATGTCAGCGAATATGTTCTGAATAGTAGCCTATGTTTCAAGTAGGCTACAGCCAAGCCCTCGTTCTGTTTTCATCAATAGTAATCGAGTTGATAAGTCTGATCTATACGCAACTGTGAGGTGCGCGAATGGACGGAGCGGCCAGCTGCCAATCACTTAATTACTCAACCTGCGTATGCAACCTGACTTCATCAGTCGGCGGTTTCAATATTTATGGCGCTCCATTTCTGACCACTGGTTAGTCCTAGATTCTATCGATATAGATTTCAGTAGTTTGCATATATGTATGAGGTAAACCTTGATAATCTTTGAACCATACATGATAGCACCATGGGGCTTGGACTATTGTCAATGTATTAGCCTATTGTCTATTTCGATTTAAAGTGGAAGCAAAATGATAACCTCAAGCATATCCTCCATTATTTATTAAATGTAAGAAAAGAGAAAAAAAAGACTTTGATGTCTGCTAATACGGTGATAGATAAGACAGACTGTGCGCGCACAGCGCGCATTTTTTTTTGGGGTGCACCAATATGTCATTTTGACCCAGGAAAAACCCTGTAAAGTCCAATAGCAGTTTGTATTTAATGATTGTAGTTTCAGGAGTGATGTGAACTGGCTGATGTTTTCGGGGTAGATCTATAAATGTACTTTTACAAACAATTAAAAAGTTCTGTTGTACAGCACTCCACACTGTGGAGGCTTATTTGGCTTGTTTTTGTTGCCAGTCTACCTCTTGTTTCCAATGAGCATGATGACCATATTGGAGTTGGAATGTTGACGAGCATCTTCTAACCAGGTTGTCAAGTGGTTGAAAGTGTCCCTTCTGAAAAAAGAAAAGCCACAAAATCTAAATTAAATTATATTTCATTTAGCCTTGAACAAGCCACATTTGCAGAGATCTAGCAGTCGAAAACCATTCTCTACATATATTATATATATATATAAAACTAAACAAAACAAACAAACCGAACATTAGTTTCACCTGTAACTAACTCAGAATATGAAGTACCTACTACAAAAGGGTGACTAATAGGGGTGTAAATCTCTCATGACAAAAACGATTCGATTCGTATCTCGATACATGGGCACGATACGATACAAGAAAAGACACATGTTGATAAAAAAAGGATTCAGTATAATACAATGCGATGCAATTCGATTCTGTTCAATTATTGAAAACACTTAGTCAGACATCCCAACCTGCAAAAAAATAATTACAGGGAGGTATTCCCCCCCTAGGCCTACATATTTTTGTTGTGGTCCCTAAAAGTTACAAAAGCATAATATCATTCTATAGGCTATAGTCCTATGCAATTCTTTGTTAATTATGTTTAAATATGTAGATTACTTTTACTATTTATTAAATGCTGCTAATACTATCCTATTTATGTTAACTGCTTTTATTTGTATTCCATTGCAACTTTAAACAAGTCTAAGGAGCTTGTTGTTTTCATGTAGACCTGGCAACATGTCTATTACAGTAATTTAACCCACCATGGGCAATGCTGAAATCACTGTAACAGATAGTACAGCGTGCAAGATCATTGTGATTTACTTTTATAAGACAGGGGTACACCTTTGTATAGTCTGTTGTAAAATGTCTTATATTTTCTTTTTTGGGGGCACTCTACCTGTGCCATTGTGCCCCTGTTCATAGATACACTGAACTGATTAATTCGGCTCGGGAGAATAGATAAAAGCCTGCCCACACTATAAATTGATTGGTTGACTTACCGAAACAGGCTAATCAGGATGCTACTGAGGCACACACGCACACTGCCTCACACAAGCACAGTTGCTAAAGCGTTTTGGAGCACGTCTGTCTCGTGTGCGCAGTCTTGCTCGCTCACTCTTGATTCCGAGAGATTTTAAGTAATTTGCGGGCATCAGGGAGTCGTTATCAATATGTGGGAGACTCCCGGAACTTCTGGGAGACTTGGGATGTCTGCACTGCCATTTGCACTGTTCATACAGTGCTTATATTAAATGTTAGGACATCATGATGGCTCGGTCTCGGAATCATGACTATAAATGTTAAACATAATTGTTAATGATACAAATATTCTCCTATTTATTATTTTATAATTATTTAAATCCGAGGATGTCACGCAATCAACAACGATGAACCTTCCTGGGCTGAAGTAGCTAGCATCGGCCATTGAAAATGAATAGTGTAGCTAGCATAGCATTGTTGAGAGTTGTAATCTGTCATTCTCTCCAGGTTCTCTCAGGCGTTAATACTGAGAATACAGCCTGATTGGTTTATGCTATGCGGGCTTTGGCCAATGACAGGCTGTCAGTGTTCTGACTGAGATAAAAATGCAACAGGCCAGCGAGTGTTGTGTTTAAAAAAAAACGGAGGGACAAACGCTTGTGAACCGATTCATAGCTTTTAAATCGGGCAAAGACCGGTTCATGAAATTTTAAAACCGATACGGGACTTCACGCATCGATGTAGTCGTATCTTACACGCTAAAAACGGATATCGATACGTATCGGTTATTTTTTACACCCCTAGTGACTAACATATTTCATTTTCAAAGGTACCTTTCAAATCTCCCCCCCTTTAGAAGCATGTTGTGATGACAGACAGGAAAAAGGAAATGAGCCGAGATGCTAATCCTAGAGTGCTCCTGCTCACCTTGTGATGTCATATACTAGCAGAGCTCCAGCTGCTCCTCTGTAATAGGACCTGGTGATGGAGCGGAAGGATTCCTGGCCAGCCTAAAACACAAGACAGACAGCACATTAGACAGGGCTTCAAATCCAACTCTTCTTGCCAGGACATACACCTCTGTTCCCATTCACAGCATTTCTGTAACTTCTACATCATTAGAATGCAAGGCTCTCCCACAAGTCCCCTTGGCATAGGTAGAAATAAGTCCCTCCGAGGCATCACCAAACAGAGAAGAGCCATTATCTCCCCGAGCCCCATATATGTCTGCACATCCATGGAGTCAACCAAACTATTTCCAAAGTCCTGGCCTTCAACCAAACGGCAGGCACAGTGTTGGAATAATATGGCCTCTCCCTCTAGTCAAAAGAGCCCCTCTAGCAGCCTGCAAACATGCCCAGAGGTAAGCATTTGAACCAGTAACCCATTCCCCCAGGCAGCTGTTAACATTAGAGTTAATGGAGCCCATTGTGAATAAATGATGAGTCACTCCTCTGTCTGCCATCTGACATAGTGAAAGGTTAGTGGAAGCCAGAGATGCAGACTGCTCTTCTTACAAGACTAACCACATAAGTGTCAGTTTGCCGGAGATGCAGACTGCTCTCCTTACATGACTAACCACACAATAGTCAGTTTGCCAGAGATGCAGACTGCTCTTCGTACATGACTAACCACACAATAGTCAGTTTGCCAGAGGAGATGCAGACTGCTCTTCTTACATGACTAACCACACAATAGCCAGTTCGCGGGGTGATATAAATCGTGAAGGAGAGGAGGCCCAGAGACCCGTTCATAAGACGCATTACTTTAAACCAGTAGAGGAAAATAAGAAACAAACAAACAAACAAACATAAGTTTCAAATGTTAGAAGTATCCGTTGTTTGTGTATGGTAGGTGGTGTTAAGCAGAACACAGTTGTGGGACTGAAACAGGCAAATTAAGATATGTTGTGACTGATCTACACTGGTTTCTTTCAAGCCTAGTCATATACCTGTACAATTGATGGGATCATATGAAAGAATGACTACAGCACTTAAGGCGCTCCAAACCCATAACAGGTGAATGTTTTCACCAATCCCTATAGGTCTGAGGTAGGTAAGGTTTGTTGTGCAATTATAGTGAGACTGCTTTTTAGCTGATATTTGAAAAAACTGCATCACAGCTGAAGTTTTTCTGAAAATATCACTGAAACCAAGACATTTTTCAGTCTATGTGTATGAAACTTGGGGATTGTCCACAATGTCATACAGGAGCATGACAAACTCTCGTTCAGAGATTCATTGCTACATTTGGACCTCTAGAGTGCCTTTGAAAGAAGACGAGCGGTCAGTTTGTCTTAGGCTACCCAGGTCAGTAAACAAGCCATTCAGATTTGGCTCCCGCTGGAACTTCCCAAACGGCTGTTATTAGAAGTATGAACTCATTAGAAGTATGAACTCATGAGAGGTATGCCTAATAGTGTCTCTCATCAGAGTATCTCCCCCCACCCATGGCTTGACAATGAACCTTTGATAAGGTCTGCCTGGTGGCGGATCTGCTACCATTATCAAAGTGAGATAAGCTGGGGAACTGCTGCAGCCTCAGAGGATAGAAGAGGTGAGTAGATCAATAATTAGTATACCATAAATGGAATATCAGACACAAACTTGTGAGATTAATTTATTAGCTAGTAATAAAAAAGCTCAATGCACTATCCATGAGCATAAATAAATAAAATACAATTTCACATCTCAAAAATATTTCATGAATTATACACTTGGCCATTTGCTGCTCTCGACCCAAACGCCACAAATGTTGTTATTATTATGTTATATAATGTCATTTCAATGTCTTTTATTAAGTCCATGGGTATAGGTAAACCATGGTAACAACCGTCACAAGAATCAGAAGTTTTTATAACCTGGTGGAATGTTTTCATTTGAATATTAGTGTTAATTATGGCTCTGTAACCTGGTAAACTTTTGTTATACTGTACACTATTGCTATGATTTGAAAAGGTAATTTGTATGCAGATTGGCTATATGCAGACTGGCTATATGCAGACAATAAGATTGGCAAAGGAGCTATCAGTGTTTCCCCTACAATGATATTAGGGTGGCGCCCCGCCCCCCCAACGGCCCCGCCCGCCCCCCCTGGAAGCTCAAGTAAAAAAACAATTTTAATATAAATAAATATAGCGCCAGATCACAAAACAAGTCATTTAAGGTTACCTTTACCATAAAACATGTAAAATTATACTTATTTTTTTAAGTAAAACTGCCTATCCTAACCCCTAATCCTGAAGTATAATTGTTGCATACTGTTACTGTAAGATGTTATATTGACTGCTGTCATTAAAAGAAACACATGAACATAATAATTAATTTAAGTGTTTGTGTCCGTGCGCTGCGGCGCGCCGCGCCCCTGCCGGCGCCCCCCCCCCCCCCCCCCCCCAAGCTGTAAACCTAGGGGAAACACTGACTATAATATAGCTGCTATATGCAAGTTTAGCTAGTGACCACCTAGTGAGCTAAATGATCCACACTCAGAGCAGGGCATCACTACATTGGACCACACCTACCTCACTCCCTTCACAGAAGTAACCCAATTGTTTGGCGAGGATGGTGTAGGCTAAAGGCTACATGTAGCATGAGTTTTTTTTACATGATTGATAGTATTGGTGTCAATGAGGGGTGTGCAAAAAAATCGATTCACATTCGTATCGCGATTCAAGTGCTTCCGATTCAGAATCGATTTATAGAATTCCAAAAATCGATTCATATTGAAAAATGTATTTATTTATTTTTTTTAATTAACGTTCTTTTTGGCTTCGCAAACTGTGTAGTAGGCTAACGTTACGGTTTGAGTGATGGTGAGCACGATACAGCGAAATGGTTGATAAAAAGCTTATGAATAGAAAGTTTACATTTAAAAGTTGTGATGTGCAAAAGAAGCGAACTTCACTGTTGTCTGAAAATGTCAACAGGCAGCTGGCTGAAAGCACAGAAGTAGTAGGCTTACCTTTTATTGGTAATCTAACTGTTATGGTTCATTTTTTTTTAAATAAGAGGCCTGACTTCTATGTTCACAGCAAACTTGAAAAAAAGAAAATATTAGCCATGGTTTAACTGCACTATAGGCTGAGTCTGAAATGTGCACTTTATAATTTTATTTTGTACTGCCCTGTTTGGCAATGTTGTTTTTCAATAAAATAAAACATTGCATAAAGCAAGCCAATCCACTTTTCCATTATAAGAGCATTAAAATAAAATTTGCAATTAATTCATTTGCGATACATCGCGATTCATTTTGAGTTAACTATCATGAATGCGATTAAAATGCGATTAATCACGATCGTTTGACAGCACTAACATTTACATACTGTGAATCAATTTTTTTCAGTCGAGAATCGTTTTTGAATCGAAAATCGATTTTGAATCGAATCGTGAGCCTAAAAATCGGTATCGAATCGAATCGTGACATTTTCTGAATCGTGCACCCCTAGTGTCAATCGATTCAATTTTTTTTTACAGAGTTTATCACAATAGGCTGTGATTAACCATGATTAACCGAATCATGTTAATCACAGGTTTCAAAATTCTAAATTCTAGAATGTATTTGCATTTGTAAATACACGTGTAGTGTTAAAATAAAAAATGCATTACAAGGTTTGAGAATCAGAGGTTTTCGTACTTTATGATATCTCTCAGCTTTCTATGATTTCGGAATTAGAATATCTTAATTTGCAGAGTAAAAAAGTCTTAGGGGGTGCATTGCCCACAACATCCATAATCATTTGCGCTTAATTAGCAGACAACCACATAAAAAAATAGCAACATCTTCTACAGGGTAAATGTAATCAGGTTGCCTGTAAATTGTCTGCAAAGCAGCGTCGGAAATTAACGAGGGCAAAGGGCAAAACTGCCCCTAAAAAATATAGTTTTGCCCCTAAAATTACTAGGAGAGGGGCAAAAAATGCCCCCATAATTTTGTGTAATAATAATTTGATGAACGTGTCAAACATCGTAGTCGGTCAGTTGCCATTACATGTTTTGATTTTCGCCTTGACTCATTGTTGCGTGAAGAACCGAACGTTCTAACTAAACATATTTGCTTCCTAATCAGACCTGTGACTGCGAGAGTGAGGAGAAATGACGATCAGCGCAGTCTCTGTCACCATCGATTTTTAAAAGATTCACACACCCAGCGACTGTCAAAAAATTAAAGTTAGATTGGCCTGGGGTGGAGGATGACGACGAGAAAAAGACCTGATTTTTTTTTCCAAGGCATGTCGGACTTGTAGACAACGAGTTGCCCAAGTCGTTGTAAATCCAGCACAGGCAAACTCTTCTGCTGACTTCATCAAAGGGAGCGAAAACATACAGAAATACATGGCCTTTCGTCACCAGGCGCCAAGCATCACGCCATCGCCTACGTAGGGCCAATAGTTTTCCGCGTCAAAAAAAAGCAAATTTCGTGTCACGTTTTTGGTAATTCCGTGATTCCGCGTCAAAAAAATAAAAACATGCCTTTCTGCACGTTAACTGTATGAAAAACTCTGTTGATAGTGATGTTGCCTAGCAACGCTGTTTGCGTGCGTGCAGCACCCACAGTTAAGATACTGTGGAGTTCAGTTTGTCGCTAAGTAGTTGACCATACTGTGCCTTATACATTTCCAATGCTTAAATCATCATTGTTCGACCTGTATGTGAGGCATTATGTGCATACTTAATGAAAGTAAGGGTTTTCATGAAGTTGCTTCTGTAATAGAAATTTTGGGCTACCTGCTCGTGCTATTAGTAGTGATTAGCATGATGCTAAGCGGAGATTTAGCTATGTTCTGTTCTTATGTTGATACGCTGTAATAAAGATGGGTTCAATCCTGTTAAGATTTCGACTGGATGAGATATGAATGACATCCATGTTGCCTAGTGTAATGCTAATTAGTCCCCATAAATTAGACTGCTTGGTAACTCAGTGAATAATACGTGCCCTTCTTAGATTGTTGTTTGCCAGCCATCAACACAACAGAAGACTTAACATTTTTAGTTTTTAATGCGATTGGGAAGATGAGCAAATTAACGTGACTACCCTTGAAAAGGGGGGCGTGGCCGGAGCAGAGTTCAGCGCAGACGTGACATTTTCTGACCGCTTCTGTTCTTTAATTAATGTTTGTTCATTGTTGCGATCGTTGTTGTGTTTATTTGAAAGACATTCAGTCTTACAGGGTAAGATACAGGGGGTTTTGGGCGATTTTGATGCACAAAATTATGTTTCCGTTTGAAAAGTTGCAATTTCGTTTTCAGTGGTTCATTCCGTTTCAGATGGTCCATTCCGCGTATTCCTTCCGTTTTCGCGGAAAACTATTGGCCCTACCTACAGTGAATGATAACTGGTAATAATACTTTTAGAAATGATTTAGTTCGGTTAAGCTAGTTTAACGTTAGTTAGCTAACGTTAGCTATCTTTGATAGTGTGTTTCAGCGTTAACTACAAAGGCTTGCTTGCAAGCTAGCTTACTAGTCTTAACTGTATTTCCTGTAGGCCTACTATGGTAGGTACAACATGATTAAAGGTAACACAAAAATCCATAAATATAATAAAATAAAAGAAAGAAAAAAACGATTGTTAATAGTTGAATAATGAAATGTAGTAAGTAATAACAACTCATAACCACAAAGAAATAAGAATAAACGTGAATATGATTGTCTAATTTAGATTGTCTGTTTGGCTTTTGTTAAAAAAAATCTAAGAAAACACTTTGAATTTGTAGACTAAAGCTTAATAGTCTTATTATTGCCATTTGATGACAATTGTTCATATACTTTAAAGTAACACTATGCAACAATTTGACACTTTTTGAGGTATGGTTCTATAGGCAACTGGTTTTGGTACCATCCTCTAATTAATTTTGATCGCATATGGTCATGTGAAGGACAGATCAAGACCTGTGTCTTTCCCACTAGCCATCCAAGATATGCCCTATGTAGTTCTGTGTAACGGGCTGGAACACCCTGCAAAAATGGAAGAAAAGCTTTCACATGCATGACATGCCAGGTATACTGCAAAAAGACACCAGTTAGTGTGTTGGCAAGCTTCTATTAGTGTCAGCTGGGCTGTTGGTGGTGTTTGCAAGGTTTTTGCATGCCTTTTAGGTAGTTAGCGTACTAGTTTTGGAACAGAATTCCGTATTGCTGCTTTAAGCCTAAATAAGTGTGTTTATTATTTTGAACAAAGGTTAAACGTTTTTCACAAGTTTCTAAAAGTGCCCCCAATTTTTTGTGAAATGCCCCTGGATTTCAGTGAGTGGGGGCAAAAATTGCCCCCTAAAATATATGTAAATTTCCCACCCTGCTGCAAAGTAACATCCCACCCAAATGAAGGCGAAATTGAGTAGGCCTATTTAACCCATTTAGGCCTAAAAAGTCTGGAAAAAATGCCTGTAAAACCTCTGGGCGATTTCAGAAAACCCCCCTAAAACCTGAAGTTTTTCTAGAAATTCAACTATTGTGTCAACGCCTACTAAATTACTGATTTCTAAGCCCCTGTAACAGATAGGAACACAATTCAAAAAGTATTTGAGAGCTTACACCTGTGGCTTTAATTTAATTTACAATATTTACATACACCTTCTCAAAAGTAAAATAATATAATAAATATGTAATAGTGCAGGAACAGCACAAAACAGTAAAATAAATAAAGTATATGACAAAGTATATAACAAAGTTTTCATATCCGCTCCCAAATCCTAACTCTTAAAGGGAAAGTTTCAACTTTTGAGTTGTTTACTTGTTTTATTATGAGCAGAAGAGAATACGATTAACATCTATTTTGTTGTCCGTGTAGTTTTTACATACCAGTGATATTTTATGCTCATTTGGACACTATGGATGGAGAAATGACCTGACAGTGTCAACCTCTGAGTTGTTTACTTGTTTTATTATGAGCAGAAGGGAATAGGATTTTGATCAACAATTATAACTAGAATGCGTTTCGTGAACGAACTGCGAGAGTGTGCTTGCTCTGCAGTGCAGTGGCCGAGTGCGCATATGTTGTTGAGGGGCCTCACAGACTGATATCTGAGAACAAAATCTGTATAGTACTGTGTTTTCTGTGGTCATAGTCATAATAGTTCCAGAGTTTCGTTATACTGACTTACTGAGCTAAGTGAATTATTGAAATTGTTATCTTGGTAAAAGGAAACATCTCTGCAACAATATTGGAATGAATGCGGTTACATAGTCAGCTTTACTTAAAGTGTATTGTAAGATATAGCTTGTTAGACTTAATGCACTAAGAGTTAGACTGTAGGTCTAGTATCTAACGTAAGCAACACTTTTACTGTATAGATAGAGAGCACGTGTATCACATTGGTTTATAGTCTGTCAAATTAGTTGTAGTTATTGGTGTTCGTTGGCATAAAAAGTTAGTCTTCTCTTATAAGCCTATAGTACATCTGATTAGAGCTAGCAACCATGAAAAACCTCTTCTGAAACTAAGAAGGATAACTATGACTAAATGTGACTAAAACTAATATGCATTTTTGTCTTAAGACTGAATCTAAAATAGCTGCCAAAATTAATACATCTCAGTGTTCATTTTGGCAGCTATTTTAGATTCAGCAGCTATTTTAGATTCAGTGCATATTAGTTTTAGTCACATTTAGTCATAGTTATCCTTCTTAGTTTCAGTCTAGTTTTCGAAAACTGAGCACACTACAACAGCTACGATGTGTCCAGGTACATCTTCAAACGTTTTTCAGTTAACCTAATGATTCAAGGTCTCTCATGAATCATTACTCCCAGGACACGGGTTAATGTTAACTCACGCTATCGGCCACAAGTTAACCATTCTTTCAGTATAAGCAACTTTTGCATAGCCCCGCACAGCTAGGATAGCTCACGTTACCGTAGTAGGAATACTTAGCGCACTATATCCACACAACTAAATTCATGAATTACTTCACAGGTTTACTTAACAACTTGAATTAAGGAAAATGATCCCCCGTTACGGCTAGCTGAAACTGCCAGTGGATACTCCCGTTACGTAGTGTTAGTTAGCCTTTAGCCCCGTACTCAGATGTTACAGCTGCTTAACACAGCTAGGATAGCTAACGTTACCGTAGTGGGAATACAAGCTTTAGCTCACTATATCCACACAACTAAATTCATGAATTACTTCAAAGGTTTACTTCACAACTTGAATTAAGGAAAATGGCGTCTCCAACGTTAACGTAACGTTAATTTATATGTTAGCTGCTACCATTAAAATTTCAGTCAGTACAGAAAATGCTGCCATTCAACTCACCTTAACGAAGTGGAAATACGGTAGCTAGGTTAGAAACTGTAGTTACTCTTATTCTTTCTCAAAGTTGAATTGAGAGGGACAGAGAAATACGGTTCCTCTTATTCTTTTTCAAAGTTGAATTGAGAGGGACAGAGAAAATGCGGTTCCTTGGATTTGGCGGACGTGTCAGTGAGAAGCACAGCTGCAAGCCAGTTTAATGACCCTATTATGACGTCATAATGGCAGAGACCTCTGCCATGCAAGTCTATGGAGAAAAAAGGGGATGAAAAAGAGGGATAAAAAAGGAGTGGCATGGGGTACCGCCACGAAAAGTCATAGCAGCTTGCACCGGATCGGGCCGGACGTTTTGGTGTTTGAATGGCGTCTCTAGCTCAAGAAAAACGTACGGAATAAAGAAAACTTGACGATAACAATACTGTGCTTCCCTTCGGGCAAGCACACTAACTATTTTGTTGTCCATGTAGTTTTATCATACCAGTGATATTTTATGCTCATTTGGACACTATCACTGAGATACAGATGAACTAGTTTAGTGTCAAATATTCCATTCAAAGGGACAAAACAGGAATAATTAAAAAAACACATTTCAAGTACATCTTATTTATCAACTGATAAATATTGTATGCTGGGCTGAAATGGAAGGCAACCAAAGCATTCTGACTATAATAAAGTCAAACGAGGATACACTAGCATTAACTGATTATAAACAACAACATTCTATAAGGACTGATTATTGTTTCGAAACACTAGAGAGATATAATAATGCAAGGAATAGAGAGATGTCGATAGTTATTAATTGTATTTCAAATTCGCTCGTTCACACTCTTGCTCACTGGAGAAAGTTTTAACAACATAGCAAGCTAGCTAGCTAGCTTAGTGTTAATATAGCCCTCTATGACACCATATTCCCTTTCATTTACCTAGGGCCAATAGTTTTCCGCGAAAACGGAAAACGGACGGAATACGCGGAATGGACCATCTGAAACGGAATGGACCACTGAAAACGGAATTGCAACTTTTTAAACGGAAACATAATTTTGTGCATCAAAATCGCCCAAAACCCCCTGTATTTTACCCTGTAAGACTGAATGTCTTTCAAATAAACACAACAACGATCGCAACAATGAACAAACATTAATTAAAGAACAAAAGCAGTCAGAAAATGTCACGTCTGCGCTGAACTCTGCTCCGGTCACGCCCCCCTTTTCAAGGGTAGTCACGTTCATTTGCTCATCTTCCCAATCGCATTAAAAACTAAAAATGTTAAGTCTTCTGTTGTGTTGATGGCTGGCAAACAACAATCTAAGAAGGGCACGTATTATTCACTGAGTTACCAAGCAGTCTAATTTATGGGGACTACACTAGGCAACATGGATGTCATTCATATCTCATCCAGTCGAAATCTTAACAGGATTGAACCCATCTTTATTACAGCGTATCAACATAAGAACAGAACATAGCTAAATCTCCGCTTAGCATCATGCTAATCACTACTAATAGCACGAGCAGGTAGCCCAAAATTTGGTATTTAATACACAATCTATTACAGAAGCAACTTCATGAAAACCCTTACTTTCATTAAGTATGCACATAATGACTCACATACAGGTCGAACAATGATTTAAGCATTGGAAATGTATAAGGCACAGTGTGGTCAACTACTTAGCGACAAACTGAACTCGACAGTATCTTAACTGTGGTTGCTGCACGCACGCAAACAGCGTTGCTAGGCAACATCACTATCAACAGAGTTTTTCATACAGTTAACGTGCAGAAAGGCATTATACGGCTGTTTTTATTTTTTTGACGCGGAATCACGGAATTACCAAAAACGTGACACGGAATTTGCTTTTTTTTGACGCGGAAAACTATTGGCCCTATTTACCTCAAGTAAACCTATATTTAAGCAAGTAACAATCGTTAACAACTACAGATAACCATATTCTGTGACTACCAGTACTCACAATTCACTCCTTGCCTAATTTACTTTGAGCTTAACTCCTTGGCTATAATCCTGGCTGTCGTGGAAGAGACGTTACGTAGTGAGCAAGCCATCGATTTTTTTTTCAAGCCAATAATGGCAAAACATTTTGGGCACTATCACGTGTCTATTCTGATGCATTTCATTGGCCCAGAGGCCGACAATTTGGGCAAAAACCCCCCTTATACCGGAAAATGACAAACGCTTTCCCGTCCTTGAAGGTAGAATGATGCAACAGCGCTCCCGGCTTTAAAGGTAGAACAGCGGCAATACTTTCCCGGCTTAAATGGGTTAAGAAACTGAATGCCAGTGTCTTTGAGGAGACAAAGTGACCAGTCCCTTTTCACACTCTTAGTTTAGTAAGATTACTTGAAACATTGGGCCTCATTCTCGTTCATTTTCTGAAATTCTTCTGAAATGTTACTTACGCAACTTCGTAAATCCGCAATCGTAGAAACGTGTGCTGTCGGAATTTGCCTTTGTCCAAAGTGACGTACAAGGGAGAGAACAGTCAAGCTACGAGCAATAGAGACCTTGTGTAACAATAAATACTACCTCGTAGAATCATGACAATAAATGTGAACCTAATTGTTAATGATACAAATATTCTTGTATTTATTATTATTATTATAATTATAATTATTTTAATCCGACGATGTCTGTAGAGTTGACGTAAACACAATCACCAACAGATTCTCACAAATTCAACCGTTAACCCTTTTAACACTGACAGCTTTTTCAAATGCATTGTCATGCCGACGGGGCCATCTTGTGGTTATTTGAGGAATCGCATTTGAGAAGATTCCGGCAGAGTTACGACTGCTATTTCGCGTTCTGAAAGTCTTCTGAAGTTCAGAAGAAATCCCAGATGAGAAAACGATGGAGAATGGCAAATGTTTTCCTAAATCCACCGAAGTAGAGTTCAGAAGAAAGTCCTTCTTAAAGTCTTCTCAACTGCTGTCGAGAATGATGCCCATTGTTCACTTGTGTGACACAACTCCAATCAACATTTAAGACATGACTCCAGTCAAACCTACTTGCCTTTTAACCAGTTGTTTAGGCAGGCTAGCGTGTTGACATTTTCAGATGACTGAACTGACTTCTTTTGCCCAATGAGGCCTGCCAAAGTCTCTCACACGGCACAGTTGAGGCAGGTGTGGCCAAGTGCCTTGTGCAATACGGGTCACCTTATAATAGGCACCTTTGTGTGCCAACCACCACTGTACTGGACATGGCTCTGTGCTGACACTGGACTCTGTGCTTAGCATATGGGTTTTCGAGAATAGTTTGAAAGATTGTTGTGTTGTGTATACTGTTACATAAATCAAATAAAGGGTAATCATAATCGACCAGAACAAGTATTGACAAGTATTGGCAGATCAGGCTTTGAAAAAAACAATAAATAGAATTAGAGTGGAAACATGTTACAAGTATTGGACACAAACTGTACACCTTTGCAAGTTGCTATTGGGAACAAGAATGAAATCACATCATATTGAACTACAGTGAAAATGTGGTGTTCATGAAGAGATACTTACTGTGTCCCAGATCTGGAGCTTTATCTGTTTGCCATCTATAGTAATCATCCGTGCCCCAAATTCAACACCTACAGGAAACAATATTTATATATACAGATGTATATTAAATACTAGCATTTCAGGAATATGCACTACTGTTCAAAAGAATCACTGAGAAATGTCCTTGATTTTGAAAGAACATTTCCTTAGAAGTGCTTCTGTGCGCATGGAATGAAATTTCTGCAGATTACCTCAAAATATGACGACTAGTTAAGCCTGTAGTTAACCTATCGCCAAAACAATGATTTACAGCCAATCAGTGTTTATCTCGCCACTGCTTCCTCTGACAACTCATTCAAAATAAACAGTGATACGATAAATAACGCTTTAACATAATAAACTATGATCAGCTGTCCAACAGGTCAACCAAAATATGCTTGACATTTATTTTATACATCACGGATAAGACATGTCTCTACTTGTCAATGGGTTAACGAAACACATATTTACAGTTCCTTTTGGCTTATGATATTTATAACTGCTAACGTATTTTCTTGTCCCATGGTTTGTGCCACTTTTGTGGTTGACGGGTGACGTGTCAACTGGACTGTGTAACAAAAGATTCAAGCAGTACATCAGATTGATTACATGGGAAGAGTATAAGTATGTATAGGTTATAATAGCGGTTCAATAGCTTTTTCATTTTCACCGAGATAGGGAAATGTTATGAATACATCCCTTCACGTGCATTTAGACCAATTTGTCTGCTCTCTATCTTTATATATTACAATAATTAATATTGGATACAGGCGCAACAAAAACGTTTTTCTTTTTGTGGAATGGGGTGCTAATTAACATGTCTAACAACAACCCCAGAGTGTTAGTCTATAGTCTAGGCCTGCAATACAAGCAAACATGGTCTTGGTCCATGACGTTTCGGATAAGTAACCATGGAAAATAACAAATAATATAGCTGCAAGCAGCGATGGCGGTTTCCTCCTCCAAACATTGCAAACCAGGGAAAAATGTAGTTTTGTGACAATTGATCACCGTAAAGAAAAATTCATGCTGCAGACTTACCAATGGGATATTACATTTAAAATGCAATACTGTGCTAGAAAGCTGTGAAATTTGGCACACTCATTAAGGACAGTCCCTTCTTTATTCACAGCAAGTTTCATGCCTCTCATTAGACCACTCTAGGGCCACCAACGGGTCACAGTTGGACTTGTGTTTACACATGCAACTTTTGAACCGTATGACTGATTTTCAAAAATGAGGTACCATTAGATTCCCTGAATCAAGACGAATTAAACACACTCTATAACGTCAATATCACTCAAATATTTGCTGACATTTGACTTCACTTCCTGTTTGGCGCCTTTTCTGCTGAATTTGAGTGGCTGTACCGGACAAACGGTTATGAGGATCAAAATTCTAAATAGTAACTTTTGTGAGGCTAGGTCTGAAGATCATCTCTGGTGATTTTGAAGAAGATTTGCAGGAGGAGTAGGCTTTCAAAGGTTTTTGATAAAACCGGAAATAGCGGAAAATCTATATAACCGGAAATTGACGCCATGGGGTGGGTTTAATTCGTCTTGATCCAGGGAATCTAATGGTGCTTCATTGGTCACACGGTTCAAAAGTTGCGTGTGTTACAAAAGTCCAACTTTGACCTGTTGGTGGCGCTAGAGTGGTGTAATGAGAGCCATGAAACTTGATGTGAATGAAGAAGGGACTGTCCTTAATGAGTGTGCCAAATTTCACAAAAAGTTACCATATGGTTCTAGGGGCTGCCATTGACTCCCATGCTACTAACATAATAATAAGAAAGCCTACAATAACAATAGGTTACCTCCTACCGGAGGAAACCTAATTAATATCACTGCGTCAAACAAGAGACTGATTTAGAAACGCCCAGCTTCACTTCAGATTCTTGCGTGTTCCAATATTGGTACTGAACTTACTGCATAGCTAACAACTATTCAATCCAAAGTTCAACTTAACACTAGTCCTGCCATTTTCTATGTTCGTCCCTGATTCTGTCTTGTCCTGTCTCACTAACACCCCACTGACAGACGTGTTTTTGTATTTTTATTTGCATCAACCCACATGTACACGGTTATAGTCTTTCAATGTTGTCTAGGAATATCTGTTTTTATTCATTCATATGCTGTTTGTTGGTATATACTCAGTTTTGGTGGTTCCACGGTAATGTCAGCCAAGTAAGAAGGAGAAAGTGAAATTATCCACACAAAAAAAATATTTAAACTGGAAAAAAAAAAAAACGTTTTGATGGCATTCCTTTAGTAAGTTAACCTGCCAAAGGGAATCATCACGCATAAAGTTTTTAGCTGAATCACTTAACTATTGTACAGTTCTTAATAGGTAATGTATTAATCGATAGTTGTAATTAACGGTTTACAGGCTCCTTTGTCAGACATTGGTAAATAAGTTCTGACCAATAAAATAGCAGAATGTAATGCTCTGTAGACAAATGAGGACGCGACAAACACAACACATTCTATGACGCATCATTGCAGATAAAGGTATTCTAGCAGATATGATACCCACAGCAACAAACAGCTCTCCTTACTGACTTTGGATGGACAGATTGAACGTTGTAGTTGCCTAGCAACACCAGTTGAAACAATCTTTGGGACAGTTGTATAAAAGTAATAGACACTCAAATTTGTGGGGTAAATAATATCCTCGTGGCTGTGATTCGGGTGAAGGCACAAATATCATTGCTTATTAATTTCTCCTATAAGCCTTAACAAATCCTGACCACTTACATGCCAGCCATGCTTGGTGCATAGTCCACATTCAACACCAAAACATTAGCATTAGAATAGCAATATAGGCTAATTTGAGTGTTATTATTTGTAAAACAGTCGGGCAGATGTAGGATTTGGTCAAATCCTATTGTATATCACCATTTCTCCTTGGCATATTGAGATATGAGGGTTTTGTTTTTTGCCATATAGCCCAGCTCGATCTTCAAATATCAGATCTGTCCCAATCCTAAAAATCCTCTATGGGTCCGGCTCTCCCCACTACCTTCTATGGTTTGGAGGCCAAATCACACCCCAATCGGCATCTGTTTCAGCTTCATGAAACTGAAATGAATGAATTGGTCCATTGGAGAATACAATATGATAAAGTGATAAAATGAATACTTTACCTATAGTAAGATCGTGCACGGGCTGAAAGCGCTTATCTGTGAACTGTAATAGCAGGCATGACTTCCCAACACCTGCAAAAGAAAAACACATGGAGCTCATATTAAAACCCAAACAAAACAGTCGGACAATTGAGGTAACCATTAAACCACACCCATCCTTTCAGCATTTGGCATGAACTTTAGCCGTACTGGTTTTATTCAATTCAATTAAAATACATTTTATTTATATCGCGCCATAACAATACAATTGTCTCTAGGCGCTTTACAGAGCCTAGAGCATACCTGGGCATTGTACGGCCCGCGGGCCAAATACGGCCCTCCGGGTGATTCTGACCGGCCCGCGAAAGATTACATGATAATTCCAATTTTTTTTTTTTTTTTTTTTTTTTTTTTTTACAAAAAAATCATTTTCATTTTCAAACTGTTTTCTTAAGGACTTCGGAATACCAGCTGTGAACACAGCTGAAGTGTTGAAATTGAACTTGAAATTGAATAAGGTGCCAGATATCTAGAGACTTCCAGGCAAAAAACACCTGTTGGTTTGCCCAACGATAGATGCTGCGTGTGCTTTCTATTACTGTGTATGCATGGCAAGTTTGAGAGCGCCGAAGTTGCGTAGTGGCCGCAAGCGGTATTGCAGACAGACAGAGATTTCAAATTGGATATGAAAATGAAATCTGACATATAGTTTCAGCGTTAAACTAATAAAATAATTGCTGTCTGTGGATCTATATGGGCTGTGGAAATAATTTAGAAAAATTATAGTTTGAGATGGATTGATAATTGATATAATTGAGAACCCCTGGTTAAATGTGTTCCTGGACACATCAATTTGAAAGCTGGACCAAAGTGTTTGATTTAATTCAATTACAACAAGGCCTAATACAAAGATAAGCTGTAAGTACAGTTTGGAGTCTGGACAGTCTTTTTTACTCAACGCCTCAATAGGTAGATCTTGCCTTCACCAAGGCAAAGGTTGGTGATCTTAGGCCTAAAAAGTTTGGGGACCACTGATGAAGGCATATAAAGTCAAAAAGGCAACAAAACTGGGACAATTTTCTTAACACAGTTACACAGTTCAGTGACTTGTTGTCTTGTTTATTTTGGCTACAAAGATGATGTGATGTCTTTAGAAAGCTAAGAAAATCCTTGTTTCAATAGTATATGAAACTCAAAATGCCCTTTGTTATTAATGTGACTAAAAATGAGTCAAATGTTACACATTTTGTTTATCATTTTGGAAATTCAATTTGAATAAATTATATTTTTGAAAGCTAACATCACATTTGAAATGCCAAATAATAACATACACTCTTACTCTTATTATGCATAATTGAGTTCGGCATTTTGGCCCGGCCCTCCAAAATATTTTCAGTTGCTCATTTGGCCCCCTGGGGAAAATAATTGCCCACCCCTGGCCTAGAGTTTTATAAATGAATATAAGTATGCATGTTTTCCCACACTATTTTAGGACGTTTGCTTTCCCTTAAATACTATTATCACTATTTGCTAATACATTAAGCAAAAGTATGCCTGACCCGCCACCTGGGGGTTTCCCCCTAAATGCGCAGCCCTGGTAACATTCATTTGTTCGTTCTTTGGGTTAGGTAAAACCTCTACCTCTAAATTAAATCTAAATGCCCTGTCACACAATATCTGTGTGCAGTGCCACAGACCCCCAGTTTCAGGCCAGTAGCATGTAACACCTCACTGTTTTGGGCAACAGTTGGGAAGTTCTCTCAGCGACAGTTTGAATTAGGCTTATATAACTCAAAAAATAAATCGTTTTGGTTGTTTCGTCGTTACCAATATGTGATCTACAACTACAATAAAACAATGCAAGGATTACAAACATCTCTGAATCGTTTAATGGTTGAGCTCAACAGCAAATCAAACTAGAAAATGCATTTCCTGAAGGAAATACCAGTGCATGAAATGCAAAAGTTAGGAAAGGAAGAAGAAAAGAAAGAAGAGTGAAAGAAGGAAAGAAGAAAGGAAAGAAGAGTGGAAGAAGGAAAGAAGAAAGGATAGAAGAGTGAAGAAAGGAGAGAAGAGAGGATGAAGGAAAGAAGAGTGAAAGAAGGAAAGAAGAAAAGTAGGAAGAGTGAAGAAAGGAAAGAAGAGTGGAAGAAGAAAAGAAAGAAGAGTGAAGAAAGGAAAGAAGAGTTAAAGAAGGAAATAATAGTTGAAGAAGGAAAGAAGAAAAGGAAAGAAGAAAGGAGAGTGAAGAAAGGAAAGAAAAGTGAAAGAAGGAAAGATGAGTGGAAGAAGGAAAGAAGAGTGAAAGAGAAAAAGAGACTGAAAATATTGAAAAAAGGAGATACAAATGGAGTGAAGAAGAGAGATTGAGTATGAGAGAAAGTAGACTGAGAAAGAAAGATGGAGAGATGGAGAGAAAAAAAATTGAGAATGGATGGTGTCTTAATGTTCCTAGTTACAGTTAAATTGAGAGGGACAGAGAGAGAAGAGGTTCCTTTGATTTGGCGCAGCTGTCAGTAAAGCACAGGTGCAAGCCAGTTTAAAGACCCTATTATGATGTCATAATGGCCCAATGTAAGTCAATGGGAGAAATTTATATTCGTTTTTCTTTAATATCTTAAAAAGTATAAAGTTTAGAAAAGTGAAAAATACATAGCATAAGTGTCGTTTACAAGACCTACGCGACAAAGTTTGAATGAAGTTTCTACGTTAAGCGGTTCGGGCTGAATTAATCGCAGAAAAAGGTAACAAGAAGAAGAAGAAGAAGAAGAAGCCTAGGAATAACAATACAGGGCATTTCATGCACTGTAATGACACATCTCTTCTGTGCTCCTGAAGCAATGTGTTGAATCGGTGGTAATGGTATGGTATAGTGTATGGCTCAGTCCAAGCAAATTCTTTGCCCATTTCCAGATATGAACACTAGATTTGTTTTTGAGTGCACACACAGAATGGACCACTAGAGGGCCATGAGGAGCCATTTGGATAAAGTACATCGGGCTCAAATTGTGGACTGCACATTTCCATATAACTCAAAAAATCTGATAAATAGAACATCTCACACCAATCTTCACAGAATCATAACTAAAATACACAATTGAATCCTTATAAATACACTCCAGTAGAAACAAAACAGGTTACAAAAAACCTACTTCAAGAGATAAGAGGGCTGCACAGATAACTAATTGTAGAATGCTGAAAATGAGAGCACCGAGGCACTACTCCACCGGACAGCAACATCCGTTATCAGTGTATGTGCTCGTATCTAACAATGAGACAAAATCTAACACTCTGACTCAAAACATGGGCACAATAGTTCAAATTCACTGAGTGTTTTATTCATCAATGTACAACCCAACGGCTAAACTCATTTCCAAATCCAATCCCTGGATAATCCATTTGCAGGGCGTTGAAGCAGAATGAATAGAACGACTAGAGCATCTCAAACTGGCAGCCTTCTCCTGCACTACCTTCCCAGTAAATCAGAATGTTTGCACCTAAACTCACAACAGTTTTAGAACATTAGAGAGAATGAATTCAGAGGTGGCAGCAGTCAATCCGTCATCCATTCACTCAAACATCATCCAAGTTAACAACAATAGCAATAGACAGTGGTGTTGGAATTTTGAAGTTCTTAAACATTTCTACCACTACCAGCAGAATTACAAAATGGATGTGGTATGATTCCCTGTATATAATACACAGTTGCCTTCTATTAACGCTATAATGCTTAATGTTACCTAGGTAGGACGGTGATATACTGCTAGCTTCTGAGGCTGTGAGCTAGCTCGATGTCAAACTGAATTTACGATAATTTCTATGGTGTGCTTTTATGCTACATCACTTTGAATGATCAAAGCAAATAGGCTAGTAGATTATAGATTAATAAAAATTACATTTGGGATCACAGTATTCACTATGTAGGGGTGGTTTGGGATGGTTGTGATAAAGTTAAGTAGCAGCACTAACGGCTGTTTCTTTGATTTCAGAAGCTAGTTTCACACAGTAATTTCTTTGAAAAAAGTATCTGTACGGCATGAGCAGCAAGCATACACTACAAAACATGCCTTAATTGCAAGTACATTGGTCCCATTCCAGCCAGTGATTGTGTCAAGCTAGTTTATTTTAGCTTGGAAACGATATCATCATCAAATAACTTAATAATCATTCCCTAGATTCAGCCCATGATGTTATTGATTCATGCAGCAATGCTTATTCATATGACAATGTGTTTGAAAAACCCTGGTAGGGGTTTACTGATATACAGCCATAATGGTGATTTCTTGTTCCACCTTACAGCTGGCGTTAAGAAGATAGACAGGAGTTTAAAATTGACATCAAATGATGAATGTCAAACATCAAAACCCAGCCCCCCCAAAATAATGTAACATATCTAAATATGGTGTACAATCAAACTGCAGGGGTGTAGAAATACAGAGAATTATTAAGAAGATGCCACAAGATATCACCAGTCTCTCGATATTCTTATTTAAAATGGCCTAAATAAATTATATTCTAGATTTACCAGACACAAGAACAGTTCTCCAATAAAGCAGATGCCACCAAATGTATGTAACGTTTGTGAGAACTAGCTTTTTTGTAAATAACTGTGCATGTAATTTCTTTGTGCATGTAATTGCTCATTTGAGCTGTTTTGTTTTCTATGAAAGGTGCTATACAAATAAAGTGTATTATTTAATAATAATAATAATCGATAACGAAATAGATGCTGGCGAAAAACGCCACTCAAATAGATGCTGGGTTGAAAAGAATCTTTAAAAAAAATCTGAGATTGTAGCCTTACTGACATTCACAATATTTTCACCAATGTCCGAAAGTGTTTTGAAAAAGAAAAAGCATCCAACGAGTTGATGCTACTTCTCACACAGATAAAGAGCGTGTCCTACATCATCTGTTAGTCTGGCGGTAGTAAGCAACACATGCTAATAGTGCGTACATGACCAATGACCAATTATCCATCCTCTTTGCTTCAGAAATAGATTAATTGAACGCACAATGAACCCCGACCTGTCAGTAATGTTAGAGGCCGTGGGAAATTGCGAAATACCGTGATGAAATGTACCGTCATGAAATGTTTATCTATTAGTGATGCAAGTTGTGGGGCCTACGACGTTTTTTTTACCTGTGTTTTTAACACCGATATTTTCCTATTCTGTAACACTGAAAAAATATCGTTACAACGTCTAACAGTAAAACTTACCTAAATGAATGTGGGAACGGTAAGCTTCACGGACATGAAATTGTAATACTGTAAAATATTACGGTGTGCCCGAGGCCTGCCGACCTAGCGAGGTTTCGAGCCACTGTGAGCTAACGTTAGATGTATGTTACTGTGAGAGAGTTGACACAATCCAACACAGCATCTGTTAAAGTTAAATGTGAATAACGTTAAATCAAACATTCGAAATAGAATGGTAGAATAACGTTAGGTAACAGCCACATAGCATAGTAAGGTAACGTTACTGTTGAGACACGAAAAAGATGTTAGCCACCAAGTTAGCTAATGACTCAGGCTCACTTTTATCCGACGAAGACCAAATATTGAGCACGCCATTTTAGAAATGGCGATAACAATGCATAACGTTACAGAGTACTTCTCGCTTATCTTAGGTTTCGCTGTATGATACTGTCCAACCAATGATGACAAGATATCAAGATAAAGCCTCGTAATTCGTGCGAATGTTAGCTACCAAGCTAGTCAGGTTAGCTTTACACGACTAATTTTCTGAAGCATTTCAAAATGACAGGAGATGCAGGCTAACAACACAGTGGCTGAAGTGTGTGACAAGAAACGCTAACACACACTTCTACAACATACGAGCCAATTGGTAAGTTAGATAGTATGCTTCCCAATGCCGATTTGCCCGAAGAGGAACTTGTCCTCATAAGTTTCTAGCCAGCCCGATTTATATAGATAGGTGGCAGGACACTTAGATAACTGGCTAAACGTACCTGCTGTTGAAACGGTCAAGCTAACTGATTAGCTAATGTCAGCATCAGCTGTACAAACAACACCCCCTCTCAATTAATTTTGGGTAGCTAGCTAGCGAAGACAATGGAGTGTCATTTCAGGTAATCGTGGGTTGATAGTTGCACAAAAGAGATTTCATTATGGTTTAATGTATCATAGCGTCGAGCTCCAATAGCTTTGTTTAGACATGACAGCCTAAGTTTGCGAGGTTTGGAACTACGCATACTTTCCTAAGTAATATTAGCTAGCTAGCAAGAAATAACCAGACGGTCAGCCCACCCCTCGCGACCTAGCATATACCACGTCATTGACTCCAACACTGCGGAAATACACGGTAGCTAGCTAAGTAGCAAGCTAGCTAGCTAGGAAAGCTACCGATGTCGTTAGCTGTATGGCTCAACAAGCAGTGACCACGTACCTGTGTCTCCGATAATGATGTACTTGAAAAGGTACGCATAAGCCATGGTCAGTTGGTCCTGTCTGAAATAGGCTTGGCTGTTTTAAGACACGTTCTGTGCTATCCGTATGTTTCCACTATGCCAACGGGTTTCTATCCTCGACGACACTAGGAACAATAAACACTTCCAAGCCTCAGTCGCTAACGTCAGACGTTCCACCTAGATCCGCCACGCACGCAAAACACCCGTCCGTCGAATTCCACCGGAAGTTGTCAATCTGCGCACCCACAACGACAGACGATATGAGCTAAAAAACAAAATCATAATGAACGTGGATAAGAACTGACATATGTCCTCTTCGCCTTTTTCTTTTTCTTTCTTTTTTTTATTTATTTATTTTCTTTCAATTTTCATTGTGTTTTTTTTATTTTTATTTAAGTTTCTTTGACTGTGTTTCAATTTAAATTCTATGTTTGTTTCTGTAAACTAAGCACATTGAATTGCATTTAATGTACGAAATGTGCTATATAAATACATTTGCCTTGCCTTGCCTTTAATGTTCAGATGTTCAGATGATTATTAGAATGATTGTTATTAATAGTCAGGGGTTAAAATGAGTGTAGGCTATTTTGTTTTGGCCAGCCTAACATGTCTGCATGCATTTTAGAGTATGGGAATCGACCAGAAGTTTGTATTTTAGTGTTTGCATTTGCTGGTCCCTGAGAAAAAAATCCCTATGGAGAAATGAATGGGTTTGCTCAAAACTACAGCAGAAAATCTCAGCAAGCGGTTTGGTAGGTATTAGTCAGTCTTTTGTAACAAACTGTTCTCTTGTATCGTAAAATAAAGATGCTGCTACCCATATGATAATGTAGAGAAATAATGTACTGTGTCATTTGGCTCAGTCAACACGAGGTGGTATCCATGGTTACCGACAACTCTAGTGCGCTTAGGCCCAATTTACACACGGTTTTTGCGATGTCGGCAGATCACATCTAGCCTGACGATGTCATACTCATAATTCTAGTCAGAATATGAGTCTGATGCTGAGCCATTGGGCTGTGCTTATGGGGCGTGTTTCAACGAACCAGGAAAAAAAAATGCCTCTTCGCTCAATTGGATACCTACTAATCAGAGCAACATAGTATGACCATCTGATACATTAAAACCTTTACCGGATCCCGTAAGAAGGACGGCAAACATATTTTCGATCGACAAATGCCTTGATCGCGTTTCTCTGTTCCTCTTTCAAAATGAATGCGCTGTCAATATCTGTGAGATATGCCTGCTCACGTACATATTAGCAGCAAGGCTATAGCTAGCTACTATTTGTTTCAATGGGTTTTTTGTTTAAGCGTTAGCAATAACTTATCAATAATGGTCTAGAGCGCTTCAGTTAAGACATACAATCCTCGGCAACATTCATGTTGCACATACACAACTAACCGAGTCAATGTAGACATAAAAAAGTCGTGTAGATAGCTTAAATCATATAAAATATGTCCCACTAAGCTCCCGAGAGGCGCCATCTTTGTTCGATGTATAAACTATCTATCTAATCAACTCAAGCGTTGGTTGGTCATCTGTCCATCAACGTATAAAGCCCGCCCTTACAATTTGATTGGTCAGATCACTTTTCCGAGGCCTTGAATCTCTCCCAACTAGCTCAAGTCCAGACTGAATCTCCCAGACCAAAAATGTTGTGGGCGGAGTTCAGGCTGGTATCCAGGCTAGATCACATCTGTACACCGACACTTTTTTTCAGCGTCTAAACGCAAATATAACTGTCGGTGTACAGATGTCGGCCGAATTTCAGCCGACAGCCCCGTACCATTCGCCTGACAGCCCAGCGGGAGTCCCCGACATCCCTAAAGTGCGTGTTTACGCGACCCGACATCTGTAATTACCATAAAAACGGATCTTCAATTTTGCGAATGTTCGTCATTACTTGAACTTAAAGAACATTGTTTTGCAATACTAGAAGAATAGTAGATAGGTTGGTGTTCTGTTATCATTGAATGGAAGCCAAATCTGTAATGGTACAATGTGCTCAAAGTAACGGCAGGATTTGACGAATAATCCAGGTAGCCTAGGTTGTGAAATACTATGACGCAAAGCCTATCGATTTTATGCATAAGCCTACACATGTTGCTTTGAATCTGTTTGTAGGCCCACCGCCTGGGGTCAATGCAATCACGTCGCCCGCGAGCGATCATCTTCAAACTACAACACTTCCAGACAAAGTTGAAGATTCTCCACGCCATTAAAGAACGCCGATCTAAACAGCAAGATTCCGGAGAAGAGTCCCCGAAGCCTTATCGGATTATTCCCGATAGCTCGGTCCTAGTGAGGAAAAAGAGGGATGCGTTCTGGCCTCTAAGGGAGAAACTTCACAAACTGATCGTAAAAACTAGGATTAAGTACCCGGCTATGTTGATCGTTGTGGACGGTGAAAGGGAGTGTAAGTTTTCATCGGTAGAGGAAGCTGGAACTGAGATGAACATAATATATCCACGATCGGTGTAACCTGTTGGATATGGACAAGATGCAGTGATCAGATAAGTTGTATCTCATTGCTTCTTCCTAACGGGAGATAACTAAAATAATCTAGCTTGTATTATAGCCATCCTCCGTTTAACGTTTGTATCTCAACCGGAGGATTTTGTTTTTGTTTTCCTTTCTCTTGATTGTGTTTGCAAAGGTCTTGTTGATAAAGACCCAGGATGCCGATGTGTAGACTGGTGTAAGTTGAGAAAAGTTCGAGGCTATGGATTTATTATTTGGAATACCATTTGGACTCCTTTATTTGACGTTCGACTCTTTGTATGGACTTACTAATATTAGCCTTTGCTGCGCAAATATCAAAATACGTTCCTGACTCTCCCTGAAGCACTGGTGATTGGTACGGGGCTATCGCAAGAACCTATGGAGGACTAAACATGACATAAGTATAAATAAATAAATACGTAAATAAATGCATAAATAAATAAATAAATGCTGAAATAAATGAATTAATAAATAAATGCATGAATAAATGTATACATGCTTTATATTTATTTCTACATTTCTACATTTATTTATTTCTACATTTCTACATTTATTTATTTCTGTATTTCTGTGTCCATATGTAAATGAGGTAGGAGGTCCTAACCTCAGTCAACAGCATGATTGGTTACAGGAGTGTGCTCGATTCGGGTCTACTAGTTCTGCCTTACTGACGGAGCAGATTGTGTGGGGGGGGGATTGTGTGTGTGGGGTCGGCAATAGGCAGACCGAGACACAAGAAGCGGTTTTAACAACTGATGTTTGGGTGACTTTTATAAACCCGTTAAATACATTAAATTAACCATAACTTTATGTTTTTGTTTAAACTTTATAATGCCAGTAGCCAATCAGATGATAGCCTACTAGGGGCTCGCTGTTAAAGGACTTCTTCCGCACAAAGCGAGCTGTGGGACTGGTGCACGCACAAGCTGCAGACAAATTGACTGAAGAAAAGTGTGCGTGTGAGTTGAGAGGGAAAGCAAAGCAAGATTCATTGCAGTTCGCAGTTGAAGAGAAAGATGACATGCTCTAAGAAGAGAAAGGAAGACAGCGAGAACCGAGCTTTTAAGGAGGAGTGGACAGACGTGTACATGTTCATTCTGCCTGCGCGCAGCTGTAAGCCTGTGTGCCTGATATGCTCTCTGAGACGGTGGTAGGCCTACTCGTCAAAAGCAGCAACGTGAAACGCCACTACGATATGAAGCACAAAGAATTTCATCAAAATAACCCTCTCAAATCCGAACTGCGAGCACAGAAAATACATGATCTTAAAGCCCAGTATGCCGTATCTTCCATCATCCTGACTAATTCATTCACTGCCCAACATCGAGCAAACGAGTGCATGAGTGCTGTAGCTGAAACTTTGCTAGGTTATATGCTGGACACTATGTTTAATGTTAATATGGAAAAACACAATAAACACTGTTGAAATATTATTGAAATGTAGACCTTCATTTTATCTGATAATCAGTTGTTGACCAAACAGACACTGATACTACTAGCGCCTAAAGTACTTATATTGGCTAAATATGCCCCTGAATCATAATGCACACCTTGACTGTTGGTACATAAAACACACGCAGTCCTATATCAGTGAAATCAACGGTCATAAAAAATGCGTGATAGACCTCCGGACCCAAGCTTGAGGAAATGTTTTGAAACTGGAAACTTTGAAGCAGAGTGAGACTGCGTGCGTGCGTGCGTGTGTGGGAAGACCTGGAATGAGTGAAGCAGAGTGAGACTGCGTGCGTGTGTGTGTGGGAAGACCTGGAATGAGTGAAGCAGAGTGAGACTGCGCGTTTGTGTGTGTGGGAAGACGTGGAATGAGAGAAGCAGAGTGAGACTGCGCGTTTGTGTGTGTGGGAAGACGTGGAATGAGAGAAGCAGAGTGAGACTGCGTGTGTGTGTGTGTGTGGGAGACCTGGAATGAGTGAAGCAGAGTGAGACTGCGCGTGTGTGAGTGAGGGTGTGTGTGTGTGTGTGTGGGAAGACGTGGAATGAGTGAAGCAGTGAGTGAGGCTGGGGGTGTGGGAGAGGAGGGCTCTATGTATTACTATTATTTGTATTGTTACTTTATCATGTTTTATTATTAGTTTCCTCCCCCCTTTTCCTCCCATTCTCTCTTTTTCTCTATGTTCTCAGTTTTGTCCCGCTTGGAGGTGTGAGGTTTAATTTATTTAAATTATACAACCAATTGTTAAAAGAAAATATTTGAGTTTGAAATAGATCAGTGCCCTAGCAGCAAAAATGGAGCAACTGACCTTACCAAAAGCATGCTTTACAAACAGGTAGAATTAGGTGTGAATGGATGTATGTTTGTCAGGGGTGTATATATGTTATGGGGTGTGAGTGAGAGTCTGTTTGGCCTGTCTGTCCACCTGTCCTTTACATGTAGAATGAGTGGTGGGAGTGAGTATGGGGTGTGTGTGTTTGGTTCCCTATTGAAGTCATCTCACCAGCCTAGAGCTTGGCTAAGATATACCCGCATGTCCATCATGCAAAATGTTGGATAGCAGTCAGATTAAAATTAACCCTAATAAATTCACTGTTACAACGTGGAATGTAAATGGGGTTAAAGACAGAGTAAAGCAACAAAAAGTCCTTCAACACCTCAAGAAATTGTCCTCAGATATAGTTTTTTTGCAAGAGCTGCATCTCAAAGCCGGTGAGATTAAACTCCTGAAAAAACAATGGGTAGGAGAGGCATTTGAATCAACCTATACATCTCAGAGTAGAGGAGTAGGTATTCTAATAAATAAATTCTTACCTTTCCATTTAATCTCAGAACACTCTGACCCTGAGGGTAGATATCTGATAGTCTCGTGTGAAATCCATGGAGATAAATATACACTAATAAATATCTACGCTCCCCCGTCAGCTAACATGAAGTATCTTAGAAATATTCAAACAATAATCAATAGCATATCAACAGGAATAATTATTTTTGCCGGAGATTTAAATCAAGTCTTTAATGAACATGATAGTTCTAACTTGAAGAGGAAACCTAATGTTCCCAAGGAACTTCTTGAATTCCTTGCATTAAATTACCTTACTGATGTGTGGCGACAAATGCATTTAAGACAGAAAGATTATACACATTATTCTCACGCACAAAACAGCTATAGCCGCTTAGATTATATCTTCGTATCTAAAGAAGGAGAAGGTGATGTAATAACTTCTAAGATACATGACATAATTATATCAGATCATGCAGCAGTTACTTGCATTATGTGCCCACCATCAAATAAGTTACTGCATAGAATCTGGAGGATGAATAGAAAATATCTGAAAGATGAGGAGTTTATTAAATACGTAATAAAAATATTAATGAATTCATAACAATAAATATTACTGATAGTAAGGAAAAGCCACCTGTTCATATTATATGGGATGCTTTTAACGCATATATAAGGGGGATTATTATCTCCTTTTCGTCTAGAAAGAACACAGAATTAAATAAAAAAGTAAAACAATTAGAGACCGATATCAGTCGAGCAGAACACCAGCATAAGAAATCTTGTCTAAAATACGATATGGAACACTTGCAAAGCTTGAAGCTAGAATATGACCAGCTGCTTCTAGAAAAAGCTAATAACGTTAGGTACAACATGAATAAATTAAGCTATACATCATCAAATAAGACCGGGAAGCAGTTGTCCGCATTGGTTAAAAAGATGTCTAAAAGAGAGACTATTATTCTAAAGGATCCAGTGAACAATTCTGTGGTTAGGGATAACAAACGTATTAACCAAAATTTTGCTTCTTTCTATGCAAAACTACAGTACTGTGCAAAAGTTTTAGGCAGGTGTGAAAAAACGCTGTAAACTAAGAATGCTTTCAAAAATGGAAGTGTTAACAGTTTATTTTCATCAATTCTTCATAAATTAACAAAATGCAGTGAAGGAACAGCAGAAAATTCTAAATTAAATCAATATTTGGTGTGACCACCCTTTGCCTTCAAAATAGCATCAATTCTTCCAGATACACTTGCGCAGTTTTTGAAGGAACTCGGCTGGTAAATTGTTCCAAACATCTTGGAGAACTAACCACAGATCTTCTGTGGATGTAGGCTTCCTAAAATTCTTCTGTCTCTTCATGAAAACCCAGACAGACTCGATGATGTAGAGATCAGGGCTCTGTGGGGGTCATACCATCACTTGCAGGACTTTCTGTTCTTCTTTAAGCTGAAGATAGTTGTTATTGACATTGGCTGTATGTTTGGGGTTATGTTCCTGCTGCAGAATACATTTGTAGCCAATCATACGCCTCCCTGATGGTATTGCATGATGGATTAGTATCTGCCTGTATTTCTCAGCATTGAGGACACCATTCATCCTGACCAAATCTCCAACTCCACTTGCAGAAATGCAGCCCAAACTGGAAAGGAACCTCTTCCATGCTTCCCTGTTGCCTGCAGACACTCATTATTGTACCTCTCTCCAGCCCTTCGATGAACGAACTGCCTTCTTCTACAGCCAAATATTTCTAATTTTGACTTATCAGTCCAGAGCACCTTCTGCCATGTTTCTGCACCCTGTAGAACCTGATAATGTAATAATTTCCCGATAATGTAATAACTCCCGATAATGTAATACAAATTCCTTCATAAGTCCCTAAAACATGTAATAAAACCTGATAATGTAATAATACCCCGATAATGTAATAAAGTGCAGGTTAGCCTCAATTTTGCAGAACCTGATAATGTAATAATTACCTGATATTGTAATAACTTTGGTTGGTGCTGGTCAACTGTCGTCGTTTTGCGCGGCTGAAAATCCAAACTGTACCAGGCCAATCAAATCATCTTTTGTCATTCGTCAGTCGCTCGGATTGGTTGCAGCGCCATTCCTATTGCGTGGCATTGCGTGCAGAGGCAACTTAACAGACAACCGTTAATCCCTCCCACACTGAAAATCGTGTTGTGCCAGACCCTTGTACAGCTTCTTGCTGTACAGGTTTGGCTTGCGAGGCTAAAGGCCTATACCAGGGGTCTTCAACAGGGGGTCCGCGACCCCCAGGGGGTCCGCGGAGGTACTGCAGGGGGGTCGCGAAATCTTTGGTTGATAAGATCATTTTTTTTTATATTTCTAAAAAAAATAAATAAATAAAAAAATCAACCAATTTTTTTTCCCACAAATTTAAATGTCTTCCAAATCAGAATTGTATTTATTCCCTTTAAATTTACATTAACATAAATCCAACATATTGTAGCGAACGTATAAATTGATCGAGAAGACGTTATCTTTCAGTCCAATCGACACCCACAGCTACCCACAGGAGCTCTTTCAAGCTGGGCACCGGTTCACTCACAGCACCTTTCATGCACAGGCACTAGCCAATCAGATCGCGTTTCTGCTCAAGTCTAAAGAGCGCGAAGGTAAAAAATAAAAGATGGCGGACCAAACTCCATAGCTGGTCTTGTTTGTACCTATAAATTGTTAGTTTGACATTTTTTTGCTTAGATTTAAAAAAAATAATAATAAAGAGAAATAGACACTGTAAAAGGTCAAAAAACGTTAATTGTACCTGAAAAATAAGTGAGGATTTGCGAGGTGCGTGAGCCTCCTAGCTAATGTTAGCATGCTACTACCTACAATCTTAACAACTTGCTAGCGGTGTGATTGGTTTGTTGACCTGTCAATCTCACTATAACATCTATGTTGTCAACACAACTCCATGCGCCAGACTCCTCCTCCGTCATCCGTTGGATCGTGTCAGTCAGGAGTAATTGAAAAGAAGATACATCTCACTAATGTGGGAGGATGTGTGCCATCGACACAATAACAGGGTAGCTATGTTTTTTTGGCACTAGGCCTAGTATATTATAAACAATATTTTATGCAATTTATATAGTAGGGGGTCCCTGCTCATCTCGCCATCAGTTTGGGGGTCCCTGGCCTGAAAAACGTTGAAGACCCCTGGCCTATACCATTGGGATCAAAATATGAGCAAAACAATAGTGGGTGGTTGTCTACACAGCATCACTACTTGGTCTGAATAACTGGTGTCCCAACATTTCAGCACTGACCAAAGTTTTTACAATATCAGGAATTTATTACATTATCAGGTTCTGCAAAATTGAGGCTAACCTGATAATGTAATAACTTCCAATTAATGTAACATTTTATTACATTATTGGTATGGCGATTGTTACATTATTGGGAAATGCACTTTATTACATTATTGGGATATTATTACATTATCAGGTTTTATTACATCTTTTAGGGACTTATGAGGGATTTTTTATTACATTATCAGGGTTATTACGTTATCAGGAAATTATTACATTATCAGGTTCTACACACCCCAGTTTCTATGTTTTCGTGCTTAGTTCAGTCACTTGGCCTTGTTTCCTTGTCGGGGTAGAGCTTTTTGGCTGCAACTCTTCCATGAAGACCACTTCTGGCCAGACTTCCCTGGACAGTAAATGTCTGTACCCGGGTACCACTGGTTTCTGCCAGTTCTGAGCTGATGCCACTGCTTGAAATCTTCCGATTTCAAAGGTTAATAAGCTTGATGTGTTTTTCATCAGCTGCATTAAGTTTCCTTGGCTGACCACTGCGTCTACGATCCTCAACGTCTTCTTCAAAAGAGCTTGAACTGCACATTTTGAAACCCCTGTCTGCTTTGAAATCTTTGTCTGGGAGAGACCCTGCTGATGCAGTATAACTACGTTGTGTCTTGTTGCTGTGCTCAGTCTTACCATGTAAATGGATACAAAATAAACATTTATTGTTTACATTTTTCAAAGCATTCTTAGTTCATAGCATTTTTTCACACCTGCCTAAAACTTTTGCACAGTACTGTATATTCTACAGAAATTAAAGGTCGAACAGAGGAACAAAAGAATTTCTTAAAATCAGTAAACAGTCGAAAGCTATCAGAGCAAAACAAAGCTCTTCTGGCCAAAGATATTTCCCTTTTGGAAATCAAAAAGGCAATCGACAGCTTCCCAAAAGGCAAGGCTCCAGGGATGGATGGGCTACCAACAGAGTTTTATTCAAAGTTCTGGCCCCAAATAAATATTCTCTTCATGGAAGTCATAAAATACCTTACTACCAATGAAACCCTGCCACCCTCAATGTACAATACCATTATCAATGTTATTCCTAAGCCAGGTAAAGAGTGCACTTCACCTTCTGATTTCAGACCAATAAGTCTGATTAACGCTGATAATAAAATTATTACAAAAGTTATAAATAATAGAATTACTGAAATACTTCCATCAATCATTCATTTTAATCAAACGGGGTTTATTAAAGATAGGCAGTTAAAAACTAATGTTAGAACTTGTATATCTCTAACACAATTTGCTAAAAAAGAAAAAGTAGATGTGACACTGATGGCGGTAGATGCAGAAAAAGCGTTTGATCGCTTAGAGTGGAGCTACTTGTATGAGGTTTTAGACGCATATGACTTCCCAAAGGAAATAATACAATTGATTAAAACGGTATACAAGTCTCCTAAGGCATACGTCTACTCTAATGGTATTCTTTCAGATGCAATTCAGATAACTAGAGGTACAAGGCAGGGATGTCCCCTATCCCCATCACTATATGCCTTGGCTGTAGAGCCGTTGGCTCAGAAAATACGCCAAACAGACAAGATAAGTGGAATTACCATCGGAGGGGAATGCTATAAACTTGGTTTGTACGCTGATGATTTGATGTTGTATCTGACTAATATAGAAGAATCTATTCCACATCTGATGAAAATTATTGAGCAGTATTCAAAAATATCCGGCTACAAAATGAATATAGAAAAAACTGAACTATTATCAACAACAGGGTTTTTACCCAAAACTGAGAACTTATTAAAATACAATTTTAAATGGCAAAAGGAAAGGATTAAATACCTAGGGTGTCGTATCAGTTTAGACAAAACAAAACTATATAAAGACAATTTCTCTCCATTAATAAAGGATCTTAAGGCCAGTCTAGATAAATGGACAGAATTACCAATTAATTTAATAGGCAGAATTAATTTGCTTAAAATGATATGGCTACCAAAATTTCTGTTCATTTTTCAGACAATACCAATGACCCCACCTAAAAAAAATTTTCAAACTATTAATAAACTTTTCAGCGCTTTTATCTGGTCACATAAGGCGAATAGACTGAGTAGAAAACTACTTCAAAACAATAGAAAAAGAGGAGGGCTAAATTTCCCAAACCTGGAGCTATATTTCTATTCTGCTCAGGCCTATTACATTAATAAAATTATAAACAGATCAGAGGAAGATACTTGGATAAACATAGAGGATCAGCAGCTTAGGGGCAAAAACCTGTTTTTAGCCTTATTTACAAAGGTGAAGATTAAGAATGTTAGTTTTGTCACAAATAGCACATTAAGAGCATGGTCGAGAATAAAACAAATTTTGGATATAAAAATCATGGTCCCAAAGACCACGTACCTGTGGAATAACCCATCCATCACCATCCAAAAGCAGAAGCTAAAGTGGAGATCATGGAGTGACAATGGAATAAAAACTATTGGGGATATTATTTCAGATACAAACGTAAAGCCCTTTAATCAACTGGTAACAGAATTCAATTTAACTAACAAGGAACTCTTCAGATACCTTCAACTGAAGAGCTGGATAACAGATCATTTTGAGATGTTACCCAGCTCCTCGGAACCCCCAGTTATTCAGAGACTATTCTTGAATCCAGATGAAAACAAGAAATTAATTGGAAAAGTGTATAAAGATCTTGTTGAGGCTCAGGAAAGTAATTATTCATTACAGAAAATATATGAGGGCTGGAATAAAGATCTTAACATAACTAACTCTGACAGTATATGGAAGGAATGTCTCAGCAAAACCAAAACGATAACCACCAATGAAAATCTGCGGCTCATACAATACAAGCTCATGACTAGAATATATTACACAAGATCAAAAATAAATACATTTGATGCCTCTTTCTCTCCTGTTTGTGTCAAATGTGGCATAGACAAGGAAACAATCATACATGCCTTCTGGGAATGTGAGAAGGTCCGCAAGGGATGGTTAGAGATTCAAAAATGGATGACCACTACCTGTAGCATCAAACTTGAATTTACAGCTACGAGATGCATATTCCAAAATACAGACACACTTAAATATCCCATTGGATGGATGGTCATATTTGCCTCTTTGGTGTATAAAAAATTAATTCTGAAGGATTGGAAGGGTTCCGAGGCCCCATCAATACAGCAATGGAAGGGTCTAATGAAATACTATTTAAATATTGAAAAATCAATGTTCGAAGACCGGAACAGAAGGCAACAATTTAATAAGGTGTGGCAGGATTTGTTTGAAGCCTTGTAAAGCCAAGAAATAGGGAATGGGTGTGGTGACTGAGACATGGGAACCAAGTAGGTGTGTGTGTGTGTGTGTGTGCGTGTGTGTGTGTGCGTGTGTGTGTGCGTGTGTGAGTGAGTGTGTGTGTGTGTGTGTGTGTGTGAGTGTGAGTGTGAGTGTGTGTGTTGGGGAGGGGGGGTGGGTTTGTCTGTGCGTGTGAGTGGTGGGAGGGTGCCAGGGGGCAGTTGAGTGTCTGTGTTGCACGCATGAATATGAGTGTTGTTGAAATCATAAGGAGGTGTATAAACTGTATAACATTACAAAGTATGCTGATACCTGTATTGCCTCTTGTATGCAATAATAAAAATAATTATATAAAAAAAAAATGAATCTGTTTGTAGGATATTGCATCATTAAAGATGGCATCATCTTCAGGAACCAGGCCAAGCGCTTGGTTATCTAAAGTTGTTGTTTTAAAGTTCATTTTTTTTCAAGGGCGTCCTGAGGAACTTCCTGCGGTGTGTAAATGTGCCCCGACATCTACGCGCATTTCGGCGGTGTCGGGAAAAACCGTGTGTAAATTGGGCCTAAACGGTTTGGTGAGTTAAAATGGAGTTATTAGTCGGGGTTTTTTTGTGAGTAAACAGATTTTATGGGTTGAAAACTGCTCAACACCATGTAGCCTAGGCCTGTTAATCATCCTGAACCTTGTTAGGCCAATTCTGTCTACCGTTTCGATTTCTTTGCGGCCCATGCCATGTCCCTCAGCCACCACCCGTGAGTGTGATTTTCAGTTGCTGATCGAGACTCACAGGAGTTTACACAGCGGGGCTGGACTGGAGGGGCCACTCAAAAGAGAGTGCCTCTTTCAGATGCAGTGGATTAGCATTCTGCAAGGGAGGGAGGAGCAGCCCATTTTTCCACAATTTGACATGGTCTTTGAGGTCTTCATGAAATGCCTGTAATATGCTTTGGTTAAAATATCACAAGGATCAAGCAAAATAGCACCCTTCTCACACTGTCTGAAACTGTCCTGGTCAGAGCGACCTGTTTTGAGTGCCTGTTCCTTTAAATGCTAATGAGCCAGCTCACCCCACCCCACTCACCCAAGTAAGGTTTTGTGATACCAGAGATGGGCTTTGGTGCTACCATGGCAACTGTTTAGTGTGTCCCTTGGGAGAAATATGGCTGTGGAAGACTTTGATACAGCAGTGCACTCATACTGTTTTGAACCAAGATAACAAGACTTTGCAGTCTCAACGCCAACCAGATCATTGATCCTTGATCACCCTGAGCTCAAACGTGTTCTTCAATGTGTTTTACTACAGATCTATAGAGCAGACTATGTATACTTACAGCAGTAAAATCTATTTATTTATGCATATGAGTTGTAATACAAAAATGACTAACAAATAAAATGCTATAAATGACTATTCCCTCTGTCTTACTTTGTTTACTGCTTATCTTATATGTGTCAATTGATAACATGTTTCATACCACCCACTAAAAGCACACAAAACTTATTGTCAGAAAGATTGTCATATTGAATGCCATAAAGCTTTTTAAACATAGTTATTCAGTGTACCAAATGGTACGGAAGAGCTGCTTGTATATAGCTAATAAATCCAAAAAAGACAAAAATCAGTAGCCATACCAGAAAAAAGATGCATACACTGTAGAATGTGTGTCACCCGTTTTTTGTTCTCTAAATAAGATGTAAACTTTGCTCACAGATACAGAAGCTTTGTAACCTGGCCTTCTGTGCCAGAGAAGTGGTGCTGCCCTCCTGCGTGGTGCTATGGATACCAAGACAGTTCCCTGACGCTCAAGGAAGGTACTCAGGGTAAAAACCTGCCCTTAGTTGAACCTTGTCACGTAGATGGCTATCACTTTCAGCTTGTTTGGTTTGTCAAACTGGACAGAGAGAACTTGGAGGATGGGAATCTTCAGCACCTCATCCACATATGGGTCCAGGTCCTGGAAAACATTGAGAAAAAAAGATTGTATAGTTTTTTTAATAATCCAAAAACCCTGTTGCAGTGTTGCACATTTTCAATGGCTTTAACTCATGAGACTGTCCGGGGAGAAGGTATTGAACCTTGCGGTGTTTCTTACAAGAGCCTCCAATGCGTAACCTTAGTTCCTCTAGTTTAAGGTGTGCCATAACATCCTTTACCACTGGCCATGTGAAGGTGGGGGCCTGTCCTTCCACTTGAGAAGGATGCATCTGCGGGCCAAGAGCAATGCAAAGGAAATGGCCTATCACTGACTATTTGAAATGGTATATCCTCTGGCATAACACTTAAGGTGGCGGTCAACAAGTTTGGGGTAATGGCATGGGTCTACAGGTTTGGGGTAATGGCATGGCCTCACATCTGAGAAACTGTATCAAAGACTAAGGGAGCAAAAGGGGGCTATTGATGGGCATGACTCATGAGACAAACATGGAATACAGTGGCAGGGGCATTGAGACATCTCTGACAGGTGGGGTCTGTGACAGGAGAGATTTTGACCAGCTTGCTTCTGCAGAGATGCAGACGATGTAGGACTTTACAATGAGGTAGTCCATGTCTCACACAGAGAGAAGATTTATGCACTCTCTCAATTGCTGCCTGCCACATGTTATCGGAAATGACCAAATGTAATTCTTCCTCCCATGTACTTTTAACATGACGGAGAGAGGGGCTAGAAATATCTTGAATTGTGTTGTATTATTTGGAGACACACCCTGATTGAAAGGGATCAAGGGAGATGCAATCGTGTTCAGGGCTGCTGGGCGGAGCTGATGGGAAGGATGGGAAATATTTCTTTGCAAAATTTGGACTAAATATTTTAAAAACTGTGACCGTGGTATGTCATGTTCCTTAACTAGAGAAAAAAAATCACTTTGTGGTACAGGGCAGCAATGCTTTTCATAACTTTCCGGGACAAGAGATGGAATGTGGAAGAGAGAAGGTCAGGTTTAAAGTGAGGGTTACGACCTATGGGGATTAATGGGACTGTTTGTTTGAACCCAAAATGAGTCCTTGATTGTGACCATATACGAAGGGAACCGCTAACAATGGGGCTGTTGGAGTGGCATCTCCTACGGAGTGGCAAAGGAGAGCAGAGTAGTGAAGCGGGATCAACTGGCCCACATGTCTATTGCTCCATGTGGCACCAGTCAGGCCCAACTCCATCTCTAAAAGATGACATCCAGAATGCAACTTTATGAACATTAGCAGCCCAGTAGTAATGCAGGAAATTAGGTATTGCAAGACCTCCATCTGACTTGGACTTCTCTTAAAATGGGATTTTGTTGCTCCAGATAAATGTAGAAATATGCGTATCCAGTTCTCTAAAGGAGGACTTGGGGATAAAGGTAGGGACCATATTGAAGTAATAAAGTAGTATTGGCATAATGACCATTTTCACTGAATGAACACTGCCTGCCAATGAGACTCCCAGCGCTTGAGATCCTCTTTTGCCTGGGCTGGTTGCAGATTCAACAGGTATAGAGCAACAGGTACTGAATGGAGAGGATTAGAGCAGTACAAAAGCAGATCGTCGGCATACAGAGACAGTTTGTTCGTAACACCTCCTCGCTCAATGCCAATAAAGTCATCCCGCTCCCGGAGAGCCACCGCCAGGGGCTCAATTGCTAGGTCAAACAAAAGGGGCGATAGAGGGCACCCTTGTCTTGTACTTCTCTGTAGGGGGAAATACTACAATCGAGAGATGAGGCATCCTAAATTGGTTGTTAATAGCCATCTGATCAGAAGTGGAGAAGGTGGTTTTTAATCAATTCTAAAGTGATCTGACGGAGAATGCGATCTGAGACCTGTACTTATCAGAGGTCTTCACCATGCACAGAACTGAGTCTGTCTTTTGAAAGTCTCAAATGACCTGCTGCTCACAGCTGACCCTAAACTGACACTGAACTTAAAATCAGGTTGAAAACTAATTTCTATACACTGGCTACATGATACAAATCGATGCTTTCATTAAGTTGCATTTAGTCCAGTCTGAGGTGAGGCTTTTTATTTGATTTTTGAGTCTGAGGTTGCTTGATGGTTTTTGGTCAAGTTAACTTTAAACTCTTGTTGTTCTTTTATTGTGTCTTATTGTTTGGATGGTTTTATTCTCTTCTACTATTTATTTTCTCTTATTCTAATAATATTTCAAATGTGCTATATAAATAAGCGTGACTTGACCTGAATAGAATGGCTGGGTCATACCCTGATCAGAATGTTGAAGAGAGTCAGTGGCTCTCCGTCCAGGAATGCCATCCCACCAACCTAGAATATCTACAGCCGCGGAAAAAATTAAGAGACCACTTCAAAATTATCAGTTTCTCTGGTTTTACTATTTATTGGTACGTGTTAAAGTAAAATGTCCATTTTTGTTTTATTCTATAACCTACTGGCAACATTCCTACCAAATTTCAAATAAAAATATTGTCATTTAGATCATTTATTTGCAGAAAAATGACAATTGGTCAAAATAGCAAAAATGATGCAGTGTCTTCAGATCTCGAATAATGCAAAGAAAACAAGCTCATATTCATTTTTAAACTACACAATACTAATGCTTTAACTTAGGAAGAGTTCAGAAATCAATATTTGGTGGAATAACCTTGATTTAAAATCACAACTTTCATGTGTCTTGGCATGCTCTCCACCAGTCTTTCTCATTGCCGTTGGGTGACTTTATGCTACTCCTGGCGCAATAATTCAAGCAGCTCGGCTTCTTTTCATGGCTTGTGACCATCCATCTTCCTCTTGATCACATTTCAGAGGTTTTTTTATGGGATTCAGGTCTCGAAATTGGGCTGGCCATGACAGGGTCCTGATCTGGTGGTACTCCATCCACACCTTTACCGGCCTGGCTGTGTGGCATGGATCATTGCCCTGCTGGAAAAAACACTTCTCAGAGTTGAGGAACATTGTCAGAGCAAAAGGAAGCAAGTTTTTCTGCCGGGACAACGTTGTACTTTGCCTGGCTGAGGTTTGTAAAAGACCATAAGGATTGAACCAAAGCGGACTGGAGGTCATCTTCTAAGTTCATCTTCTCTGAGTCCAATTTTTAGCTTTGCCCAACACATGGTCGTCTGATGGTTAGACGGAGACCTGGAGAGGCCTACAAGCCACAGAGTCTTGCACCTACTGTGAAATTGGACTCATCAGAGAAGACGAACTTAGAAGACCCTCCAGTCCGCTTTTTCAATTCTTATGGTCTTTTACAAACCTCAGCCAGGCAAAGTACAACGTTGTCCCGGGAGAAAAACTTGCTTCCTTTTGCTCTGACAATGTTCCCCAACTCTGAGAAGTGTTTTTTCCAGCAGGGCAATGCTCCATGCCACACAGCCAGGCCAGTAAAGGTGTTGATGGAGTACCACCAGATCAGGACCCTGTCATGGCCAGCCCAATTTCGAGACCTGAATCCCATAAAAAAACCTCTGAAATGTGATCAAGAGGAAGATGGATGGTCACAAGCCATGAAAAGAAGCTGAGCTGCTTGAATTATTGCGCCAGGAGTAGCATAAAGTCACCCAACGGCAATGTGAAAGACTGGTGGAGAGCATGCCAAGACACATGAAAGTTGTGATTTTAAATCAAGGTTATTCCACCAAATATTGATTTCTGAACTCTTCCTAAGTTAAAGCATTAGTATTGTGTAGTTTAAAAATGACTATGAGCTTGTTTTCTTTGCATTATTCGAGATCTGAAGACACTGCATCATTTTTGCTATTTTGACCAATTGTCATTTTTCTGCAAATAAATGATCTAAATGACAATATTTTTATTTGAAATTTGGTAGGAATGTTGCCAGTAGGTTATAGAATAAAACTAAAATGTACATTTTACTTTAACACATACCAATAAATAGTAAAACCAGAGAAACTGATAATTTTGAAGTGGTCTCTAAATTTTTTCCGCGGCTGTATATCAACTCTACCAAGGAGAGTGGTGAAAAACACTGCAGAACAATCGGAATCAGAATTATCAGAATTAAATTAAAGGTTTTTTTTTGTCTCAGCAGTATTAGAAGTAGTAGTAGTTAGTATTAGATACTTTATTTTGACAAAGGAGCTGCACTTCTAGAGCATAGAAAATATAACATAACAATAAAAAAATTAAAAACATAACATAACAATAAAAGAATAAAACAGGGCCTGTATGATCCTGCAACAAGACAGACACAAATAATCCTTCCAAATCATGCCAGAACTATTTACGGAATTAGTAGTCTAGCTGTAATTTTACAGTTTAGGGTTGCTGCAAATGGAGGATTCATAAAATTAAATTGTTATTTCAAGCAAAACATTTCTAACTTTCAACATTTCTAACTGTGCACCTTATTTGATTTCAGAAAATTAGTTTTCACACATGTCAATTCCTGGGCGAGTCCAAACTTTTGAACTCTTTTCCTTTTCTTTAATCTACAATATGTTGGTGGCAAAGGGCTTACTGTATGTTTACTGTAACTTTAAAACGTATTGGTCAAATAATGTATTGTTGTGACCATAATCCAATGTACTAATGTTTATAAGAGCTGCTATTATTATTAATAACTAGATTTGGCTAACCAAAGCAATGAATGGTTTGGGAAATTGATTGAACCTGTAAAAGGTTCTATTGGTTATGATTGAAAGAACCCCAAGGGTTATATTAACTAAACCCTATGAAATGTTTCTATAGAGAACCTTTTAAGGGTGCCACATATGTACAAGCTTTAGAACCCTAAAAGGTTCAATATAGAACCACTTCTTTTTTTGTGCGTGTGGTGTATATAACTGTTTTTCTATGAGTTCCACATTTAAAAGAATTAAATATGTTTACATCCCATGAATCGATTCCACTTTCCTTTCAGCCACCCGTTAATAAATCATATTGTCCACTAGAGAGCGCCAATTCTTAAAAATAATATACCATGAATCACAAATGTTCTATGACAGATTTGTTAGACATACAGACATATTTTAAAACCACATAGTTAAGGAACCATTAAATCTCTAAATCATGGTTGCAAAGAGTTGGCATGTGAAATTTAAAACAGGGGAAAATTAGATAAAGACTTTCTTCCCCCTTATCATTCTATTTCTTTCTCTGGACAGACTCTCTCCTTAAAAGTTCTTCCCACTAAAAGGACCGGTTTCCCTGCCTCTGTCAGAGTGAACTAAATAGATTAAATACTAATATCAAAGTCAACGTGTCTTTGTTTTTAGGGAAGAATAACCATTAAATGAGCTGCAAGGTAAACAACTGGCACAAAGACCAGCTTATTCAACTCGTTTGGCTTGAGGTAGCAGCTCTACAACCACACCTATTTCCCTCTGTGGGAGGAACCTCTAGTGTGTCCTTTGAAATGCAACATCTTTTCCAAGCATTCTTGCTGGCTGCCTTTGCACTCAGTAGAAACCAAACCTCACTGGAAACCAAGGCTTAAATGCTATCTGGCACATCCAATCACAGGACTATGGAGAGGGAGGGAGGGAGAGAGAGAGAGACAAAGACTGAGTGAAACAGATTTTAACACTTAGTTGGCACGGGTCTTGTGTAGTTGGCACCAGTGTTTCTGTGAAGGGGAAGGAGTTAAGAGCAAGAGACTGGGAGAGGAACAGTGTGAGCACAGACGGAGTTAGGAGCAAGAGACTGGGAGAGGAACAGTGTGAGCACAGACGGAGTTAGGAGCAAGAGACTGGGAGAAAAACAGTGTGAGCTCAGACGCTGGGAGGACAGAGAGTTGGCTCCAGGCAAAGAACTTCTCTTTTTAATTCTGCAGCTTTTAGCTATTGATTCTGTTGGTTGGTTAGTAGTGGTTGACTAAAGAATAGTTATTATTGGAGCATTAACCAGGTGTGTCTAAAGTCTGAGAAATGTTCTAGGTTAGCATAATTTATATCTCGACAAAAAAAAAGAAGGCAAACAAGACGAAGGGGGCACACAAGGCCTTGGTGCAAGGCTGCAGTATTCTTCCAAACCTTAACATCCCTTTATGATGGCAGATAGTTTGATAGAAGATTCCGATTACTATCCTGGAAAAGATGACCTGGACTGGGGATATGAGGAAGGTAAGAACATTGTCATTATCTTGTATTATATTGTATTTCAAACTGTAGACCTTCTTTCTTTTTCTACACAAAGGGAGGTCACATCTGTTAGTGCACTGTTTGTGTGGACTGTTATACTGTAGTGCTCATGAACATGCAGCCACTCACAGACTTCTGTATTATTGTTTGTGTGGACTGTTATACTGTAGTGCTCATGAACATGCAGCCACTCACAGACTTCTGTATTATTGTTTGTGTGGACTGTTATACTGTAGTGCTCATGAACATGCAGCCACTCACAGACTTCTGTATTATTGTTTGTGTGGACTGTTATACTGTAGTGCTCATGAACATGCAGCCACTCACAGACTTCTGTATTATTGTTTGTGTGGACTGTTATACTGTAGTGCTCATGAACATGCAGCCACTCACAGAGTTCTGTATTATTGTTTGTGTAAACTGTTATACTGTAGTGCTTTTGAACATGCAGCCACTCACAGACTTCTGGATTATTGTTTGTTACTTGACACAAACTGCTTTGTTTCGAATCTGTGGGTTGGCTGGATTTGCACAGCTTAATTGTCCTAAGTGTGAGAATCATACAGATACAGTCAAACTAAGATTAGTCCTTCATGGAGCGATAAGGTAGAAAAACAGATAAAAATATAGCTGCAAGCAGCGATGGCGGTTTCCTCCTCCAGACATTGCGAACCAGGGAAAAATGTATTTTTGTGACAATTTGTCACTGTATAGAAAGATCCATGCTGCAGGCTTGCCAATGGGATATTACATTTCAAATGCATTACTTTGAAGATCCTCAAGGGCCATGGCTTCAAGCTAAGAGTGAGAAGGGGTGTGGTCATCCCTACATTTCCTTAAATGTTGTGTGTGTGGGCTTGCGCGTGTCAAAGGAGCCTGAGCCTGTCCCTGTGTGTGTGTGTGTGTGTGTGTGTGTGTGTGTGTGTGTGTGTGTGAGAGAGAGAGAGAGAGAGAGAGAGAGAGAGAGAGAGAGAGAGAGAGAGAGAATCTGGAGCACACACGCGCGGAGGAGCAGAGAGAGAGACCTTCTACTGAAAATCACCCTAGAAATTAGCCAAGCATGCATGTTTCAAATATTCACCAAAAATCCACTTTTCATCTTACAGTCAACTTTTTTTCAGATTTGTGTACTTAACATTCTCAAGTGTCTTCACATGAACTTGTGATTGAATCAGAGTATCACTTTTTGACCTGTTGATGTGTAAAGCATTATTTTAGCGTTAACAATGTATCCAATTTGCTTTATATCAATCATTTTTCAAGATATGAAGTTGCCTTTGCACATGGGAACATGTTGTAGTGTCTTCCAGTGACATATCAAGTTTGGTGTTGATTTGTCAAAGATTTGCCAAGATATGACTTCACTTCCTGTTTGGCGCCTTTTCTGCTGAATTTGAGTGGCTGTACCGGACAAACGGTTGTGAGGATCAAAATTCTAAATCTTAACTTTTGTGAGGCTAGGTCTGGCCATCATCTCTGGTGATTTTGAAGAAGATTTGCCAAAAATTGTAGGAGGAGTAGGCTTTCAAAGGTTTTTGATAAAACCGGAAATAGCGGAAAATCTATGAAACCAGAAATCGACGCCATAGGGTCTGTTAAATTCGTCTTGATCTAGGGAATCCAATGGTACCTCATTTTTGAAAATCGGTCATACGGTTCAAAAGTTGCGTGTGTTACAAAAGTCCAACTTTGACCTGTTGGTGGCGCTAGAGTGGTGTAATGAGAGCCATGAAACTTGGTGTGAATGAAGAAGGGACTGTCCTTAATGAGTGTGCCAAATTTCACAAAAAGTTACCATATGGTTCTATGGGCTGCCATTGACTCCCATGGCAGGAGAATAATAATACCTACGATAAATATAGCTGCAAGCAGCGATGGCGGTTTCCTCCTCCAGACATTGCGAACCAGGGAAAAATGTATTTTTGTGACAATTTATTTGTCACTGTATAGAAAAATCCATGCTGCAGACTTGCCAATGGGATATTACATTTCAAATGCATTACTTTGAAGATCCTCAAGGGCCATGGCTTTAAGCTAAGAGTGAGAAGGGGTGTGGTCATCCCTAAATTTCCTTAAATGATGTGTGTGTGTGCTTGCGCGTGTCAAAGGAGCCTGTCCCTGTCCCTGTGTGTGTGTGTGTGTGTGTGTGTGTGTGTGTGTGTGTGTGTGTGTGAGAGAATCTGGAGCGCACACGCGCGCAAGACCAGAGGGGCAGGGGCAGAGAGGCAGACTTGAGAAACACCCTAGCAATTAGCCAAGCATGCGTATTTCAAATATTCACCAAAAATCTACTTTTCATCTTACAGTCAAATTTTTTTCAGATTTGTGTTCTAAACATTCTCAAGTGTCTTCACATGAACTTGTGATTCAATCAGAGTATCACTTTTTGACCTGTTGATGTGTAAAGCATTGTTTTAGCGTTAACAATCTATCCAATTTGCTTTATGTCAATCATTTTTCAAGATATGAAGTTGCCTTTGCACATGGCAACATGTTGTAGTGTCTTCCCGTGAAATATCAAGTTTGGTGTTGATTTGTCAACGATTTGCCAAGATATGACCTCACTTCCTGTTTGGCGACTTTTCTGCTGAATTTAAGTGGCTGTACCGGACAAACGGTTGTGAGGATCAAAATTCTAAAAAGTAACTTTTGTGAGGCTAGGTCTGAAGATCATCTCTGGTTATTTTGAAGAAGTTTTGCCAAAAATTGTAGGAGGAGTAGGCTTTCAAAGGTTTTTGATAAAACCGGAAATAGCGGAAAATCTATATAACCGGAAATTGACGCCATGGGGTGGGTTAAATTCGTCTTGATCCAGGGAATCCAAGGGTACCTCATTTTTGAAAATCGGTCATACGGTTCAAAAGTTGTGTGTGTTACAAAAGTCCAACTTTGCCCTGTTGGTGGCGCTAGAGAGGTGTCATGAGAGCCATGAAACTCGGTGTGAATGAAGAACGGGCTGTCCTTAATGAGTGTGCCAAATTTCACAAAAAGTTACCATATGGTTCTAGGGGCTGCCATTGACTTCCATTGCAGCAACATAATAATAAATATAGCTGCAAGCAGCGATGGCGGTTTCCTCCTTCAAACATTGCGAACCAGGCAGTGATAAAGCATGGTCTTTAGAAAGTCCGTGCCAATTTTGGTGAAGATCGGATCAAATTTGCGACCTGTGCAAACTTTTTAGTGTTTTGGATTAAATTAAGGTCAAAGGTCACCAAATGTATTGATTGTCCCCCAGATGGGGTCAGCAGTCCATGTACCAAGTTTGGTTTTGATACATTACAAGGTTGCCGAGACATGAGCTCACTTCCTGTTTGGCGGCTTCGCCGCCTAATTCGATTGGCTGCTACTGGCGAACGCTTTCATCAATTGTTCCATAAACTAATGCAGTTATAAGGCATTGTCTACTGATGGTCTGCGCCAATTTTGGTGAAGATCAGATCAAATTTGTGACCTGTGTTTGCTTTTTAGTGTTTTTGACTAAATTCAATATGGCGCCCTGATCAATTATGATAATGTCACATATTTGCATGTGTCAACCTAAAGACCTCCAAGAGCACGAGTAGATCCCACTAGTAAGTTGAAATTCCAAACACGTCAACAGCTACAGGCTAAAATGCATTTTTTGTAATTACAGCGCCACCTAGAGGTCAAAGGTCACCAAATTTCTTAAGCGTCTTCCTGATGAGGTAAGCGGTCCATGTAGTAAGTTTGGTCTTGATACATCAAATCGTTGCTGAGATATGAGCCCACGTCCTGTCTGGCGTCTTCGTCGCAAACTTTGATTGGCTGTCACGGGCGAACGGTTTTAGTTGCGAAGATGTAATCCAATAACTTTTGTGAGGCTTGGTCTAAAGATGATTTGTGTCAAGTTTGGTGTTGATCGGACAAAAATTGTGACCCGTGAAACTTTTTGAAGGTTTTTGATAAAATCCAAAATGGCGGAAAATCCATCATGGCGGAAAATGACGTCATAGGGTGCGTTGAACTCGTGCAGGTCCAAGGATTCCAAGGATGCCTCATTTTTGAAAATCGGGCCAACGGGTCAAAAGTTACGTGTGTGAACGTACGGCCAACTTTGACCTGTTGGTGGCGCTAGAGCGCTACATCTGCCTACATGAAACTTGGTGAAATGAATCATGGGACTGTCCCCAATCAGTGTGCCAAATTTCACAAAAAGTTACCATATGGTTCTAGGGGCTGCCATTGACTTCCATTGCAGCAACATAAGAAAGCCTACAATAACAATAGGTTACCTCCTACCGGAGGAAACCTAATAAATATAGCTGCAAGCAGCGATGGCGGTTTCCTCCTCCAGACATTGCGAACCAGGGAAAAATGTATTTTTGTGACAATTTGTCACTGTATAGAAAAATCCATGCTGCAGACTTGCCAATGGGATATTACATTTCAAATGCATTACTTTGAAGATCCTCAAGGGCCATGGCTTCAAGCTAAGAGTGAGAAGGGGTGTGGTCATCCCTAAATTTCCTTAAATGATGTGTGTGTGTGCTTGCGCATGTCAAAGGAGCCTGTCCCTGTCCCTGTGTGTGTGTGTGTGTGTGTGTGTGTGTGTGTGTGTGTGTGTGTGTGAGAGAGAATCTGGAGCGCACACGCGCACAAGACCAGAGGGGCAGGGGCAGAGAGGCAGACTTGAGAAACACCCTAGCAATTAGCCAAGCATGCGTATTTCAAATATTCACCAAAAATCTACTTTTCATCTTACAGTCAAATTTTTTTCAGATTTGTGTTCTAAACATTCTCAAGTGTCTTCACATGAACTTGTGATTCAATCAGAGTATCACTTTTTGACCTGTTGATGTGTAAAGCATTGTTTTAGCGTTAACAATCTATCCAATTTGCTTTATATCAATAATTTTTCAAGATATGAAGTTGCCTTTGCACATGGCAACATGTTGTAGTTTCTTCCAGTGACATATCAAGTTTGGTGTTGATTTGTCAAAGATTTGCCAAGATATGACCTCACTTCCTGTTTGGCGACTTTTCTGCTGAATTTGAGTGGCTGTACCGGACAAACGGTTGTGAGGATCAAAATTCTAAAAAGTAACTTTTGTGAGGCTAGGTCTGAAGATCATATCTGGTGATTTTGAAGAAGATTTGCCAAAAATTGTAGGAGGAGTAGGCTTTCAAAGGTTTTTGATAAAACCGGAAATAGCGGAAAATCTATATAACCGGAAATTGACGCCAAGGAGTGGGTTTAATTCGTCTTGATCCAGGGAATCCAATGGTACCTCATTTTTGAAAATCGGTCATACGGTTCAAAAGTTGCGTGTGTTACAAAAGTCCAACTTTGACCTGTTGGTGGCGCTAGAGTGGTCTAATGAGAGCCATGAAAATTGGTGTGAATGAAGAAGGGACTGTCCTTAATGAGTGTGCCAAATTTCACAAAAAGTTACCATATGGTTCTAGGGGCTGCCATTGACTCCCATTGCAGCAACATAATAAGAAAGCCTACAATAACAATAGGTTACCTCCTACCGGAGGAAACCTAATAATAGGAAAGCCTACAATAACAATAGGTTACCTCCTACCGGAGGAAACCTAAATATAGCTGCAAGCAGCGATGGCGGTTTCCTCCTCCAGACATTGCGAACCAGGGAAAAAGGTATTTTTGTGACAATTTGTCACTGTATAGAAAAATCCATGCTGCAGACTTGCCAATGGGATATTACATTTCAAATGCATTACTTTGAAGATCCTCAAGTGCCATGGCTTCAAGCTAAGAGTGAGAAGGGGTTAGGTCATCCCTAAATTTCCTTAAATGATGTGTGTGTGTGCTTGCGCGTGTCAAAGGAGCCTGTCCCTGTGTGTGTGTGTGTGTGTGTGTGTGTGTGTGTGTGTGTGAGTGTGTGTGTGTGTGAGAGAGAGAATCTGGAGCGCACACACGCGCAAGACCAGAGGGGCAGGGGCAGAGAGGCAGACTTGAGAAACACCCTAGCAATTAGCCAAGCATGCGTATTTCAAATATTCACCAAAAATCCACTTTTCATCTTACAGTCAACTTTTTTTCAGATTTGTGTTCTAAACATTCTCAAGTGTCTTCACATGAACTTGTGATTCAATCAGAGTATCACTTTTTGACCTGTTGATGTGTAAAGCATTGTTTTAGCGTTAACAATGTATCCAATTTGCTTTATATCAATTCTTTTTGAAGATATGAAGTTGCTTTTGCACATGGGAACATGTTGTATTGTCTTCCAAGTGACATACCAGTTTGGTGTTGATATCTCAAAGATTAGCTGAGATATGACTTCACTTCCTGTTTGGCTGCTTTTCTGCTGAATTTGAGTGGCTGTACGAGACAAACCATATGGTAACTCTTTGTGAAATTTGGCACACTCATTAAGGATAGTCCCTTCTTTATTCATACAAAGTTTCATGTCTCTCATTATACCACTCTAGCGCCACCAACGGGTCAAAGTTGGACTTGTGTTAACACATGCAACGTTTGAACCGTATGACGGATTTTCAAAATGTAGGTACCATTGGATTCCCTGGATCAAGTCCAATTAAATACACCCTATGGCGTCAATTTCACTGAAGTATTTGCTGACATATGACTTCACTTCCTGTTTGGCAGCTTTTCTGCTGAATTTGAGTGGCTGTACCGGACAAACTGCTGTGAGGATCAAAATTCTAAATCGTAACTTTTGTGAGGCTAGGTCTGAAGATCATCTCTGGTGATTTTAATGAAAATTAGCCAAAAATTGTAGGAGGAGTAGGCTTTCAAAGGTTTTTCATAAAACCGGAAATAGCGGAAAATTTATATAACCGGAAATTGACGCCATGGGTTGGGTTTAATTCGTCTTGATCCAGGGAATCCAATGGTACCTAATTTTTGAAAATCGGTCATACGGTTCAAGAGTTGCGTGTGTTACAAAAGTCCAACTTTGACCTGTTGGTGGCGCTAGAGTGGTGTAATGAGAGCCATGAAACTTGGTGTGAATGAAGAAGGGACTGTCCTTAATGAGTGTGCCAAATTTCACAAAAAGTTACCATATGGTTCTAGGGGCTGCCATTGACTCCCATGGTACAAGAATAATAATACCTACGATAACAATAGGTTACCTCCTACCGGAGGAAACCTAATAACAGTGGGGAGATCAGGGATTGGATGATAGGAAGCCCAATGAAAACAGATAAAAATATAGCTACAAGCAGCGATGGCGGTTTCCTCCTCCAAACATTGCGAACCAGGGAAAAATGTAATTTTGTGACAATTTGTCACTGTATAGAAAAATCCATGCTGCAGACTTGCCAATGGGATATTAAATTTCATATCCAACATTTACAATGCTTTTGCCTTGAAGTTTAGACTGAGTGGAGGTTGTGTGTGTGCGCTTACCCTGTATGTCTGTGAGAATGTATGTGTGTGACACCAAGCTGTGAGAATGTATGTGCGTAAAATCAAGCCTGCGCGTGTGTGAAGATAGAGACTGAGTGTGTGAGACACGCGCGGAGGAGCAAAGTAGCAGAGAGAGAGTCCTTCTACTGAAAATCACCCTAGAAATTAGCCAAGCATGCATGTTTCAAATATTCACCAAAAATCCACTTTTCATCTTACAGTCAACTTTTTTTCAGATTTGTGTACTAAACATTCTCGAGTGTCTTCACATGAACTTGTGATTGAATCAGAGTATAACTTTTTGACCTGTTGATGTGTAAAGCATTATTTTAGTGTTAACAATGTATCCAATTTGCTTTATATCAATCATTTTTCAAGATATGAAGTTGCCTTTGCACATGGGAACATGTTGTAGTGTCTTCCAGTGACAAATCAAGTTTGTTGTTGATTTCTCAAAGATTTGCCAAGATATGACTTCACTTCCTGTTTGGCGCCTTTTCTGCTAAATTTGAGTGGCTGTACTGGACAAACCATATGGTAACTCTTTTTGAAATTTGGCACACTCATTAAGGATAGTCCCTTCTTTATTCATACAAAGTTTCATGTCTCTCATCATACCACTCCAGCGCCACCAACGGGTCAAAGTTGGACTTGTGTTAACACATGCAACTTTTGAACCGTATGACCATTTTTCAAAATGTAGGTACCATTGGATTCCCTGGATCAAGTCCAATTAAATACACCCTATAGCGTCAATTTCACTGAAATATTTGCTGACATATGACTTCACTTCCTGTTTGGCAGCTTTTCTGCTGAATTTGAGTGGCTGTACCGGACAAACGGTTGTGAGGATCAAAGTTCTAAATCAAAACTTTTGTGAGGCTAGGTCTGAAGATCAATTCTGGTGATTTAGAAGAAGATTTGCCAGAAATTGTAGGAGAAGTAGGCTTTCAAAGGTTTTTGATAAAACCGGAAATAGCGGATAATCTATATAACCGGAAATTGACGCCATAGGGTGTGTTTAATTTGTCTTGATCCAGGGAATCCAATGGTACCTCATTTTTGAAAATCGGTCATACGGTTCAAAAGTTGTGTGTGTTACAAAAGTCCAACTTTGACCTGTTGGTGGCGCTAGAGTGGTGTAATGAGAGCCATGAAACTTGGTGTGAATGAAGAAGGGACTGTCCTTAATGAGTGTGCCAAATTTCACAAAAAGTTACCATATGGTTATAGGGGCTGCCATTGACTCCCATGGTACTAACATAATAATAGGAAAACCTACAATAACAATAGGTTACCTCCTACCGGAGGAAACCTAATAACAGTGCCCAATGTAATGTGATCCTGCATGTTCCATTGCAGGCCAGTTGATTCTGTGAGTTTGGCTTTACCTCCTATTGCTTGGTGAATAGAAAGGGGACATTTCTCGGCATGATAACTACTTTTACTGCTACACAACAGCAGGGTACAAATGTAACGGTCTAAATAGATGGTGTCAAAGGTCAAGTCAAAGGAAGAGAAGGAAAGGAGATTTGCAGGAGGGAGGTAGAAGGAAGGAAAGGGGAGACATAGGGGAGGGAAAATAGCAGAGTCCATATGAGCAGTGAGGGTTCTTCCTGCTGGGCCTTCACTCATGACACCAGAACACCAGCAGACCTCATTTAGTCTCCTCATGTAAAAAACAAATCAAAAGGAGCACCGTGTTCAATCAGAAGCCACAGCTCTATTAGAAGGTAGCACATGGGCACAGATTGTTTCAATATTTAAGATGTGATGTTTTCTTTATGGGGAGAAAGAAGCTTCCCTATAGCTGACAGAATAGGAATGGAGAGAGACTCCCAGTAACGGGCTGATTACTCTTTCAGGTGTGGAGTGGGGGCTGCTCTTCCCCGAGGCCAATGGTGAGTACCAGTCCCCTATAAATCTCAACTCGCGGGAGGCATGCTATGAGCCCCGGCTGCTGGAGGTGGGCCTCACACCAAACTATGTGGTGTGCCGAGACTGTGAGGTCATCAATGATGGACACACCACCAGGATAATGCTGAAATCCAAATCAGGTACAAATGGCACACACATTCATATGAGGGGTTTGCACAAAAATGTCTGTATATTATGTTTCAGTTTAGTAAATTCCTTCAAAGGAACTGCCTCAAGATTTGTAAGTTGGCATTTAGAAAAGGTAACAAATAATTGTTATCTCCTGTAAAAAAAAAAAAAAAAAACAAGATGAAGGTGTGTGAGAGCACCTCCACAGAGGAACATGCAGGGAGATGGTAATTCTCTTGTGCTCATCATTCTCCTTCTATCTTGTGCCCTTGCGATACTGCCATAGTGGTGACAGGGGGGCCTCTTCCAAGTGACCATGAATATGAGCTGCACGAGGTGCGCTTCCATTGGGGCAAAGAGAATCAACGTGGTTCAGAGCACACCGTCAACTTCAAGGCCTTTCCTATGGAGGTCAGTGTTCCCTTAGGACAGTGTGAAGGATGGCAGTGAAGAATCCTGTGCTATTTTTGAAATGTAAATAAACTCAGGAAACTGTTTAGCCAAAGAGCTATTTTGCATCACTTTCGGAAGATTGAGCTGAAGGTGACGACCCCTCATTCAAACTGAAATCCTCAATGGTGGTGGTGGTGGGTGGGAGGGTACAACTGGTGTTGACTGAGTCTCAGCCAGTTCCTTTTCAAACCCTTCAAAGTACATACCTGTCCTTTGCACCTGCTATGCAACACAGAGACCTTCCCCTGTCCTCTGCAGACGCCCAGGACACATAAGTGGCTCTTATCTGCCAAATGTTAGTTGTCATGGTAGGGAGGGCTTGGATTTTTTTTTTTGGGTCAGTGACGATTAACTGAATAAAAACAATCTGCACCTGTGCAACGGAGACATCCAATGTTTGCTAATCAAACAGAAGGGCTATTTTATACCCAGTGAGAGGCAGTCCATAAACAGTCCTCTCAGGCCAACATCCACTGAATGCTCAAACAACACTGGATGTCCTGGATGGATGGGGCATCTTCTCTCTTTCAATGGACAATTAATGATTGAAATAGGCAGTGTTGTCTTTGAGAGAGAAAATAAGGAAGAGGCTCCTAGACAGTAGTTTTCACATGGAATACATTTTATTTTTCATCTCCCCCATTTTCAATCAAAAAGTTTGAAACCGCGTCATTTTTTGTCTGCCTATTACGATCTAAAAAATTAGACTTTCCAGAGATGGGAAAATTTAATAGGCGAGCAACTGAGGTTTGAGGAGCCTAATTTCATCTACGGGCTACTGGCAACGAGCAAAGTCTGCCATGGATGAACTAAAGCTAATTCAATAACTTGGCAAATAATTGTGTTTATTTAATATCATGAGCAAGATATAAACCTCAGACGGGGTGGTCCCCACTCTAGTTCATGTTTTTATTGATTAGTTTTAATGAGTAATATTAAGTTATGGTTGGCTAACATAGTGCATGCAGATTTAAGTTAGGATAGCAAGGGTGGTAGGATACACACCAGTGCCCAACACGTGTTGCATGTTGTTCCTGGGAGACAGAAGGCACTCAGGATGTTCCATGCTTTTCACACTTCTTTACTATGGCTCTGATTGTGCTTTCTGTTTTCGTAGCCATTCCCCAACCTATGCAGTGGAAACAGCTTGTTTTTCTTATTTGGATTAAGAGATCTTTGGTTTTACCAATGATGATGGATGACGAAAGGATTTGACCTGGGTGTTACCTCAGGTTATACCCCAGTGAAACAGGAAATGGTCATAGATAACAATTAAGCTTTATCAAGGGTGCCAATAAGTTAGTATGTTTTTGATGAAGTGCAAGTTTGATACAAATTAAATACAAGTTAAATGAAATTACAGAACTTGACCAAAATATAATCAACTCACCAACAGGGACACAAAAGTGTGGTAATGTATCCATTAGACCTCCAAGTGCATTATTGATGGATAGCTGAACACCATTATCCTGCTTACATACTCTGTTCATTTGCAGATACTAATTTCCACATTTTCGTTTGTAGAACTACTTTCTGACATTTTTTTCAGTGGAAGCCCAAACTCATGTGGTTGCTGTGGCCAGAGTCTTGCAGTTAGTTCCACACCTGTCATTACCATGCTAGCATATCTTTTTGAGGAGTTTTGAAAAATCCTTCTATTTTTTAGCCCAGATAGAGTGTGATGTGATATTGTGAATTGTGATAAAACATATTTTAAACTCTGTGCCTCTGGCAGTCCATTAAATTGTTATTAATTTGTGACCAGTCCAAATCAAAACAAATATGGTGAATTGATATGCATCACAATCAGGAATTCAACCAAGTCACAGTATCAATTATGGCTCCATTACAAAGTCTACTGTATTTCTTACAGTTCAATGTTGCTAGAAAGTTTCTCACATAAATGTTTCTAGTACCACTGTTTTAAGTGAGAGTAACTAGCCACTGTTACTAGTCTCTTCTCCCAGATACGTATGCCAAGCTTTCACACTCATCAAGTAATATAAGTGGGTCAGTGCTTCAAGAACACTTGGCCAATGAGTGTACAATGGAATACTCCAAAGCATATGGACTGGTGTAATACGGATAACTCTTGGTGTTTCAGCTGCATCTTATTCACTGGAACTCCACACTCTTCAACAGTGTAGAGGAGGCTCTTGGGAAGAAAAATGGTGTTCTCATCATTGCTCTCTTTGTGCAGGTAAAGCCCAGTAAATCAAACCTAATACGTTATGCACAAGGGGATGGGTCAGCAACCATTTCTGAAACATTTTCCCCATTTCTTTCAATCCCATGGTGACCTATGACGATGAATTCACTCTGGCCCAACAGATAGGGAAAGAACATGTTGGACTGAAGGCCATTACGGAGGTTCTTCAGGATCTGCAGTATAAGGTGAGTTTCTGATTTCTGATGCTGTTCCTCTGATTTATTGGATTAGTGAGAGAAACAGGCGACGACACAGAATGTTATGTTTTACGGCAAATGAGACACGGCTGATATGGATTACCTTCAGGGCAGATGCTGTTGGACAGATGATGGATGAATGGATGGATTCATTTGTGTACAACAAGGTAGACTTCAGTGATATACTGTAACTTGGTACATCAAGGATGATTTTAAGTCCAGCTGTTTATGCACTTGAACTGCTGTTTTATTTTATGATGAACATCTGGCCCCTCTTTATATTAAGTATCCATACTTAACAGTTCATAGTCACACATTGAAATTGTAGACTAGAAACACGTTTAGAAAACAAATTTTAGCAAATATACGTATGCGTCATGGCTTTCCCTCTATGACCCACTCTTACCATCCTTCATAAATGTCTAGCCAAATACTTTCAAACCTCCTCTGAGGTCTGTCTTCATGGGGCCATAACATGTGTGTACATGTACGTACATTATAACAAGAGTGTCCTCTCAAAATGGAAGGGTTAAAAGAAACTGCCATGGTCAGACTTGAACTGTAAGTTAAACAGGACAGGCATGCGCAGGACAGGCAAGCGTAGTAACCGCCTTCACCAGTCCTTCCTTCAAACGCAGGCAGTATAAGGGTGACCAGGCGTCCTCTTTTACCCAGACATGTCCTCTTTTCGAGACCTTAAAAAATGCGTCCGGCAGGGATTCCAAAATTGCCCGGGATTTTGCCTCGTCGTCGGGTACTTGTGTTTCACTGTGTCTTTCACAAATTAGTTTTTAAGCCCTTTTGTAAAGGGCAACTCCCTTACGTTGCACCTTCTTGTGGAGCTCTGACTGTAGAGAGAACTGTCATTGGTCGACCGCCACCTCAGTGTTGCCAGATGCATGATAATTATCCTTCAAGAAGATAATTTTGAGCATTTGGTACGATACTTCGCCATTTCCAATCTGGCCACACTGAGCACCTTGCCGCTTCCACTAGTAACTAGTATCTTTTCCACATGCGGATGCCATGTGCGGTTGTAAACAATGCAACTAGTCACTAGTTGCATTGTTTACAACAGCACATTACACAAATGTCATGTGCTGTTGTAAACAATGCAACTACGTAGTGACTAGTTGCATTGTTTACAACAGCACATGACATCTGCATGTGGAAAAGATGGCAAAACCTCGTCGCTGGGGGAGGGGGCGGGGTCATCTGTATGCTATACACTACCACGCCCCCTCCCCCGCAACGAAGTGTCCTCTTTTTCTCAAACTCAAATATGGTCACCCTAGGCAGTATAGCACATCCAATGAAACATAGTAACGGCCTCTACCTCCACCAGTCTACTTCTTCAAGCGCAGGCAGTATAGCACATCCAATGAAACATGTTACATCTGTTTGATCACATACTGCCTGCCTAGCACTGCTTTTTCTACTATATAACGACTGACTAGCTATCGCTATCTAATCAATTAGCGAAGCCATGTTGCTGCCTGTATTTTTAAACAGCACCTTACCAATTAATGAACTAATGTGCTGGCATTATTGTCCTTTTGAACCCAAAAATGATATGAAGTTCAATCATGAATGTGATAAATGTGCATAGTGTACTCAGGTATGTTGTGTGTGTCGGTGTAGAAGTAGCAGTACCTGGATGAGGTGATATTTAGTTCAGACTAGTTGTTCAGTTTAATTTCATATAAAGTAGGACCAACATCTCATTGATATATATTATATGACCTAATCTTTATTAACTCCATTTTTCTGTCTACACAGGGGAAGACAAAGATAATACCATGTTTTAATCCAAACACGTTGCTCCCAGGTACTGCGCATGAACTCAGAAAGCATCGAGTCTCTCAATATTGACCCAAACAAGATTACCATCACTATAACCGCCACTATGGGTGTGACATCAATTAGAGCAAAGAAGCGGGAAGACATTACAATGAGTAACGTGAAGTACACATTGTTTCTTGAAAAACAGGTTAAATGCCATGATAAAGATGAACACACACACACACACACACACACACACACACACACACACACACACACACACACACACACACACACACATACACATACACACACTGTACACAAAATTGAATCACCTGTCAATAACTGTATTATTTCTAAGTTGACAAGGAGAGTATTTCCTCTTCTGAACAATCAAAAACAAATACTTTAGAAAAACTATATTGATAATACAGGGCTCAAAGTAGAAACTCAATGCAACAAAAGTGAATACATCTGTGATCACTGACACACAAGGTAGAACACCTGTGATCACTGAAACAATGAAGCACACCAGGGATTTTCAATGAGCCTAACTGCATGGTCAAGGTAATTCACAGTTTGGACTCTGGCCTGTGTCTATTTGACCTGAGAACTACAGACCTTTCTCAGTTTAAACTCTGTCCTGTGTCTATTTGGATATCTGCATTATGGAAGCTGGCAGAGAGTTGCCAGAGGAACTGAACAATCTGATTGTGAAACTTCACAAAGATGGAAAAGGAAACAGGACTATTGGTGACTAACTGAAAATCATTTGAAATACAGTTGGAGCAGTCATCAGGAGGTATAGAATGAACTATAGAACCATTTAATTCAGTTGGAGCAGAGATCAAGAGGAACTATAGAACCATTTAATACAGTTGGATCAGTGATCAGGACAGAACTATAGAACCATTTAATACAGTTGGATCAGTGATCAGGAGAGAACTATAGAACCATTTAAAACATTTGGAGCAGTCTTCAGGAGGAACAGAACTATAGAACCATTTAGTACAGTTGGAGCAGTCATCAGGAGGAACAGAACTATAGAACCATTTAATACAGTTGAAGCAGAGATCAGGAGGTAGAGAACGAGTTATAGAACCATTTAATCGGAGCAGCACTGGGTATCCTTCTAAAATGACTGCGCTACTTGCACAATCTGGCTCAGAAAAACAGACAGGCAAGAGCCTGAGACTTGGCAAAGGAAATCAGAGTTTCTGGGACTGCTCAGGTAGTGCCAATTGCATAAAGTCAACCTCTACGGATGGTGGCCAAGAAAAAAAACCTTGCTTGCTCTTTGGCACAAAACTGCAAGATTAAACTTTGCTAAAGAACATGAAAAGAAGCTTGATGAATATTGGAAGCACATTCTTTGGCCAGATGAGGCCAAGATGGTTTGGCGTGAACCTTGCCAGGACCACAACAGAAGATGCATAGTACCAATAGGTGGGAGTGTGATTTGGGCTGCATGAGTGCAAAATGTGTTGGAGAGATGGCATTAAGAGATGACACCATCGATGCCCGTGGATATAAAAAAATACTGTCTGACAGAAGCTTGGTAGAACAGGAATATTTGAACATAGTAACAACATAGTGGACAAAGGTGGACATACAATTCGTTTTTTTCAATACTTCGTATCTCAGTAGTGAAATTGTACTGACCTCTGTTGCACTGAGCTCCTACTGTGTGGCCTGCATATTTACATCTAAATACCCCTAAACTGACATAAGAGCAAGTGCCCCTCCATTCAACTTAGAAGTAATATATATTTATACAATTTTTAATCATTTGACATTTAGATGATATTGCAGAGGTGAACTCACTTCTGTTGTATACTGTATGTATTGTTTACTGTATGTTTATATATCAGGGCTATATAATTAGATAGCCATCATTTTTTGCATTGTAAAGTATCCCTGTAACAGTCAAACTGATTTGAGGACGTCATTCTTTTGTCAACCCAGGTAGACTACATTATATAGGTTATGTTATATTTGCATTTTTAACTTAGATTGTTAGTAAAATTTGATTTTGATTCAATTTGTCCGGTAAAATAAATTCTTTCCAATCACTAGACCGGCAAGAAAAGATATTAACGGAACCCCTGATATATAGATTGTTGGTATGAAGAGTGTTAGCCAGCCTACGTTTTCTTTTCACTTTTTATTCAGATGTTAATGTAACAGAATGGTATAAAATGGATGACTTTTATTATATAGTGAAGTTTTCAAATTAAGTTTGGATATTTGTTTTCCTCCTTCCAGATCCCTTGTTAAGAGATTACTGGGTCTATGAGGGCTCCTTGACTACACCTCCTTGCAGTGAGAATGTCACCTGGATCCTATATCGCTACCCACTCACAATCTCACAGATTCAGGCACGGACAATGCTGTTTAAAATTACCTTTGTGCCACGGCGGCGTTCAGTATACTGTATCTGAGGACCAGTGTGCAGGCTCAGAGGTGTTCAGTATACTGTATCTGAGGACCAGTGTGCAGGCTCAGAGGTGTTCAGTATACTGTATCTGAGGACCAGTGTACAGGCTCAGAGGTGTTCAGTATACTGTATCTGAGGACCAGTGTGCATGCTCAGAGGTGTTCAGTATACTGTATCTGAGGACCAGTGTGCAGGCTCAGAGGTGTTCAGTATACTGTATCTGAGGACCAGTGTGCAGGCTCAGAGGTGTTCAGTATACTGTATCTGAGGACCAGTGTGCAGGCTCAGAGGTGTTCAGTATACTGTATCTGAGGACCAGTGTGCAGGCTCAGAGGTGTTCAGTATACTGTATCTGAGGACCAGTGTGCAGGCTCAGAGGTGTTCAGTATACTGTATCTGAGGACCAGTGTGCAGGCTCAGAGGTGTTCAGTATACTGTATCTGAGGACCAGTGTGCAGGCTCAGAGGTGTTCAGTATACTGTATCTGAGGACCAGTGTGCAGGCTCAGAGGTGTTCAGTATACTGTATCTGAGGACCAGTGTGCAGGCTCAGAGGTGTTCAGTATACTGTATCTGAGGACCAGTGTGCAGGCTCAGAGGTGTTCAGTATACTGTATCTGAGGACCAGTGTGCAGGCTCAGAGGTGTTCAGCATATCTGAGGACCAGTGTGCAGGCTCAGAGGTGTTCAGCATATCTGAGGACCAGTGTGCAGGCTCAGAGGTGTTCAGTGTATCTGAGGACCAGTGTGCAGGCTCAGAGGTGTTCAGCATATCTGAGGACCAGTGTGCAGGCTCAGAGGTGTTCAGTGTATCTGAGGACCAGTGTGCAGGCTCAGATCCAAAGCATGATGATGGCATTCTAGAAATGATTCCTCTAAATGGTCTCCTAAAACTGTAACGCTGTAATGTGAAAGGTACATATATATTTACACATCTAAGTTTATGTTAGAAAACTAGTAACTAGTAATTCATTTTCAAGGGTATCTTCTAATGCAAGCCTGAGCATCATGCTTTAAGAAAACGGAACGGGTCTTGGCCTTTGGTGGCTTAAATGGCAGGAACTTCAGCTTTCTATTTCCCAACATAAGTAGCCTCATGCTCATGTTTCTATCTACACACTAGATCCCCATCCAGAAGGTGTAAACTCTAATCTCCCAAGTTTGCTTGTCCCATTGATTTTCATTCCCCTATACTTCAACTACTTTGACAGTCATAGAATCAAAGAGAATGTTCTTTGCACTTCTAAATGCAGGTCAGTAAGAATGTCATAAAGACTTTTGAATGAGAGTAGAAACAATGGCATCCTACTGTTTATATTTAATACTATTATATAATAAAAAATATTCTTTTCATTTATGAATTGATCATTTATATGCTTTATACCAATTTGTGGGGATATATGCACTATATTTTATAGAAGCTCTCTATCAGTGAAAGTCATACAGTAATCTGTTGCATGACCCAACATATATCAAGGTCCACATCATTGTAATAGTGAACATGTACTGCACTATGGGAGTTTATGGAACACAAGTAGATATGATATTAGTCTATTTATGATCTGTAAATATACCTTATATCAGAGGGTGACATCTGGCATCTAGTTTCATGCCCTTGGATGACCCACATTAGCATATCAGTGTCAATTCACCAATGATTCTTAATATGAGTGTGATCCTATCTGTCTGTCTGTTTTCTTTGGTGTAGATGGAGGAGTTTCACCAATGATTCTTAATATGAGTGTGATCCTATCTGTCTGTCTTCTTTGGTGTAGATAGAGGAGTTTCGGAGACTCAGGTCACATGTCAAAGGAGCAGAGTTGCCAGAGGGGAATGACGGCATGTTGGGAGACAACTTTCGGCCCACCCAACCCCTCAGTGACAGGGTAGTGAGGGCTGCCTTCCAGTAGAGGCTCGGCCTCTGGGACCCAACGTGTCATATCCTGGTGGCAAGTCTAGTTTGTTTTAAACCTATTGTCATATCAGTTAATGATTAATAATATAATTCCCAATATATAAGAATAATTGATTAGCTGAAGGCACAGAGCTCCTTGATGAATAGTAGACTAGATATTCCTCTGCCAAGTCTATTATTTGTGTGTACTGGGACATCTCCATGGCCAATACCACACTTACACCACAGTCACCACGTAACCATATGGCGCTCGAAAAACTTTCTGTATTAAGTTAAATATGTATAAGACACTAAAGATAGTGTCTTATCCCAGGTGACAAGGCATGTCCATGGGTAATAGAGGACAGCGTGGGTCAGGGGTTGTCAGGTTCTTTAAATGTACTTGGTGGAATTAGGTCATGATCTCCCATTGGTTCTACATACCTCAAAACAATGAAGTAATGGCAGAACTGAAGTAATGGAATAACCTCATTCTCTCTAATCTAGGGCTAGCTGCAGCTCTGGGTACAAGATTAGCTATTTTTGTTCACCCAAGGGAACACCTGAGTCTCTTTTCATATTACTCATTTTGAAATTGGAGACTTTGACTGTTCTTGATTTAGGTCGTGGAGGCGTACTCCACTGGGTGCTCATATTGAAACACGATTTGTACCGAAACATATTTTACTACATACACAATGAGTTCATACACAATGAGGTTAACCTAAGTCTTGGAACATTGTTGTATTAGATAAGGAAACTAGTCTTGATATCTGTGGGTAGTGTTGTATAAAGAGTTGTAACATTGTTGGATTAGATAAGGAAACTAGTGTCCATATCTGTGGGTAGTGTAATATAAAGAGTTGTCAAATTGTTGTATTAGATAAGGAAACTAGTGTTGATATCTGTGGGTTGTTTAATATAAAGGGATGTAACATGGCTTCCCTTCAGTCATCCAGATATTTAACAGTGGAGCTCCAGGAACCTTCTTCTTGATCTACCAAGCATTCTCTGTTCAATTCAGTTTGGTCAGTTTCATGAATGTATTGGCAATGTGCAGGGGGGCACAAAGCAGCTTTTGTCCAGACCTCTAGGGGAGAAATACCTCCGAGACTGGGGCCGGGAGACAGGGTTATTGTTTCCCTTATAATGGAGTTCTGAAAAGTCATGTGACCAGTCCAGATGCTATTGACATGACCAGAAAGCTTTTAAACAACAACAAACATCAAATGCACAGTCCAGTCTGCAGGTTTATATGCCAAGGAATAAGCTTTGTGTATGATGAACAGAATATACTAGTGCAAACCTGTGAGACCTACTACATCACAAAATAGTCTCTCATTCAAATGTTTTGAAAAGTAATGTTTTTTCTGCTTTCTTTAGAGGAGGAGCTAGGTAAGAGAGTCGGTGCCATCTTATCTGACATTAACATGGAGAAGTGCCACTGAAGCTTCCAGACGACCTGCACAGTCACTCACGTCACACTCACTCACGTCACCACTCAAGAGCTGACCCTTGCTGCTAAGAGATTCGCTTATGAACTGACATTCTGAAAGCTCAGTGACGGTTCATATTTCAGACAGCTCAATGTATGGTTTTGAAGAATCATTACACAGTTTGTAGCTGAACGTAAATCACAAATAATGTGATGAGCTAATGTGAAATTGAAATATATAGGACACGCATTGAATATAAGAACAACGAATATGTTTTAGACAACAAACCTCCATTAGACAGTCACAAGAAAAATCCACCATTTTCCAATCCCAGTCCGTGTATAAAGATTTTGAAGATGAAGGTTTTTAAGAAAAGCAAATGATACATGAAGCAAAGTTTTACTTATTTAAGACAACCTCTTAGTTTATGGATTACCATATCAATCATATAAAAGCTAAACATTTATAATTAACATAGAAAGCTCCATAATGATTATGTTTGGATAACTTTCCTTCTTTATTTCTCTGCGTTTCATGTTGATGTCACAGTAAAGATGAACTTCATTTCCCAGCCACAAGAGGAATCATATTTGTTATGTGAATGTGCTTCTATTTAATGTAATAAATGTCTAGATTATAATACCTAAGTGGTGACAGTGATATGTTTTCCAAGAATTATCAACAGTGTTTACAGCTGGTTGGATATTTTTTTAAACAGCAAGGTTAATTAAAGTAGCTTTTACCAAAAAGCTTCATTCAAGCATTCTGTCTTGTTTATAATTCATAACAGAAAGACAACATTCAGACTTTTCTGTAACATTTCTGTCATTGTCACAGTAATATTTTCATATTTTCTTGTACAATGAAAACACTGATCAGTTAGGCAATAGCAGTTCCATGAGTTCTTCTAATGGGATGGGAGATACTTCTACACTGAGGTAAGGACAAACACAAAAGGCACTGAAGATTTGAAGAGTTCTACTGCTGAGCAGTTCAATAAAAATTAAACTGTATTGCTGCTGTTTTGGTGCTGACCCTTGACTAAGATAGGACGAATACTACAAGGACTAGGTGAAGAATCCAAAGGCCCTGTATGAAATGAACAAAGATAAATACACGCAAAGCTGAAAAAGTGCAAAAGGAAATGTCAAAATGGTCTGCAGCGTCATGCTATACACACATACAATGCAGTGTGTATTGACTCTGTAGTCTTCTAAGGCATTGTACACACAGACCTTCTCTGTCTGAGACAATGAGCTAGATCTAACTCTGATCTATGTCTGCTCTAACTGCATCAGCAAACAAACTATTGTCTGGGCCTTAGGACCTCTCCCATTTAGACAACAGATAGCATTAAGTGTCCCTTCAGGCTCTTTAACCAACAGACGGGCATAGCCTGTGACATAAACATGTGGCTGATCATGTAATCAACACATGGCAGCTCCCTCTAGCCATCATGTGCAATGCTGAAGGGTATCATTCATCACAGACAATCATGTAACCGCAGACCGCTATTAAAAGGAATCAAATGTTTAGCGATCAGGACATTGATATAGGCTACATGCTAATGTGTCCTATGAAACAGGGAGGTAATACAGGGCTGTAACTCTACACCACTCAAGTACTATTTGTGCTGCTACAACAAACACTCTCAACCGTGTGGCAGGCATCTACACGGGGGGAAGTGGATGAAGTGAAAAAGCCATGGCAAGGCATAAGAAGGCAATGAAAAGAAAAGGATGTTTTTGACATGGCACAAATGACCCAATCTGCTGCTCAGAACACTGCTTCCATTGTTTTTGGAAGTGTATCTTATTCACGCATCTAAATCATATATTTAGTACAGTCTATTTTAAATATCAGCACTAAACAGAAGAAGTTTATAGCCTACGAGGGGGCTCTCATGGTGACCCATGTCTTGGTCGATTAAAACCTTATTTTAAGCTCTGGTAACATTCTATTCAAATGTAAGGGTTTGGTGAACATGACTGAGGAAGTATAAATGGGGAAAGAACAAATGTTTTGTAAGCGAGTGGCAAAACGGTTTGCCGTTTGTCTTAACTTGACCAAGTCATTTTTCACATTGAGAACCTTCTTGTAGGCTATGAACTTCTTCTATTTAGTGCTGATACTTAAATAGACTATAACATAAAATACATCTTCTCTAGTCTATATAACATAACAACACTTAAAGTGTTCATTAGACAGCTCATTGCTTAATGTTCTTATCATAATAAGGTCTTCATTTGAATGTTATGACATGTCTAAATAAACAAGCTAAAGATGAGGGCAATTTGGGGAAATGTTCTAATTGACTGCATAATTGACTGTTGTTTTTGTTGTTGTATTAACCCTAAAATCCGGAATTGTATTATTCCTCGGCTGACATCCTTTCCATTCTAGTTTACCTTACACCAGACTTTCAACAAAATGAATGAATAATAAATATTCAGCCAAATGAAGTTATAGTAGTATTATATATACAAAATGTATAAAATCTGAGTCAGAATCACAGTACAAGACAGCCTATCTAAAATGAAGCCTTGATATAGTTCTCCTTAGGTCTATTTCATCAGATTTCAACAGATACCGCCCTATGCTGTCCAATTTCTATTATGAAAAGAAAAACACAGCTTTCCTCTCTACTGTTTGACCAGCAGGAGGAGCTCTCTTCCCATATATAATGTATGTGAATAGGCTGCACGATGGTAAAGAGGCCAAATATCATGGTCCATCAATAGGGATCCAATTAATCAATCAGACATGGAGAGGTGGAAAGAAAATGTGTTTAGTTTCATGTAATCTGCCATTTCCTCAGATTTAAACAAAGCTGCTCTTCTAGTGTTAGCGCTCGGCTAATACATAAGTAGCTGGCTACCTTGGCTACCTTGGCTAAATAGTTCAGGAAAATAACAAATTTTCCCACCCAAATTAACCCATGTTACTCTTCAGTCCTTTCAACTTAGTTGCGGTTGCATGATTTAGCAAAGGACTCTATGGAATGTTGGTACAATGGGCAGGGTGTAGTTTATTCTGCATATGTGGAAATACTGAACGCTTTATTCAAGGGCGTAGGTTTGGTCTCAGCATTGGTAGGGACCCCCCCCCCCCCATATTAAAAAAAAAACATAGTTGATGTTATATTGAACAGGCAAACTTTATTTAAATGTATTAACATTTGTGTACTAACTTGTGGAACTTGGAACTGATTTAAACATAATAAGAATAATAAAACCTTAGTTTAAATAAAAAACAAAACGTTCTCCACCTCATCTGAAGCCCTTATGGTCCAGCTGCTGCTTCCTCAACCTGCACTACATCTACACTGGATTTCTAAGTTTCCTGAATGCATGTCAAAATATTGCCTTAATGAACAAATTACATAACTGTGAAGTACATGAAGTGCATTTGTTTGTTCTGAAATTAATTTGTAATATGTAGGTAATTGGTTCAGGTTTTATGGAGCTGTACTAAGCCTACATCATCTGTAAGGGAGAGTGAGGTAATTTGTGCCAGCAGGGAAGTTGTGTCACCCCTTATTTCTAGGGAACCATAGAAAAAATTGGTCAAGAGTCAGCCATTTTAACTCATCCTGCAATGAAGAGAGCCTCTTTGCATGAGAGATAAGCACGTTTTAGTTCAAAAAACTGTTTTTTTTGCCTTTCAAAGTAAAATTTCTATGATCACAGTTTTTTGATTGTTGTGTCTAAACAGTTATAGACAAGTTTGAAAACATTTCACACATGTTTCAGTGCTTTGGTAAGCTACACTATAATAGGCTTGTAGAAAATCGGCCTTTGATGTTGTAAAATAACTTTAAATAAACCTTAAATGAGTAATTTTGCATTGAATTTGTCTAGCTTTTATATAGCATTACAGTTTCTGAGATGCAAATATACTGTTTTACTTCAATAATCAATGGCACAATTTAACCCAATGTATTCTCTTTAATGGCACAACTTGCCCCCGAACTCTTTTTTTTCAGAAAGCTATATTTCTTAAATGCTAATTCCCAAGGATGCACCACATCCTGAAATATATGTACATATTTAAGTTGGAAGCATTACTGTCATGGCCTCGCTTAAAAGTCACTTAAAAAAAAAACTGCCACAACTCACCCCATTCTCCCCTACTGGATTGCAGTGCAGTGTAATATTGTATTGATTAATTATATGCTGCATACATTTGGGCATCCCAATTTATTGCACATTTTTACTACCTACACTACTACATTACTACCTACACTTACTACCTAATGTATTATTCTCAAAATAGCCAGTGTGAATGATAACATTCATGGGTCACATTGTCTAAACATCCCTTAAAAAACAGTCTTTGAATGCAATCTTTACCAAAAATGGACAATTCAACGTCTTATCTGAACCCCTTATGCTGATTAATCATCACCCTGCTTTTCATCTGTAGCTTCAGGCTGAATTGTATCCTGCACAGCAATTCATCAATTCCATACAATCACTAACCATGCTAAGTTCACTGCTGACTACTTTTGCCTTCAACAAGACCAGCTACTGCTAACACACTGGTCGAAAGATTGCAGACGATAGGGATAGATTTAATACAGTACAAGCAAAAGGTACATGTCTACACACTAACAACTTTTAAAACATGTCAGATTTTTTGTGTTTTTCCAATGCAAACTAAGTAAATAAACATGTGAATACAAAAGCATTTGAAATTGCAACACTTTTCTGGGAGTATTGGTGCATTATCTGACAAAAGTGCAGGGGTGCCAATATTTTTGTCCATGACTGTATATATTTAAGATTCTTCAAAGTAGCCACCTGTTGCTTTGATGACAGCTTTGCTTTGCTTTGCGTTAATGCTTACGACACAGATTATTATCTGCATGTCATTGATAGGACAACCCATGGGAACGGATGATCACACCTATAAAATAGGAGGGGTCCAAGTACGTACTCATCCCGTGGAGAGTTGATGAGATTTTCATACTTGTCCCTGCCAAGAAACACTGAATGAATGTCCACTGAGGTACTCTGTGGGGTAGGTGAAGCGGTTGCTACGGGCTACAGAGCTGTGCAGTGAGTAAACATCCCTACCCAACAATTTAAGACACATGCTAGAGACAAACACGCATGTCTACCATATTGAAGTTGTGACTTCTCTTTATCAATTTTGCTGACTTACATGAACAGTTGATCACATTTTAGGTAATCTATATAGATTTTCAGAGATTCAGAAGGGTTTTCACAAACCTCCTAGCACTACTGTAAATGCCATCATTAATTTCAGTGCATCAGTCACAAAGTGGTGTGCTGTAGAAAGATTTTCCACTTGAATGAAAATAAGCTCAAATACCTAGCTCAACCAGTGAGATAGCGTAATGCCACTTTTTTAGGCTAGCGCTCACTCCTATTTAGCTCTGCAGTCAAATCAGGGAGCATGAGAACCTGCTGCTGCTACACACAAGCTGCAAAGGCCAATGGAATGAGAGGAAGGTGCGCATGTCATTGTTGACATTCACTTAAAATAAACGTTCAGACAGACAAACTCAATCTTGACTGATGCATCATTTGGGTGATTGCACTGCATAGCCTAGCCAAATGTTTAGTGTGCTTCCGCGAAGGGAGAGTAAGTATGGTTGTGCAAACATAGGAGCACACTGTCCCCCTCTGCCCCACTGGGAGGAAGAGCATGAAATCACTTAGCACGCTACCTGACAGCTAGTCAGGCTTACATATAGCCCCTTTAAAAATATTTTTTTTTAATGGAAAGAAATTGTGCTATTTTTTATTTGACAACACAACATCTTTAAAGAGGCATATATTTAATATTATACAACATAAGAATAATTGTCTGTGTGCTCCCAATGCATTTGGTACCCAATAGCTAGTAAAAGGCTGCGCTGTTTCACTTACATATAAATAGTCATAACACCTAGAGAGAGAGAGAGCGAGTAGGTGTGTGTGTGTGGAGACAAAAATGTCAAAACATTATTTGTAAATGTACCATGAACCACAAATATGCAACAATTTACAAATGTGTTTTTCTATCCTCAAATACAGAAATCCTTACTTGATAAATACTTGATAAACATACTTTGATTTGTACAATTTACATTACATTTACATTTAGTCATTTAGCAGACGCTTTTGTCCAAAGCGACGTACAAGGGAGAGAACAATCAAGCTAAAAACGCTAAAAACCTGGTGTAACAATAAATACTGCTTATTTATTTTTTTTCAAAAAAAAAAGAAAAACTAAGAAAAAAATTTAAAACGACATAGAAATAATAAAAAGAAGTGCGGGTTAAGCGTTCATGTCTAATTTGTAAAAATAAATCAGTACTTGTCATTTGTAAATCTGCATTTGTGGATCATTCAACACTCACATTCATCTGAGCTCTGAGCTTCAACTGAAATCCTTTTGAGACCTTTTCACTTTTTTGCGACCCACAAATCTCCCACAAGGTCTTGATCCAAATTTGTGTGTGTGTGTGTGTGTGTGTGTGTGTGTGTGTTAGAACTAGGAATAAGATTCAGAAGTCAGCACTTTTTTTCAAGTTTATGAACAGCTATTTGAAAAAAGCAACAGTAAGTGTAAGTGGGGGAAGTAAGGGGAAGTCTGACATTTGATCATAAATAAAACTTAGACACACACTGATATAAGTATTGTTACATTATCCGGTCCAATTTTTACTTTTGTAATGCTTTTTTTACCCATCCGATGAGATAATTTGTAACTTGTAATGTGCACTATTCGCAAAACATCATAACATTATTGTTTCAGAAATGTTATGACATTATTGGTGAGTCATTATTGGCTTTTATCACATTAAGAAAGGGAAAAATATTACCTTATTGGCAGTTCTTACATTATTTGCTGCTATAGGTGTTTATATCAATTGTTGGAGGAAGGGGTTGACATCTTTTTTTCTCATAACATTTTTTGGGCTCAATCTGGGCTCATTTGGTCAATAAACTAAATATACAAGTACACCTTTTAGGTCATATTTAAACCGATTTTCTGAAATTCAGAAGAGGTTCTCAAACTTTCTAGTGCCACTGTAGTTTGCTCAACACAACAGTAAACATAACATAGATGTATCCTTTTATCGCACATTTGCAGGAGCATTCACTGAAAAGGGCAATATATCAGTCCTAAGCTGAAGCAGGTGAGATCCATGTAGTGCCTTTGATGTGAGTTGGAACAACATCCATAAACAAGTCAAAGAAGTCCAAAAAGCGTTTTTTGCTCAGTTGTGCCATTTTAAACGTTTTCTTTTCTTCACTTTTTTAAGTCTTGCCATCTCTTTTTCACTTTACTCACTTCCCTACATGTATCTGTTACAGCCACCCAAATAGATAGTATAATAGTATTTTTTCATTGGGTGTATAATTATGGCCCTGTTATATATGTTTGTTAACCCCTGAGTAGCAGTTATATTTATTTCCCGAGGGCTAAACTTTAGTTTGCTTTTTATGTTGGTTGGTGGTTCTATTATTTTATTCAGTTGTGCTCTATTCAATGATTCCACTAAGGGTTTCCGCAAATTTTGGTTAGAGAGTGAAGAATTAATTTGACATGTTTTGATTAGGCAGCCAACCACAGGTTTAATAAATTGAATGTATAATGAAGAAATAGTGTGCAGATTTCTCCAGAGTCACTGTTTGCACTGCACTCGTGTTCACTAGATCATCTAAAATCCCCTTTACTGGATCCAGTGTGTTCAATGTATATAATTATATATATATAAACACACAGTATATATAGCAGGGTACTCTGCTAAGTTATTATTCAGCAGATAAGAGAGCTTAGAGTAGAGTAGAGCTATTATTTGCAACTGCTATTTGCTGGTATAACACATTGAAATGGAAAACCTCCACATCTCACTGATAATGTTAACTATTATATTTATTTTGTTCTTTGTGTTGAGTGTAATTTCCAAATTTCCTCTGGCATCATGATAGGTGTAATCCTCTTCCTACTCGTAACCATAGACATCATATAGGTAGACGCCGCTTCCACTGCTTCTCGGCGAAACGCGTCGCCGCCATATTGTTTCGGGAGCTCTCTGACGCCAGAGGTCTGTCAGACGTGTAAAACAAGCGCAAGTTGCCAGGAGCTGCGGTTTATCTGGATAAAAATCAGGATAACCTTTTACATTTCGCAACCAATTTCATGGAGTATTCAAGGGTTTATGCTCTACGTGAAGTGTGTGAAAAAGATTTGCCTCTACGTTACTTTGAATCTCGCTAGTTAAATCGCCAGTCATACATGTGCATGGGTCTATGATAAACGCTCTCTTTTCTTGCACAGCTCGTGCACTTTGAAAATACTGAGAAGATCTATAAACTATCAAAATAGTGCTTCTTTAGTTACTACTTATTGACCATCATTAAGAGAAAGAGCATACATCAAATAGTGAGAAACTGGCAGTCAGTGTGTTTTTCATAGTTTAATAGTTCCTTTTCAAGTATGTGCATTAAGAAACCTTGAACAGTGCAATTGGCAATACAGCTATTTCACAAATCAACATTACAAAAAAAGCTATATATTTCTATAGCAGTAAAAATATACACATCTCAATATATACATACACATCTCAATAGTTGAACTGTAATATAAATAACATAGCATATAATACAATATAATATAATGACTCAGTATAATGTGCAATGGAATAACATATATGATATATATAATATGTGATACAATATAATATAATATAATATATTTTAAGTATAGGTATATATTCATATTATATAATATATAGGCCTATATATTTGTACATTTGTACAATTTGACATAATATACAATCATGCTCATAACATTTTCAGATCTATGCAGTGCAATTGACACAATATATAATTTCACACAATATATGATACAATTGATAATTTAATCTAGGCTAGAACCCTTTAAAAAGTATCGTCTTGCTGAGCTTTTTTCGACTGTTGCCAGTCTGTAATTGCAGCGTGCTCAGTTTTGCAATGTGGTGCAGCCTGATTTTGTGGAATATGAATATATACCTATACTTAAAATATATTATATTATATTGTTCCCCATATTATATATATCATATATATATGTTATTCCATTGCACATTATACTGAGTCATTATATTGTATTATATACATGCTATGTTATTTATATTACAGTTCCACTATTGAGATGTGTATGTTGAGATGTGTATATTTTTACTGCTATAGAAATAACAACTAAAGAAGCAATATTTCGATAGTTTATAGATCTTCTCAGTATTTTCAAAGTGCACGAGCTGTGCGTTTATCCTAGACACATGCACATGTAGGCTATGACTGGCGATTTAACTAGCGAGATTCAAAGTAATGTAGAGGCAAATCTTTTTCACACACTTCACGTAGAGCATAAACCCTTGAATACTCCATGAAATTGGTTGCAAAATGTAAAAGGTTATCGTGATTTTTATCCAGATAAACCGCAGCTCTTGGCAACTTGCGCTTGTTTGACACGTCTAACAGACCTCTGGCGTCAGAGAGCTCCCGAAACAATATGGCGGCGACGCGTTTCGCCGAGGCAACGGGCTGAAGCATAGACACATATACGTATACATGTCTATGGGCTGAAGCATTGGAGGCGGCGTCTACCTATATGATGTCTATGCTCGTAACGGCTGGTCAGAACTAGATCTCATTCTGTGATGCACTGCAGGAAAGTTACTGGGCCTCGTTTCCCGAACGCGCACTTAGCCTAAAAAGGACTTGAAATCGGTCGTAAGAGGGATCCTACGTTGCAGAGCGGTTTCCCGACGCGGCACTTAGCTTAAGTTTATCTTTCTGTAACTGTTATCAATGTAATTGTTGTGCTGTTATAATATGTATTGTTCTGAATAGCCGGGGGGCGGAACTCATTTACATAAGTAATGATGCTGTGGTACCTATTTCAGGTGCACACACATACTAGGAATCTGGAGTGCGGCGTGAGAAGCTCGCTGGTCAAATTAATAGCACTGTCTAGTAGTTCCAATAATAGTAGTTAAAGTTACATCTTACATGAGGATTATAAAAGTATATGAAAGTTTCCGTTTAGCTCCTTGGATAATAAGCTGCCACAGAGGTACGTATAGTTTGAAAGTTTAAGCTAACTTTGTCTACTAGCTTGCTGTGTTAATGTAATGCATCAGATGCAATACCATGTGGTTGCTACAAGCAACGATTATGTTTATTTCATTGTCAGTTTTCACGGGATTCACGATCACCAGAGGAAATAAAGATCACCCTGTTTTTTACTGAACATCGTGTGTCTGCGGATTACTGGGGAGCTACAGTGAAAACTCTACGCTCTGAGAGATTGTATGGAGAAGCAAGCAAGCGGGAAGAATCAAGCTCACGTCTTCACAGCCATTCAGCGTCATCTGAGGATACGGCGAGCCGAGGGAGACGTTCCACTGCGGTCTACATGAAGGTGGCTTTAGGTTGACTTTGGCTGCAGTTGGAAACGCATGCTTACTTAAAGAACTTGCTAAACGTTTCATTGAAGAGCTTAAGAGACTCATTTAAGATGCCTATTTGGCAACAGTTCAACTAAGAGACAATTTAAGATTGCCTTTCTGCATACCAAGAGTTATTTTCATCGTACATATTTTGATGTGGAATTGATGTAGCTGTTTGTATAGATTGACAGGTATTCAGACAATTTCAAAGATATTTAGATAAATGTAGCCTCTGTCTTGTGTGAATGTTAAAAATAAGCAGTCAGTTAGCCTAGTGAAACTCCTTCACAATGTAGCAATATTAGTGGGCATATTGGGAGTTTCTAAAACTTAACTTAAACTAGCTTATTTGTTCATCAACATTATAAACTGAACTTGTATGCCCTATTACACTTAAGATAATTCAGTGAACCTTTATTGAAGACAAGGAAAGATACCTAGACTATACTATGTGAAGTAATAACGTAATTTGAATTAATACCTAATTAAAACAAGTAGACTTAGAATAACAATAAAGAGAAAATGCGTAAATAAATTAGGTGATCGATATTGAACTACAGCTAAGCAAACTAAAATGTCAGAAGTAGATGTTCCCTGTGAGGATGACAGAGGGGGTGCAGTACATACTGTGCAGCAGTCCTGCAAAGAGAATACTTTTGATGAACCATACAATCTTATGCTGGATCTTTTGAGTCCCTGGAAGAAAGTGCAGCCTGCAATTGAAGTTAATGCATCTGATACCCAACACCCCCAAGAGACGCTGTGAGGCCATAGAGTCCGTCAGTTAACGGAAAAGGGCCAAGAATTACAGAATGAACGCGTGGAAAGACTTGAACGACACTTTGATCTAAGCTATGAAAAATGGAGGATCATCGCTAAAGATGCTGCACTAGTCTTCGACACATGTCATTCAAATGCCCTGTTGCAGGAGTATACCGCCAAGATAGAGAAAGCTTCAACGGAACTGCGTTGCATTTATGAAGATATACGTCGTGTTTGCATACCACATCAGGACATACGTCGCAGAGTGGACATCTGTATAGCAATATCAAAGGAAATTACGGAGACCAAGGGAAATGATGAGAAAAAGGATTGTAAACCAGAGTTTGAGCTGAAGCATGTCGCACAGAGTGTGATGTCTAACCGCTCGAAGGCTAGAAGTGGCTCAGTACTCAGCTCAAGACATTCAAGCCTGTCTTTTGCTAAGAGACAAGATGCAGCTGCTGAGGCAGCAGCTAATGAAGCTACTCTAGAGGTCCTAACAGAACAAGAGAACCAGTTTAGAGAAATTCAAAGACTTGAAGCTGAACAAAGGAGTCGGCTCGCGGAGCAAGAGGCTGCTGCCGCACAGCTACGTGCTAAGCAAGATGCTGAAAATGCAGAGAGAAGACAAACCCTAGAAGCCAAGCGCAGAGAGATAGATCGGTTAGAGACAGTCAAGAAACTAAATGCTGCAAAGGCACGAGAACAAGCATATGCACAGAGCGAATGCTCAGATGAAGATATGGAGGAGCTACTCCATCGCTTTCGTCCTCTGAGAATAAAGAAAGAGGTCAAATCTAAGCCCAACCCAATAAAGCCCTGCTCACCTCCTGAAAGTGTGCAGTCTGTTAGGCTTGAAGACAGCACTGCTGCCCTAATTAGAGCACTTGCAGAATCAGTTTCTTCTAACCGCCTTCCTGTACCTGAGCCAGCATTGTTCAATGGTGACCCACTCCGGTATAATGACTGGAAATTGTCCTTTAAACCTCTCATTGAAAGGAAGAATATACCGGCGGAAGAGAAGATCTATTACCTACGAAAGTATGTGGGTGGACCTGCACGGAAGGTCATTGAAAGCTACTTTCTGCTGGGCACTGAGGCGGCATACATCTCTGCATGGGCAATCTTAGAAGAAAGATATGGAAACCCGTTCCTCATTGCCAAGGCCTTCAGAGACCGACTCAACGCATGGCCCAAGATCAATCCCAAAAGCAGCCTTGAATTACAGGAATTTGTTGATTTCCTTCGCAGTTGTGAGGCGGCGATGTCTCAGATCAAAGGGCTTTCTGTGCTGAATGACTGCAATGAAAATCAAAGACTACTCACCAAACTTCCAGATTGGTTGACCTCAAGGTGGAATAGGAAGGTTATGGAAGTGGAAGAACAAAGCCAAACATTTCCAAGTTTCAGTCAGTTTGTAGCATTCCTTACACGCGAAGCCAAAATTGCATGTAATCCGATTACATCTTTGCACGCCCTTAAACCAATTGAAGGTGACGCTATTAAGGCCCAAAGGAACAGAAGTCCTCACAGAAAGGTGTTGGATACAAGTTCAGATGAAAGATATGTGCCATCACGCTGCATGTTCTGCGAAAGGAGCAATCACGGTTTGGAAACTTGTTTTAAATTCATGGAGAAGGCAGTGCCTGAGCGACGTAAGTTCATACAAGAGAGTAATTTATGTTTTGGATGCCTGAACCCTGGACACCGTTCAAGGGAATGTGAAAAACGGAAGATCTGTGACCTGTGTAGAAAACACCATCCAACATGCCTTCATGAACATCGCACCAAAGATGCACGGACATTCAACAGATCAGTCAACAGCCACAGCTCCAAGGAAGAAAGTGTGGAGAGCGCTCAGGTCAGCACAGTCGATAATATGTCAGATGGGGCTACATCCCACAGAATTATGCAAGACATAAAGTGTACGCATACCTCCACAATCATACCGGTGTGGGTGTCAGCTACCTGTGAACCAGAGCATGAAGTACTTGTATATGCACTTCTCGACACACAAAGCGATACAACGTTTATCCTGAAAGAAACAGCGGAAGCTCTCAACACCAAGAGTGAGCCAGTTCAGCTAAAGTTGTCAACGATGGCTTCAAAGAATGTCAGAGTGTCCTGCCAGAAACTGACTGACCTGCAAGTAAGAGGGTTCTATTCAGACAAAATAACACCTCTGCCTGAAACGTACTCGAGAGAATTTATTCCTGCAAATAGAGACCATATTTCCACTCCGACCACAGCCATGGCATGGCCGCACCTGGAACATATCTCAGATGAGATTGCCCCTCTGCAAAGCTGCGATGTTGGCCTGCTTATCGGTTACAATTGTCCTCAGGCTCTGGTTCCAAGACAAGTAATATCCAGCTAAGAACATCAACCTTTTGCACTAAAAACAGACTTAGGCTGGAGTGTGATTGATTACGGAGATTTGATCGGAGTGAGTCATCATGTAATTGTGAAGCGGGTGACTCCAAGTATGCAGCCCTGTTCTGACCTTGCGTGTGAAGTGCACTATGTTCATAGACAGTGGCGTCGTAGGGGGGGGGATAAAGGGGACTGAGTTACCAGGGCCCTCTGTGGGGGAGGGTCCTTGAGGAATGTGGAATTTTATTTTTCCTTTAAATATTAATATCATTTAAAGGTCCAAATTTTCTTGCTAACTAATATAATTTTAATGTTTTGGGTAAATAAATTGGTTGAATGATGGATTGAATTGTGTGTCCTAGTCTACATATAATGTCTGGAGACCCTCACCCCCCCGGCTCACGCACAAAATGGTTTAGTCCGCCTTCAGTGTGCTTTTTACCTATAGGCGCATTTGACGAATGTTAACGTTCATTCGACTGAGGCAACGGTGCGCATTGAAGATGTCCAAGAACGTTAAATCCGGGTTTCAGAAAAGAAAAGAAAGGCAGGCAAGAGAGAGAAAAAGAGACGAGGGAAAGCAACTACTAACAGACTTCTTTCCTAAGAAAGGTGAGCCCGAATGTGAAAGCAAACACCCTACATTAAATGAACTCATGATGTGGTAATAAAACGAATCAATACCACCGCGATTGTCATTGCTAAAAACGGCATAACACAAAATTAGAAATAACATGCCCTATCTGTAATCTGAGGTAAACTCTAAATACATGTTTGTTTGCATAGCCTTCCACAGTTGCAGAGTGTGTTGCACGCACATCCAATCCAGGTGCAGAGTAAAAAGAGATCCGTAAAAATGAAAGAATACCCACACTGTTGCTGCTGACACCTGACGAACACCTGACGAAGACCAACAATGGTCGAAACGTTGTGCCAATAAAATACACGGGAGCTGCAGCAACAGTGTGCGGGTATTCTTTCATTTTTATGCGTAGCCTACCACACCATTGCAATAGTAGGTCTATACTAATTAGAACATTTGGCTAAATTAATATTTGTTAGGCCATAACATAATTAGGCTAATAGCCTTATTAAGTAGGGCTAGTCTAGGCTCAATAAGTTCATAAGGTTAGGCTGTCAAATTAGTTGGCTAGCAAAGTTAACTTGTGAAACATGGCACTCAGTTTCAGAAGCAGCTAGTGATGCAGACCCCTCATCCTCTGACACTGTGGTCTTGAGGCAAGGTGAGCAGTTTAAAATGAAAGTACATCATTTTAGCTATTTATACTGTAGGCTTAATGTGTTTAGCAAATAGCAACACAGGCTGTTCCATCCAAAGGTGACTTTTTTTTGTTGCAATCAGGGTGTGAAGGGGATTTTAAGCAATATAGTAAAAAGTGTTCCAGGAAAACATCCCATACTCTACCTTTAAACTAGCCTGGCCGTTACCAGACTGTGACTCCATTTCATTCCGTCAGTCAGTCTGGGCCAACCCAATGCATTTTGGTTTCTGAGATGGGCGGGTGCTTATCTTGAGGTTTAAAATCATTGGAGTTCCCTTAACCAATCAGCAACGTTTAGTAAGCATTCGGTAGATTAAACTCTTCCCAAAGCGAGTTGGGAGAAGAGCTACGACGTCCTTTCCAATCATAAAACTTACAAGAAAATACTCTTGTTCTCCTTTTAATTTTCTGATGTTCTCGAGAGTTGAGACAACTTCTCCGATAGCTTTTCGTGTCTCTTCCTCCGTAGCAATTTTTGCTATACTGTTAAACTACAAACTCGGCTGGACTACATGCAACTCGGCAAGGCGAGTTTTGCGTCACAGCTCTGAACTGTTCGCTGATTGGTCCGGCAAAATTTTGAGTTCTGGAAACGATTGTCAATGGGGCTGGGCCAGACTGAGTATGAGCTTGAAATCAATTCAGGCGGAAATACGTAGGCTGGTGTCACCAGGCTACCTTTAAACATGTTCAGTCACACAAATTAGGCTACATTGGAATTGCCTGTTACAGTAATATCTATCAGATGCTTCATGCTTGTAGAGGGTTCTGTCCAGGAAGATGGAGAAAATGTGGTAGAGGATGACACAAGTGAAGGAAGTGATAGCAGAGAAGATTCTGAGAAAAGTGAAAGGGATGAAGAGAGGTCAGAAAGTAGTCTAAGAGCAGCGCCAGGGAGTGTATGCCAGAAGATCCAGCACTATGGACAGAGAAATGAACTAATGAAGAGAGAGACACAATTGTTCACAGACTGGCAAGCAACATAAAAACAAATAAAATTACAGCAAAAGACAAGGAAGGGAAGCCATTTCCTAACTACCTTCAATTTGCAAAGTTTCACCGTCAGGGGGGAGGGGGCGTGGCACTCTTTTTTTTTGGGGGGGGGGGGGGGGGGGCCTATGAACCTACTGTGCATAGGGCCCAGAATCTGGTGCTACGCCCCTGTTCATAGAACACAGATTAAGGAAATGGTCTCACATTCTGAAATAATGAACGCTCTTGAATCTGACTTCAGTGAGAGGGCAGCAGAAGATGGGCAAATATCCCAAGAGGATCTTCAATTCCTGGCTAAGTTGAAGAACGGCATTAGACTCAAGAGCAGTGGTCACTATGAAATGCCTCTGCCATTCAAGCAGGAACGTCCCACCTTACCCAACAACAAGCTCTGTGCTGTGCATCGTCTTAAATGCCTGGAAAGGAAGATGAAGAAAAACCAACAGTATCATCAGGACTACACAACCTTCATGAACGAAACAGTTGGCCGTGGAGATGCAGAGAAGGTGGCAGAAGAGGACTTGGACAAATCTCCAGTATGGTACATCCCACACCATGGGGTGTACCATCCACAGAAGCCCGGTAAAATACGTGTTGTGTTCGACTGTGCTTCAAAGTTTAAGCAAACCTCCCTGAATGACCATCTCCTGACTGGTCCTGATTTGACCAATGGGCTAGTGGGTGTACTCTGCCGTTTTCGTAAAGGTCCGATTGCAATTATGTGCGACATTGAACGCATGTTCCACCAATTTCATGTGAAGGAAGATGATCAGGACTACCTGAGATTCCTCTGGTGGGACGGCGGAAACCTAGAGTCAGATCCCTCCGTCTATCGGATGAAGGTCCACTTGTTCGGGGCAGCCTCCTCTCCAGGTTGTGCCAATTATGGGCTGAAACACCTTGCCACAGAGGGACGTGGACTCTTCAGCAAAGAAGCTGTCAGATTCATTCAAAGGAACTTCTACGTGGATGATGGATTAGCAAGTGTAGAGACCCAGGACCAAGCCATCCAACTGGTTAAAGAAGCAAGAGACCTCTGCAACATGGGTAAACTCCATCTTCATAAGTTTGTCTCCAACAGCAAGGAAGTACTTAACACAATCCCTGAGGTAGAATGTGCACAAGGCACTAAAGACTTAAACCTGGCCTTTGGAGAGCTCCAAGTGGAAAGGGCACTTGGCGTTCAGTGTTGCGTAACTTCTGATGAGTTCCAGTTTAGAGTGGTGGTCAAAGACAGTCCACTCACTCGACGAGGAGTGTTGTCCACGGTTGCATCAGTGTATGACCCACTTGGCTTTGTCGCACCTTTCGTTTTGATAGGAAAGCAGATCCTGCAGCAGATGTGCAGAGACAAACTTAATTGGGACGATGCCTTACCTGAAGAGCTGAGACCCTCGTGGGAATCCTGGCTTCTAGACTTAAAACGCCTGGCAGACGTAAAGATGGCAAGATGCTACGTTCCTAGTAGTTTCAAAGTCCAGCATTATGAACTCCATCATTTCTCAGATGCCAGCACATTGGGCTATGGCGTTTGTACATATCTCAGAGCAGTTAGCGCAACAGGAGAAGTCCATTGTTCCCTTGTCATGGGGAAGTCAAGAGTGGCACCTACAAAGGTCACTACCATACCAAGATTGGAGTTATCCGCAGCTGTTGTTGCTGTTCGTATAAGTGACTTTCTGAAAGGAGAACTGGAATTGAACTTCCAACATGAATTATTCTGGACGGATTCTAAGGTCGTCATTGGATACATTAATAATGATGCCAGAAGGTTTCATGTTTTTGTAGCCAATCGAGTTCAGCGCATCAAACAAAGTACATCATCTGTTCAGTGGCGGTATGTAGCCTCTGAGGACAATCCTGCAGACCACGCCTCCAGAGGTCTTGCAGCACTGAAGCTAAAGGCGTCCAATTGGTTCACAGGCCCAACCTTCTTATGGCAGAAAGAGTTGCCATGCGAAGACGTCATGGTGGGAGAGGTTCCGAGTGCGGATCCAGAGCTCAAGCTAGCCTTTGTGCATGACACCAACGCCAAAGAAGACCGGTTGCTCCTGGATCATCTAAACAAGTTTTCAGATTGGTCAAGAGTGGTGAGAGCCATAGCTAGGCTCAAGCGCAGAGCAAAGCAAGTTAAGAGCTCTCAGAATCATTCAAGCGACTCATCCACCTTGCATGAGAGGAGAGAAGCAGAATTAAGCATTATAAAGATGGTCCAAGAAGCCAGTTTTTCTCAAGACCTCCAGTGTCTGACAAGCAGTGGGAGCAAGTTGCAAAAACTAAGTCCATTCTTGGACAACCAAGGCATCCTGAGAGTTGGTGGACGTCTAACTCATGCAGCCCTCCATCCACATGTTAAACATCCTGCAATTCTTCCATGAGATGAGCACGTGTCATCACTGCTCATAAAGCACTACCATGAGAAAGTGTGTCATCAAGGACGAGGAATGACGATGAATGAGCTTCGGGCCAATGGAATATGGATTCTAGGATGCAGCAAGGCAGTGTCCTCACATATTTACAAATGCACAAGTTGTAGAAAGACAAGAAGACCAACAGAGCAACAGAAGATGGCAGACCTCCCAGTGGAGCGCACTGAAGAGGCACCGCCTTTTACTTACTGTGGGATGGATTGTTTTGGACCGTTCTACATTAAGGAAGGAAGAAAAGAGTTAAAGCGCTATGGATTACTGCTTACCTGCATGTCGTCCAGAGCAGTGCACATTGAGATGCTTGATGATCTGTCCACTGACTCCTTCATTAATGGACTTCGGGCTGCCATTGCTATCCGCGGATCAATAAGCCAGTTGCGATGCGACCAAGGCACAAACTTTGTTGGTGCAAGAAGAGAGTTAGCTGAGGCATTGGGAGAAGTGGAGAAGGAGCGCTTCAAGGAACATGGATGTGAGTTCATCATGAACACACCAGCCTCAAGCCATATGGGTGGTGTTTGGGAAAGACAAATTCGAACCATCAGAAGTGTCCTGACGTCAATTCTAGAACAGTCCTCCAGACAGCTAGACAGCTCTTCTCTAAGGACATTCTTATATGAAGTTATGGCTATTGTGAACAGTAGACCTTTAACCACGGATTATCTGAGTGATTTATCTGGCCCAGAGCCGTTGACGCCAAACCATATCTTGACTATGAAGTCCACGATAATCTCCCCACCTCCTGGCAAGTTTGTTACTGAAGACTTATATCTCCGCAAGAGATGGCGCCGGGTACAGCTTCTTGCCAACAACTTCTGGGCGCGATGGAGGAAAGAATACCTCCTAAATCTTCAGTGTCGACAGAAATGGACAGAAGACAAAAGAAATGCACAAATCAATGATGTTGTTCTTTTGAAAGATGAAATGGCCGCACGTAACAGCTGGAAGTTGGCAAAGGTAACTGAAGTGTTCCCAGGAAAGGATGGAAGAGTAAGAAAGGTGAAGTTGCTGGTCAGTGACCCTACTCTGGATGCAAAGGGAAAACGCATATCCAAACCTTCCTACCTCGAGCGTCCAATTCAGAAGATCGTTACCCTGGTAGAGGCGGATTGAAGCACTGTGTTCTGCACTCTTCTCTGTCTGTCTTTCAGTGTAGCCTTTAGCTGATTTTAGATAATCAACATAAGTAAAATTTCATTGTAGGTTCTAGTTTTATAAATTACAGTGATAAAGGTGAAGTTAGTACAGTTCATACACTTGCGTTCTTAAATGATAATGAAAATCTTGGAGGATTTTTGGTGGGAGTGTAACTGTTATCAATGTAATTGTTGTGCTGTTATAATATGTATTGTTCTGAATAGCCGGGGGGCGGAACTCATTTACATAAGTAATGATGCTGTGGTACCTATTTCAGGTGCACACACATACTAGGAATCTGGAGTGCGGCGTGAGAAGCTCGCTGGTCAAATTAATAGCACTGTCTAGTAGTGCCAATAATAGTAGTTAAAGTTACATCTTACATGAGGATTATAAAAGTATATGAAAGTTTCCGTTTAGCTCCTTGGATAATAAGCTGCCACAGAGGTACGTATAGTTTGAAAGTTTAAGCTAACTTTGTCTACTAGCTTGCTGTGTTAATGTAATGCATCAGATGCAATACCATGTGGTTGCTACAAGCAACGATTATGTTTATTTCATTGTCAGTTTTCACGGGATTCACGATCACCAGAGGAAATAAAGATCACCCTGTTTTTTACTGAACATCGTGTGTCTGCGGATTACTGGGGAGCTACACTTTCGTTGAGAAGAATTCTACGTGTGGTCAGGACCAGTAGTAACTTCACACTTAGCGATGCAATCCAGTAACTTCACCCTAAAGGCGGCTGCTTGGTTCAGCGTTGGGGTTAAGTGTTGCGCAAATTATACTCAGTGCAGTTCATGCTCCCAAAGGTTGCGCGTGTTGTCATGAGCCTGCCATTTGCTTGGCAGATAAAAAGCTGTTTCCCTAACAGAAAGTCTGAAGCTTGAAGTTCTTTTCAAACCTTTGCTTGGGTAGCACTGTTAAACTGAGTAGACATGCAGACTAGATTTTAGTAATCTTATCACGTAACAGTCGTTTTCTAAAAACAATCACATAGTATTGCATGTTTTACTGTGGTAGAAAATACGTTAGCTTAATGCTAACGTATATGGGGAATCCTATAGAGACCGCGCTAGGTATTAGCATCAATTAATTCACGTTAATGTTTTTGTATGAGCCTGACATTTGCTCTGCAGATAGATAACAGGTTCCCTAACAGAAAGTCTGAAGCTTGAAGTTCTTTTCAAACCTTTACTTGGGAAGCACTGTAAAACTGAGTACACATGAATATTTTAGTAACCTCATCTTGTAACATTCGTTGATAGAATGCAGGCTGCGAGGCTCGCCTAACGAGGCGTTCACACTAGCCGCAAATTTTCTCAGGCGGTATGCCGCCTAGGGGGCATGGTCAGAAAAATATGTTTGGTTGTCATCTTGCGAGTGTCATGTAGCAAGTTCGACTGCAGTGCAGCGCTAATAGCATTTTAGCAGCTAGCTTCTTCATTCATCTTCAATCAAAGCGTTAGCAGCAAGCTAACATAACGGTTAGGAGCTTAATTTAAGACCTACAATATTCAGTTTGCCCTGACAATGTTCATATAGTATATACACAACAAACTGAGTCGATGTAGACATATAAAAGTCGTGTAAACACCTTTATTCACATACAAATATTTCCAGTTAAACAGACTCCCGGGACCCAGGATTAGCAGCTAGCTTCTACATTGATCTTCAATGAAAGCGTTAGCACCAAGCTAACAATAATGGTCGAGAGCTTATTTAAGACCTACAATATTCAGTTTGCCCTGACAGTGTTCGTATAGTTTATAAACAACAAACCGAGCAGATGTTGACATATTAAAGTCGTGTAAACACCTGTATCCAGCTTGATTCACATCAAATATTTTCCAATCCGGACTTGCGAGGCTCCGCCATTTTCTATGAAATATTTTGAATTCACCGGGCTTCTGCACTACGTCAGTAACGTCAAACTCCAATTCTGACACACGCCGCGCTGATTGGTTACCGCCTGGTACACATTTGCATAAAGTTAAAGGTTCGTCAACTTTGATAGTCAGGCGGCGGCGTTTTTTGCTCAACAGATGGAATTTCGTTTCCATTCATTCCCAATAGGAGCGGCACGAAGTTCGTCTGTGTGTGAACGTACCGTAAGACCTTACGTAAAAAATGACGCAAGTCTAGAAAAAGGGCTCGACGCACGCAAGACGTGAAAAGTCACGCAAGCGTTGCGCAAGCGTTGCGCAAGGGGCTTGCGCGGCCTCTTGCGCTTGCGCTTTACGCTTACGTCCCCGAGCATAAATCAGCCTTCATCAGGGTGGAGGTCGCCTGTTCATCGATGTCAGACGAGTCGATTTTCTCACTTGTGTATACATGTGACATAGTGCCACATATGCTTAAATTTAGGTATTCCCCTTCTCCAGCTGGCCATATAAAAAATACAGGAAATCACATCTACCTAATTCAGTATTAATACAATTGATATGTCAATGAATTCATTGTCAAATCATTGTAGTGTGACATTTTTGTCAAAAATCGTCGAGCGCAAATGACTCCGCTAGGTGGGAGGGGGGGCCCCAATATCAAATTCTGCATAGGGCCCCCGAAAGGCTTGGGCCGGCCCTGACTTTATTAGATTAACAGGTCACTGTTTAACATCTGACCATTACTTTATAACAGAGGTCGATCTTGCAGACTTTCCCTGGCGATACCCCCCCCCCCCCCCCCCCCCAAAAAAAAATCATTTTCGAACTGTATTCTTACGGACTTCGGAAGACCATAGTCAGAAATTATCTCTGAACACAGCTGAAATGTTCTCAGGAGGATTCTTAACACTAAAAGGTCTATATCCCTTGTCCGGGATATTTTTTTTTTTTAGTTTTCGTCTTAGAGACATAAAAAGAACAACCACGGAAACATTGAACCCTTTTCTAATATTATTGCTGAGGTCTTCTAGAATAGAATCATATATTCCATTTGTGCATCAATGTTTTTAGTTAAGCAAAATGTACAAAAACATCAAGGCATGTCAGTCAACTTAGAAAAGTCTAAAAGGCCTTGGACCTTAGAGTGTTAACTTGAACTTGAAATTGAATAAGGTGCCAGATTTCTAGAGACTTCCAGGCGAAACACACATCGTTAACAGCCCTGTATCCAGGTTTGCCCAAACAGTCGATCGCTGCGTGTGCTTTCTATTAAGGCCCTTGCATGCTTCTAAAGGCGGCTGCTTGCTTCAGCGTTGGGGTTAAATTGTTGCGCAAAATGTACTCAGTGCAGTTCATGCTCCCAAAGGTTGCGCGTGTTGTCATGAGCCTGCCATTTGCTTGGCAGATAGAAAGCTGTTTCCCTAACAGAAAGTCTGAAGCTTGAAGTTCTTTTCAAACCTTTGCTTGGGTAGCACTGTTAAACTGAGCAGACATGCAGACTACATTTTAGCAATCTCATCACGTAACATTCGTTTTTTAAAAACAATCACATAGTATTGCATGTTTTACTGTGGTAGAAAATATGTTAGCTTAATGCTAACGTATATGGGGAATCCTATAGAGACCGCGCTAGGTATTAGCATCAATTAATTCACGTTAATGTTTTTGTATGAGCCTGACATTTGCTCTGCAGATAGATAACAGGTTCCCTAACAGAAAGTCTGAAGCTTGAAGTTCTTTTCAAACCTTTACTTGGGAAGCACTGTAAAACTGAGTACACATGCAGAATATTTTAGTAACCTCATCTCGTAACATTCGTTGATAGAATGCAGACTGCGAGGCTCGCGTTAGACCTTACGTAAAAAATGATGCAAGTCTAGAAAAAGGGGCCGACGCATGCAAGACGTGAAAAGTCGCGCAAGGGGCTTGCGTAGTGGCTGCGATTGGTATTGCAGACAGATAGAGATTTCAAATTGGATATGAAGATGAAATCTGACACATAGTTTCAGCATTAAAATAATTGCTGCCTGTGGTTCTATATGGGCTGTGGAAATAATTTAGAAAAATTATAGTTTGAGATGGATTAATAATTGATATAATTGAACCCCTGGTTAAATGTGTGTTAAATCAATTTGAAAGCTGGACCAAAGACTTTGATTTAATTCAATTACAACTAGGCCCAATACAAAGATAAGCTGTAAGTACAGTTTAGAGTCTGGACAGTCTTTTTCTCTCAATGCAGACAAGGTAGATCTTGCCTTCACCAAGGCAAAGGTCAGTGATCTTGGGCCTAAAAAATTTGGTGACCACTGCTTTATAAGATTTTCACAGTTTTACATGTATCTGACCATTACTTTATTAGATTTTCATTGTTTTACATCTAACTGACCATAACTTTATTAGATTCTCTTACATGTTTCTGACAGTTACTTTATTAGATTCTCTAACATGTATCTGACCATTACTTTATTAGATTTTCTTACATGTATCTGACAGTTACTTTATTAGATTCTCTAACATGTATCTGACAGTTACTTTATTCGATTTTTTGAGCGTCTCCTGGAACTTCCCAGCGTTCCTCCTGCGGATTTGCTTTGCCGTAACCTCAGAAGCTCAGCTCTCAAGCAATGAGCTCTCCTTGGTTGCATCTACTCAACCTACTCTGGCTGCAAATTCTTCACACCAATCAATGGAGAAGCCAGCATGGGAACAGGGACATTCTGAAATGGTGCGATGAAGCCTTCCTCCAATGAAATACCACAAAGACCAAAGACGTGGTTGTTGATTTTAGACTGAATTAATCCCACCCACCATCTCGACCTACATTAAAGGAATTGTCATTGAATTAAATTAACAGTAAAAATAAAAAACAATCAGACTATGAACCGCACTGTATATAATCATAATTTTATAAAACAGACCTGTGTATCGACCGCAACCGTGTTTTAAGCACAGTTTATTCAACGTTACCTCATCCAATGTAGTTATGGACTACTCTGGAGCACCTGTAGATCTATGAACATTAGCAGTCTACGACTACTCTGGAGCACCTGTAGATCTATGAACATTAGCAGTCTACGACTACTCTGGAGCACCTGTAGATCTATGAACATTAGCAGTCTACGACTACTCTGGAGCGTCGGTATGAACGTTAGCAGTCTACGATTACTCTGGAGCACCCAGAGATCTATGAATGTTTTCAAGAACCTGTAAAGTTACAATACTTTAAGAAAATGGTCCAAAATGTAAAAAGATTTGTAAGAAGGATTCTACAAACAACTTGCTTTAGAAAAAATGGGGCCAAGGACCTGAAAGGAAGTTGAGGTCTCAGCAAAACTGCTTCAGTGCAATTCAATTGATTTATAAAGTGCTAAGGCCGAATCTCGATTCTTCTCCTTGCCCCTTTTGCTTAGTCTTGTCTTAGTCTTAACCCTAGCACTTGCAAGTGTAAGGGCCAAGGGCTGAGATCTTTCCCCTATGAAATGAGACGCCACTCGGTTTCGGGTACGTCATGCGTGACTGTATGAGCTATGAAACTAGCGATTTAAAAAAAGTCTAATGAAGAACATGGTTGCAAATATATATGTATACAACTGTGTAGAGCACGAAACAAGACTGTCGTCATTTTAAAATTAATTATAAGCCAAAAATACTTACATGTAGTGTATGTAGCATGATAGCTGGCAAGCTACCATATAAGCCAATGGAGTGGTGGTATACGCGCTAATTTGTATCCTAAAACTACCGTTTGAAAGCTTCAGTTAAGACCGACAATACTATGCATGGTTCGAGTAGCACATTTCAGATCAAACCGAGTCATTATAAACATATAAAAAGTTGTGTAGATAGCTTTATTCATGTAAAATATTCCTCGCTTCAAGCAGCCATGTTTTTTTGAAAATTCCCGAGCTGGTTTCGCGGTGTGCTCTGGGATAGCCCTTGGAGGAGTAAGGTAGCTCTCCGATCATCTCAAAAACGAGGGCCATACACCCCTTAAACTCACCCCTTAATCTTGATCAAGTTGGGTATTGAGACACCACTAGCTCTCACATGAACGCGCAATTTCAAGGGTAAGGGGTTAGATAAGGGGTAAGGGGAAGTATTGAGATTGGGCCTAAATCTAACTAAGACTGCTAAAATTGTCTTAAGGCGCTTCACATAGCCCAGGGTCTGAACCCTCTTAGAGCAAGCACAATGGCGCTAGGGGCAGGGACAGGGTACTCACACTGATACTCACTTACATATCAGGAGGAGCATGCTAGCATACATGTGGTAAATGTACACAATACATACAAACATAGTATATACCATGGTCATACAAAATTGATAGTGGGTAAGGTGGGGAGAGAGCATTCAGGTATTGTAGAACAGCTTAGTGGGTATACATTGTGGGTAAGTAGAGTAATGGAACAGAAAACTATGTCAATGATAGATTATTTACATTGCAGGTAAATGCTAGCATGTAGAGTTCGGCTTCCAATACGCGTATATGCACTTAATGGGTGAATTGGTGATGAGGAACAAAGTTTCCACAGCCACAGTTTCCACAACAAATCAGAATTTGCAAGCAAAGGTCACGCTATAAGAGAGAACATTTTTGTGAGTAAACATCAATTTGATAAACAAAAAAAGAGATACATTTAGGTAAACCATCAACAGTAGGTAATATGGCCACTTTATCAGTATCAGTATTAGCATAATATGACATAGTAGTGCATTAGGTGGCTGCTTCCTTAAATTGTACACTACAAATACCTGTGTCATCATCAACAGTAGGCTACATATTGAATATTGAGCCAGAAAGATTACCCCACACATGTGTTGTCTGCTGGAAACAGTGCTTGATTTGTTATTTGTTCATTACCAATTTGTTGATTGTTGTTAATTGTTACATTTCCTAATGCAGTTGGACAAGGATCTGAAGCATTACCTATTAAGTGAGAAACTGGAAGCATGACCTAAATTCCAGATAAAGCACTTGGCAGGGCTGTCATTTCAGCAAATGGAGGATTCTTTGGTTAATAGAAGAATTCTGTGAGGGAAACAGGGTGTTATAACAGTGTTATATATTGGCTGTGATTATAGATACAATTACATTATAACCTCTTATTGATTGTGAAGCCATGGTGAATAATAATGACATATTGACAACCAGAACTTCCTAACAGACACACCCCTCCCCCATTGTATTTTGTCGGTAGGTGTAAAGCTTGCACTGTCTGTTTAGTCATTAAATCTCTCAATTCCTTGTCTTAATACATAATACATATGATTAATCAACGCGGTGTCATCAAACCTTCCACCTCAACCCACTCAGAAATCAAATCAAGTCTGCTGCAATGACTCAAATGCCAAATGTTATTGAAAGGTTAATGAAATAGGAACCTCTCTTTGCATTCAGTCACCAGTATTATGGGCTATGTATCGACCCTTCACAAAACGTCAAGCTTGCTGAAAATGGTTTTGCAAACTTTCTTCAGCTTTTTATTTACTCTGCTTACAGAGCTGATGTTCTGCTGTTCTTGTCAATCGCAATAAAGATTTGAGCTGCCTTCACTCACACTACATCAGGTCACTCTTGTTTTAAGTTTAGTACACATATAACACATAACAGTGTATTGACAAAAAAATATATATATCATTGAGATTTGCAGGATTTATACCTACATTTTTTTCTAAATTAATTAAGGAGGTGAACATTTTGTGTCTGAGCATGTCATGGAATGTAGTATCAAACTGGGGTTGACTTCCGCATCAGTTTTGAGATAAGCCGAAAGGTAAATTCTGACACTGACCTCAGATCTGTCTACATCACAGTATTTTTCAGTGTTTCATTTGAGAGAACAATATCTAAACAGAGCAGACCTTCCTTCTTCATTTCATAACATGCATCGCCCTCCCTCATGATCAGTCCTATTTCAAGCACAATTGTCCTTACTTTACATAGGCTAAATAACCAGGCCTATTTCATTTCCTTAATATAACATTCCTGATGTAAAGCAGCACTTGCTGTTTTCTGTTCGAATGTGCACTGCTACTTTGAGCTTTACCTTGTTCAAATGCACTAAATAAATTGCTGATACCCCTTTGTTCCCGAATGTATCATTATATACGGTGTATTTCCAATGCAAGCGATAGGCCTATAGGGAAATATAGGGTCGTCTCCAACATATGTAAACCGTTTAGCATATGTTGAATAGCTACAACAGTAACATCCCATGACGTAACGTATGACTTAGTAGCCTATAAATAATAATAGCTTATTTGAGTCGCCTAGCTGACAATTGACCTCACCTCACCGATATTAAATGAAACTCGGAACTGATGAAGTTGGCGGCTTTACTGTGGCGCCCCCATGTACAAGTCAGTGGTAGTTTAACCTCACTTTCCGTCTTTCGATTCTTTTGTGGTAAGTGCTTGGACACAACCGAGAGGCTGTTTCAGTCGGTGTCCTGTGTATGCTAACTCAAGACCTTATGTTTAGTTCCTCAGAAACGGAACCAAAAAACATGACATTATTGTAGATTGTTCATAGCCTGTATTTTAAACTTGCCAACAGAATCGGCCACTGCTGAAGGACTTACAACTGGTTCACTTAAAACTTTGGTATAGACGACCGACGGATGTGAGAACTGTGCATCTCTCAACACTGTTAGCTATTCAATTCTACGGTAACATCGAGTAGTAGGTTAGGGTGTTTGCCGTTCACTGCTGTAGTAGAAAATTGGACTTGATGTTTTTACTGAAATGGACGTGAGATTCTATCCACCTCAGACACAGTCACAACTTGCAGCAGATCCTCCGCGACTGGGACCTTCACACTATTTGGACTCTCCATATTGCAATAAGGTAGGCTATATAACGGTTTATTGGCCAATGATCTGAATCGGACCTATTCATGATAGACTGTAAAAGAAAGAAAAAAAGCTTAAATGACGTCAGGTATCTTGCGATCGTAACCTATCGACAGGGATGGGAAGAGGTTCCCCGCATGAGTTTGTAACCTTGCTTAGCCTAATATCGGTTTTAAAACCACGAAGAAATATGAAGTTGTGTTTTTCTTTGTGGCTTGTATTGGAATGGCAGCCTTGCGTTGCACTCTATATCACTTAAGCCTTCTTGTTTGATGATAAAGTCCTCGATGATCAATCAGTCAGTTATCAACTGAGAATGTAACAGGATAAACCTCTCTTGTGTTAATTCTTTGTAAGCTAATTAGGCCATCTTAATTGCGCGCACTTTGCCATGACTCAGTTGCAGAAGCGAGTTTTCTCACTTTCCCTCGTGGTGTTCATGTAAATGTTCCATTTTTGTGTGTGGACGTTATATTGATTCCCCGTTTGACAACCCACCATTTAAAACACCCCTGTTTGCCTTTGTTATTCATTATAGTGTATTGTTATCAAGTAGCCCATATTTAGCATTATTCAGTGATTGATAACTAAGAATTATTAATGGCGACTTAATTGTGATTTACTATTAACCCATCACCATGATTATGGCGGATATCAGATAAGTTTGCTCTGTTCCATTATAAACAACTAAGCCACCAGTCTGATGTTTTTCATAATGATGGTGTTGTTTCTCCCTCTCTCTTTATCCCCCACCCTTCTCTCTTCTTTGGATGAGGGAGGAGGGGTAGAGTTACTGTTGAGCAGCAGAGTGGGGGTTGGGATATTATTTCTCCCTATGCCTTCTGATTCTCCCTTCTAGATATCCACTGAATGTGGGGAAGTAGCCTACTGATATGCAGGTTTACCTTCCAGCCTCCCAGATCTTCTGTTCTATAGTTGTGACACATTAGAGAACTAAAACTTAACAGAGAACTTCAATTTAATCTCCTTAGCACTTAAATCTATCAGTCTAGATTCGACGATTTGATGTATTTACTTGCGTACTATAATCATACCTTACCACCTGAAAGAGTGAAGGCAGTAAGGGAAGGATGTGTGTCTGTCTGTGTGGATGGGGGAAGGGGATTCATGGATGAGAATTGAGTCGCTGTTGGAAGGAGGGATGGGCCTTTAGATATAATCTATAAGTGTCATTTTACTGCAAAAGTTGCTCTGATTATGTGAGCTCCAGTTGGCTAACTGAGTACCACCAGTGAATATGATTTTTTTCATCAGTACAAACTCTGCCTGTTTTACCTCTTTGACCACACATTTGACCCCAAATCATATTAGTTGAAATAGAACCATAAGGCCAATAGTTAATGCACCAAACTTTGTACCTAAATTTGTACACATACACACACGCACGCACGCACGCACGCACGCACACACACACACACACACACACACAAAAGCACACAGCTTTACCAGTTTTACAGCTCAACCTTGTTTTCTGAAGGCATATGGAATTGTAACATAATAGAAATAGCTTTAAAAAAAATAGATTGCACTCATCAACACAGCTCTTCTGTGCAGAGAAGATGTTAATTAATTAATTAACTTATCTGATGGCAGAACAATTCAAGATGAGTGTCCGTTTCTGTGTTGAGGGGCCAACTTGAGTACCTGTAGAATATACACCTTCATATTTTCTCAGTGGCCTCTTTCTATTATAAACCCACTAGGATTGCATGGGATTTTCTACATTTAACATCAACAAAATCATTCATCAGGTCAACCTATGTTCATGTGGTTGGTATAGTTTAAGTTAATAATCTGTGGACAAAACTAGTACTAAAGCCAGGCCCATATCAAAGTCTGTTATATATTATATTATATTTACCTCCAGCAAGGAGGTTATGCGATCGGGTCCGTTAATTTATTTATTTGTCCGTCTGTTTGTCTGTCTGTCTGTCTGTGGACAAGATTTCTCAGAAACTACTGGGCGGATCTTTCTGAAATTTTCACAAGAGGTGGATCTGAATTCTGGATTCTGGATCCGGATCTTTGTTTTCACACCTAAAGTGACATTTCTTGAAAACCAATGACCGGATTTTAATGAAATTTACAATGAATGTAGACTTTGGCCTATTGTTCAGATGAACGTTTTAGATCTTGCTTTACTATCAACGTCAACCCAACGTCAAACCAGAAATCTCGGATTGCTCTTGTATTTATTTATTTCAGGATTAATGGCTTTGAGATAGCACTCTACTCTGAGATGGAAAAGAGCTTGGTGTCTTTGAGTTCTTCTCGTGATTGAGATAATGTAAGCATGCTGGTAACACTGCATGAATCATTGGGCCCTATTCTCGTGGGCATGCAAAGACTGTCAGTAGATAGGCAGGTTTGAACACATCACAAAGTCTTAGTCCTTCATCAGTCAATTTTACTTTGGTAATAGTAGTTTTTAAAATGCACAGCAGGTACAGTATATACAATGAATATGATTTTGGCTGACAACAACAATTTTCTTTCTTCTTATTTGTGCCATTCTATGAAGGAAGGGGAATGATCCTCATAGATTACCACATGTCTCTAACTCAAGAAGTGATGATTCATAAATGATCCTCATAGATAACCACATCTCTCTAACTCAAGGAGTGATGATTCATATTCATCTTTATTTCGCCATGTATACAGATACAATTTGGTTTGGTTTTCTCCATGCAGGCTGTAGCATCACAAATAGGACAACAAGACAAAACAGAACAACAATACAAGAATAGTACCAGTATGAGCAGAATAATAAATAAGAATGGAGGTAGTGCAACAATAGTAACGTTAAATAAAGTTAAATAAAGAGCCATGAAGCTCATGTGTAAGGGATATTTATAAGGGCTATTGCTTGGGGGGGAAAACGGTCCACATGTCTATAACACAAAGTGATGTTTCATAAAGGATCCCCATAGATTACCACATGTCTATAACTCAAGGAGTGATGATTCATAAATTATCCTAATAGATTACCACATCTAATAACTCTTTTTTAAGCCAGATAATAGGAATAGAAATTTCCGCACAGGTCATATCAGGATCTTATATACTTTTAGTCCGTCATGCATACTCATCACATTTAAGATTTATCTGTAGATTTCCAGTGAAGCAGAAGTCAGGCGACTGTGATGGCCACATCTTCAGCTCGTTTTTCTTAAAGTAATAGGACTAGATTTTGAGGTGTTCATGGGAACATCGTCGTGTTTAAGTCAGCCTCTTTATAGCTCCAGTTTCCTGACTAACTGCATGGCTTTTATGTCCAGAATTTCATGATATTTCATAGATCCAACTCCAATAGCTCAATTTGAGACTCATCTGTCCACAGCACCTGTCTCTAAAAGAACTTGCAGATCTATATTGTATTTAGAACCTGAATGTTGGGATGAGGTTTTAGTTAAAGTTGCCTTTTTATTACTTTGAAGTATAGTGAACTCTTCCTGCAGAAACTTTACTGTCATTCATACAGGGTAATTGCTTTATCTTTGTGGCCAGCAGACATGCTGTTTTTTTCTTCTTTTTTTAAGTTCCACTGTTCCCCGTAACTGCCACTGACATTTTAAATAGTCAAATTAGCAACTTGAAACATTTGTATTTTTTATAGCGCCAAAACTATAAAATTGTCTCAAGACGCATTACTGAGCCCAGTACCTGAACACGTTTAGTGCAAGAACAATGGCTACAGGGGCAAGAAAGAAAGAAAGAGGGGGGGGGGGGGGGGGGGGCATCTCCTTGAGGCCAGCTGGGTAGAGATAGAAAAAGAAGGGGGGGTCGTGTGGCAGAGGGGGACGGGAAACAATCAGCAACATATTAAAAGAAATCATACATGTAGCATGATGAGCATGCTAGCATACAAGTGCTAAAAGTACATCGTACATATGATTAATAAAAAACAGCCAGGTAGAGTTTGCTCATAGGGTTACTATTACAAGGGTAGGTAGAGTAAGAACAGAAAAACATGTTGATGGTGGTAATTATTTACATTGCAGGACAATGCTAGCATAGAGTATGGAGTAGAATATGACAGTGCGGTGGGAATGGACTGGTAGAGAGACTACAGCAGTGTCCCAGAGCGAAGATAGTCTAAACTAGGAGGGGAAGAAAGACTAGGAGGCCTGCTTTGTAGGCGTCTGTTACCTTCATTTTCCCATCCTTAAAGGCGGCTGCATGCTACAGCGTTGGGGGTTAACGGTTGCGCAAAATTTACTCGGTGCAGTTCATGCTCCCAAAGGTTGCGCGTGTCGTCATGAGCCTGCCATTTGCCTGGCAGATACAAAGCTGTTTCCCTAACAGAAAGTCTGAAGCTTGAAGTTCTTTCCAAACCTTTGCTTGGGTAGCACTGTTAAACTGAGCAGACATGCATACTACATTTGAGTAATCTCATCACGTAACATTCGTTTTCTAAAAACAATCACATAGTATTGCATGTTTAACTGTGGTAGAAAATACGTTAGCTTAATGCTAACGTATATGGAAAATCCTATAGACACCGCGCTAGGTATTAGCATCAAGTAATTCACGTTAATGTTTTTGTATGAGCCTGACATTTGCTCTGCAGATAGATAACAGGTTCCCTAACAGAAAGTCTGAAGCTTGAAGTTCTTTTCAAACCTTTACTTGGGAAGCACTGTAAAACTGAGTAGACATGCAGAATATTTTAGTAACCTCATCTCGTATCATTCGTTGATAGAATGCAGGCTGCGAGGCTCGCGTAAGGGCTTACGTAAAAAATGACGCAAGTCTAGAAAAAGGGGCCGACGCACGCAAGACGTAAGAAGTCGCGCAAGGGTCGCGCAAGGGGCTTGCGCGGCCTCTTGCGCTTGCGCTTACGCTTACGTAAGGAAGCATGAATCAGCCTTAAGTCAGTTGCTGTGATGGGCTAATGGCTATTGAGGGTTATACCTCAAGTTTGAAGTCAGACAATTTATCATGAACTACAATCATCATCTGATAACTCGTTATAAAACATTTTGACCTACCTCAGAAGTCCTAATACATCAGTTAAGGACGTACAACATTGAGAAAGTAGAAGGGTGCTTAAACTATTGCACATGCCACAATTGCAGTTTATTTTTAATTTTTAAGAAAAGTAACATGCACTCACATTTGTTGAAAGGCTAATTTTAATGTAAGCTGCAGGGTTAGCAGTGGCAGCGGTTATTTAATTTCATTCTGAGTTCTTAATAAAATGTATTGTGTGATAATAATATTTTAATCACAAAAGAAAATAACAGATTGAAATTAACAGATTGGTCACGTAGCACGACACAGACACGTTGCGCGTGAACGTGATTGTTCAATGAGTAGTAGGCTAAAGGCTGAAGGCTGAAGGCTGATTCATGCTTCCTTACGTAAGCGTAAGCGCAAGCGCAAGAGGCCGCGCAAGCCCCTTGCGCGACCCTTGCGCGACTTCTTACGTCCTGCGTGCGTCGGCCCCTTTTTCTAGACTTGCGTCATTTTTTACGTAAGCCCTTACGCGAGCCTCGCAGCCTGCATTCTATCAACGAATGATACGAGATGAGGTTACTAAAATATTCTGCATGTCTACTCAGTTTTACAGTGCTTCCCAAGTAAAGGTTTGAAAATAACTTCAAGCTTCAGACTTTCTGTTAGGGAACCTGTTATCTATCTGCAGAGCAAATGTCAGGCTCATACAAAAACATTAACGTGAATTACTTGATGCTAATACCTAGCGCGGTGTCTATAGGATTTTCCATATACGTTAGCATTAAGCTAACGTATTTTCTACCACAGTTAAACATGCAATACTATGTGATTGTTTTTAGAAAACGAATGTTACGTGATGAGATTACTCAAATGTAGTCTGCATGTCTGCTCAGTTTAACAGTGCTACCCAAGCAAAGGTTTGAAAAGAACTTCAAGCTTCAGACTTTCTGTTAGGGAAACAGCTTTCTATCTGCCAGGCAAATGGCAGGCTCATGACAACACGCGCAACCTTTGGGAGCATGAACTGCACCGAGTAAATTTTGCGCAACCGTTAACCCCCAACGCTGTAGCAAGCAGCCGCCTTAAGTAACAGTAATCCTCGCGATCGGTCAATTCTAAGTCAAGCGTTCACAAAATCACGAAAATGGATCGGTATTTGATCCGCAAATTTCCTCGAGTTGAAGAAGATGTTCAAGAGGAAGAAAAAATGCAAGAGGTATTGGATTCTGATTCTGAAGTCAACCCTTCACCTCTACTGAGGGCGCTGCTAGCCATGCTGCTAGCACCCTGGGTGACTTTTAAGCATGAACGCCCAGGATGGTCCGAAAAGACCAATATTACAAAAATGTTGTGGAAAGCTTGCGCTACACTGCTTGTCAGGGGATCTCACAGCGAGGCCACATTGAAGATGAGGATTCAGCAAACAGGGGTAATTTCCGCGAGGTGCTATCTGTAATTGGAAAATTTGATAAAACCGTTCAGAAAAAGTTAGATAACAACCTGTCAAATGCAAAGTATGTGCACCATGACGTGCAGAATGAGATCATCAATGTAATGGCAGAAATGATTAGGAAACAATTAAGGGATGTTTTAAGCATAGTTTTGTGTGCACTTTTTGATTCACTTTTTGATCTCTTATTATTGTGGTTTTGAGAGCCTAGTGTTTGGTTTCATTCATGTTTTTATTGATTGTGACCTAAAATAATATACACTTTTTGAAAGCATTTCTGACTCTTTGCCTGTTTAAGTTAATTCTATCAGATATTCTAATCTGCCGTCTTTAGTTAGAAGTGTATTGAACTTGGTATGTTTAGTTTAATTTGTCGCACATAGTAGTGGTGCCCTGGTAGTCATCTGGCGCAAACTTTAATCCACACACTGAAGTAAGTGAAGTATTTGGGATTACGTTATCTATAACATGCTGCATCCATTTTGACCGTCGGAGATGAACGCGGCTTTGTGCGCGTCCGTCAGAAGTAGCCTAATGATAATAATAATACGATCGATTTGAATGGCGCTTTTTATGTACCCCAAAGACGCGTTAGAGATCAAACGTGTAAACATATGTGACGATATGGTGGGGAGGTGTTGTAGTAGAGAAAAATGAGACTCATATGCTATCACCCTAATTTCATAGCACCCTCAGTAAAACGCAGAGTACCCCCATAGCACCACCAGAAAAAAATCTCTGGCACCGCCACTGAGGGTTAGATAGAGCCTTTCACACAGTGAAGGGTTATACCCACAATTAGATTAACATAAATGATTGGTAGCTACTGTAAGCTATTGAGACTAAGACTGATCCATAGGGCTACTGATACTGTAAATATGTATTAACAGTTTACATTTAAACCTTGTTTTGCCTTGGCCGTGGCCTTAATGGTTAACTTATTTGAATATGATATTAAAACAATGATATGTTAACTAGCTATGGGAGAACATTGGAATGTAGGAAGTTACATCAAAAACAGGTGAGATAAGATTACAATTCTATTCCAGATCTCTTGCTGTTCCCAGATATATGTGGGTACATTTCATGTGTTCCCCTGTGATTGTTAGTGATACTCGTCTCCCAGTGATGGGCAAGCTACTTGATATGTTTAGTGAGCTAAGCTATCAGCTGTACTCTACAATAAATTCAGCTTCACTACACAGAAGCTACCACTCATAAAAAAGTAGCAAGCTAAGTTACAAAAACCTGTCAAAAGTAGTTTGATACATTAGTAGCTACTTTTAGTTAAACAAACTGCATGCCAAGTTAATGCCATTTTAGTGATCAACACAACTGTCAGTCAGATAAAAACAGTAGAAATTAAATTAATTCACCTGAACGTGTGTTCGTATGTTTGTGTTGGATGTCATTGACGTTAAAAGGAACTACATGGATACTTTGGATTACAAAGAAGGCATCTGAAAACATATTTATATTTTTATATTCACTCGTCTCGTCTAAAGTGACGTACTTTTGAAGGTATGGCTGTGGAGTCAGGTCCTCAAACGCAGATGAAAACAAATGAATGCAGAAGACCTCCGCCTCCCTTCATCTTTCGTCTATTTAGTGCATTTTCGCAATTTCGACTTCCTGAGCAGACAGCAGGGACTTCCTTTATTTGTGTTTGATTTTTTTTTTTACTTTCATCATCTTCAGCTGTATCTAAATATCAACAGCATTCTAGTTATCCGGTTGTCTAGAATCTGCACGCAAACTACCCATTTAAAATTAGGGGAGAATTAATTTTTAATTGATGAGCAGCGTCTGTTGTACTTGAAATGACGATACCTAGCTTTTCACTCGTCTCGACTAAAGTGACGTACTGCTTAATTTGTGTGTTTGATGGCTGCAGAGAAGGTTGTTATGTATGAACATCAGAAAGGTCCAGGATAAGTTAGCTTCCAAGGACACTACTGCGCTACTTGATCAATAAAAGAGCTTAGCTACTGAAAAGTTACTTGGTTTTGTAAATAGCGACGTTATTGCCAAGCTACTGACAAATGTAGTTAAGCTAGTAGCGTCGCTACAAGTAGTGACACTAGGCTACTGCCCATCACTGTCGTCTCCAGCTTAAATGTCATTATTTATGTGTGGTATTTCATGGCTCCTGCTTTAGTTTCTCATTGTGAGACCTTGAATGAATCAAGAGTAGCTCTGACTACCTATGCAGGTGATGTATTAAAGAGACACCAAGGGGGGGGGGGTCATTAGATTTCTCATCCCCTCAAATGTAGAATGAGATGTGAAGAGTGAAGAAAGGGGAATTCACTCATTTTATTTCGGTGCTTCTTGCCAAACATGTTGGCTATTAATTTCACAACGCAGACGAGGCAAATTAGTCGAAAAAGGAAAAGGGAGAGATTATACAGCCATCCCAAATGACTGCTATCACTGTACATAGGCAGTCCAGAGCAGCCGATTCCAGAAAACACTATTGATAGACCCTAGGGTGGCATTAAACTTAACAATAACTACTTACTTACCGCTAGTAAAGTCATGCCAGGAATTATGAAACTGGCGTTTCAACGGAGTCCTAGCGAGGTTCATACCCCAAAGCCGAAGTTTGATATTTCCCGACATGACCAAACGGTCGAGGTTAGTTGATTGTTTATTATTTTGCATTTTTCTGTCCTTTTATTTTGTAAATGAAATGAAATGGTAATTGATAATAGAAAAACACGTTGTTTTGCTGAGCTCTCAAGTCTCACGAAAAATTAGTTTCAGATGTTGCGTAGCAACTCAATACTTGCTGAATTCAAGTTAAAATGACTTTCCGTTACTAGATACAGTACCGAGAAAAAACTATTTCAAATTGCCCCAGGTTAAGTTTTTCATAAGCTAGTTGTGTTGCACATCAGCAGTATTTGCCTGTGAAATATACTGCTTATTTAAGCAGAGAAATATAATGCTAGGCTAAAGCAGAGAAATATAATGCTAGGCTAAATCAGATAAATATAGTGCTAGGCTAAAGCAGATAATTCTAGTGCTAGGCTAAAGCAGAGAAATATAATGCTAGGCTAAATCAGATAAATATAGTGCTAGGCTAAAGCAGATAAATATAGTGCTAGGCTAAAGCAGAGAAATATAATGCTAGGCTAAAGCAGATAAATATAGTGCCAGGCTAAAGCAGAGAAATATAACGCTAGGCTAAAGCAGAGAAATATAACGCTAAGCTAAAGCAGAGCAACAGGATCAGTTTAGTTGTAGCCTATAAGGTTGTTTGCAATTAAGCATCACAATTAAAAGGCAGGTTGATATCAACCAATGGTGTTTGTGATCTGACCCTTCAAATTCGTTTACATATGATGTCCTCTTCACCGATGACCCTGTGAAATTCTCGACTGTATTCAATGACCTTTTATAGACCTTTACATATTCATGTTGATTAGGTGGCTATTGTGTTATTTCCAAATAAACACACGTTTGTTGTCAACTCTGTGACTCAGTAGGCTAACCCTTTTCAGTCTCCTACCTGAAGCCTGCACTTTGGAGATAATGGGTTCATATCCAGCCTAATTTTCTAGTCTGCATAATTATCATCCTAATCTTCTGTTACTAGTTCTATGTAAAACATACACCATTTTCCTTCCCTACATCACGAGAATATTCTTATATATAATAGTTTACATCAGTGGTCCCCAACCACCGGGCTGCGGCCCGCTACCGGTCTGTGAGGCATTTGTTACCGGGCCCCACAGAAAGAATAAATTATTTATATCAATTCCGCTGTATTAATTATTAGTGTCTGAAAGGTGTTTTATTTTGAAAAACTACCGGATTTTCCCGGAAGTCACATTCGCCTGTGCCTTTTGTCACGTCAAGACGCTTGTCTCGTTCAAGTGATACGTCACTCAAAAAATAAGCCCGCAAACTAGCGAAACTTAGTAAAAAAACAAACATCTTTGGAGAGCTTCTTTGCAAAGGTGAAAAGGCCAACTAAGGAGCCAGAAGAGGAGCCTACGACCTCAAAAAAAGAAAGCTTCTTTTAACAGACAATACCAGGAGTCATACTTAAAATATGGGTTTATCGCAACAGGTGATTCTCACGCACCAAGTCCGCTCTGTTTAATATGTGGCGACAAGCTAGCAAACGAGCCAATGAAGCCTTTAAAACTGTTTCGGCACATGGAGACCAAGCACTGATTCCGAGTTTTGGTGAGTTGTATTTTTTATGCACTTAACGTTCGTAATACAATCGTGTTGGCAGCAAATTAACTCCACCTAACGTTAATGTTAGCTTTTGTGTATGAGCAGACTGGGCTTCATTCTATCAAACTTGTGCTTGCCTCACGGGTGCAATTGAATGATTCACATCAGAATGGATGACGTGACTAATAAGAGGTGTAAAATGACACCTTGAAGCCGGTCCGTGAAAAAAATCCCTACATATAACCGGTCCGTGGTGCAAAAAAGGTTGGGGACCCCTGGTTTACATATTACCCTCTGACTAAAGGCCGATTTAGGGTAGGTTTTTAACGCAGAACTGTAAGCACGTAAGATACACAAGGGACTCGTTTTGATTTACGGTTCCTTAAGGTTCCCTAAGGATTGTGCATGTTGCAAAGCAAATCAACGCCAGAACTGTAGGTTTTATTTTGAGTGAAGGAACCGTATTTATTGCAGCAGGACACTAAAAACTTACCGGAGCATGAAAGTGTAGTGGGCAAAAGGCTTGATGTTATGAATGCATGTGTTACACAAAATACAAAGGTTGGCAATTCAGTACCAGTGGCGAAAAAGACAGATCACATGATGCAGAAGTTCGTTTATTGACACATCTTTTAATGACGGCCACAGCGCTTTAAAACGATGTATTTATGAGTTACATTATTCAAAGGTGAAAGTAGACAGCGAGAGAATCACCAGGGCCCTGTTCGGCATAGAACTGAAGCTAAGTTTATCTAAAATTATCTCGCTAAATGAGAACAGGCTATACCGGTCTGCCGACGAACGGGTGGATCCTTAATCATGCGGATTAATTTCATCCAGGCCAAACTTGCGTATTAATCTCCTCTGTATTAATTATACTTTTACATCTCCTTCTAAATTGCTTTGAATAAAAGCGTCTGCTTAATGATTAAATGTAAATGTATTAATAAGAAATCCAATACATTGAAGCAATGAAAAGAAATTGTGTGTATTTCTCTCTTCTTATCATGCATCCACCTTTTCTACAAAAATGAAATGCTGTGAAGTAGACTGAGGTAGACTTTATTCACTACTGCACAAAAACTAGACACGTTTGCAAAACTATACGTTTGCAAACACGAACTCATCATGATGAGAAAATGGATCTTGGTGATCGCAAAGAACGCTACGCTAATCAAACTATCTAATATCACTCCTTTCAGTCCTTGGTCAATGGGATCCCTCCTTTTGCCAGGGGTGTGGCAAGCTTAGCCAGCTAAAGTATAGCCTGCCCTGGAGCAGGTTAGCGCTAAGTGATATGTTACTATGGTAATTTATCAGAAGTTGCTTCGCCGAACCCGATAAAGGGGCGTTCTCTATGTTTAGCCTGAACAGTACCCTGGTGTACCTTCTCATCATGAGTGTATGTTGTCAGTGCTTGTAATACAACGTTGTTGGCCGCAAGTAAACTCCACGTTAATGTTAGCTTTTGTATATGAGCAGACCGGGCTCATTCTATCAAACTCGCGCTTGCCTCACGGTTGCAATTAATTGATTCACGTCAATATGAATGGATGACATGACTTACAAGTGGTGGAAAATGAATATGAAAGTATTTGTTTGGTGAATTAGCGCGTTCTCTCCAAAACAATCGAAGAGGCTTGTGAGACAGTTTGAAGGCTATTCATGATTAAAATTGTGAGACTGATGACCGGAATTGTGAGACTCATGAAAGGCTGTGGTGAGCAGGCCAATCACAGTCCTTGCAACTGCGTGGGGCCGGCGTGGCTTTGTTGGATAGTCCGAAATTTTGGGGGTCGCACTTAAGCAAGTAAGGGGTGTTATGTAACTGCGCAAGGGGCTCTTGTGTATCTTACATGCTTACGTTCTGCGTTAAAAACTGACCATAAATCCCGCTTAAGCAGTGGTACAGCATCTCGCAAGAGGCAAGTGGGAATCCATTTATAATGGTTAATTTGAACACACCAAACACCAAAAGCTGACATCAGTGGTGACAGGTAGTATCTGGAACTGACATTCTAAGCACAGGACGAGAGCTGTAGTTCGTACTATACAACCTTAAAAACAGTGTTTGGGAATGATGGTTTTGGAAAACACCAACATAGATACCTTGATAGTTGGAACTATGGTTTTGGGAAACACTTGCATGGCAACTGCATGGTTCCAACTCTGTAAATTGCTAACATAGTTACTATGCTTTTGGGAAACGTACACCTAGACAGGCAGAAACTGAGACTTTTGGAAACGCTAATTTCCAGTTTGGGGCTTATCAGTCACAACTTAACCTTCCCTGATGATTTGCGCTTTTATCATGTGACCCTTTCACGGCAGAGTAGACAATGACTGCCGTAAACGTCCAGTGTACATGAATCATCATGTGCTCGTCTAGACAGAGATATTTTCCATTTTACAACCACTGTGGATGTAGCCAGAGTACAGTCAATTAGGCCAACTACTGCAATGACTGCAAAACGCATTTTAATGTTGGTCTCCATACTGTTAAATATACCTGGAAGACAACTGGGTGGTGCCTTCCCATAAAACTTGGGGGCTTTTTACACCTGGCATTAAAATGCATTTTGGGTGATCGGATACTGTGTGACCACATGAAAGTACAGGTGTAAATGCTCTCAAGATGCATTGAGGACGCATCGTGATCCGATCACCAAACAACCTCCGGAGATGGTCAGGGAGGCGTTATGATCACATTGAACTCCAGTATAAATGCAATTGTGTTGTCAATCCACATACTACAACTATGTGGGCAGAAGTATGTCATCGCATGGATCTCTATTCTTCTTCTTCTTCTTGTATCTTTTTTTTGGACCCTCACACAGGATGTGGTGTGAGCCGGACACAGCGATCAGCGCTCAATGTGGTTAATCTGGTAAAATCATCTACATGAAATCCTTGATATGAGACATATTTTAATGGAAGGTGTTGGTATTTTCACATAAAGACAATATTGTCCTCAAAATTGTATTAATCAAAGCAATTGGTTTTGGGGTTCTCCAATGTTATCAGTTAAATATTGTATCTTTTGTCAGCACAGATATAACATGTTTCTGTCACATATATTCACATGTATTCCCTATGAATATGTTTAAAGGTGGGGATGGAATGGCTGGAACTCAGCATTGTCATATTTCCATTTTATATTTATGAGATTCTTATAACCCATAGCCCCAATTATCTGTGTGTGTGTGTGTGTGTGTGTGACAGTTTGTGTGTGTGTGTGTTTGCTGTTGTGCATCCCAAACCCAACCCACTGCCTCTCAAACACTAGCGTACTAACAAAGTGCCTTTGTACACATACCCTGGCCCTATTGTTAAGCCCCAGCTATGGGTTAACTAATGGCCCTGGCTCTCTCATTCAGATGAGTGTTCTTTGGTGGGTTAGTGGCACCTGTCAAGCTTATTGATGCTGACTGGAGAGAAGTCGCTGTGATCTTTGAGGAGAGCATTGTGTCCCTCCCATCACTCCAGACCAACTCCAATATGTGTGAGGTCATATTACCTGCACCCACCAGATGTGCCTCAACTCAACTCAACACCCCCCTGTAGTGCTACACTGGACACTGACCTCTCTTCATGTTTGACAATGGTACATTACTGCATCACAGTACACTGGACACTGACCTCTCTTCATGTTTGACAATGGTACATTACTGCATCGCAGTACACTGGACACTGACCTCTCTTCATGTTTGACAAATGGTACATTACTGCATCACAGTACACTGAACACTGACCTTTCTTTATGTTTGACAATGGTACATTACTGCATCGCAGTACACTGGACACTGACCTCTCTTCATGTTTGACAATGGTACATTACTGCATCGCAGTACACTGGACACTGACCTCTCTTCAAATTTGACAATGGTACATTACTGCATCGCAGTACACTGGACACTGACCTCTCTTCATGTTTGACAAATGGTACATTACTGCATCACAGTACACTGGACACTGACCTTTCTTTATGTTTGACAATGGTACATGTTTGACAATGGTAAAATCATCTACATGAAATCCTTGATATGAGACATATTTTAATGGAAGGTGTTGGTATTTTCACATAAAGACAATATTGTCCTCAAAATTGTATTAATTAAAGCAATTGGTTTTGGGGTTCTCCAATGTTATCAGTTAGGGATGCACCGATACCGATACCAGTATCGGGTATCGGGTCGATACTTCGTTAAAATACTCGTACTCGTACTCGTTTTAAATTACCGATACCAAAAACCGATACCCAGTGTTGCGTCTTAACGCGTGTTTTCTTCTCCTCTACTGTCTATGCCTGCCAGGTGTGAGAGCGCCGAGTTGCATAGAGGCCGAGAGCGGTATTGCAGACAGATAAGTTGAGGTTGAACTTGCAGTTTAAATCAACTCAATAACAGCTTGGATACAATGTGTGGAGGTGGCTTGCGTAAGCTAACGGTTTCGCTAGAGATTTTAAACTTAACACGTACGACCTCCAGTAAAGGTAAGTGCTATCTTCGGCTATTTTATGTTTTGCAGTTAACTTAGAACTGCTGTTACATAGGCAAAGTGTAGGGGCTAGCCTACTGTCTTTAGCGACGCTGCGCCTAAAACATATTATTGCCATTTGCTACGGTTGATTGTCGGGGACGGGACACTGACCTCTCTTCATGTTTGACAATGGTACATTACTGCATCGCAGTACACTGGACACTGACCTCTCTTCATATTTGACAAATGGTACATTACTGCATCACAGTACACTGGACACTGACCTTTCTTTATGTTTGACAATGGTACATTACTGCATCGCAGTACAAGCCTCGCAGAGGAGGGTCTTAAATGTGTATTTGGAGAGATTATTAATATTACTGTTCAAAGGTCTGCGGTACTACTTTCATCTGTCATGGAGAAGGATAGTGTTGGGTAGTTGGTTTGGTAGTTCTCCAGATGATATCAGTGTTAGGCTATTTATCATGTTTGTATCAGTTTTATTTATATAGCGCCAAAACAGTAAAATGACCTGACAAAAGGGAAAATAAAAATGTTTATTTTGTTCATACATTAGCTTGCCTGCCTAAACACACTGTTATATGAGTAGAAATTACAGTTAAGCAATGGATCCTTATTTCAAGTTTCAAGTTCAAGTTTATTTATATAGCACATTTCATATGGAATACATAGACACAATGTGCTTTGTGCAGAGAAAACATTCAATTATCTAAAATAAACACACAAACAAATACACTTAGCAAAATATATATATATGTATATAGCTTACATGAAATGAAAGAAAATAAAAAAAATAAGAAAAACAATAAGATAAAAAAACAATAAAAGAAGTGTTAAAAAAAAAACAAAAAAAAACCTATAGTCATGAATAGGCTGTAGAAAATAAAAAAGTTTTAACTCCCTTTTTGAAAGAGAGCACTGAGTGAGATGACCTTAACTCCAAAGGTAGGCTATTCCAGAGGGTTGGGGCACAGTAGCTAAAGGCACCGTGTGCAGCATTGGTGTTAATTCTTGGGGTCGTGAGAAGACATTTATTGGAGGATCTTAGGCAACACGATGGATCATAAAGAGAAATCAGATCGGAAATATAGGGTGGGGCAAGACCGTTTAGTGATTTATACACAAGAAGGAGTATTTTAAACTCAATTCTTTGTTGTACAGGGAGCCAGTGAAGTGATTTAAGAACAGGGGTGATATGATTGAATTTTAAAGTTCTAGTGACTATTCTAGCAGCTGCATTTTGGATAAGTTGAAGTTTATTTAACATCTGTTTTGTTAGACCAGCATAGAGTGCGTTGCAGTAATTTAACCGACTTGAGATGAATGCATGAACTAATTTTGCAGAATCCTGTAAAGACAGGAAGCCACGGACTTTAGAAATATTTCTAAGGTGGTAAAAGGCTGTCTTAGTAATGTTGGATAAATGCTTTTGAAAATTAAGATCTGCATCAAGAGTCACTCCTAAATGCTTTACATTCTCACATGGTTTTGCCCAGAGGGAGGTTAAAATTGGTTGAAAGTGATTTCTCAGGGCCTTAGGGCCTACAACCAGAATCTCTGTCTTGGCATCATTTAGCCGTAGAAAATTTTGGGCCATCCAATTTTTTATGTCGGAGATACAACGAGTGAGGTCATTTACCGGACTGGGGTCATCAGAGGAGAAGGATAGGTAAAGTTGGGTATCATCAGCATATGAATGGTAGGAGATGTTGTGTTGCCGAATGATAGATCCAAGTGGTAACATGTACAAATTAAAAAGCAACCATCAGAGTTGCCAAATTATTTATATAGATTGATAGAGTGACACTTCTTAGATTACTCAAAATACCTAATTATCAGACTCTTGCCAGCCGATCAGTAATTAGTATGTATCACTGGGGTATAAGAGGATATATCTCGCATTTACAATAATGATGAGAACAGTCCAGATCATGAATTTATCACTGAGGTTATGCAAGCACACCTCTATAAAGTAGGAGTTATAGCGCATTGACCTAAACATAAATGTTAACAATTAGAAGAGAAATTTGGTGGACAAAAAGTACAGCTTATATTTGGAAAGAAATACAGAAAAAGCACAAACTACCTAACTCCTTATCAACCCCTAACTACAATCAAATACATTCCCAATTTCACACCGCTGCATTTAGATGCAGGCTTTTAAACTGGGCTAGATATGGTCTGAAACATCAGGTTACAAGTGTGCAAAAGTTTGACAAATGAATAATCAATTCTGGAAAAAGTGGGATTTTGAGTTTAAAGTGTTTGATTTCTCCTCTTACATTTGGAGGGCTTTTGAAGCAGAATCTGTAAAATCTGCATAAACGCAATTTACACTTGAAAAAAAGTGGGGTTTAATTTACAAAAAATTATTGAGCAGTTTAAAAGGCTTAGTAGTCATTCAAAATCAACACTGACCAAGTTTAAAAGGCTAAGTAGTCATTCAAAATCAACACTTACAAAGTGTAAAAGGCTTAGTAGTCATTCAAAATCAACACTAACCAAGTTTAAGGCTTATTAGTCATTCAAAGTCAACACTAACCAAGTTTAAAAGGCTTAGTAGTCATTCAAAATCAACACATCATATAGGTATTTTACACAAAGCTCAACTGTCCATAGTACTAACAGTCAGGTATGAGAGTGTACTAGATTTATTTCAGTTGAACACATTATCTGCCCTTTTAGTTTTCCACGGCCTGATTTAAATTTCTAAAACGTGTTGTGTACCTTTCAAAGTATATACAGTATGTACCAGTTGAGTGTTTTCCCTTCTGCAAACAAGGGAGAGGAAAGAGAGACAGTGCAAATATATGACACCATGTAAACAAGGAACAGCTGCTCTATTGTCATTAAACTAGGGGAAGGAGAGTTTAAACAAACGAATAAGCTTGGCTACCATATGTCCGGATACACATAGAGAATACTTCTGCACAAGTGGGGGTTGAGTCCGTCTGGAAACAGTAGTCCTTCACAAGTGTTGGATCACCTGCACCACCAAAATGGAAGACATTTGAGGTGTGGTGTTTGATAGGACTAAATGAGAAACTAGCGGTTGCTATATTACTGCAGCTCTCAAAAGGAATACATTCTCTGCTCTGCCAGTGCTATGTGTTCAGCTGTCTAATGGGGAAAGGTCATGGGCAAGAAGAACTATTAGTCATGTTTTCCACAGTGTTTAGTTTCTACCACTTTGGTACTTAACACTTGCATCACTACCAAGATAGCACATTTACAGTGGAAGTATGCAATGCCATGGCAACAGGAATGAGATACCATGTCTTGAATTATGTTAGGAAATAGGAACAAAGTGTCCTGTGCTGAAGTGTTAATTGTGGCAAGTGGCAATTGTTTAGTACATGTCTGTAGACAGTGAGTCTACTCAGTATGTATCAAATATTGCAATAACAAACATGCAATGGCATACTCAGGCAGATGAAGTAAGGTAAGAACTTCTCCTTACCTTAAAAATACCTCTATTAACATCTACTGGGAATTCTTGCAGTGCTGTAGAGTGACTCTCTCAATGGAAAGACTATTTTATAGGCCAAAAGCTCATTTTGTTGACACCTGCACAAGCATCTCAAGCAGTACAACGGCAATGCTGCAGCTGCAGAGCATTTTACCATCAGACTACAGTTTAGAATCATCATTTATACTGTATGTTGTCAGGCCAATTAAGGCCTAATGTCCAACTGATGCGTCATGTCATTCCATTTCATAGCAATGAGAGGAAAACCTGAAGAATGGTATGAGGATTTGAATTGGCACTTAAGTCCATAACATTACTTAAACAAGCTATAGTTTAGGTTATTTATTAAAATATAAAACGTAAATGTAAAACTATAAAATATTTTTTTTCAGTTGTTCAAATCTTGTTTTAAGGGTTGATTGCTAGTCAGCCCCTGAGGCATCAGCTGTGGAGTCCCTATTCACTTAAAGGTGCACAATTCTGGCAAAAGGTTGATGATATTTCAACTCAACAGCCAAACAAATTACACTCCTCCGTCCCATTCTTCAGAAGCAAGGTGCTGATTGGTTGGAATTGTTTATGGCTGAGTCTTAGCTAGCGGTGTGTGAATCTTCACTGGCCTCAAGATTCAATTTGATTCTGATGCAAAGTGTAATGATTTAATTATAAAACGATTATCGTTGCATCTCGATGCATCTTCTCTTTCATGTTTTCTCATTCATAAATACAAGCACTTAGATTTGACCTCTATTTTTTCCTTCAAACATTTTATTAAACTATTTATTAAAAGATTAACATTATATAAAAAGCTGTCTTTATTTTCAAAGAATATTTCCTAGAAGTAGGCCTATGTCTAAATACTAAATTGTAGATCTTAATCTTTGATCAGACTTCTGCATCCTGAGAGTAAATTACACTAGTGAAACATGCAGTGTTAAATGCTATTTGGAAGAGAACAGGAGGAAACGAACAAGAGATAGTACAGACAAAGGCTATGCATCATTTGAATCACTTGAATTCAGAGATAACTGCCACTCCTTATACTGAATGTGAAGACTGAGAATCTAACCCCCCTTTTCTCCACGGCGACCCTGACCCACTTTTCTGGCTGCTTGTTATTCAGACTAGGATTTGTCCATATAAAGAATGTGTGTAATTTGGTTTGGCAACAAACCCTTGCATGTTCCTTTCATAAAGCTTTCTATTTAGTAATTTCACTTATTTCTCTGATTTATATGAACCAATTGATTTTGCATTTTGGATGGAAGTTGTATTTTTTGGTGGGATGTGGAGTTAATGTGTCAGTAGGAAATATCACACTCACGTACAGTAGAATATCTGACCTTTACATTTCTATTGAAATGAAAGTTGACAGAAATGATTTTCCATGAGATAATTACAGTCATGCCTTTGTTGACATTGTTTGACTTCAGCCTGTAAAGACTGAGGGTGAGGTTTCAGTGTGAGCACAGAGCAATACCCACATCTACTACACGGAGACGGGAGCTATTGTTCAGATCTCTGTTGGTTCAGTGTGAAACTGAGTTGTACTTTGTCCCATTTCCATGAACATATTTGCATGTTTAAAGGGAAACATGGAAACTGGCTGTAGACACAGAAAGATTCAGGCTGTTTTATGGTCCAGCTAAGTTTACATGTGAAGTACAGTAAAGTAAGTTAAAGTGCAACTATGAGTCACAACTTAAAATAGCAGGCATGCTGATACATAATAAATGTCTTAACACACACACATGCACATACAGTCATACCCTCACCCATCTCTCATTTCCCCAACCATGAAAAAAAATATGTGAAATCAAATTGATTCCAGTTCTTTGGAAAATCTCACTTTGATGAACTAGGTTGATGAATTAGGATTCAGAATCTCATTGTGATGAAGATAGATTAGGATTCAGAATCTCCTGAAAAAAGGCATGTCACCAAGATACTGGTACTACAAAGAATTGAATGCTACACAAATAGGTTGTAGTGGACAACGAGCTGCTGGCAATGTGTACATCACACAACATGATGAATGTGAAGAGGTAGTGGAGAGATATGAGGGGGCAGGTGGAAAAGCCAGAAATAGTATTGGCTCTATTGGATTATGGTATGTTACGCTGAGCAGGAGATATGTCACCTCCAGATATTTCATCCACTGACACAGAAGCAAATGCATTAAGCCAATTGAGCAAAGGGGGTCAAAGGTCATGAAGGATCCAATAAAGAGGAATGAACATGATCTGTCAGGAGCAGTAAACATCAAAATAATGACCTCTACTGCTCAGCAGAAAATATATACAATCAGATCCTTCTGAGATAATTTTGAATTCTATTTGCAGCCATTGGAGTTAATAGTGATACAGGGGGGGCTAATTGTATTGATTGACAAATGGCAAAAGCAAAGTCTGCCATGCTAATATAATGACTTGGCAAAATAATTTAGCTTATTTAATGACCAAGACCCTAAGTGCAAACATGGATGTGTCAGCACGATGCCCCCACACACCACACAATAGTGTTAGTTCAAGCACTACATACTTCCCTCACTCATCATGACCCTGCCTTCCCTTCCTCTAGTATTATTGACTATTATTATCAAACATTGAATGTGTTTAAATGGGTTTTAAGATAATTAATACTCAAATAGGAATTACTTAATTTTGTTTCACCTTTGCTAACACTGTTTTAGTTACTGTTTCCCCATCCTCTCAATATTAATGCATTTTTGCAGAAATGTGTGATGAAGAATGTCTGATGCTATTGTAAAACTTAAGCATCATAGCTTGATAACAACAGCATATTGTTGAATTAAATACCAAAATAGAACCAGGGTTGTGATTCTCAAATAACAACAGAGGTCCTTGCTGAACTTTAGTAGTCGCGCCGCGCCGTTGGCTGAACTAACGACCTACTCACAAATGTTTCTCAAAACCATAGTAGCTACTTATTTCTTTTAACAGAATAAACAATGAGTGGGTGTATTTAAACTGTGAAGAGGTGTAATGGTTGAAATAGCGCTAATATTATTAACCTTGTGTGTATAATGAATATCAAATAAAAACTGTATACGGACACGGATAACAGACATGTGACACACAAAGGCAAACATTTGCACCTGCATATATGTCTGTAAATGGAGGCAGCCGCTGCCTGTGTGGTCGCCATGCGCTCCGTCACATTGAGAATGAAGAAGTGTCTTATAATGAGTGTAATAAGAGTTGTATTATATGTGAAACACTGACCGTATTAGAATGTTTCTCATTTATTGCAGTGTTTCTCTGTTCATCTCTTTTATGGTCCCCCCTTCTATCTAACATTTTTCATATATTAAATGTGCAACTTTTCACTGGTGTTTTTTCCCCCTCAATTCTCTGTTTGTAGTTTGAGAGTGACATGTACATGGGAATGTCAGATCCAGGCCAAGACTTTCTGCCAGGAAATCAGGTGGGTTAACTGCACCATCAGGTGTTTCTGCACCATCATTTCCAAGGTTCTCATGTGGGAGAAATACAAACCATTACCACAATGCAGACACCAGTATGTTCATCCAATATAGCTGCTGCTCAGTGTTGCACAGTAACATATTTTTTCTAATTAATCAATTCACAATATACAGTATATTGTCACTGAAGTTGCCATGCACCACTTTGCAAGGACTATCTCTGAGCCTTTAATTTATCTGTTCCCAGTTCCGTGTCCCTGCTAGCCCCAGCCAGAGCCAGCAGAGCAGCAGGCAGGCTGCAGGACCGTGGAAGAGAGAGGCCTCCTCACAGGCTGATGGCCACCGTCTTCACTGGGTAAATCACTCTTGGGTTTGCTTGCATACAATCTGACACATCAAACCAAGATTAAGGTAACAACAAGATGTTTGAGAGAATTGAAAAAGAAAGCATTTCATGCTATTTAAAAAAAAGATTTGATGAAATTATGTCTTAGAAGCGTAGGAACTTCCTGTGCAAGTAATGGTTGGACTAAGTGAAGTGTTGGGAAGTTAATTTTAAAATGTATTCCACTACAGATTACAGAATACATGTCATAAAACATAATTTGTAATGTATTCCGTTAGATAACTCAAGGTGAGTAACATATTCTTAATACGAAGGATTACATCAGCATTGGATAACATTTGATTAGCGGTGGATGAAACAGTGGTGTCAGATGTTGAGGTTGTAAAGCCTGTGACACACCAGGGGTGTTAGGACATGTAGACTCATGACTGGCCTAAAACATTCTGACTGGATACATTGGCCTAGAAAACGATGAGCTGATTTTACATTCCAAACACAAACTTGAGAGGTTTTTATTTCAGAGAAAAGATACTCCTGAGGTACCTGAACAGCTTTGGCACAATGTAGGGTGATCTCTAACCTAACAATCAGACTTGGTTTAAAAACATGCTTTGGCAGAAAATGATGCAGTGAATAAAAATGGTAAAGACATCACTGTGATATGATAGATGCGCCTGCTCTCACAATTGATACAAAGGAAGACAGGACATGGACTCATAGCGCTTTTACTTTTCTTTGGGTGATCAATCCATTGAATGTTCATATGAGCCACATGCCATCTGTATTCCTAATAAGGCTTGCCATCTCTTCTATCATATAGTACAAAGTAGGCTGTAAACTCCAAATAGGTTCATTAAAGGCTACTAGACTGCCATACTAAATTTGACCTGTAGCTGGTTGTTAAGGTTTTTCATTCCTTTTTTCTCCCTCATTTCATTCCTTTTTCTCGTCCACCTTGTTGTGACTTGTAATGTATTTGCTCCAAGTGCTAATGTTTTTGCTTAAGTTGAAAATGGCCAGACATGCATGAGAGAAGACATTAAATTGATCAGAATTAATCCTGGTCAATTCCAGTAAGCTGAGACTTATATATCTGTTTTTTTTTTTTTTTTTTTTACAGTTCAAGTGCATTATATAAATACTTTTGTATTGTTTTACTGTATTAACAAGGCAACATGGCACCACACACAGTATATTAATTCTGTAAACAGTAGTTCAAATTAATTGCATTGCTTTTTTTAGTTTTGGGATGTAATACCTCCGCTTGTCTTCTTTCTCTCTTAATGACAGCAGTCCTACCCAGTACCCAGCCTTGGAGATGAAGACTTTAACATCCCTCCCATCACGCCACCTACTCTGCCTGAACATATGCTGGCTTACCTGCCTGAGTCAGAGTCTGGAGCGTATCACCCCCTCTGCCCCCCCTCTGCATCACACAATGGACTGCATCCCTTCACACTGCAGGGCATGGACCTGTCTGCCATGCTGAGTCAAGATGCTGGCCTTCTTCCCAGCTCTCTCTCTGTGGTGAGTTGACAACGTCTCTTGCACTGGTGAGGGATATCATAGTTTGCTCTTTGACTAGTCAACAAAGTAAAAACGACATGAACTTTGCGTGTCATAAATGATGACTTGTGGACAATCTGGGTTGTCTTGTGTTAGTAAGTACTAGTGCAGTGCCCGTAGGAATCATGCATTCTGTAGTGTTAGCAGACGTAGGTGTAGCTGTTGGGTAGTGTAATAGCAAGACATATTTGCACTCCACATAGGTACAGGTTACACTGAAGTATTATTGTGATGCATGTTTCCTTTTCATTAAGAAATGTTTTAATGTTAGCCTTTTTGGAGCTATACCAACAAATAAAGTTTGAGATTATGTAGTGGATGCAGTTGAATATAGATGTCAAAGTTGCTGTCTAAACTATAAACTAAATGTCATAAAGAAAGAAATGATTTAAAATGAAGTTATGGTTGAAATAGGATCACATCTTTATTGTAAGGGTAAGTGTAGGGTAAGAATGGTCATGCAGTTGGACTCAAATGTAGGTTCATTTTATTGAATGTATGTAGCCTACTGTACTGTAGGCTACTGTATGACTTTGATGATGCTAGCTTTGACAGCCCATTCTCAGACAGATCGTAATCTAATATGTCCTTACAATGGGAACACAGTTTAAATACTACTGGAGATGGCGTTACTATCCCCCACCCGAATTCAGTGCAGGACCGGGAGGATAACATGACGACGTGAGCCCAACATAACTTACAGCGAGATTTGCACGTATTTCGTGGACTCCATAGCAACAGATGGGAAAGCAATGGACAATCTGAAAGCCTCCGAGGCTTATCAAAATATTCATATTGTTTATTAGTATAGCGTATTTTTACAGTACATTTCTGCACTTATTTGACTTACAACTTGGCAAACTCATTTCATAAGCATGGTTGAAATGTAACTGTGATTACAGCACTTATTCATGGCATATGCAAAATGCATGAATTTTACTCTATACAACTCTCTCTCTGAATTCATAGTTCGCGAGATATTTCTATTTTATCGTTTGCGTTTGGATTACGCGTGGATTACTATTCCCTGTCTGTTAGATGACTGTAGCCTACAACTCTAGACATTACTTTGAAACTTAATATAAAGAAGCTTATATAAACGAATAGATAAAATCAATCACTGTCTTAAGATTACCTGAGCAAAAGTCTGTATCTGTTCACCAAGAAGAATTTGAATGCGGACCTCCTTATCGTATCCAACGCTATTCTGAACTTTGAGTGAAGGCAGGATAGTTTTAATACCGCTAATATTGTTTGTGACGTAATTTGTGACGTCATTTCGGTGCTACGGGAAACGATAACCCATTAGTGCCTACGGGAAACGGTAAAATACAAATATCTCGCGAACTATGATTTCAAAAATCTTCAAAATCAAGGATGCACAGGTTCATGACATGCGTAAGCTACATGCAAAATCTCATAACTAACGTAACTACCGTCAGGGAGATACGCCCTAGACAGACTGACAGACAGACACACAGAGATTCCTGGATTTATAGATAGATGCTGGAGTAAGTGAAATGGACAGCTTGGATATGGAACTTTGTTTAAAATAAGGTAGATATAAGCCAGTATGGAAGTTTCAACGAATTGATTCTAATAAGAAGAATCTTCTTCATCCTTGAACCTATACTGACTATACACATATATGAGGGTGTAATGATGGAGTGAGCTCAAAGCCAGTAATCCTCTCTCTCTCTCTCTCTCTCTCTCTCTCTGTGACATGTTGTTTTCTGTGTTAGTAGATCTCTCTCTCTCTCTGTGACATGTTATTTTCTGTGTTAGTAGAGTGATAATAGAAGTCAGTCGGCCATTTCAAATGTGAGGGGGATCACCACAAGGGGTTCATTTATCAGATGCATACCTTAGCTCTAGATGATAACAATGCTAGTAATAAATAGTTTTAATAAATGTCAGAGGATCTTTCCATCATATTTTAAGAACTGAACTGAAAATCAGTCTGGTCATTTAGTTACCGGGTGTACATTTGGAAACATTTGGTTCATAACTCTCATCTCATCATGAGTGTTTTGACAGTGGAAATTGAAAGTGAAAGCTTAGATTTTTAGAGATTTTTTAAGAAGCCTCATGAATGATTTGCATGATACGCCCTAGTGAGTTTGACTAACTGAGGTCAAAAGGATTTGCGTATGAACAGAAAAAACATCACTGTCATGACTTATCACTCTCCAATGACCTCATTCCACAGAGAGGCATTTATTGAATGTGACACATAAAGCTACGAGTTTGTACAGTGAACTCACATAGCAAATAAATGTTCCATTTCATGAAGCAATCTTGTACTGACTGTGTTCAATGTTACCAGTTATCAAGTACTTTGTATTAGTTTCTCTCTCAAATGAAAATTAATTCATTATTGCTTAATTAAAATGTTTAGATCTTTAAAAAGACAGTATTCAAAATGATAAGATAACAATATACCACCATTATGTGGGCTAATGTAATGTATTGTAATGAAAAAATGAATTCAATTGAGTGAAAGAGGAAAACAGACAGTTACTACAGATTACTACAACATTACTCTTTGTCTATGATTTTGAATCTGGATAAACCGGGACCACTACTGTAAGCTTTTATTTGATGAGGACTGGTGCCTGCTTTGTGAGGTGATACTCTGCCAAGACATAATCTCTTTTTAGTGATAAATATCATTCTTATTTGTATTGTTATTTGGTTTGAAAAATCCAATATTCCAAATGGCCATTCTTACTTTGTTTAAATTTTGGTTTACTTTGGTGACCAGTGTTAGTCTGGGAATTATGGGAAGGTGTGTTAGTAAACCTCAAAACCAACTGATAAAGGGGACTGGTTTCAGGGCTTTGAACTCATTTCAATGTGTTCATTGCTTCAGTGGAGTTTCCTGAGTGGACCCCATATTTCCAACCCATTCACTGAGGAATATACAAATCTTGCTAAATTTGAATTGAATTTTTTGAATTTATGGGAATCACTTTTGATAGCATACAAAGTTTGTATTTACTGTCAAAAATGTAGAAACTGAACAGAGAAGGATTCAAAGTTGAGCCTCCCATCTCTCCCTCCATTTTAAAACACATAGAATGACATGCGCACTGAAAGACTTTCCGATCCATAAAAGCATTTGTTCCTTTCACCTTAATGTTCTCAGTGCTTGGAGAACATCCATTTAGAAGGGCTAGGAATTATGGTTGCCAGGCAACGGGATAGAGAGCTTGTAGCAGCAGTGGAGAGTGAAAGAGCAGGCTGATGGAATTAATTTCCTCTTCTGCAGCAGCTCTCTCTGCTCTCTCTCTCTCTGCTTGAACAGACTGCATTTGTGTCTCCTACATTTTGCATTAGCTTTAGAGGTCTTGTTTCGTGTATTATTTTGCTAGCAGAGTTAGCTGAGGTAAATGTACTTCATTATGTAGTCTGACACAAAGGAAATTACCAAATCTTTATTTACTGGGTAAAAAAATAAATGAAATTACTGCGCTCTACGGCCCTTTTAAAAGGTAATTGCAGAAACTTCCCATTTCTTGTCATCGTGCACTTTGTTACGTCATCTGTGGCTTGAAAATACTGCCCTGTCCTAGCTGTCTTTGATCTGAACTCATATTGACTTGATGTCAGCACATAGCCTACGATAACACACTGGGGTCATTTAATAAAAGTTGCAGGTATAGCTGTCTCATATTTTTGAAAATATACAGTTATCGACAAAAGTTTACGACCACTCTAAGACCACTGAATGCAGTGATTGCATCAGAAATTAAATTGAGTGCATGAGATTGCATCATCCTTACATCAGCGTATTGTAGTCACTTGAAAGTAACATTTTACAACAATTTTACCTTAAAAAGCTTCAAAAGCATTTTGGTGGTACACTGACCTACGGAGAACGTGCCTTCATGCACGTTTAATCCGTCGGAACGCTGGCACCACACTTGCCGGGATGAACTTGGTACAGGGCACGAGAACTACGTAATGCTTTATGGCACTACGTCACACAACAACAACTAGACCCATACGCTAGCGATAAGAGGAAAAGGATGTATTGTGTTGAACAAGACCCATACGCTAGCAATAAGAGGAAGAGGATGTGATGTGTTGAACAAGACCCATACGCTAGCAATAAGAGGAAGAGGATGTGATGTGTTGAACAAGACCCATACGCTAGCAATAAGAGGAAGAGGATGTGTTGTGTTGAAAAAGACCCATACGCTAGCAATAAGAGGAAGAGGATGTGTTGTGTTGAACTAGACCCATACGCTAGCAATAAGAGGAAGAGGATGTGTTGTGTTGAACTAGACCCATACGCTAGCTTATTTATTTTAATATTTTGTTTTTAATTAAATGACGCTTCGACTATAAAAATCCACGTCGACCATTTTTCACAATCGACGTCGTCGATTTTGTCGACTTATCGTTGCAGCTCTATGCCACACAGAGCCTGCGTGGCTGCTCTAACCTGTTAATGTAAATAATAAAGAAGTTCAAGTGAGGTAATTGGTTTGGGTGCAGGCCTCAGATGTTTTCATGATGTTTGATCAGTTACGTTACGACATGTTTTTGTATCGTTCATGTTCGTGCAATTTGTTAAATTGCCTTGCAAATAAATGCTTTGCTACCTGTTAAAGGCCAAATCCTTTCATGTGATGATTTTTACATGTCATTTATATTAGGTCACACAAACACTCCATCCATCTGTTCCGGGCCCGGCCCCTCTGTCAAATTTTAGAACCCATTGTGGCCCGCGAGTCAAAAAGTTTGCCCACCCCTGAACTAGACCCCTACGCTAGCAATAAGAGGAAGAGGATGTGTTGTGTTGAACTAGACCCATACGCTAGCAATAAGAGGAAGAGGATGTATTCTGTTGAACTAGACCCATACGCTAGCGATAAGAGGAAGAGGATGTATTGTGTTGCACTTGCTTGCTGTTTGGTGTTAGGAAAGTTGTCAACTAGACAATTTGTATTTTACGATAGTCATGTAAAAGTGAGCTACAGTGAGCGCCGCAACTTTAGGGGGAGCTCAGATCAGCTGATGTAAGTATACGTTTGCCGTGTTTCTATTGTTTGCAAATTATTAACCAGCTCATATTATTTTTTTATACTATACAATGTCAGTGTTAGTAAGATGCATGGCTGGTTATGTACCATAGCCAAATCTAAGCCTGTTATCCCGAAAAGAAGCCCACTGCTCCAAAAATAGGCAACAAAGTCGGAGTTGGAGTTAGTTCTTTCCAGGCCCCAAAAAATTATAACATATTGCTCAATTTAAAAGATAACGTATAAATCATTTTACATCTGTTTCAGAATAGTAGCCTACTGTTATTCCTTGCTGCAGCCCGATGTAGATCTAATATATCCCCTCATCAGTGTCAAGTGAAGCCAGTGAGAGCTTATCAGGTGCCGCTGATATGAGAGACAGAGGGTGGAGAGGATGAGTTAGAGAGAGGAGCAGAAGGAGGAGGAGGAGAAGAGAGTGCAGGTCCTACTGGTGCAAGAGGCAGGGGGGAAGATCCAGAGGAAAAATGACAGAGAGAGGAGATCGAGTATACTGGCGAAATTTGACCACCTTCAATGATTACAACATTGAATAAAGTATTTTAAAACAGTTACAGTTTCTATTCGAGAAATTCGATTAATAGCTAGTAGCTAGGGAAGTGCATGAGTAACCTACTCTATTTGGATGGCAGTATCTGTTCAACATGCAGAGAAATTGTGTCAATTTAGAGTCAAACTTGCAGTTTCTGTTGTATATTTCTGTCACACTGGTGGTTGCTGGGTTTGTAAACACCTGTGGCCCGCTGCTCCTCCTGTGTGACTGAAAGCAGTACATTAGCATGTGTTAGCATGACGCTCCTCCACTCAATAGCCCTGCTTTGGATCTCTGAAATAAGGAATAAACCTAGGGCTGAAGGGGTTTCTTTTAAATTATTTCACATGGTAGAGCTAAATATTGTAAAGATGAACCCACACAAGTGATGTCACTAACATTCTTCTTTATTTCATTTTGTGCAGCACTGATGTTGGTGACCAATGGCATTAGTTGTTAGATTATGTGTTGATAATAAAGGCATTGCAATCTGTTGGCTATTACCCCTTGTTCACATGCACTAAATGTTAACAAATCACTGTCCATAGGAAACATTGAGCTCTCAAAGATGGATATTTGATATCTTGGGAGACCAAGATGTGATTTCATTATTGTTTCAATTATGTTTCAATTTAATCACAGGTATTCCTCTTAAAATACCTTATCAGAAACAGTTTTAGAATGAGGTACTTTCGTACCATAATCAATAAAATAGCCAGCCCTCTGCACAACAGCTTTGAACAGTCTTCTTGTCATAGGTTAGTTAAATGCACTTTTTTGTAGGAAATTGTGCCTAATCCCCAAAAACCAAGGTTGTCTTGAGAGAGAAACAGAAGAGATAATATTGAGATGTCTATTTATTAAAAGCTGAGCATGTTGTGTGACCCTGTTAAGATCTCTCCTGTAACACTGTAGGAAACATGGTCCATATAAAAATCCGAGAAGCAGCAGATTTAAGCTGACTATTAATGTCATCGTCTAGTAGAAACGAATGAGATAATACGGACATCTCCCTTTTTGTGTTTCATTTTCTTATGGTTGAGACTGTTTTTGAGACTGCGAACCATGTCTGCCAAATGTACCGTACTGTTCCTCATTTCCCTACTTCCAAAAAAGAGAGAGCCACTGTCACTCTGTCTCCCTGCCCTACCCCTCCCCCCTCCAGTTGCCCCACCTGTTACCGGTTTTGTGTTGAGCACAATGATGGGTGTGGGGGCTTCTCAGGGCACCTGTCTCAGGTGACATGGCAGAGGTGGGGGAGGGTTGCCAGTATTGATTTTAAGAAGCTAAGCATTGGGATATAATATATATTTGCAGCAAGCCTTCTGGAAGACGCTACATACAGTATCTATGCGAGCTGGAACGACACGCCTCAATAACAGCTGCTTCCCCTTTGCTATCAGACTCCTGAACTCCCAAAGCTGACCTGGAGTATTCTTCTCTCCCCTCCGTACTGGCCTGAGCTACCTCTGACAAAGGAATACCACCAACATTGTTGTGTGGCAAAAAAGTTTTTATCCATCTATCTATCTATCTAAGTTATGGTTAATTAGTCTATAGCTAAAATATTTTCTGCATTTTCTGAACCAGATGCAGCAGATGGTCAACTCTGAATCTAAATACAACAGCCACCCCCATCTAGAGGTCCTGAGGTCCAAGTGCCAATCAAGCATGGGTCATCAAGGCTCGCTGACCACCATGAAGAAATCACACATGAATACTCAGCTGGGATTGTGTGGAAACCCCATCAGCAATGGTAGCAGTAGTTCCCCATCACCTCCGGGAAGCAAATCAGCCACACCCTCTCCATCCAGCTCTGTGCATGAGGAGGATGGAGATGACTGTCTGAAGGTGAGTAGAAGTGTGGAACAGTGTGCAACCAAGTCTGCAAAATGATAAGCTAATTCCCAGCCTCACAGTCATTTTTAAATTTCATATAGCAAAACATCACACACATAGTCAGAAACGTTTGTGCAAACAGCATATGTATGAGGTCTAAAGGAGGGCTTTGATTGTGTTGCTTCGACCAGGCCCAAAGAAGAGGCTGGATGCAGTCACCCAGGCCGTTTGTTATGCTATGCACAAAGGGTCAATTTTTTAGTTTTTTTACATCTTACAAATGAGATGGGTTTTTACACAGAACACTTTGAAATATTGTGGGACAGATGTACTGACATGCATAATTTTGCTGCAACATGCGGCTTAAAACATGGCATGGTATGTACAAACTAATTACGTATTTTGTTGTATGTATGAAAACTGTGGGAGGCGGCTTTGCGGTGAATGTTTACCATCTTTTAAAAGCAGGGGTAATCCAGATGACTATATGCATGAATAGGAGAATCTTCCAGAATGAATGGAATTCATATTCTGAGCTAGTCTGGGAAGTCCCGCCCCACTTCTTCCGGCCAAATTGATTTTGCCTCTGCACTGGGTCTGGCCAACTTTGGATAACCGTTCATTTCAAGATTTCCAGAATCCTTGGAGCCAATCACAAACTGGCTTTTGGCTACCTGGCGCGCCATTGGCGGATTTAAACTTACCACGGCTTCGTTACAAAATCTACTGCGCGGAGAGTTTTTAAACATTGGACATGGTGGCCGCCGAAGCACCGCAAAACTTCGATAAGGCAAGTTTTCTTTGAAAACAGAACAGAAACTTGCCCTGGAACAATTCATACAGAAAAAATATGTGTTTGCTTTATTACCGATCGTTGTATCGTTGTATAGTATCGTTGGTCTGATTGGTTAAAGGCGTGTCCAATTACGTGAGTGAAGTGGATCGCTGATGAGTAGTTTGCCAGACTAACTGAGCAAATGAAATGCAGTAAAGGGGCAGGGAATTCCCAGACAAATTCTGAGCAGCAGTTTGGCTCATTTGTACCATTGTACGATGTAACCCAGTGTTTTGGAAAACTTAACAAAAATGAATTTGCTGCTACAGTAAAGTGGTCGAACTTTATCATAATGGTATGAATTTCACTGTTACACTCAAACCACATAAGGAATAAGCCTAACAATTACATTTTATTTTATTCATATAGCACCAAAACAATAAAATGTTCTAAAGGTGCTTGCTACAATGCTAACTGTTTTTTTGATGTATCACATTAGTGATTGAAAACCTCTAGCCATATGAGTAGTTGCCATTTGATGCAAACATTTTATTTTGAGAGGGTCTGTGAATTTTTTAATTCAGTGTTTGATTTTTTCAGGAGTTGTTATGCATTTACAGTCTCAGAGTCTCAGAGACAGAAACTAGGGAAGGATAGGGAGGTCATAGGTCTTAGTCAGGATAGGGAGGTTGGACACGGGTCTTAGTCAGGATAGGCAGGTTGGACATAGGACTTAGTCAGGATAGGGAGGTTGGACATAGGTCTTTGACAGGATAGTCAGGTTTGGACATACTGTAGGTCTTCCATAAGTCAGGTCCTCAGGACCAAGGTTTTTTTGGGAGATGGAGTTTGACATGGGTCTTTGACAGGATAGGGAGGTTGGAATTGGGTCTTCCATTAGACAGGATAGGGAGGTTGGACATGGGTCTTTGACAGGATAGGGAGGTTGGACAGGTGTTTGTCAGGATAGGGAGGTTGGACATGGGTCTTTGACAGGATAGGGAGGTTGGACATAGGTCTTGGTCAGGATAGCGAGGTTGGACATTGGTCTTTGACAGGATAGTCAGGTTTGGACATACTGTAGGTCTTCCATAAGTCAGGTCCTCAGGACCAAGGTTTTTTTGGGAGATGGTCTGATGACTGCTATTTTGGACTATAATAGTTTTATAGCCTCATGAGGGACCAAGGTGGTCACCTTACATTTTTCCGGGATGTGGCGACTGGACTTGGTGGTGATGTGGGGAAAAAGGTGCAGGAGATGGTGGCTCTTATAAAAATCTATTTATCTACATACAAGGGGACTCTCTCCAGTAACCCCTAAACATATGTACACACGAGATGAACAATGAAAAGAACTATCAGGCACAAGCTAGGCCCCAAACTAGGCCCAGAAACTAAGCACGAAACTAAGTACATCCACAAAACACGGCACAAAACACGGCAAACAGTGTTTACACAGCTAGACACCGTTACACTTAACCTTGCAGCAGGGCAGCACTCAACCTTCCGGCCTCTCTAAAGTTCTCCCTCATGAAAATGAGGCATTCTTTAAATAGGGCAGCCACTTGGGATCAATTGGGCAAATTTGGACCCCACCAAAACATGGGGGAGCATGGAACCAACTATTGCAGAGGGGAACTCAACGTCTCTTTTTCTTGCCCAAGTGAGAAGGGAGGGATTTCACCTTCTCACAAGCCTGAAATAAGAGAATTGATAATTACTTTAAGTAGTTGCTCATCTATCATCTAGGCAGTACATACTTAAGTCATTTTGCAGGGATAGGGTCTAGTAGGCACATTGACAGAGAGATCAGGGAATTGAGTTTAGGGAGGATTCGAAGAATACACCAGATTGTGGGGGTGTTAAAGAGTCAGTTGTCGAGCATCCTGAATGTGTACAGGGTTATGGAGGGGGTACAATATCTCTGTTGTGTTTATCTGTGTTGCATGCATTGACTTATGTTACTGTATGTATCTGTGTCATGTTAAGTGGAATGTAATGTTTTGGCATATCCTGTGTCATGTTCATCATAGATTAAGAAGAGAGATAGGAAACTACTGCTATTCAATCTTATTACAGATTGATCATGACTCTCAAGAGACAGAAAAAAAAACTGGAGGTGCTCACATGTTGTGTTTCTGGGCTTTTCTGAAATGTGAGTATTTGGGTCTCCAGATGAATGGAGCCGAGAAGAGAGCTGCCCCAGATCAAGCCAAAAAGCCGAAGACGCCCAAGAAGAAGAAGAAGAGGGACCCCAATGAGCCCCAGAAACCTGTGTCAGCGTACGCCCTCTTCTTCCGGGACAGACAAGCTGCTATTAAAGCACAGAACCCCAATGCAACATTTGGGGAGGTGTCCAAGATCGTGGCCTCAATGTGGGACGGCCTGGGTGAGGAGCAGAAACAGGTACACAAACGGACAAAAAGGCAGAAGTATACTATATGCTCATTTACAGGTTGCTTTGATGGCCAAAAATGGCAAATATATTTTGTGACGAAAATGAGAAAGAAGTTTAAAAGAAACTACTGTTAGTTATAGTTCAAAATACTTGATATTGTGGGGGGAAAAATCTTTTGTGAGTGTTTTGTATTTATGTTTTAACATATGCTGCATTTTGCAGATGTACAAAAAGAATACTGAGACAGCTAAAAAAGAGTACCTCAAACAGCTGGCAGCATACAGAGCAAACCTTGTCTCTCAGGTGAGCTCCACAACAATCTGTCTACACATACTTTTAACATACACACAGGTATAACATGATTAAAGGGACAAATCTGCAAGATTGATGATAACTGCCTTTGAACCAGTGTGTTCTTAACATTGGGGTTCCTCATTTCCCTTTTATTCCATAGAGTTATTGTGAGACAGTAGATGTGAAAGGATCACAGGCGTCTCAGATCATGACCAGCAAGCCACCAGTGTTCCCTAGCTCTGGACATCCCCACCACTACATGAGTCATCCCTACCAGCAGCACCACCAGCAGCAACAGCAGCAGCACCAGCCTGGCTTCAGTCCCCACCGGCCTGCCACAATGCAGGGGATGTTGTCTCGAGGTGTGGTCCCTAGGCCCAGTGCAGCTATGCCAGGAGGAGTGATGATGTCAGCCGCTTCACCGCCACCAGTGCAGATCAGCCCTCCCCTGCATCAGCACCTCAGCATACACCAGCAACAGATGAGCTCTCACCCCCTGCTACAGGTAACACAGTGAGCTTTCACACACACATGAGCTCTCATCCCCTGCTACAGGTAACACACACAGATAACACACACAGATGAGCTCTCACTCTCACACACTGCTACAGCTAACACACACAGATGAGCTCTCACTCTCACACACTGCTACAGCTAACACACACAGATGAGCTCTCGCACACTGCTACAGGTAACACAGTGAGCTCTCACACACACATGAGCTCTCACCCCCTGCTAAAGGTAACACACACAGATAACACACACAGATGAGCGCTCACTCTCACACACTGCTACAGCTAACACACACAGATGAGCTCTCACACACTGCTACAGGTAACACACACATACCAGCTATGTACTGCTAACACACACAGATGAGCTCTCACCCCCTGCTACAGGTAACACACACAGATCACTTCTTACTCTCATCCACTGCTACAGCTAACACACACAGATCAGCTCTATGCTACAGCTAACACACACAGATGAGCTCTGTGCTACAGCTAACACACACAGATGAGCTCTGTGCTACAGCTAACACACACAGATGAGCTCTGTGCTACAGCTACCACACTAGAGGACTGCAACCCGACCCGAGCCCGTCGGAACCCGTCGGAACCCGTCGGAACCCGTCGGGTTGGGCCGGGTTCGGACAAATATTAGAAATGTATAAGCGGGCTCAGGGCGGGTTCGACACATCAGCGCGATAATGCATTGAACATTCCACATTTTAAATATCTTAATAAATAGTGAAGCCAACTGTCTGCTTCACATGATGCAAAAGTTCGTTTTTGAGAATAAAAAAAAATCACATTTAGGTCCTACATTTTAGGATAACAGCCTTCTTCCCGTGGCGGGAATTTGTTTATGTCCGTGCCAACATGATAACAGGTGGCAAAATGGCATCACGGAGAAAGTTAAAAGAGAAACTGTAATCTGGAGAGTTTAAAATGATACTAAACGAAGGGAAATCTACTGTATGGAGATATTTCTGCTTAGTAGACGATGCAGATTCTAATTAGGCTGTTGGATATGTCCAATGTAAGAAGTGTGAAGTTTTAATGAAATATGATTGATGCAACTCTCGTTCTCCACAACAACATGAATTAAACTTCGATGGTTGGATGTAGATAGTTTCAGAACGAACGTCGGCGTGCTAACAGATCTTCAATGGTAAGACTTGTCTGTTGTGCCTCCGTTAGTGTAACATAAAACGTGAGTTTTATTAAAGCATAGCGTGTGTAATGTGTAGCTATTTCATTCCATGTGTTAAACTTTCCTGCTGTCTGTCTCTGATAGTTGGAGATTGCAGGGGAGCAAAATGCTCCACGGCCGAAGTAGATTAGCTACATGTTTTTAACTTCAGGGTTTATTATTCCCTTTCCTTTACGTCTGCTGCTGGTTAGTACAGACATATACAGACAGCAGGAAAGGTTAACAAACGGGATGAAATAGCTACACATTACACACGCTATTAATATGCTTTAATAAAGCTCACGTTACTCACATACTGGTTAATACTGTTACAGCACATAAATGTTTGTCGCTACATCCAAACTATGCGTCACCTTTGTCCTTGTACGTGCTCATCTTAAAGGAGCCGCACCATTTTACTAAACGTTCTTGCAATGTGAATCATTTAATTTAAATATGCTTATTGGCCTTATTGTGTGCGGTTGTTCGTTTAACAGCGCTTGTTTGTTTAACTGTTGATGCCCCAGTTTAATAAAGCCAGGATATTCATAAAAGACGTACGTCAATGTGGCATTAGTAGGCTACTATGAACAGTTGAGAAATTAATTCCGTCGGGCTCGGTTCGGATTCGAAAAAAAAAATCTTAATGGCTGTCGGTCTCGGTCCGGGCTCGGTTACTATTCTGTCGGACCGGGCCGGGCTCGGACAGAAAAAAACGGCCCGAGCCACGCTCTATACCACACACAGATCAGCTCGGTGTTACAGCTAACACACACAAATGAGCTCTCACACACTGCTACAGCTATCACACAAAGATGAGCTCTGTGCTACAGCTAACACACACAGATGAGCTCTGTGCTACAGCTAACACACGATGAGCTCTCACACACTGCTACAGTAGGGTGACCAGATTTGCCGGACCTAAAACCGGGACACTTTGCGCGTGGCCATAATGCTCGTGCACGCACACGCTTTTTATCCTGAACATGTGCCAGGAGTAGGGGTGAGCTCTGTCCTATGGCTCGTTGTGATGTATTGTCCTCAGCGTACAACATGTAGAACAGTGGGCATGGAAAATAAAAGTAGGCTAGACTTCGGTGACTACTGTAACGATAACTGCTGCCTCTAGTGCTACGTCTGTTTCCATATACTCACGCTGCCACACAAACCTGTCGCCTAGGTTACCACACAGACGTAACACATAGCTGACATAGCGATTGCTAACATAAAGAAAAACCTGCAACACAGCGTGGTCATGGCGAGCGGAGGAACAGAATAACTTGAACGCCCACATTTAAATCCCCTGTTTGGGAGCATTTTGGCTCCCCTGTCAAATTGAATGCAGAAGGAAAGAGGTTGGTGGATAAAACCGTGACGGTGTGTAGGCACTGTGGCACAAGAAAGCCATACAACAGTGACAACACATCGAGCATGGCCACGCATTTACAGCGACATCACCCCGGTGTTTCACTGACAGGAGTGAAACCGAAAGCGGCTCAACAACCGCTCATCACCGCGGCATTTAAGCAGCCCCTTCCTCCACATGTTTATTTGTCTTGTCTATTTTTTTTTTTTTTTTTTTTTGCTGATCCGAAAAATGATCCGATCCGTGACTCTGATCCGAGGAACGATCCGAACCGTGAGTTTTTTGATCCGTTGCACCCCTAGCCAGGAGCGTACATTTTGCCAACAACAGGAGAGTTTCTAGGTATCAAAGATATGGGGGGCTTATCCCCAAGGCATGTTTGCGTGCGCAGCGCGCGGCAATTTTTTAGGGTGCCCATTTGAAATAAATATTCATTATCAAATGATATATATTGTAAAATGGGCTGAAATGGAAGGCACCCAATGCACTTTAATCATGTCAAATTAGGATTCACTAGCATTAACTGATTATAAACAGCAACATTCTATAGGTAGGGACTGATATTATTGTTTCGAAATACTAGAGAGATATATTAATGCAAAGAATAGAGAGATGTCGATAGTTATTTCTTGTATTTCGAATTTGCTCGTTCACACTAACAACATAGCTAGCTTGCTTGCTAGCTTAGTGTTAACATAGCCCACTACATTACAATATTCCCTTTCATTTACCTCAAGTAAACCTACATTTGAGCAGGTAACAATCGTTAACAACTACAGATAACATATACAGCCACATTCTGTATCTACCTGTACTTACAATTTCACTCCTTGCACCGTTTACTTTGAGCTAAACTCCATGGCTGTAATCCTGGCTGTCGTTGAAGAGACGTTACTAGGCAGAAACAAATACATTGTAACGCTGGTTGCACAGGTTATGCAGACGCAGACCACTATGATTGACTGACACACATTGTTCAAATCATACACTGGACGCTTTATTAGTATTTCTACATGGGTTTAGTTAATGATCAGGCTATAATAAGACCACATTGGCTATGTAATCGCTGACAACCGGGACAATTTCATAGTGGTTGATGTTAACCGGGACATTTTAGCGTCCCGACAGGTTTTTTGTCGGGACGCGGGACACGCAACTCAAAATCGGGACGGTCCGTTAAAACCGTCTGGTCACCCTATGCTACAGGTAAAACACACACACAGATGAGCTCTCACACACTGCTACAGGTAACACACACACACACACAGATGAGCTCTCACACACTGCTACAGCTAACACACACACACAGATGAACTCTCTACAGCTAACACACACACATGAGCTCTCACACACTGCTACAGCTTACACACACAGATGAGCTCTGTGCTACAGCTAATACACACAGATGAGCTCACACTTTCACACACTGCAACAGCTAACACACACAGATGTGTGGAAACAGACATCCAAGCCCATGCATCCTCTCATAACACAATCAATTGTAAGATAAACAAATGCATACAGAAGGATGCTGTGAATAGATGACCAAATAACGGTTTTGTGTGGTTTAATGCTACAGTGGTAGGTACAGCATGTAGAACACTGATGGTCTAGTCGTCGTATATGTTAATGCACAGACGATCTGTGCGGCAGCCATTCCATTTGTACACTTTCTCTTACCTCCTTCACAGGGGAATGAAGCCAAGAGCCAATCAATTCATATCTGCCCGTTTTGTGTTCATGCTGTTGCTGCAGAAAAGGAATTGTACAATATCACAGACAGATTTTCAATTTATCTCTGTAAGAAATATGCAATATAATTTGGATGCTAATTAAGGCTTCAGTTAAAAAACACTGAGATTCATGAATGAGAGCAGAATTATCTGATGAAAATGGCTCTCAATTATTGAAGATGGAAACTACTGAAGATAAAGATATATACAGATATGTCATAAAGAGATATTGTCACACTGGCTGAAAAACTGGTGAAGCGCAACATCATACACAAATGAGCAGCAGAAGCTAGCATGTGACGGGGTTGTTGCTTAGCTACCTGTCTATGCTATGGCAGGTTCGCTAGGTATCTCTAGCTAACTATAACAATAGCCACAACACATATGCGATTAATTTCCACCTTGGCATTTATTTAACCAATGCATCACATTTAGAGAGAACAAACTGTCTCACTGTGAAATGACCCTTACCCCAGGCCCCTTCACACTAGGGTCACCTTATCATGGAGTTTATTTCATTGTGCGTGTGTGCCTGTTAAAGGTTCTGTCACATCTGTTAAGAGAAAAAGATGCTGGTTTTGTTAATTGTAAGGAATGATTTCCTCCGGTCCATATTTAAATATGAAAGCACCCTTTGTTGGAAGTTTTTCTTCCCTTGCCTGCTGGGAATTCTGGGAAACATATTTAAAAAGAGAAAATACTTGAATTTCATATGCTTCTTTATTATCAGTCCTCAGCAGGCAAATTAACTGTTGCCATGGATGATCATCAGGAGCAGGAAGAGAGAGGTCTCATTTCTATGCAGATAAGAATATGAATTTGTCTGAAGTCCAATTTTAGATTAGCAGAGGGCTCCGTGTAGGACTGTGTCAATCTCTTAGAGACTAGTAAAACTGCTTAAACTTGATTTCTCTTCCTCCATTTGAGAGTGAGTTCTTAAACCGCAGCTCCACAGATCCTTTCTTTATAGGGAGCTTTAAATCCGCCGGGGAGTAATAATCCGAACCTCATTTTTGCATATTTGTGAAGAGCAAACAAAACACTGCAGTTCAACTTTTTCGCCGAGCTAAGGCAGGAGGGGGCGTGATGGGTTGAGGGGGGAGGGAGGACACAAAGGGGCAGATGGAGCTTTTGTGATCGCATGAAGGAGAAGAATTTGAGAAACAGTTCATGAATAGGTAGAATCTCTAGAGAGGGAGATGAACTCAGCCACCTGCTGTCGCGCTCTTTCAGGCTTCAGATTCTCTTGTGTGCTATAGAGATTAACTTCCTTTGTCATGCAGTCTTCATGGAGTTCTCAAATCGCAAAACCTAACAACAAACATACACAGCAATTCTGAGAAGAAGACTTCCTCATTAGTGTTTCATGTCCTCAGTGATGTTTGTATCATTTAAATTGCCATTAGCACATGTAAGCAGTTGTGAAGATCAATTCCAGCTTGTTTATACAGGTCACGTTTTAGCACAGAGGCTTGTCATACTCATTACTGTGGTCTGGTTCTTGCAGTCTTGGTATTGTCGTAATATGACAAAACTATTCATGGATTACCAATAGTTGTCAAAATCATTGCAGTACGTCGGTAAACAAATTCAACAGATTCGCATTTCTACATGACTTGTAACTCACAAATGCTGGATCTATTTACTACATTGTTGTGTATCTATTCATTAGGATGGCATCAATCAATAAAATTGTTTGCAAATTCAATTCCAATTTCCGATCTGGTGTTAACACAATATGTAACTGTTGACAGGGTTTCCCAGGTCAATCAGAGTTCCAGAACACGATCAATGTCACCTCCTCTGCTGGGCCTGGCCCTGGCCTGTCCTCGTCCCTGGACTATCACTGCAGGAACACACCGGACTGGACCCCTGACTACTGCAGCAATGGGTCAGTACATCAGTAGCCTCCAGGACAAACCTGCACCACCAGGTTGAATCATTACATTTAATTTTATTTATATTATGCCAAAACAATCAAATTGTCGCTGGGCACTTTACAGAGCCCAGAGCCTGTGCCCCCCCCTTAGGGCAAGCACAATGGTGACATGGGCAAGAAAAAACTAAGGGGGTGACGATCTGCTTAGAGCCAGCCTGGGAAAGAGGTGGAGATAGAAAAAGAAGAGGGGAGGGAATCAGAAACATGGCAGATGAATTCATGCACGTTTCAGGATGAGAATGCTAGTATACATGTGCTAAATATACACAATACATACAAACATAGCATGATATGTACATGATACATATAGAATTGATAGCCCACTAGGTCGGGAGAGCTTTCAGGTTTTGTAGCTTTGTGGGTCTACAGTCAGTAGAGGGTGAATAGAGTAATGGACCAGAAAACTATGAGGAATATTAACATTGGAGGTAAAGCTAGCACAGAGTATGGGGTAGAAGAAGTGCATGACAGTGTGGTGGGGGTGGGTAAGTGTAGGCTGAGGTTTTCTGCAAGTAGATAAGGTGGAGAGACTACAGCAGCATCCCACAGTGAAGAAAGGCTAGACAAGGAGGGGAATAAAGAGCCAAAGTGAGTGGGTAGAGTTTAGCTGCCAATACACACAGATATGCTTAATGGATATGGTGATGAGGAACAATGTTTCCACAGCCATAGGCATTTGCAAGCAGAGAGGAAATTTGGTCAGTAAACATCAATTTGATAAACAGATACAGAGAGATACATTTAGGTAAACAATTAACAGTAGATAACGGCCCACTTTATGCGTATTAGCATAATACCATAAAGCAGAAGAGAGATGGGCTGCCCAGCGAGGTGTATGGGGATTTAGTGTATGTTTAGTTTTTATGAGTTATGTTTAGTTATGGTTAGCTGACATGGTGCATGTGAATTTAGGTTTGGATAGAAAGGGTGCAGGATACACAACAGTGCACAACTGGCTGGCGACATCTGCAACACGTACCGCATGCTGTACCCGGTGTAACAGGCCATAGTATATCCCCGGCCCGGACTATACCTGGGGTTAAAGGGGCCTAGGCTAGATTATACCCCAGGTATAATATGGCCCAGGCCAATTTATACTCCGGGGTTCAAATTGGCCTAGGCCAATTCATACCCCCTCGGGCCAGATTATACCCCCATGATATCAGTAGTGTTGAGTGATATACACAATAATTACTTAATTTTTCAACATTTTATTGGGGGTTCAGCTTTGTCAGGTAAGTTAAGTGAGAAAGCTTACTGACTTAAATCTTAAAACTCTAAAACATAGACTTTAATTACTTCAACCAGAAAAACTGAAAAAATATTAGACTTCCACAAAGATCAAAGATTACTACGTCCTGAAAACTTCTAAGACTAGCAAGTCCTCGCTACAATATAAATGTTCAAAGTTAAACACTGAAAAAAAACATCAAAACATCCACAAAGATCAAAGATTACTTCAACACTTCACATAACGACATCACATAACATAATCATTGACAGTTACTAGCTTATTTGCCATAGCATAAATTACAGGGAGGTGCCTCTCGAGGTTTTTTACCGTTTATCAACCCGTTATTGCAGTGCATTGTGTTTTATTTTCTGTCAAGTTATAATAAAAGAGTGTCCAGATATCCATTCTTTTTCGTCCAGTACCAGAAAATTAAGAGACCACTTTTTATCAGTTATTACAATTATCAGTTTCTCTGGTTTTACTATTTATTGGTATGTGTTAGAGTAAAATGAACATTTTAGTTTTATTTTATAAACTACTGAAAACATTTCTACCAAATTTCAAATACAGATATTGTCATTTAGAGCATTTATTTGCAAAAAAATGACAATTGGTCAAAATAGCAAAAGATCTCGAATAATGCAAAGAAAACAAGTTCATATTCAATTGAACTAATGCTAATGCTTTAACTAAGGAAGAGTTCAAAAAAAATCAATATTTGGTGGAATAACCTTGATTTACAATCACAGCTTTCATGTGTCTTGGCATGCTCTCCACCAGTCTTTCACATTCCCGTTGGATTACTTTTTGCTACTCCTGGCGCAAAAATTCAAGCAGCTCGACTTTGTTTGATGGCTTGTGACCATCCATCTTCCTCTTGATCACATTCCAGAGGTTTTTAATGGGATTCAGGTCTGGGAATTGGGCTGGCCATGACAGGGTCCTGATCTGGTGGTCCTTTATCCACACCTTCACTGGCCTGGCTGTGTGGCATGAAGCATCGATCTGCTGTAAAAAACACTCCTCAGAGTTGGGGAACATTGCCAGAGCAAAAGGAAGCAAGTTTTTCTTCCAGGACAACGTTTGTCATTTGACCAATTGTAATTTTTCTGCAAAAAAGTACTTTAAATGACAATATTTTTATTGGAAATTTGGTAGAAATGTTGTCAGTAGTTTATAGAATAAAACACTATTTTTTATTTTACTCAAACACATACCAATAAATGGTAAAACCAGAAAAATAATTTTGAAGTGGTCTCCTCAGCTGTATATATACTGTATATATATATATTTGTTTTGCTAGGCGCAGTTTTTGGCGCCTCCCTCTAGGTGGCGCTCTAGGCAACTGCCTTTATAACCTATTGGAAGGACTGACCCTGCATGGAGGGGAATAGTCTGGCCTAGGCTATTTTACACCCCAGGGTACAGTTTGGCCTAGGACAGGTTAACCCCCTGGGGATACTCTGGCCTGGAGGGGTATTGTATGGCCTAGGCTATTTTACACCCCCGGGTATAGTTTGGCCTAGGACAGTTTATCCCCGGGGTATACTCTGGCCCGGGCCTAAGTATGCCCAGGTTTTATCTGGACAGGAGTTAATTTGGCCTGTTACACCGGGATCCGTTAAGGCCCTCTTACACAGTACAACATGCGCTGTCTGTAGCCCAGTTTTATAGACATTTGGAATTTTATAGTTGTAAGGAGTTATGTTAAATTCTGTTGGCTGACATGGTGCAAGGGGATTTTATTTATACAAGCATAGTAAGGGTGGCAGGATGCAACACCAGTGCACAACTGGCTGGCAACAGCTGCAACATGCATCGCATGCTGATCCGTAAAGGCCTTCCTACACAGTACAGCATGCTCTGTCTGTAGCCCACTCCTGCTTAACACACCAAATTTCCATTCAGTCCAGGGTCAAAATCCAAAAATATAACTCCAACAAAAACGTTCGAACTATACACAAAAGGTGATGTGGTCTGGCCTTATTTGTGTGAAAGGTGACACCATTTTTGTGCTCTTGTGCTGAGCTATCTAAATGTCAGTAGAGGAGAACCTTAGGCAGGGAAAGCTGTAAAGGCGGTTATTAGCACAGACACACAGCTAGCCTTTTTATTGGTGCCATTAAGTTATTTTAATGAGGATATTCAGGATTTCAATTCAATTCAATGCAATTCAATTTGATTTATATTGAAAACAATACAATACAACTGTCTCAAGGCACTTTACAGAGCCAAGTTCCTGAACCCGCCTGGAGCAAGTACAAGGGCAACAAGGAAGGGAGGAGAAAGGAAGGGGAGCCAATCAGAAACATGACAGATGCATGTATGCATGCAGCAAATGTTCACGATACATACAAACATAAGATGGTATATACATGATACATGTTCACGTTACATACAAACAAAAGATGGTATAAACATGAGTGATAAATACAAAATTGAATAATTTAGGAAGAGAGCATTTAGGTATGGTAGAACAGCTTAGTGGGTATACAGTATGCTGGTAAGGTTACTTCAAGGGTAATTATGGTGGCGATGATCAAGAGTGGCAATTATTTACATTACAAGTAAATGACTAGCACAGAGTATTTAGATGTTACATCAGTGGGTTAGAATGAATGCATGACATGTGGGGATGGATAGGCATAGGCATAGGCAAAGGGTTTCTGTATGTAGATCAGGCGGAAAGACTACAGCAGTGGAGACTAGACTTGGAGGGGAAGAAAAGAGACAAAGTGAGTGGGCGGAGCTCGGCTGACTAATTTGTGTATAAGTACTTAATGGTTATGCTTATTGTGACAATTTTCGGCATTAGTGGGCAACGGTTGCGCTATAAGAGAAAAAAATGTTGGTTAGTAAACAGCAATGGGATGAAATACACTTCTAGCCATTTAACAAGAAATGCAAGAAGTAGCATTAATTACAGAAAAAGTACAGGAGTGATCCAACAAATATTAGTATACATGTTTTATAGTAAGTGCTGGTATTTACACAGGTAGTGCAGTGATAGACTATCTCTGAGGACTGCATTTGACAGTAGAAGCATTCTATATTTACTGAGGTAGTGCAGTGACAGGATAAAAGTGAATATTGTATTTGACAGTATGGACAGCTTGTGTGCAGAGGTTGTCTAACATGAACAGAGACGAGATGGGGAGAAGGGGTTAAGCAGGAGAGACCAAATGGACCAATACTTTGGAAGTAACAATAGACTGAGATATGGCCTCAGTGATGGATGAATGCTGTTTGTGGTACAGTATTTAGTTAACAAACTAAGAAGAGTATACCAAATCCATACTAAATGTTAGTGTTGTTTTCTTAAAATACTGTCCTTCAATGTTTGGCTTGCCATGTTTGATGTTCATTGCCATCTTGATTTCCTTCCACAGCGCCCTGCAGAGAGATAAAGCTTTGTACCTTATCTGATTGTAACCATCACCCCTAAATCCTCCATGATCACAGAACCAAGGCAGTTCCACATCACAGCAAGTCTGTTCCAGAGCCGTTGTGTTTTTTTCTCGCTTCAAAAATGTGGCCACAATTCAGGAAAAAATACCATCCTGAACATGTATTTTGAATCATTCACTGTAGTTTATCATGTAAGAGGGTTGTGTCAAACAATTACTATTTAGAAAGCACTTATGTTCTGTACAAGGGGAATCACAATCTCGCTGACATAGCAATTAACCAAAACCATTTTTGGAAGAACACTGTAATAGAAAGCATGACTATTATATTGCTCTCTCTCCCTCTCTCAGTGCATTTCAGTCTTTGATGATCTTTGCTAATGCACTGCCCTCGAGACAAACATGTTGTAAAATGGCTGTTCATAGGAGCTATGAGTTCTGTAGAGGCTTGTTGTAGCCCTCTGATGTTGTAGCACTCTGATGTTGTAGCACTCTGATGTCTGGACAATATGTGTTAGAATTGTTAAGAGAATAAGAATGAAATAACTTTTTTTTAGTGATAATGAACTTGAAGGAACAGATATAACTAAATCAAAATGGCTCATGAATCTGGAAATGTTTACTTATTTTTCCAGACATTTCACAGATATAAAGACTGATTAAAAGGTAAAAGGGGAGGTCAACAAAGTGCAGTGTTCTAAGTATGCGAGAGAGAGAGAGATTAAAAAAAAGTTTATTTTGTACTCTACAAAATACATCTTTTTGTACCACAAACCACAATAATTAAAATTGTCATCCAGTATCATATTTGAAAACAGTGTTTATTACACAAAGCAGACTGGGCGGATGCTGTTACCTTGGCATTCTTAATGATTCTGAATATTCCTGTACACTGTCTGTATGGAACCTTTTTATAGTACGTGTTTGTGCCTATTTATGAAACAAAACCTTTAGGTGTTTGTAATTAATTATGTTTCAATTCCATAGTTGTATTTCTGTTCATTTGTTTATTTGATCAGGGCAACATTTTGAATATTTCTTATTTAGTTTTTATTGTGTTTCAAAAATAAAGGCAAACCTGTATTTTGTGCAATAATATGTTGTAGTCTGCTGTAGTGTCCTGTCTTTCAGCATGTTTCTAGTATTATACTGGGAGACATAGTATGTGGCTTTTATTAATAATACACTTTATTACAGGCTCAAGGCCCACGTGAAAGATGCACAATACATATAATCAATAAATTACATATAAATACATACAATCATATATACATATAAATATACAAAGAAAGAAGGGCTAAAAAAGGCACTCATGCCAGTGTTCCCAGATCTTAGATGTGTACTTGACAGAGCTACGGCCAGGGTCTGTCTTCAGATTAATTTTAACATTTGAAGAGCGGTCCAGCCGACACATTAACTTAAAAGTAAGGTTCCTTAGCAAGGCCATGAAGGTGGTTAGACCCATATTACAGAACAGCTGACTGGCTCTAGTACTCCTGGGTTTCTTCAGGAGTATCCTAAGACAGTCATTATAGGCTACTTTCAATTTACGCAAGCTCCCCTTCTTGTTATTCACCCAGAGTGGAGCTGTATAGAGAGGGGTGCAGTAGGCTCTAAACAAATTAATTTTCTCATCATATGTACAGTGATGGAATTTAGCTTGGACATAGAGCAGTCTCCTCTGTCTGAACATGTCAGCATCATCCTCTAACGTGTCTGTGATAATGTGCCCTAAGTATTTGATACTATTGGACATCCCCAGAGCTTGCCCAGAAAGATGAAAGGCAGGGAACTTAATATCCATGTCCTCCTTAGTTCTACAGACCATTACCACGCTCTTCTTGGCATTATATTTTACATCAAAATCGATCCCATAATTAGTGCAGATGTTAAGCAGCTGTTGAAACCCACCTGTACTCGGGGATAGTAAAGGTTGTGTGCGTACATAAAGTGGTTGACATTGTATTACATCCCCCCAGCTGCCTGGAAAGGTCGTCCATATAGATATTGAAAAGGGCTGGGGATAATATACCCCCCTGCCGGACCCCGTTCCCAACATAAAAAGGGGTAGATAAGATGTTCCCCCATCTTACTCTCATGCTCTGGTTTGCATACCAATAAGCTACAATGCGTACTAAGCTACTGGGCACACCCCGAAGCTTGAACTTATCAAACAGCTTAAAGTGGTGGACGCCGTCAAATGCTTTGGATGCATCAATAAACCCTATAAGCATAGTAGATCCCTGCCTTCTATATTTGTCTATTGCTTCTTTCAGAGCATAAATACATAGGTCAGTACTATGCTTGGGCTTAAAGCCAAACTAATTGACAGTGGTGGCTATGAATTCACTTATGCTGTCAAGGATTAATCTTTCTAGCACTTTGGAGAGAATGCTGGCAAGTGCTATGGGTCTATAGTTATCAATAATTCCAATTTTACCAGCCTTATCTTTGATAACTGGGACAATAACTACTGACATCATGGAGTCTGGCAATATACCATGGGTCACCATCCCAATAAAGCAGATAGACAATAGCATTGCCAACCTGGGCCCAGCTAACTTACTCTGCTGTGATGTTGTTCAGGCCACTAGCTTTCTTGTCTGCAAGTTGCCCTATGGCACTGAGAACATCATTGGGGATAAAACAAATACTTTCTTGATCTATTTTGCCAATATGATAAGGCTCATATTTAATACAATTAAACAGCTCTGCATAATGCTGCCTCCATAGGTCAGCAATTGCCACTACATCAGTAACCCCCTCTATACTGCATGGAAGACCTGCATCAACATCTTTCAAGATGAATCAACATCTTTCATAGACATTAAACTGAATTAACACCTTTCATAGACATTAAACTGAATCAACACCTTTCCCAGCTGTTATTCTGTAGCTAGTGTAGCTAGCAATGAAAACAATGACAGACCCATTTTTTCCACAAACTTTTATTGATTAAGACTTTTGTATCATCGATTATGATTTGTTGTATTTATCACAAATATGTGTACAGATAAAAGTATTGCAAGTAGTTGACCTATTTTGTGATTAGCCCATCCAGCAGACTCTTGGGTTGGGTTTCAGTGTCGTCCCCTCACGTCACATCACAGCTTCTCTTTTGCATTACATTCCCCATCACTCAGAGCTGGATGCTCAGAGGAAAGTAGAGCAGACTATGAAGCTGTCGGTGTCAAGGAAGTAAGCAACAACCAGCAGTTGGCCAACTTTTTTCTTTGCATGGTTAATGGGCTGTAAACAACTCTGGGAGACAGCAGAGTCACCTTTGCTTTTCCCCTTGCTTACCATACCCAGATTGTGTTCATGCTCTCTTGCTATCTTCTCTAAGTGAGGTCTTGGTTTTTCAGACGGCACATCTGTGGTTTCAGTGGCCTGATTGATCAGAGCATACATTCACAGGGATTGATCAGAACATACACAGGGATTGATCAGAACATACACAGGGATTGATCAGAACACACACATGGATTGATCAGAACATACATACACAGGGATTGATCAGAACATACATACACAGGGATTGATCAGAACATACACAGGAATTGATCAGAACATAAATACACAGGGATTGATCAGAACATACACAGGGATTGATCAGAACACACACAGGGATTGATCAGAGCATACACACACAGGTATTGATCAGAGCATACACACACAGGAATTGATCAGAACATACTGTACATACACAGGGATTGATCAGAACATTCATTCACAGGGATCGATCAGAACATACATTCACAGGGATTGATCAGAACATTCACAGGGATGGATCAGAACATTCACAGGGATGGATCAGAACATTCACAGGGATTGATCAGAACATTCACAGGGATTGATCAGAACATACATTCACAGGGATTGATCAGAACATTCACAGGGATTGATCAGAACATTCACAGGGATTGATCAGAGCATAGGTTATGTCTTAAGGTGTCAGGAAGTGAGGTTATCTCTTAATGTGTCAGGGAGTCTCCTTACCAAAACAATACACTTCCAGGAGCCCCAGAGGTGCTTCTAATTCACATCTTTCATATCATTCCACAAGTAGTCCATTCACTTTTCTTCTTTCATATCATTCCACAAGTAGTCCATTCACTTTTCATCTTTCATATCATTCTACAAGTAGTCTATTCACTTCTCATATCATTCCACAAGTAGTCTATTCACTTTTCATAGAATTCCACAAGTAGTCCATTCACTTTTCATCTTTCATATCATTCCACATGTAGTCCGTTCACTTTTCATATCATTCCACAAGTAGTCCATTCACTTTTAATCTTTCATATCATTCCACAACTAGTCTATTCACTTTTCATATCATTCCACAAGTAGTCCATTCACTTTTCATATCATTCCACAAGTAGTCCATTCACTTTTAATCTTTCATATCATTCCACAAGTAGTCTATTCACTTTTCATATCATTCCACAAGTAGTCCATTCACTTTTCATATCATTCCACAAGTAGTCCATTCACTTTTCATATCATTCCACAAGTAGTCCATTCACTTTTCATCTTTCATATCATTCCACTAGTAGTCCATTCACTTGCAACAGAACTTCTTTGTAACTTGAAGTCAGCAAGTGATACGTTGCTTTTTTTGCAAGTGCTATTTGCATATTTTTTTTCTCTCAGCGGAAGCCATGAAACGGCAACAAAATCACTTAAAAAAGATATTTATGTCAAGTAAGCGATTAAGTCTGCCTGTCTTTATTGATAAAGAAATCCCTTCCCTTTTAACCAAATTACACATAGTTTGAGGTTAAAATGCAGGTGCCACAAACCCAGTATTGTAATAGAACACATATCCTGTAGCAGTGTGAAGATTAAGTGTAAAATCTCCTTGCTTCATCAAGGTACTACAGAAACATACATGATTGACAGCCGTCACTGGTACATCCTCCTGCTCTTGCCAGGTAACCTCCTTCCTGATGCCAATTGCTATCACTCCTGATGATTTCTGTATCATATAGGCTACACAGATCATATGGTATGTTTTTTTCAAATTTTCTCATGTTTTCTACAGAACTACAAAACATTGAGTATAATTTCAGAATGCTGTGTCACTCCTTGCCTTACACTGCCACCTTGTGGCGCAGTGGCAACCTTCAGGTCCTACCAGTACAAACATTTTCTCAGTGGTTTTGGCACAATTCACAAAATCAGACTTTGAATCAGACCATCTAGTGACATTGACAGTGCACCAATGATAGTGTGGCAGTATTCAATCTAAAGAAGATATGTGGATGTGCCAGGCCAGCATGGAGGATATACATTAAAAGTGCATGCTACCATTTTGGGCTTTGCAACACAGAAACCTTCTTGAAGACCCCATGTAAGGTTCTCATCATTGACAATGAGTGGGAAGAACTACTGCATCTGGTCCATTGGGACAATCTTCACTTTCACCATGGAAACTTCAGTTATTGGTTTGATGGCATCAGACGAAGCCTTATTCAGTTCTTTACATTCTTTTCTTCATGAAGTTATATAATTGGGTTTGATACATGAAGGTGGAAAGTCTATAATCATCAGTTTCCCAATAGGATGTCATTGCTGGGGTCTCGGCAGGAATTAATTTGGCTATTAATATAGTTTCTATCCAGTCTCCTATTAGGTTTTTTCTTCATACCATACAATGACTCAAAACCTAGTTCACATTACTCATTACATAGTATTAAATTAGTTGGAGAAAACACTAATCTGTTCTGGTGGTCAGTCAGTATCAATGAAAGAGATCTAGAAGTGTTGCGTTCTCAGGGTACATGGATGCATTCAAAGCATATTCATTGGTGAGATTATTTCCCTTTGTAATGGGAACCATGAATTTTGAGGCAATTACAAGATTTTCCAGATAATGCATGGTTGGTGACGGCATTATTTTTGATGACAGCCCTTGATGTTTTGAAAATGAAATGTTTGTTGGTAATTTAATGTAAAATGTAAGGTATGTTGGTAATTTTATGTAAAGATAATGTAAAATGTAAGGTAAAAGAGTTGCAAAAGTAAGTGAGAAAAACTAAGAAATGATGACTTGACTGTCATGGGAATATAACACTTAACCTTGTGTGGAAAGAATACAGTGTAAATACAAAACACATTTGGTTTCATATCTTTTATTTAGTTCACTTTTTTACTAAGAGCTAAGAGCGCTTGACCACCTAAGTTCATGGAGAAGTCATGTGAAGACAAATTATTAAATACCCTTTTTGCCTACATTAGATTGCTTTGAACTCAGCTATACGATAACTGTGCTAGTCCTATAATGTTGTAATGATACGTCATTATAATGTAAATAGACAGAGGTAGGACATGTGTGCAGTGCCAGTATCAACAAACATTGCTGGTGGGTAGGTTGGTAGGTATCAAACACATTTGAACGATCTCCTTTGTTCTTAAATTGCCTTCTCGGTTCAAATCCAGTTGATACAGTGTTATCTTGATGTGATACTAAAATTGTCTGTGAAGGCCTTCACATGCACACAAGACAGGTCACTTTAGTTCAATCACGTGCACTCTAGTGCTCAGCTCTAGCGCACAGGTCAGAATGCAATCATTGGTGTCACTAAAGGTCATATCCAAATGAGTGAGATAGCAAAACACTATTGCAACTCTGCCAATGTTCTAATGAAGAGTTAACCATACAAGTAAAAAAAAAAAAAAGGAACGGACTTAACCTTGCCGGTCTATGGAGGAGGATACGGGGCGTAGCAGACATAATGATTATATGAGGTCATTGGGTGGAGAGAAGTGTTCCTCGTGCATGTTAGTGTGTTCTGTGATCAAACTTTGAGCTCCATGTGCTGTTCATGTACTTTTTTCTTTTGGAAGGTGTTTGACCACTTTTGACTTCTGACGCAAGGGCAGGTGGATGTTTAAATACACCATTACACTATACGCCATTATCTAGAGTCTTTAGTTTGTTAAAAGTGTGTGTTGTGGGTGAACATTATTGACAGAACCAGAATGTTTTCCTGGAGGAAAAAGTTCCCTGGTCTTTTGTGTTTTTGACAGCTCACGTGGGTGCAGTCAGGGGTCACTGGACATGTTGCTTTCATCCATCGTTGGTGGTCGAGTTACATCATAAGGGAGAGAGTATGGTGAGGTCCGCACATTTGATTGTTTTGACATGTTTACCAATGTGAATCCAGCTTGTGATGCAATTTGTCCCTGTTGTGTGCTTTTGAGACCCTTACTGGACAGTCTCTTGAGGCATATTGGTTGCTATGCAGAATGCACTCAATATTTTGAGATCATGCTGTTCCATCACAGAACAAAGTGTAGTATGCAGGGTAAAGAGGACATCATGTTTCAATGTACATACCCCCCCCCCCCCCCCTTTACAGTCATAATTATATAAATTTACATTATACACATGCTAGCCATAAAATATATCACCATATTAAACAGAAAAGACTTAATGGTGTGTGGAATAGAATGGAATGGAAGTGACGGGGGACCAGTATGACCAGAGGCTGCGCAACTAAAAAAACGTTCATTAATATATGAAAAACTACAAAATTAAATGGTGGGGACCTATTTACATATATAATTTTATAACTCAGAATATATAAGTGCTAAACACATCTGGAATTGCAAGAAGAAATAATTCACAATTGACAGTGATTGCACAATTCCCATTTATTCCTTGGCAGACACTACTTAAGCTTAGTATCATTCAGTGTTGTTGGAATGTTAACCTGGAATCTAGCAGGAACCAGATCTGCAGTAAATGTTACTGATAACAACACAAGATAATCCAAAACATGCCTGCTGTCACAAATAGCACCATGTATACAGATTACACACACAATTGTTATTTCTAACAAAAATCTATACTTATGTACACATCAGTCAGCGGTAAAAAAAATATTCACAATATACATTAAAATAACAATAATTTACAATCTCTCATAACTGAGACTTGAGTCGATACTTAAAGTCAACATCATATGTTGGCTGGAGTATCCCTAAACCAGCTCGTGATTGATCAAGTGGGGGGGTTTTAACATTCGAATCCAGCAGCTCCATATCAAAGTAGCAGAGCAGAAGTGAGAGGAACTGCTTGATTTCATGCACAGCAAAGAAACGTCCTGGACACTTAGTGACCCCAGAGCCAAAGGGCATATAATAGTAGCGGAGCTTGCGTCCATCTCTGTAGAAGCTGGTTTTCTCCTGACCATCTTCATCCAAGTACCTGTCATATTTGTAGGTCTGGAAGAAAGAAAAAAAACAACAACAAGTTAATAGAAGTTCTGTTATCAGCATAATGATAGATTCTTATTACTTTTGAGTAAGGATAAGGACAATTGATGAGATCAATTTCACCTACCAGAGGATCCTCGTAGATCTCTGGATCAAAGTGAAGCATCTGTGGATAGAGTGCTATGACATCATCTTTGCGTATATGGTAGGACTCTTTGTTATCCAGATGGAGCAGGAAGTCTTCCTTGGCGACCCTAACGTTGAGAGAAGCACTCGACAGACGCATGGCTTCCTTGATGATACTGTCTGTTTGGCAGAGACAAACAACCATAATGTCAACATCTACATGATCGTAAGAGCTAATACAACAATAACAGCACTGATCTGAAGATTATTTTACCTAAGACTGGCAAGTTGTCCAGTTGCTCTCTGCTCATAACCAGGTGTGGGTTCATTGGATCTGCTTTCTGCTCGGAACTTTCTAGAACCCTTTTCACCTCCTGGGTAGCGGCACGCATGGCATCTGGACTCCTGTGGACAAGGACATTTAGGAAGGTTACCAAAACGCCATCACCAACCATGTTCTACGTTTATCAATTTTATTTACATGGAAGAGTAGATGTGATACATTCAGACATGAAAAGGGTTGCAGAAGCAGTTAGAGAATAAGTTGCTCCCTACTTTGATGGTATATATGAATGACTTCCTCTAAGCAATCAAATCTTAGGCTGAAAGTTGTGTCCTGAATGCCATACTTCATCTTTGCATGATTATGTAACCCTGTATCACTCAATAGAACTCAACCAGCTCCAGCTATTATCAGTAGCTCTCACTGAATGAGTTGATAGCATTAATCTTGTGACTACTGTGCTGTTCCCTGATTTCTGGAGATGTTCTTGTACCTGATCATGTAGAGGAGGGCCCAGAAGGTGGCTGGCAGGGTGTTGGCCTGAGACGCCCAGAGCAGGGCCACATGGGTGCGGGCCTTGCCGATGTCGTTGAAAGTGGATAGGGTGTCGTTTAGGAGCATGCGAAGAGATATCAAGTCGGACATGTTCTCTCTCTTGCTGAGGTTTTCATGAAGCAGTGTCTTGGCCAGGTTCTCACGGGCACTGTGTCCACTCTTGAACACATGGATGGGCAGACCAGCTACCAGGGCCGGGAAGATCTTGTCAAACTCTTTAAAGTTCTCCAAGGCGTTGAGCACAAGGGCTTTCTGTGCGTCCCGGTGTGCCTGGATCTTGTCCCCATTGCTCAGCTCCTTCCCAAACAGTGTGAGGTAACCTGACTCGAACATGACCTTGTAGCAGAAGGCAAAGATGCCGTCCACCTCCCAGTTGGAGGAGCTGACCTTGAGGGTGTCCGACTGGAGCATTACGGTCTGGAGATTCTCCATCATGGTCTCAATGAGTGACGGCAGAGCCTCTCCTTGCAGAGTCTTCATGAAGGTCTGGTGCAGGTTTTCTGTTGTGTAGCCATCGCTTGGGTCCATGCTGTCATGGCCAAAAGCCTAGAATCACCAGGAACAAGGCAAATCAGAATCAGACTCAACCAAAAAGATACTGAGACTATTTTGAAAACTATTAAACATTTTATTAAACAGCTTATTTGTTGGCAGGGAAACTGACACATATAACTCCTAATCAAATCAGCTTTTATGTACTATATTTCTTAGTGTCTCCAAACGGTAGGGTTACATACCTTGACAGAGGCAGCAAAGTGGAACTTCTTCCAGTCAAGGTGTCGGCCCTGCCGGATGACTGAATGATAGGAGAAGGGATCGCACAAGAAGTGCACATAGTCCCCAGCAATCTTACATGTGAATATGTGTCCATACTTCCTCTGCCGACTGCGCAGGAACTCTAGAGGGTTGGCTCCAAACTGGAGGGCACAACCGAGATAAGGGATCAAGCCGTTCTCCACGGGTGGCTCTCCAGGTTGCCTGAAAAAATAAATCAAATCAGATAGAGAGAAAGGACCCCGTTCCATCAGGTACCCAGGCAGACTAATAGATTGTTGATGGGGTTACAGGTTTTATCACACCCAGATAAACTTTCAACTGCGATAGAACAAATGACACTCATAAACTGGAACATCTTGCTCTTGCTTTAGTAGGCATTCAATTCCTATTTTGACATCCTTGTAGATACATTTTATCATTTAAAAACTGTCCAGCTGAAAGAGCTCATCAACACCATTACATGAGATGAGTATGTAAACCCTGTAATCAGTTGTAATGTTCTAAAAGCTTTGGTTATCATTTCCATACCAATCATAAGATGCGTATGGAGAGTCTCCACATACATTTACATTTCTACTAAATTAGATGTTTAGATAATGAGATACATTTAGATGAATAGATTATACTTTTAGATAATTTATGTTTACCTCCTACGGATCCCTAAAAACAGCCACAGGCAACAGCAGAGTCCCACCACGACAGCCCATATGAAAGCAATGCTTATCATCGTTGCTATGTGAAAATGGGAAGTACACTAAAAATGTAATCCTGGAGGATGCACTGAAGTGTTCTTCTCTGTCCCAGCCTTTATAGTGTGGTCATATCACAACTTATGACGTAGTTGCGAAATTTTGCTAGAAGCCTCTAGGAAATCAGAACGTGTGCAGATGTCTGTGTGTGTTTGTGCATCTGTGTGGGACGACATGGCCTTGAACAGAGTTCATGGACACCTCTACCTGTACTTTGAATGTGCTGTTCGTTGGGAAACCATTTCAAGGTCTTTGATATGGGTGACATGTGTACGGTAAGGACAGTAGAGATGTGCATGATAATCATTTTACCTCACCTTTCTAACTCTGATTCATACCACAATTATATTTCTAAAAGCCATCTAAAAAGTATGAAATGAAACCTAATCTGTTGGCAGACTGATGTTTGCAGAAAATCATTGATTGTTCATGTTCTATATGTATGCAACAACATCCCACCCGCCCCACACAGAACTTTTCACACAAATTAAGCCAAATAGTGAAATACATATTTCTACACACCAAATAAATCAGTTGGTTGCTTTTTAAAGTGATTACTATATCGCTATATATAACTACTAGTCAACATAACTATTGTACAACATAAGTAATTTGCATATAACATCCAAAGTGCTAATTTTGACGTGCTCCCAGTGCCTGGTAGAGACACCTTTGAATTCATACTGTAGTAACCTTGATGTGTTGCTTCTGCCAAGGGTCACTGCTGGTTAAGAGGATTACTGATGGTTAGGAATTGCTGTTGGTCACATGATTCATTGCATCAGTGCTCGAGCAGCGTTTTGTGTGAAAAAAACAGGCATCAGAGAAAGAAAACCTTGGACTCCATTACTACATTGACTTTGCATAAAGAGAGCATTTAAAACATTGCATATTATTATGTTGGGTTAGCCACATATTCGCAAAATATTAACAAAACACATAATTCATACTTTATCTGCCTCTCCATTTCCATCTAACTGTTAATCTAACTTTACGACTGTCCACGTACACTAAATCACCCTCCTCTATTGTACAGCTTTATGAGAACACCGTCACAGTGGCTGCAGTGCTGCCAACACTGATGAGCTAACTTTAATGATAAGGGAAGACCTTGAAGGCCAACTGCAGTCGTTTGTAATTATTAACACTTGTTGAACCAATAGGGCCTCCACTTGGCCTTGAAACCAAAGATAAACCACGCTGGATGTCATGCTTTGCCACCAGTTCGGAAATCAAATCTATTTATGTGGAGGTTCTCCAGCTCTGCAAAAAAAGCTTTACCTCAAATTCAACACATTCAAATGAGATGCTGTGATTGGACAACCTGTCTTAAGGCTGTAAGAAAAAGGAAGTTTCTTTTGTGGGCGATGCAGCAATCTAGCCTGGATACCAGCCCGAACCCAGCCCACAACATTTTTGGTCAGGGAAGTTCGGTCTGGCTTTGTGCAGTTGGGGAGAGAGTATCAGAAGTCAGGATTCTGTCGTACCAATCTAATTGTCAGGGCGGGCTTTATACGATGATAGACAGATGACCAACCAACGCTTGAGTTGATTAGATAGATAGATTCGAAATCGAACCAAGATGGCGGCGTCTCGGGAGCTTAGTGGGACATATTTTATGTGATTTAAGATATCTACACGGCTTTATTATGTCTACATTGACTCGGTTAGTTGTGTATGTGCAACACGAATGTTGCCGAGGATTGTAGGTCTTAACTGAAGCGCTCTAGACCATTATTGATAGGTTATTACTAACGCTTAGACAAAAAATCCATTGAAACACATAGTAGCTAGCTAGCCTTGCTGCTAATAAGTACGTGAGCAGGCATATCTCAGATATTGACAGCGCATTCATTTTGAAAGAGGAACAGAGAAACGTGATAAAGGCATTTGTCGATCGAAAATATGTTTTTGCCGTCCTTCCTACGGGATCCGGTAAAAGTTTTAATGTATCAGATGGTCATACTATGTTGCTCTGATTGGTTGTAGGTATCCAATTGAGCGAAGAGGCATTTTTTTCCCTGGTTTGTTGAAACACGCCCCATAATCACAGCCCAATGGGTCAGTATCAGACTCATATTCTGACTAGAATTATGAGTATGACATCGTCAGGCTAGCAGCAATCTGTCTTTGTAAGAAAAAGGGAGTTTCTTTTGTGGTAGATGCAGCAATCTGTCTTCATTCCAGTAAAGTGCAGTAACAAAGCACGTGGAACATACTCCGGATTCAGCGGCGCAGATCTGAACCACAAGCATCTCCAACTCTAGCAATATATACTGTTCGAAGACACCTCCAAGGCTTATAATGTAAATCAGCTAGGCTTCAAATGCATAAAGGTCTGGCAACTTTTTGCTGTTCTGTATGATAACCATGTTTCTCTGACTGAGATGGTTGTCAATGGCCTCCCCCATTATTGCAGTCACTCACACCTCAGTTTGCTTCCTGACCCCAGGTGCCTGTGCTAATCCAGTGTGGGGACCTTTCCTTTGTTACCATGATAAAATTACCATTTTGGATATTATGCTGGCCAATTTTTGGTGGTCACAGCAGCTGCTTGATCATGAATCTTACAAGGCGCATAGCACATTCTGCTGTGCATGTCACATCAACCTCAGTTTGAATTGGTACACAATGCAAATATGATAAATATAATAATATAGTATTCTTAAGTTACTACATCACATCACAGTCAACAATAGTTCAGCCCTCTATGGAAATAGCTAAATGAACTGACAGCCACCTCTTCAGTGATTAAAGCAATCATGAGGAAGAACAATAGGTTTGTTTTGAAAAAGTTTGTTTTGAAAAACAAAACACAGCAAAAATATCTACTATCGAGGTGAATCCACATTTAGACTAATATAAAAAAAATTGTCAGTCATGTTGGTATCTAAGAAATGTGTAAAATAAATCTGACAGTATTTCTCAGCATTCTTGCTAGGGTTACCGTAATATTTGACACGTCATTTCAGTAAATAAGCAGGGTCTGTGTTCCTGTAAAAAGTAGGTTTTTGCATGTAATGTTATGCATATTAATATATATCCCAGACCCTAAAACTAACCCTAATCCAACATGTACAGTTCAGGCATCACGTTTGGTCTGAGCTGTGGTGGAATGGGGAAACCTCCCCTTACTAATAACCTTGACCGACTGAAATCAGATTAGTATTTTATCAAGCTTCAGAGTATGTGATTGCTAAGACAGCTGTCTGGTGATAAGCACTTCCACCCTGGTTCATGTTCAACAGTCACTTTGATTAGGAGCATGCCATGGAACTATTATGCAACCAGCATAACTCGTGATATGGGACAATCTTACCGCAAGACCAAAAAAGGTGATGGTGCTCCAGTGATTTTTCCATAACGCCTGTGTCTTTCCCACTAGTCATCCAGGACTATGTGCTTCTGTGTTCCGGTGTAACAGGTCATAGTATACCCCTATACCTGGGTTTAAAGGGGCCTCGGCTAGAATATACCCCGGGTATATTATGGCCTAGGCCAATTCATACCCCCTCAGGACAGATTATACCTCCATGATATCAATAGTGATGAGTAAATTACACAAGAATTACTTAATTTTTCAACATTTTATTGGGGGTTCATCTTTGTCAGGTAAGTTAAGTGAGAAACTGACTGACCTAAATCTTAAAACTCTAAAACATAGACTTTTATAACCTCAACCAGAAAAGCAGAAAACAATATTAGACTTCCAAAAAGATCAAAGATTACTACGTCCTGACACTTCAACTTCTAACACTAGCAAGTCCTCGCTACTATATTAATGTTCAAAGTTAAACACTGATCAACATCAAAACATCCACAAAGATCAAAGATTACTACAACACTTCTCAGTAGTGTTACAAATAAAAACTAGAAAATGCATTTCCTGAAGGAAATACCAGTGCATGAAATGCAAAAGTTAGGAAAGGAAGAAGAAAAGAAAGAAGAGTGAAAGAAGGAAAGAAGAAAGGAAAGAAGAGTGGAAGAAGGAAAGAAGAAAGGAAAGAAGAGTGAAGAAAGGGGAGAAGAGAGGATGAAGGAAAGAAGAAAAGAAAGAAGTGTTAAGAAAGGAAAGAAGAGTGGAAGAAGAAAAGAAAGAAGGAAAGAAGAAAGGAAAGAAGAGTGAAAGAAGAAAGGAGAGTGAAGAAAGGAAAGAAAAGTGAAAGAAGGAAAAAAGAGTGGAAGAAGGAAAGAAGAGTGAACAAGAGTGAAAGAGAAAAAGAGAGTGAAAATATTGAAAAAAGGAGATAAAAATGGAGTGAAGAAGAGAGATTGAGTGTGAGAGAAAGTAGACTGAGAGGGATAGAGAGAAAGATGGAGAGATGGAGAGAAAAAAAAGTAGAGAATGGAAGGTGTCTTAATGTTCCTAGTTACAGTTAAATTGAGAGGGACAGAGAAGAGGTTCCTTGGATTTGGCGCAGGTGTCAGTGAAGAACAGGTGCAAGCCAGTTTAAAGACCCTATTATGATGTCATAATGGCCCAATGTAAGTCAATGGGAAAATTTAGATTCGTTTTTATTTAATATCTTAAAAAGTATAAAGTTTAGAAAAGTGAAAAATACATAGCATAAGTGTGCTTTACAAGACCTTCGCGACAAAGTTTGAATGAAGTTTCTACGTTAAGCGGTTCGGGCTGAATTAATCGCAGAAAAAGGTGAGAAGAATAAGAAGAAGAAGAAGAAGAAGAAGAAGAAGAAGAAGAAGAAGCCTAGGAATAACAATACAGGGCATTTCATGCACTGTAACTAGAAAATGCATTTCCTGAAGGAAATACCAGTGCATGAAATGCAAAAGTTAGGAAAGGAAGAAGAAAAGAAAGAAGAGTGAAAGAAGGAAAGAAGAAAGGAAAGAAGAGTGGAAGAAGGAAAGAAGAAAGGAAAGAAGAGTGAAGAAAGGAGAGAAGAGAGGATGAAGGAAAGAAGAGTGAAAGAAGGAAAGAAGAAAAGAAAGAAGAGTGAAGAAAGGAAAGAAGAGTGGAAGAAGAAAAGAAAGAAGAGTGAAGAAAGGAAAGAAGAGTGAAAGAAGGAAATAATAGTTGAAGAAGGAAAGAAGAAAGGAAAGAAGACTGAAAGAAGGAAATAAGAAAGTAGAGTGAAGAAAGGAAAGAAAAGTGAAAGAAGGAAAGAAGAGTGGAAGAAGGAAAGAAGAGTGAACAAGAGTGAAAGAGAAAAAGAGTGAAAATATTGAAAAAAGGAGATAAAAATGGAGTGAAGAAGAGAGATTGAGTGTAAGAGAAAGAAGACTGAGAGGGATAGAGAGAAAGATGGAGAGATGGAGAGAAAAAAAAGTAGAGAATGTAAGGTGTCTTAATGTTCCTATACAGTTAAATTGAGAGGGACAGAGAAGAGGTTCCTTGAATTTGGCGCAGGTGTCAGTGAAGCACAGGTGCAAGCCAGTTTAAAGACCCTATTATGATGTCATAATGGCCCAATGTAAGTCAATGGGAAAATTTAGATTCGTTTTTATTTAATATCTTAAAAAGTATAAAGTTTAGAAAAGTGAAAAATACATAGCATAAGTGTCCTTTACAAGACCTACGCGACAAAGTTTGAATGAAGTTTCTACGTTAAGCGGTTCGGGCTGAATTAATCGCAGAAAAAGGTGAGAAGAATAAGAAGAAGAAGAAGAGGAAGAAGAAGCCTAGGAATAACAATACAGGGCATTTCATGCACTGTAATAAAAGCACCTACCCAAAACATAATGCAATTGTAACATAATAAAATAAGTCATAACGTCCTGTAACTTCAATTTCTAAGACTAGCAAATCCTCGCTACAATATACAGTAAATGTTGAAAGTTAAACACTGATAACAATATCAAGATGATCATGCTTGTTTTCACGACGAAGTGCATGTTCTGTTGATGACTGTAGATTGAAGCTTGCGGGATAGGTCAACCAATCCATGGAGCCTATGGAGGACCAAACCTGCCAAATTTACAAATGAATGAATGAATAAATAAATGGCCACATCCATGCATTTAGACAGAAATAATTCCTATTCCTATTCCTTTTCCTTTTCCTTTTCCTATTTCTATTTCTATTCCTTTTTCTATTTCTATTCCCATTCCTATTCCTATTCCTATTCCTTTTCCTATTTCTATTTCTATTCCTTTTCCTTTTCCTATTCCTATTCCTATTTCTTTTCCTATTCCTATATCTTCTTCTCAATATGTTAATGAGATGTGTCAATCAAAAATAGGTAGGCGGTATTTGACACACCATTGGCTAATCGTTTTCAATGCGTTGTATTCGATTATGTTAGGGGATGTTCTCTCAACTAGATAGTTAGTCATTATAACTAGCGAATGCGCAGTTCGCTAGATAGATAGCTAGCTAACTGCAAGCAGCTTCATTTAATTTGGAGCAGACATATGTGTATTTTGCGATGTATTGAGTTGGGAGTGGGGTCTCACACACTGTTTAATCCACAGCTGGCAACTTTCCTCCTATGTTTTGGGCTTTGGAAATGTTAACAAAAACGACGTGTCCCTCTAATCTCCCAGGGTACCTTGTGTCAGAGCTACAAGTCCCGTAGGCACACTTTCGCCATGCTACTCAGACCTCAAAGTTGTCGGACCTTCTTTTCTCAGTAGCGGTTGCTAAGGTATGATTGGATATACATTTTAGTTTTCAACGAGATCGGCCAGCCTGGCCAAGTCTCTGGCAATTTCCCTTTTTATGTCTTCCATGACAGCAAGGTAAGGCTAACATAATCGAATACAACGCATTGAAAACGATTAGCCAATGGTGTGTCAAATACCGCCTACCTATTTTTGATTGACCCATCTCATTAACATATTGAGAAGAAGAAATAGGAATAGCAATAGGAATAGGAATAGAAATAGGAATAGAAATATGAATATGAATAGGAATTGGAATAGAAATAGAAATAGGAATAGGAATTATTTCTGTCTAAATGCATGGATGTGGACATTTGAAGTTGACTTAACGTTGGCTAATATACGCTAATAATATCATCACAAAACATGATCATTGACAGTTACTAGCTAATTTACCGTAGCATAAATTACAGGTAATTTGTTGTGTTCTTCCAACCTTTTTTGAAGCCACACGGTCTCTCTCACATTATTGCAGTGTGTTGTGTTTTATTTTCTGTCAAGTTATAGTAAAAGAGTGTCCAGGTATCTATTCTTTTTCTTCCAGTACCAGAGTCCAGAGTGCTAACTTTTGTTAGGAGGTGTCTGGGCATCTCAGGGAGTGGAGGAGGGATACAGAACCAGGCAACATTCAACCAATGATATTAAGTATGTACTGCACTAGGTGCATGCAAGTTTCGAAAAAAATATTAATAAAAAATTGTACTGTCATTTCGACCCACACTGGACCAATACCCATCAATACGCTAGCATGTCTGACAACACCCCTACCTCTTTTGATTTTTGGCAAATTTTCCCCTTATGTTAAATGTATTTTTTCTTGTGTATATATTGGTCGGAGAAATACAAGGGTTGCATATATATATATATATATATACTGTATATACAGTACTGTGCAAAAGTTTTAGGCAGGTGTGAAAAAATGCTGTAAACTAAGAATGCTTTCAAAAATGGAAGTGTTAACAGTTTATTTTCATCAATTCTTCATAAATTAACAAAATGCAGTGAAGGAACAGAAGAAAATTCTAAATTAAATCAATATTTGGTGTGACCACCCTTTGCCTTCAAAATAGCATCAATTCTTCCAGATACACTTGCGCACAGTTTTTTGAAGGAACTCGGCTGGTAAATTGTTCCAAACATCTTGGAGAACTAACCACAGATCTTCTGTGGATGTAGGCTTCCTAAAATTATTCTGTCTCTTCATGTAAACCCAGACAGACTCGATGATGTAGAGATCAGGGCTCTGTGGGGGTCATACCATCACTTGCAGGACTTTCTGTTCTTCTTTAAGCTGAAGATAGTTGTTAATGACATTGGCTGTATGTTTGGGGTTATGTTCCTGCTGCAGAATACATTTGGTGCCAATCATACGCCTCCCTGATGGTATTGCATGATGGATTAGTATCTGCCTGTATTTCTCAGCATTGAGGACACCATTCATCCTGACCAAATCTCCAACTCCACTTGCAGAAATGCAGCCCCAAGCTGGAAAGAAACCTCTACCATGCTTCACTGTTGCCTGCAGACTCTCATTATTGTACCTCTCTCCAGCCCTTCGGCGAACAAACTGCCTTCTTCTACAGCCAAATATTTCTAATTTTGACTCATCAGTCCAGAGCACCTTCTGTCATGTTTCTGCACCGCAGTTTCTATGTTTTCGTGCTTAGTTCAGTCACTTGGCCTTGTTTCCTTGTCAGGGTAGAGCTTTTTGGCTGCAACTCTTCCATGAAGACCACTTCTGGCCAGACTTCCCCGGACAGTAAATGTCTGTACCTGGGTACCACTGGTTTCTGCCAGTTCTGAGCTGATGCCATTGCTTGAAATCTTCCGATTTCGAAGGTAAATAAGCTTGATGTGTTTTTCATCAGCTGCATTAAGTTTCCTTGGCTGACCACTGCGTCTACGATCCTCAACGTCTTCTTCAAAAGAGCTTGAACTGCACATTTTGAAACCCCTGTCTGCTTTGAAATCTTTGTCTGGGAGAGACCCTGCTGATGCAGTATAACTACGTTGTGTCTTGTTGCTGTGCTCAGTCTTACCATGTAAATGGATAAAAAATAAACATTTATTGTTTACATTTTTCAAAGCATTCTTAGTTCATAGCATTTTTTCACACCTGCCTAAAACTTTTGCACAGTACTGTATATTTATATATACAGCCGCGGAAAAAATTAAGAGACCACTTCAAAATTATCAGTTTCTCTGGTTTTACTATTTATTGGTATGTGTTAAAGTAAAATTTACATTTTTGTTTTATTCTTTAACCTAACAAATTTCAAATAAAAATATTGTCATTTAGATCATTTATTTTCAGAAAAATGACAATTGGTCAAAATAGCAAAAAGGATGCAGTGTCTTCAGATCTCGAATAATGCAAAGAAAACAAGCTCATATTCATTTTTAAACTACACAATACTAATGCTTTAACTTAGGAAGAGTTCAGAAACTAATATTTGGTGGAATAACCTTGATTTAAAATCACAACTTTCATGTGTCTTGGCATGCTCTCCAGCAGTCTTTCACATTGCCGTTGGGTGACTTTATGCTACTCCTGGCGCAAGAATTCAAGCAGCTCGGCTTCTTTTCATGGCTTGTGACCATCCATCTTCCTCTTGATCACATTTCAGAGGTTTTTTATGGGATTCAGGTCTCGAAATTGGGCTGGCCATGACAGGGTCCTGATCTGGTGGTACTCCATCCACACCTTTACTGGCCTGGCTGTGTGGCATGGAGCATTGCCCTGCTGAAAAAAACACTTCTCAGAGTTGGGGAACATTGTCAGAGCAAAAGGGAGCAAGTTTTTCTTCCGGGACAACGTTGTACTTTGCCTGGCTGAGGTTTGTAAAAGACCATAAGGATTGAACCAAAGTGGACTGGAGGTTCTTCTAAGTTCGTCTTCTCTGATGAGTCCAATTTCACAGTAGGTGCAAGACTCTGTGGCTTGTAGGCCTCTCCAGGTCTCCGTCTAACCATCAGACGACCATGTGTTGGGCAAAGCTGAAAATTTGACTCATCAGAGAAGACGAACTTAGAAGAACCTCCAGTCCGCTTTGGTTCAATCCTTATGGTCTTTTACAAACCTCAGCCAGGCAAAGTACAACGTTGTCCCGGAAGAAAAACTTGCTCCCTTTTGCTCTTTTTTGCTATTTTGACCAATTTTCATTTTTCTGCAAATAAATTATCTAAATGACAATATTTACAGTGCATGAAATGCCCTGTATTGTTATTCCTAGGCTTCTTCTTCTTCTTCTTCTTCTTCTTCTTATTCTTGTTACCTTTTTCTGCGATTAATTCAGCCCGAACCGCTTAACGTAGAAACTTCATTCAAACTTTGTCGCGTAGTTCTTGTAAACGACACTTATGCTATGTATTTTTCACTTTTCTAAACTTTATACTTTTTAAGATATTAAAGAAAAACGAATATAAATTTCTCCCATTGACTTACATTGGGCCATTATGACATCATAATAGGGTCTTTAAACTGGCTTGCACCTGTGCTTTACTGACAGCTGCGCCAAATCAAAGGAACCTCTTCTCTCTCTGTCCCTCTCAATTTAACTGTAACTGGGAACATTAAGACACCATCCATTCTCAATTTTTTTTTCTCTCCATCTCTCCATCTTTCTCTCTCAGTCTACTTTCTCTCACACTCAATCTCTCTTCTTCACTCCATTTTTATCTCTTTTTTCAATATTTTCACTCTCTTTTTCTCTTTCACTCTTCTTTCCTTCTTCCACTCATCTTTCCTTCTTCCATTCTTCTTTCCTTCTTTCACTTTTCTTTCCTTTCTTCACTCTCCTTTCTTCTTTCCTTCTTTCACTCTTCTTTCCTTTTCTTCTTTCCTTCTTCAACTATTATTTCCTTCTTTCACTCTTCTTTCCTTTCTTCACTCTTCTTTCTTTTCTTCTTCCACTCTTCTTTCCTTTCTTCACTCTTCTTTCTTTTCTTATTTCCTTCTTTCACTCTTCTTTCCTTCATCCTCTCTTCTTTCTTTTCTTCTTTCCTTCTTTCACTTTTCTTTCCTTTCTTCACTCTCCTTTCTTCTTTCCTTCTTTCACTCTTCTTTCCTTTTCTTCTTTCCTTCTTCAACTATTATTTCCTTCTTCCACTCATCTTTCCTTCTTCCATTCTTCTTTCCTTCTTTCACTTTTCTTTCCTTTCTTCACTCTCCTTTCTTCTTTCCTTCTTTCACTCTTCTTTCCTTTTCATCTTTCCTTCTTCAACTATTATTTCCCTCTTTCACTCTTCTTTCCTTCTTCCACTCATCTTTCCTTCTTCCATTCTTCTTTCCTTCTTTCACTTATCTTTCCTTTCTTCACTCTCCTTTCTTCTTTCCTTCTTTCACTCTTCTTTCCTTTTCTTCTTTCCTTCTTCAACTATTATTTCCTTCTTCCACTCTTCTTTCCTTTCTTCACTCTTCTTTCTTTTCTTATTTCCTTCTTTCACTCTTCTTTCCTTCATCCTCTCTTCTCTCCTTTCTTCACTCTTCTATCCTTTCTTCTTTCCTTCTTCCACTCTTCTTTCCTTTCTTCTTTCCTTCTTTCACTCTTCTTTCTTTTCTTCTTCCTTTCCTAACTTTTGCATTTCATGCACTGGTATTTCCTTCAGGAAATGCATTTTCTAGTTTTATTTGAAATTTGGTAGGAATGTTGCCAGTAGGTTAAAGAATAAAACTAAAATGTACATTTTACTTTAACACATACCAATAAATAGTAAAACCAGAGAAACTGATAATTTTGAAGTGGTCTCTTAATTTTTTCCGCGGCTGTATATATTTTGTTTTGTTGCTAGGAGCAGTTTTTGGCAACCGCCTTGTCGCCTGTAGGAAGGACCAGCCCTGCATGGGCCAAAGTATACCCAGGTTTAATCTCGGCGGGGGATAGCTAATTTGGCCTGTTACACCGGGTCAGTACCGGTTTGAAAGAGCCAACGGAAGCAGAAGGGATGCAGTTTTTTGACCGTAGACACCATGGATGTTTTAGCTAAATGTTAGTTTTCTCGAAAATGATCAACTTTAAGTTGTTTCTGATCATCCATACATCAAAAGATGTATCCTGCTCTTGGCCCAGTGGCTCTGTTCTAACTGAACTACATCAGAGACCTCTACAGAAACACCTTTCATGATGTACGCAGTGCTATTCCTCATCTCAAATCATATCTCATACTTATCAGTTATTGAAGGACACTGCATCAATGATCTATACTGGAACCTAGTTATGAACACATTCTTTCACTGCTGCACTGCCTGTGATGACAGTGTGCCATCTCTACTGAACACTAAAGCATTGATGTTTTCAAGAGGAGTGCTTGACAAACAAAAGAACGAAAGAGTCCACAAACATGTTATCTGAATGTCACTTTAGCTTTCAAGATAACGTGCATAATCCTTTTTTGTCCACGTAAGACTTTTATGGTGTTTGAAAGGCTATAGGGCATGCATGCGTGGGGACAGCTGTTTTCTTCTTTGCACTCAAGCTCAGTTTTTGTTGTTTTTCTTCTTTCAATATTGTTATTTTCAATCATATGCTTTCTTGCCAGTAACAGGGAGAAATTCTCTCTTCTCTTGGCAATATTTATATCCTTTCTATTTTTCAGTTTTAATACATTCTTCCACAGCATATGTAAACATTCACTAAGTTTCAAAAAATTGTAATCATTTATGTTTTGCTAAAAAAAACTATATTTTTATTCACCATGGTGACATTACTTCAGTTAAATCATAATCAGTACATTGACTATGTTATTCAACAGTTTTTGAAGAATCCTCCATTTGACACAATTCTACCTTTGAAGACCAAGCATTTTAGCATTCCGTTTTTGAAAATATTCAGAAAATGAAACCGACGCTTCATGTTGTGTGAGAAGTTCTTGGTGGGAAGATGGAAGCAGAGTTCTGGTGATTATACACGCCACACCATGACAGACTGCATTCAGCGCCATGCTAATTGGCAGTAATCAAGCACTAAGAGTAGACACTAACCAATGTCTTTTGGCAGTATAGCTGGCAATGCCATAATGTGAAAGCTTTTTATCCATTTTTGCAGGGAGTTCCAGCCCGGTGTAATAGGCCATAGTATACCCCCGGCTCAGACTTCACCTGGGGTTAAAGGGGCCTAGGCTAGATTATACCCCGGAGATTACTACGTCCTGAAACTTCAACTTCTAAGACTAGCAAGTCCTCGCTAACATATACCAAAAAATAACATAAAACTCTATAACACTATGACAATAAAACATATAAAATGTAACATTAGTAACAACAATTTAAAGAACAACATATAGCTCTGTAACACTATGACATTATAACAATATAACATTTAACATTAACTTTCACAATTAAGAGTACAGTAGAAGGGCTAGCAGCAGTTTAAGTGTGAATTGAGGCATGTTAAGAATAAGTTAAAAAGTTTTTTAAATTGTGCAAATATATCTAGGAAGTGAATTGTATGAGTGGGGGGAGCAGGGAGTAGGTGGAGGTGGCGACTGTTCAGTGGGTCAGTGTTTCTGATTCAAAAGCCTTACAGCCAGGGGGAAAAAGCTGTTTGTGAGTCTGGTAGCCCGTGTTCGGATGCTCCGGTAGCGTCTACCAGACGGCAGCAATGAAAATAGTCCATAGCCAGGGTGGCTGTTGTCCTTTAAAATCTTTTGTGCTTTCCTCAGGCATCTAGTGTTCGAGGAATTTGAAGTTGGACACTCTCTCCACTTCAGCTCCCTCGATGTGTATGGGGTCCTGACCAGCCTTCCAACATCCAGCCAGAGCAGAAGAGAGTCCTCCTCTGAGGTTCCGGGACACCAGCTATATAGTGATGGCCATCACCTGGAGCCCTGCCCCTCATTAGCCACAGCCTGTACCTCAGCTCCTCCTACAGGTGGAACAGAGAACAGTGGCAAATTCCAAATAGAAGCACAGAGCCTAGCGTCAAATAGGCAGTGGGAGAAAGAGGCGTAACCCGAACAGCACGGCAAAGCCGGGGAGTCACACCACACCGTTTTATCTCCCGTTATTGCAGTGCATTGTGTTTTATTTTCTGTCAAGTTATAATAAAAGAGTGTCCAGATATCTAATCTTTTTCTTACAGTACCAGAAAATTAAGAGACCATTTTTTTTAATCATTTATCACAATTATCAGTTTCTCTGGTTTTTACTATTTATTGGTATGTGTTGAAGTAAAATGAACATTTTAGTTTCATTCAATGAACTACTGACAACATTTCTACCAAATTTAAAATACGAATATTGTCATTTAGAGCATTTATTTGCAGAAAAATTACAATTGGTCACAATAGCAAAAAAGATGCAGTGTTTTCAGATCTCGAATAATGCAAAGAAAACAAGTTAATATTCATTTTTGAATAACACAATACTAATGCTTAAAAAAAGGAAGAGTTTAGAAATCAATATTTGGTGGACTAACCTTGATAGCAAAAGGAAGCAAGTTTTTCTTCCAGGACAACGTTTCTTATTTGACAAATTGTCATTTTTCTGCAAAAATACTTTGTGAGTAGTTTATAGAATAAAACACAATTTTAATTTTACTTAAACTGATACCAATAAATGGTAAAACCAGAAAAACTGATAATTTTGAAGTGGTCTCTTAATTTTTCCTCAGCTTTATATAGACTGTATATATATATATATATATATATATATTTGTTTTGCTAGGCGCAGTTTTTGTAGCCTCCCTCTAGGTGGCGCTCTAGGCAAATGCCTTTATAACCTATAGGAAGGACTGGCCCTGTCTGGAGGGGAATAGTCTGGCCTAGGCTATTTTACACATAGACATCATATAGGTAGACGCCGCCTCCACTGCTTCTCGGCGAAACGCGTCGCCGCCATATTGTTAGGGGAGCTCTCTGACGCCAGAGGTCTGTCAAACGTGTCAAACAAGCGCAAGTTGCCAAGAGCTGCGGTTTATCTGGATAAAAATCACGATAACCTTTTACATTTCGCAACCAATTTCATGGAGTATTCAAGGGTTTATGCTCTACGTGAAGTGTGTGAAAAAGATTTGCCTCTACGTTACTTTGAATCTCGCTAGTTAAATCGCCAGTCATACATGTGCATGGGTCTATGATAAACGCTCACTTTTCTTGCACAGCTCGTGCACTTTGAAAATACTGAGAAGATCTATATGTAGGGTTCTACAGTCAACCGGGAGCACTACAACACACGGGCAGAATGTAGAGGGACTCGATGGATGGTCAAGATACGGCTAGGACCAACAGGTTTGAACGAACAAGCATACCAAGGCTAACAGGTAGGAGTGGATGCTACATATACCCAAACTGCTAAACTAAACAGCCACTGAAAAGACTGTTTTGGCGCTCAGCTAGCCACCCAAAGATAAACTGTTTTGGAGCTGAACTGAACAAAGACTTAGAAACCGTTTTGGCGCTCAGCTAAAGGAGACAGAGAAGAGACTGATTTCAACTGAACACTTTGTAAAAAAAGAAGAAAAAAAAAAAAAAGGTTTTATTCTTTGTGCTTGTTCCGATTTCTCATGGATGGACTCATTCAGTGCTACACCACATTGATTTCCTTAGTTTTGCCTAACAGTTAACATGTCTGATATTGATGTTGGTTTTTTGATATTGATCCTATGAGTTTAACTTTGAGATTGTGATACTGTTTAAGTTTTTGATATTACTGAAGTAAGCCTAACTAAATACTGAGTATCCAACTGTTTTGATTGTTATGTTAAATGAGTCAAAATGTCCCTCCAGTCAGACGATGAGTATTTAGTGCCAAATGGGCTAGAAGAAGCGCAAACTGAAAATCTCCTAACAGAAATCAATGATTTAAATGTCCCCTTAGAGAGTGAAACAGATGCAGGAAAAAGACAAGAAATAGAGAGAGAAATTCAAAATAAAGAGCGGGCACTAAATAGCCTTTTAGAGAAGGTACCAGATACTGAGAAAGAAAACCAAAGCGTACGACACTCTCAACGCCATCGTATTCTAACTGATAGAATGCTTGCTTATCAAACGGAAGAGGCAAAGAAGAAGGAAAGCAAATTTCTTACTTCATATAATAATTGGAAATCTGAAATCCGTAATACACGTGAACAACTAAAATCAAACATCTCATCAACTCAGTTAGCCATTCTTGTTGATACACTAGAGGACGTAAAGAACAACGTGATAAAGCTGTACAATGAAGTAAGACAACTTGTCACACCTTCATCAGACATAAGGCGACGTGTAGACGCATGTGAGGCTGTGACAGACATGATCAAGATTGCTTATGAGAGGATAGCAGGCATTGATGAATTTGATGCTGAGAGGGAGAGAATCCGCCTCCGCACGCTACTCGAATATGAATATGCACCTTCCATCTTCGGATCCATAGTCTCCAAAATGAGCCACGAACACAGTCAACACTCTTCTGTGTCCTGCTTAGCAACTAAACGTGTCGATGCAGCAGCAGAGGTTGCGGCTAAACAAGCAGCATATGAAGTGCTGTTAAAAGAAAGAGAATACAAAAATAAAATACAACTGTTAGAAGAACAACACAAAATGGCCCTTGAATCTCAAAAAGGAGAACTAGAAAGACTGCATGCAGAAAGGGACCTAAAGGCAGCTCAAGCTAAATTAAAGGTCTACACTCAAGAAACAGAAAGAGAAATGAACGCACTTCCCTTCAACCACACTGATGAATTCAAACCCAAAATACAACAATTTGCAGCTCGGCGCACACCTAGCATCAAAAGCACATCAGACAGAGATACTGTCAGGGTTCTTCTCGGGGATTGAACCCGAGTTGCTGGGTTTGGGGAACCAGCGCTTAACCCAGTGGGCTACAAACAGGACCCAGTTGCAGGATGTCGTTTGGAGTTTAGTTTCCTTTTATTTTCAAAAAACACAAAAGATACCTCCACAGAAGAAACTCGAAAAAGGCAAAAGAACAGCAAAAAGGGCAAAAAGCATCAACTAAATAATATACTAAATGTAGACAGTCACAAAGACAAGAAGCAGCTTGAGAGCTGCAGCAAGACTACGTGCTTGAGAGCACGACCAAAAACACATGGGGACAAAAAAACAATCCAACGACCAGAGACAGAGCAGGGAAACTAGCCAGGTATTTAACTCCTGGCTAATCAAGGAAAGTGGCAATACATGACAGGTGAGGACACAGAGGGAAACCGGCGAGGGCACACAATGGGCTACAGGTGAGGGCACACAATCACAACAAAAGCACATGTGGACACACAATCACAACAGAAGCACATGAGGACATATAACAAACACGGAAATCACGAAGTCCTTTTGGCCACCAGATGCCGCCAAAGTGGCAACTTATGGCAATCGCTGCCCAAAGTCCTGACAGAACCCCCCCTCTAAGGGTCGGCTTCCAGACGACCCAAAGAAAACTCAAAAAGTCCATACCGGGTGGGTGGAGGGGGTTAAGGAGAAGGCCGGTGGGTAGGAACCAAGGGTCCGGCGGCCTGCCTGGTGGATGGCCGACCAAGGATTGGGTATCTGGTGGGCGGCCGGCCAAGCAGGAGTAGTGTCTGGTGGGCGGCCGGGTGGGCGGCCAAGCCGAGGCAGAGTCTTGTCAGGTGGACGACCAGGACGAGGCAAACGGTCTGGCAGGCGCCTTGAAGCCTTGATGGAGCTGAGGAGACCAAGATGCCTCTCCTTGAACAGGAACTGGAAGACCCTGTCAGAGGATGAGGTCAGGGTTGCAGCACCTGCGGAGGCTGGGGTTGCAGGACCAGTGGCTGAGGTTGCAGGACCAGTGGCTGGGGTTGACTCGGCACCGGGACAGCCAGGTTCACTGGAGCTGGCAGCACTGGATACTGGGACAGTGGAACCTAGGACAGAGGACACAGGGGCAAGGCTGCCTGGTTCGCTCGGGGTGGCAGCAGTCGGGCTGCCTGGTTCGCTCGGGGTGACAGCAGTCGGGCTGCCTGGTTCGCTCGGGGTGACAGCAGTCGGGCTGCCTGGTTCGCTCGGGCTGGCAGCACGTACACTCTGTTAGGGCTTTTTTCTGGGATTGAACCCGAGTAGCTGGGGCTGGTGGCATCGGGGCTGCCTTCTTCGCCGGGGCTGGCGGCATCGGGGCTGCCTTCTTCGCCGGGGGTCTCCAGGACTGCTGCATCCAGGCTGGGTGCTTCTGGAACTGCAGCAGCTGGGGAGCCTGGTTCACTCAGGCTAGGGGTCTCCAGGACTGCTGCATCCAGGCTGGGTGCCTCTGGAACTGCAGCAGCTGGGGGGCCTGGTTCACTCAGGCTGGGGGCTTCTGGGCTTGCGGCATCCAGGCTGCCTGGTGCACTGGGGGCATCGCGAGCTGCGACCTCCGGGCTGGCGACCACCGGAACCATAGGAGCAGGGAGGTTGGGAACCGGAAGGGACCAGATATCCAAAGGAACCGCAGTCCTCTGCAGAGCAGGGGTACGCCGGGGTGCTGGGACTGGAGCCCGGCAGGACTGGACTGGAGTACAGGCACTGGCACTGGTGTGGGAGGTTGAGGAGGCGCTGGGGAGGAGGTTGCAGCGGGAACAAGGGAAGCAGCGGCTGTCGTCAAGTGAGCAGGAGTAGAGGCAGCGTCTCTCTTCAGAGTAGCCCTAATTTGCTCCAGTCCTGACATCCTCTGAAGGTAACGAGCAATGTCCTCCCGCTGGCGAGCGGGATCCCGCTGCTGGAGGATATCTTCCCGCTCCTGCTCCAAGACCTTCTCGCCATGAAGCAGTATCCCCAGTAGCGTCTCTCTCATCTGCGTCAACCATCGCTGTTGAACAACATCTGCTGGGTCCATGATGCTCTGGTCGTTCTGTCAGGGTTCTTCTCGGGGATTGAACCCGAGATGCTGGGTTTGGGGAACCAGGGCTTAACCCAGTGGGCTACAGACAGGACCCAGTTGCAGGATGTCGTTTGGAGTTTAGTTTCCTTTTATTTTCAAAAAACACAAAAGATACCTCCACAGGAGAAACTCGAAAAAGGCAAAAGAACAGCAAAAAGGGCAAAAAGCATCAACTAAATAATATACTAAATGTAGACAATGTCACAAAGACAAGAAGCAGCTTGAGAGCTGCAGCAAGACTACGTGCTTGAGAGCACGACCAAAAACACATGGGGACAAAAAACAATCCAACGACCAGAGACAGAGCAGGGAAACTAGCCAGGTATTTAACTCCTGGCTAATCAAGGAAAGTGGCAATACATGACAGGTGAGGACACAGAGGGAAACCGGCGAGGGCACACAATGGGCTACAGGTGAGGGCACACAATCACAACAAAAGCACATGTGGACACAAAATCACAACAGAAGCACATGAGGACATATAACAAACACGGAAATCATGAAGTCCTTTTGGCCACCAGATGCCGCCAAAGTGGCAACTTATGGCAATCGCTGCCCAAAGTCCTGACAGATACAACCTCTCTCGTACTAGCCCTTCAGGATAGTATTGCTTTAAGCAGACTTCCAATACCAGAACCTTCAGTGTTCACGGGCGATCCTATCCAGTTTATTGAGTGGAAAGCGTAATTTATGGCACTCATTGACAAAAAGAATGTCTCTTCTGTTGACAAACTCTTTTATTTAAAGAAATATGTGAGTGGTCCAGCCTGTAAAACTCTGGAAGGAGCCTTCTAGAGAAATGATAAAGAAGCTTATAACGATGCCTGGAGCCGACTGAATGGCCGCTATGGACAACCATTCATAACACAAAAGGCCTTCAGAGAGAAACTTGCTAACTGGCCAAGAATCAGTCCAAAGGATGCGGTAGGTCTCAGAGAATTTTCTGATTTTCTTAATGCCTGCCAGGATGCAATGTCACATGTAAAGGGCCTTCAAATCTTAAATGACTGTCAAGAGAACCAAAAACTTGTACAGAAACTACCTGATTGGGCCATATCTCGCTGGAACCGTCAGGTCACACAGGCATTGAGTCAAAATCAAGAATTCCCTACATTTCAGGAATTTGCTGCATTGGTGGCAACAGAAGCAGATATCGCATGCAACCCTATAACCTCCTTCTACGCCCTTCGCTCCTCAGACACAGTTATGGAGAAACGAAATCTAAAAGAAAGCAATGGGGAAAAGGTTAGAGTATTCAACACACAAACAAACAGCGAGGAGAGACCACCTGAAAGGCCATCATGCGCATTCTGCCAAGATGATAACCACCAAATCTACAATTGTACGAAATTCACAGATGCAGATCTTGAAGAGCGAAGGAAATTCGTTCAAGAAAGAAGACTTTGCTATGGCTGTCTGCGGCCAGGACATAGTGCGAGAGACTGTCGCCATCGACATACATGCAACTCCTGCAAAGGCAAACACCCCACCAGTCTACATGACGGCAATTATGTAAAGCAGACAAAGTCTTCTCCTCCAGTCGATCAACAAAGAGTGTTAAATGAAGCAAGGGCCAGAGCTCTAAATGTAGCCACTGGTCAGAATACCAACACCTCTATGATTGTGCCAGTATGGGTATCCACAAAGAAAAACCCAAGCAATGAAAAATTAGTATACGCACTCATTGACACTCAAAGTGACACCACGTTTATTGATGAAGCAGTGAGCGATGCCATTCAAGCTGACTCCTATCCTGTGAAATTGAAGCTGACCACCATGTTAGACAAAGACACAGTTTTACAGTCTAGAAAGGTAACAGGCCTGCAAGTGAGAAGTTATAGTTCAGCCAATCACATTGACCTCCCATCTGCCTACACAAGAGATTGTATACTAGTAAATCACGACCATATCCCCACCTGTGAGACGGCCAAATGTTGGAGCCACCTTGTGACAATTGCAAAGGAAATTCCCCCTCTCCAAGACTGCGAGATTGGTCTGCTGATAGGCTACAACTGCTCAAGAGCAATGGCTCCCAGAAGGGTAATCGTGGGTGGTAACGAGGAACCCTACGGCATACAGACAGATCTCGGGTGGAGCATAGTAGGATATTCACCAGTACGTCTTGACATACCTCAATCTAACAGTATATGTCACCGCCTAGCTGTTCATGAGCTCCCTCCTATTACTCCAGCAGACGCCATTCGCATCTTAGAAAGTGACTTTAAAGACACCAGTGAAGACAGTGAAAGGGTGTCACAGGATGACATTCTGTTCCTAAACAAAATGGAAGAAAACATAAAGAAAAACAACCTTGGCCATTATGAGATGCCCTTGCCATTCAAAGAAAGACCCACACTGCCGTACAACACACAGCTTGCTATGACCAGACTCAACCACCTCAAACGAAGGCTATCCAAAGATCAGACTTTTCACAGACATTATACTGACTTCATGAATGAAATCATTGACAGGGGAGATGCTGAGGAAGCTATGGAAGATGGCGACAAGGGAGAGACATGGTACTTACCTCATCATGGCGTATATCACTCGAAAAAGCCAGGAAAGCTGCTTTGACTGTTCAGCAAAATACCATGGCATATGCTTAAATGATCACTTACTCCAAGGGCCAGATCTAATCAACAATTTGAACGGAATTCTCATCCGATTTCGACAGCACCCAATAGCACTGATGTGCGACGTGGAAAAAATGTTCCACCAATTCCACGTTGATAAACCTGACAGGAATTACCTACACTTCCTTTGGTGGAAAAATGGCGACTTAGAAAGAACACCGGACGTGTTCCGCATGAAAGTCCATCTCTTTGGTGCCACGTCATCACCTGCATGTGCGAACTACGGATTGAAACACCTCGCTCAAGAGCACAGCAATGAATACCCTCTTGGTGCCCGATTTGTAATTAAGAACTTTTATGTTGATGATGGAGTTGTTAGTGTAGCTAACACACAAGATGCAATAAGACTTGCATCAGAGACAAGGATGCTATGTGCTAAAGGCGGCCTTCGGTTACATAAATTCATGTCAAACGACGCAGTCGTTATGGAGAGCATCCCTACATCTGAATGTGCTGAAGTGAAGGATGTTGAATTCACATTTGATGATGTACCATTAGAAAGAACACTGGGCATCCAGTGGCACAGAGAATCTGACTGCTTCAAGTTCAGAATCCAAGTCCAAGACCAGCCTACCACGAGACGCAACATACTCTCCACAGTCGCTTCAGTGTATGATCCCCTTGGATTCATTGCACCTTTGCTGCTGAATGGAAAAAGGATCCTACAGGAAATGTGTAAACAAGGCACCAGTTGGGATGACTCCTTACCACCTGCACTCAAGCCACGGTGGGAGTGCTGGAAAAGGGATCTCACCAATCTGAAAGAACTGAGTATACGCCGCTGTTATGCACCTCCTAGCTTCGGAGAAGTTGTCAAAGCCGAGTTACACCATTTCTCTGACGCAAGTACTGTGGGCTATGGCCAGTGCTCATATTTGAGACTTTGCAACCAAAAGGGCAACATCCATTGTGCTCTAGTAATGGCAAAATCAAGAGTAGCCAAAGTTGTACTAGGATATGTGAATAATGAGGCTCGACGCTTCCATGTGTTTGTAGCAAACAGAGTACAAAGAATACACCTGGGCTCAATACCTGAACAATGGAAATACATCTCTACAGAAGAAAATCCGGCAGATCACGCATCAAGAGGTCTGACTGTTAGCGAAATGCTGGACTCCAACTGGTTCACCGGACCCAAGTTTCTATGGGAAGAGAAAATTGACACCTCCATGGAGGTCTCATCAGAGCTGTCAGTAGGAGACCCGGAAGTAAAGGTAGCTCGAGCTCTGAACACAGAAAGCACAGTTCAGTCAGATCTAACAGACCGCCAGTGGAACCTTCCTTCCTGGTCTCATGCCACCAAAGCCGTTGCTCGCATCTCAAGATGGATGAGGAAAGATAAATCACACCACCTAGCAACTGTAACAGAAAGGAAGAAAGCAGAATGTGTCATAGTTAAGGCTTTACAAAACGACGTATACAAAGAGGAGATAAACACAATAAAACAAGGGAAAGTTGTACCACAGAATAATGAATTGTACACTCTTGACCCCTTCATAGCAGAAGACGGTGTGCTCAAGGTGGGAGGGAGGCTTGGCAATTCATCATCACCATATGCCTTCAAACACCCTATGGTCATTCCAAAATGTCACCCCATAACAAAAATGATCATTGCTGACTGTCATGAGAAGGTTAAACACCAAGGTAAAGGATTCACAATGAACGAAATAAGATCAAACGGATTTTGGATTCCTGGCATGAATAGGGTTGTGGCGTCTTACATTCAGAAGTGCGTCATCTGCAGGAAACACAGGAGACCTGTTGAAGAACAAAGAATGGCTGATCTTCCATCAGAAAGAGTTGACCCCTCCCCACCATTCAGTTATTGCGGCATGGATTGTTTTGGTCCATATCTTGTCTAACAAGGAAGGAAAACTTATGAAAGATATGGTTTGCTTTTCACATGCTTCTCATCTCGCGCAGTGCATATTGAGATGCTGACTGACCTGTCCACAGACACTTTTATCAATGGATTGCGTTGTTTTATCTCCATACGTGGCACAGTCAAACAGATAAAGTCAGATCAAGGAAGCAACTTTATCGGAGCTCGAAACGAACTGCGTTAAGCATTAAAGGAAGTTGATTCAGAACGACTAGCCGCCTTTTTGTCAGACAAATTGTGCGATTTCATTATGAAATGATTATGATATGCTTATTCAGGGTAATTTCTATGGAAATCATTCATAATTGTTGGAATGTGAATTCATGATTTGGTGGGAGTGTAGATAACCCTCTTTATTTAGTGTGGTATTTATATTTTTTTTGTGTTAAGTGTGGTGCTAAGAATTTTGTTTTGTTGGACTAAAGACTTTTATTTTGTATATGGGCCATTCTACCGAATTGATGCAAAGTCATGTCTGATATATTTTGAATTTTTTTATGGTTTATTCCCAAAACTTTGTCCGTATGTATATTGTACCATATCTAAAGTACACATATCTAGTAAAAGAACAGTCAAGTTTTATATTGTATTTTCAGAATGTGTTGGAATGTTTTTCCTCTTCCAAAAATTGTCACTACCGAAACATCACATTTACTATAGTAAAAAAGTATTATTTTTTACCTGTTCATATTGTGTTTCCTTCCATTCTCTGAAGAGTATTTTTACAAATATTTCTTGAAGGTTTTCACAATGAAATCCATAGAAATGAATATTTTACCAAATTTTCAAGTTCAATTTATCTGTTTCGGTAGTGACTGCACTGTTGGATGGATGTTTATTTCTCTCCCAAAATCATCCAAAAGGTGCTCTGGGCCGCCCTTTAGTCCACACAACACATTTATTTAAAAATGATGGGATTGAACTACTTACCATTTCATTTTGTCACTACCAAAATCATCTGGTCACTACCAAATGTTTCGGTAGTGACTGTTTCGGTAGTGACAATTCTAGCTAACTTTAAGCATAAATAAAGAATTCTAGCAAGCACACGGCTTGCAAACACATCTTTGAAGAGGTGAACACACATACAAACATAAGATTTTCCATGAAACCCCAAAAGGTTGACTTAATTGAAGAAAACATGCGTTTCGGTAGTGACAATTCTTAAGGTTACATGTCGATTTTCAGACTTTGGAACACATTTATATAAAAACTATGGGATTTATCTGCTTACCATTCAACCATGAGGGACAGAGATGCAGTGTCACTGCATGGTCAAAAATGCAGAGTCGTGGCTAAAACACAGGCTCAGCCAATGGACTAAAACTCTTGTGTTTCGGTAGTGACATGAAAACTAGGGACATGATTTTTTGAGTATAGTAAATTGATTTAAAAATTAAACCCACAATAAATCTAAATATTCCAAGTTCTGTTTCAACCCAATCATAAAGATCTTTGAAATTAAATCATTGAAAAAAATCTAAAAAAATTGAAAAGTGTTATTTAAAGGCATTGAAATTTAGATGTCAGGTTTGGGGACAGCTACTTCCCAATAGAAAGTACCCTATAAATGATGATTTTGTATATATTTAGCATATACATGACCAGGATGTTTTGAGGTGAAAGGGTTGCCCGCGGAAAAGGTCACTGGAAGTTCATTTCATTGTATAAGGTTTAAGGATGCTGCTCTACTAAGGAGATGTAAAGCTCTTACGGTGTCAAAAGTAGACTACGGTGTATTATACAGTTTAATAAAAGCAAAGTTTATTTTAACATCAGTCGTCGAGCCATTATTTAGTAGAGTCAGCTACACTTGCTAGTCTTAGAAAATGAAGTTACAGGACGTTTTGACTTATTTTATTATGTTACAATTGCATTATATTTTGGGTAGGTGCTTTTATTTTAATTTGTAACACTACTGAGAAGTGTTGTTGTAATCTTTGATCTTTGTGGACGTTTTGATGTTGCTTTCAGTGTTTAACTTTGAACATTTATATTGTAGCGAGGACTTGCTAGTGTTAGAAGTTGAAGTTTCAGGACGTAGTAATCTTTGATCTTGAGTTGGTTTCTCACTTAACTTACCTGACAAAGCTGAACCCCCAATAAAATATAAAAAAATTAAGTTATTCTTGTGTATATCACTCAACACTACTGATATCATGGGGGTATAATCTGGCCTGACGGGTATGAATTGGCCTAGGCCATAATATACCCGGGGTATATTCTAGCCTAGGCCCCTTAAACCCCAGGTATAGTCCAGACAGGGGGTATACTATGGCCTGTTACACCAGGGTATATCTTAGCCTAGGCCCCTTTAACCCCAGGTATAGTCAAGGCAGGAGGTATACTATGGCCTGTTACACCGGGTTTGAACACCGCTGAGGCCGAGGATGGCTCGGCCCACTGAGTTCTGGCAAGGGCATCCCTTATTTCATTTGAAATCAAAGTTCAAATTCAGGAGCTCCTCTCTGCCGGCAGCAGGATCAGCCTTGCACATGTTTACCTTTGTTTGTTCCTGCAAGCCATTAGGTAGCAGGTGAAAAAAAAGTTTCCCCTTTTGGTCAGTTTCGAGTCAAGGTGTTAGGGCTAGATTTTATTTTCCCCATGCTAAAAATAGAAAACATCACCAGAGTTCTAATGGTTTCAGAGGTTATAATAAAGATTTAATTGTTTTGGTTTGCATTGGTTTTTCTCAGCAGGACAGACAACCATCACCACTTAACAGCACTCTTCTGCCACCATGTGGTCACATCACACATTGAACCACTGAAGGTAGCGCCAAATCAAATAAATTCAATTCAATAAGCTCTATTAGTACGACCTCTTAAAATAAATAGTATTGCTAAAGTAAACTCATATTAAGAACAAATAAAAACAGTTGGTAAAGTGCCTGAGCCGTGAGTAAACCTCACTCCTGACACCTTAAGACTCGTGCTAGGGACAGACACTAGCACCCATGGGTTTTGGCCTCCTTGCTAGCATGTGAGCCTTCCAAGGTTGAAACTATCATATAACCAAGGATAAAATAGCAGGGCATTGTTTAAATTATTCTAGAGATATTACTCTAACAAAAGATGAAGGACTTTCAGAATCTTGACTTTCTCTTTAAACAGAGGCTATGCCACTCTCACCCAAAGTCACCTGTTTTGGCTCTTTGTTCATTTTTTGCTGTGTGGATGGTGTGTTGGTGTTCATGGTGCTCTTAAAAAAGCAATGCACTCTGTAGTACAGACAAGTGTTGTTGTTGTCATTTCTTGTAGATGAAGTTTTGGTTCAGACTGAGCCCATGCTCCGCAAAATGATTTTTTGTTTTCATGTAATACTGCTGTGCAACTGTCTTTTTAACCCAACATCCTCTGTGGAAAAAAACTGTTTGAGAAAGGTGCAATTCTACTGTGATGGCTTCTGATTCCATTTCCAAATCAAAATGACCCATCGTGGGTACTTCTGCCATGTCATGCATGACTCATGAGTATTACAGAGAGGACAGTTTAAGTTGTTGAACACGACTTTTGGGAAATGACTGCTATTATGTAGTTTCATGAAGTAACGGTAACACTAACCTCTTTAGGAATGATCCCTAGTCACAAGCTATTTTGTCTATGGAATGACGACCAAGAGTAGTATGCTGGAGCAGACTCTTCCTTCTCCTCTTCATTGAAAAACTAGACACCTGGAGTTTAACTATGCTATACCCTTTTCCATGCCTAGTGTGAAAGTCATCACATAAACCTTTTCATTTCAGGTCAAATATTTGTGATAGGATTCTAATTTCCAACACTATCTCAGAGGTATTCATTTTCAGTTAGACCACACCACAACTCTAAGTCTTGATGGCAAAAGATGGCAAAATTCGCTATTTATTGGGACATACCTAATCATGAACAATTTGCGAAGACTTTTTGAGCCACAACTCCAGTTTGAATATACACAAAATGTCATTCTTACAACAGTGTTACACAGATTTGCTCCAGATGGTACTCTAACACACCAAATTGCAAAGAGACAGATCGAGTGTTATGGATGGAGCATAGCAAGTTTATCCTCAGGCATTTCTCCTTCCAAACAATGCTGAAATTATATACATATTCTTACAGCATTTACAACATTCAACATTCAGATCACAAAAACAGTCCTTCGTAAGAAATATAATGGCAACAAATTGTGAAAAAGTAAAGCCGTACTGTTAATATGTTCAATGGGTCTTAATGTAACTGCTGGAGTGATAGCAGTAGGGCACAAGACAGACTGAGCACAGCAAAGAGCACAGGATCAGAGCAGAAAGCTGAAACATGCTTTTTGCACTCAATTATTTGCAGTGCATTTTCATATACACACACAGCCTATAAAGTACAGGTATGCCAGATTCCCATGGAGTGAAAAAGGACAGAATGATCTAGAAACACACTGCAGCTTTGCACTCACACCGATATGGCTTCATTGGCTCAGTGCGCTGGGATCATATGAAAATGAGCCATGTACCTAAAACATGTACCTGGCATTGTCACGCTGAGTTTTCTGTTATACAAAACCCAAAAGGATATATCTGGAAACAGAAAGGAAACAATTGCTGCACTCAGAAGTTTAATGGCAGAGAGAAGGAGCCATTTCTACAGGTCTTACTTGTGTTTTTGCCTGACCTAAATCCGCTGCATTACCAGGCCACACATTAAGGAGTTGAAGGTTGTTGAAGAACCATGCAGATTCAAAGGACAACAAATGCACTGAATGCAATCAAACATAACATCAGATTAACCGTTAAGGGCTTTTTTGATCAACCCCACCTGGAGGTTTAAGGACAGTGCCCAAGATTGCCAAAACACAAATAAAGCAAAGGTCTGAAAAGTCAGGAAAAAAGTTGTCCCATCCCTCTGTCTCCTCAGACGTGAGAGACCTTCTGAGACTCTCGTGCTTGCTTTATACTATAGAGCCATTTGATGACACGGGCGTTGCGCTCCACTGCCGAGATGCCATAGGGCACGCGCTCGCCGGCCCCATCCTCCTCCTCATCCGTCAGGTCTTCGTTACTGTGCCGCGACTGGTCACAGTCAGAGCTGATCATGCTGGCACTGCGGAAGTTGAGTGAGACAATATCAGAGTTGGCACGAGCAAAGCTCTCCACACCTACACTCTCCAGCTCCTCAGGGTCCAGCCCACAGTAGTTGAAAAAACGCTCCACGTCAGCACCAGCCCGAGCGTAGCGGTCGCTCAGATCCGACTTAGAACGATGAAGGGAGGGTCGGCGGGCGACAGAGCTGCCAAGCTCCAGCTCTTGGTCTGTAGTGGTGGTGGCTGAAGGCAGTGCCAGAGATTCCCTCTCCAGGGAGCAGAGCACATTGTTGCAACCAGCTAGAGCCTGGGGCCTGGGTTTGGGCGGTAACGGTGGGGCGGAGCTGCTACTGCTACAGGCAGTGCGCAGCGGCTTCCCATTGCACAGGCATCGAATGTCCGAGGAGCTATGAGAGGCGTGGAGAACAGAGCAGCGCTGCCCTTCCGCTTGCTCCTCCAGCAGACGTCGACTCAGGTTTAGGTTACCCCCTGGCTGGGGACTACGTCTGCCCTGCAGAGAACCCAACGATGTCCCTGGGACTCTCAGTGACTCAGCAAAGGATCGCAGCCCAAGCTCAGAGGACTCTGTTGAGTCCCGATGTGGAGCCCAACTTCGGCTTCCAGGTTTGAGGGCAGCCATTCCTTTGGCAGGAGGACCCTCCGAGGATGAAGAGCTGTTGAGGATGTTTTTGAGGATCTCCAAGTTGAGGTTTTCCCGCTTGGCAGTGATGGCACAGGTGTCTGATTTGGCATTGTTGTTTGAAGCCTTGAGGCTGGCGCTGCTTATGCCACCACCACAGGAGCTCCGCTTGACAGGTGCAGGGCACAGCGGCGCTTTGGCCAAGACAGATGGCTTGACAGGCTCCTGCTTGGCGTTTATCACTTCCTGACTCTTGACGTACTTGGCCTTGTCAGCCTCGAGCCGCTCGACAGCACTCAGACGCTTGGGGTTGGGCTCAGTCTGCCTGCGGAAGTAGTCGGGCCCTTTATTGAGGATGCGCAGTGGCACGGCTGAGGCAAAGGCCGCCCCCTGGCTGGCAGACTTGCCGTCTGGCTGCAGAGTCTCAGTGGGCATAGCGTCAGCACGTAGGGGGGGGTGGGCTGCTCTCCCAATGGCCGCCGTGATGGGTGGAGGGGCTGTGAGCTGTGCACCACGGGCACACACATCAAGCCAGGGAGTGACAGAGCATCGGGGGCTGTCTCTAACGTCAGCAGCAGCAGCACCTCATGTCTTCACCCAGTCAGAGCACCACACACCCCTGAGAGCCTCCACCTCCTCCAGCACCCCAGCCTGGGCTTGGAGAAGTAGAGAAAATGGAAGCAGAAGAGGAGACACAGAGAGAAAAGGAGGGCACAGAGCTTAGGTCAGCTTCAGCTGTGCTGTGCTGTGCTGAGGGCCTCTCAACATAGAGAGGGATAATGGAGAATGCTTGGGGGAGGGTGAATGGGAGGAGTTGGGCGCTGTGGTCTGTCTCCCCCTTTCCTGGACCGTGGCCAAGTGGATCTGAAATAGAGGGGAAAAGGACCAATCCTGTTAAAGAAGCTTGTGACATCACATTCCTAGCAACAGTACACAGGCCACTGACTAGTGGAAGTAGGAGACAGACAGACACACACACACACACAGTGTTCTAAACTGTGTCTAATAGATCAACATCAACAGAAATACCTGGCAACCTCCCATATCTTATACATTGAGTTTGGTCCACGTGTTTAAATACATCAAAATGAACAGAAACACCTGGCAACCTCCCATATCTTATACATTGAGTTTGGTCCCGGTGTTAAAATGCATCAAAATCAACAGAAACACCTGGCAACCTCCCATGTCTTATACATTCCATAACATGCGGGCTCATGGGTACAGCTGTTCTTGTGGTTTACGCGTCAGGTTCCTTCCCTGTCTCTGGGTTATATCATATTGTCAGTTTATCTCATACCTATGAATACCTTCTATGTCCACTCTCTCCTGCTGATCCAATGCTCAGCTGAACAGGCTTACACTCAACTGCTGGGTTCGGCTGGGGTTCTGGATGCATGGACTGCATCAAAATATATTTTGTTTCCAGAGTAAAAAGCTTTTAGCTTGGATACCAGACTGAACTTAGCCCCGCCCACAACATTTGTGGTCCGGGAAGTTCGGTCTGACACTGCTCCATTGGGGAGAAATGATCAGTTTTCAGCAACATGATCTAACCGATGAAATTGTCAGGGTGGGCTTTATACGATGATGGACAGATGATCAACCAACGCTTGAGTTGAATTAATGGTAGATTCCAAATCGTACCAAGATGGCGGCGTCTCGGGAGCCTGTAAGTGGGATGTATTTTATGTGAATTAAGCTATCTACACGACTTTTTTATGTCTACATTGACTCGGTTAGTTGTGTATGTGCTACACGAATGTTGTAGAGTAAGTCTAATCTGAAGCTCAAGACCATTATTGTTAGGTTAATGCTCAGCTTAGACCAAAAATCCATTGAAACACATAGTAGCTAGCTAGCCTCGCTGCTAATAAGTATAACGTGAGCATGCATATCTCACAGATATTGACAGCGCATCAATTTTGAAAGAGGAACAGAGAAATGCGATCGAGGCATTTGTTGACTGAAAAGATGTTTTTGCCGTCCTTCCTACGGGATCCGGAAAAAGTTTTAATGTATCAGATGGTCAAACTACGTTGCTCTGATTGGTTCTAGGTATCCAATTGAGCGAAGAGGCATTTTTTTCCTGGTTCGTTGAAACACGCCCCATAATCACAGCTCAATGGAGCAGTATCAGACTCATATTCTGACTAGAATTATGAGTATGACATCGTCAGGCTAAAAAGCTATGGAAATTCAGTCTAAATATCATCACGTGTAATACCATAGTTACCTGAGACACACCTAATATAGTGTTGCAGTAAAATGTTTAAAATCATTGTAGGCTCTGCTATTGGTCATTGTAAATCATTGTAGGCTTTCCTATTGGTCATTGTAAATCATTGTATTTTCTGCTATTGGTCATTGTAAATCATTGGAGGCCCTGCTATTGGTCATTGTAAATCATTGTAAGCTATGCATGTATCACATATTTGCACAGTTAACAATCTAGGCCTAAATACATTCTCCAGAATGGAAATGAGATGGGCTATGTTGATCTCAACTAAAATGACATGCCATGTCATGGAATCTAAGTGAGCAGACAGAACACACAGAAGAAGCACAACGGTATAATTCTTGTAAAGATGCTCTTGACAAACACTGTCCAGATTCTGTGCCATATTGACAAACACTGTCTATAACCTGTGCCATGTTGACAAACACTGATCAGATTCTGTGCCATATTGACAAACACTGTCTATAACCTGTGCCATGTTGGCAAACACTGTCTATAACCCAGGGATGTGCGGTCAGAGGAGGCAGGTAATTTTAAAAAGTAAAAAAAATATATATATATATATATAATAGGGATGTGCATCTCCATACTGAGGACGATGCGATACACATCTCGATGCACTGCCAACGATCCGATACATTAAAGATACATAAAAGCAGCTACTAATGCGATACGATACGATTCACCCCTATTGCGATGCAATGCGATTCGACAAGATGCGATTCAACAAGATGCGATGCAATATAATGCAATTTTATATGATTCATTTATTTGTCATACAACAAATCATAAACAAGGTCTCTGACATAATATAACATAAATGTTCTCTGAATGTCATTTTTTTTTAACTATACCTGGCAGTCACAACACAGTTTGCTTCATCCTAAACATGTGGATCAACTGCATCACACACTTAATTTAAGTTATTTGTCCTATTTTAATGTTTTTCTTTAGGTTTTGAGTTGATCCACATGATCAGGATGAAGAAAAAAATCATTATAAAGGAGACTAGCTGCTAGATTTTCTTTTCCAATTTAAGGAAGACACTGGTAAATTCAAGTAAAAAATAGCCTAGAGAGTTTAGCTACGGTATATGGAGAACTTTCTTACCTCTTCCTCCATCATATCCTCTGTTATTATCTTAATAAATATCATGTACTTGGTGCCGTGGTCTTCCAAGAAAGCCAGATCTATGAAACGTGCATCAAGTGCCAGTGTTGTGTCTGAAAGTGTTCATTGAATGAAAGTTCATGAACTCGTTCATAATTTTGGTGAACGTGAACTGGACGTACTGTATTACTGCCTGATGAACGATACTGTGGACTTTCTGGTGTCTGTGAAAGGCACGTTCACTATTTTTAATTTTGTTCAATAAGGTGCTAGACTTCCAGGCGAAAAAATATAGACTTCACGAGAAGCTGCCATTGACAGCGGTGAGAGCGCGTTTAAGAAACAGTAAAACAGGTGGAATCTATCTCAATATAAAATTATTGGTCTTGTATTGTGATTATACCGATACAAAAATGTTAGAAACGATGCATCGCGATTCATCCCTCATTGTATCCGGTGCACATTTTTTTGATCCGGGCCATCGCATCTTGAGCTTTTATGCCGGTGCATCGATGCAAACCGGTGAATCTTCCCATCCCCTAATATATATATATATATATATATATATATAAATATATATATATATAAAATCTGAATCTGGTGAATCGTCCCATCCCCTAATATATATAAAAAAATACATATTCATATTTCTCTACTAATCTGTGGTATGGGTCGAATTTCTGCATGATTCCGATCATTTCGAGCATTTTTATTATCAAAATCGCTGAATTTGCGCATTTCCGGTTCCAGAAAACAGGGACGTGCGGTCAGGTGAGGCATAAACATTGGTGTCTATGGGCAAGTGAGGCAGTGCCTCACCTAGTATTGCGCAATCACTCCAAACTGGGTTTTACGCATGCGTGCGCAAGCGTATAACCTTTAAGTTGAGCTCAAAACGCATTGAAAAATTATGTTAGTGAGGCAGACAGTACCTCTGCCTCAATGAGGGGGGCGAGCAAGGAGGACGCACTTGTCGGGTATATGCTGGTTCTGACGTTGGACTTTCTCTACACTTCTATACAGCTAAAAGGTTTGCTTCAAACGAGGGGACAGAAGGTATTGACATTTGCATTGGAGTGTTTCACGTTTCCCAACTGGACTACATATTCATGCGAAACATGAACCTCGCCAAAGGTTGCTGATGCAATTTGTGAGCAGACTAGGTGCTAATCCTGAGCTAAACTAGCCACTGACTGCAATCGCTTCAGAAGAGGAGAGAGATCGCGGGAGAAGACAACGGATTTCCACTGACTATACGGAGGGTTGTGAGTGGATTACTTATTGACGGTTAAGAGCTCCAACAAAAGTGCACCAACTTTAAATTATACTGGCCAGTTGAACATTTTGGTATTGTGTGCTATGTCTGCGGTGTTTAACTGTTTGCTTGTACATATGTTGTGTAAATAAATATGTAATTGTTTTTTTCTAAACTGTGAATTCAAAACTGTGTCCGAGTTGGGTAAAAGGTAATTTGAATTAGCATCCCACCACCGTAGTTATATTTTCCCTAGACAAAATGAAATGAGCCACATCATTGGTGGGAGGGCTACATACGCTAGCTTGTTACTATTAATATATTATTTGACAGGGTGTAAAAGTTCAATTAGCACACCGGTTGTACGTTTAGCTGTAGGCCTATAGCCTCGGAAAGTTAGGTTAACAAGTCAGTTGAGTATTGAGCCGCATAACTTCTTATAATAAAAAAAAGTAATAGTATTAGACAATAAAACAAAGTTTGATGACAATTTTTAAACCATAGGCATATACATGTATGATGTATACATTATTTTTTTTTTTTTAAACAACTAGAGATCGGAATGACGTATCACTTCCGGTTTCTGTGCTTCACCAGCTAGGAACCTCACGGCACGTCACTGCTATAACCTCTGCCATATTGACAAACACTGTCTATAACCTGTGCCATATTGACAAACACTGTCCAGAACCTCTGCCATATTGCCATCTTCTTACATTGTAATCTCATCTGACGCATTTAGGGATTGGGGATAAAGGGACTGCTCAACAATTCTATTAGTTGGCTTTTACCAAACTTTTCACTAATAAGCTTGCTTCTGGTTCGGCCTACTTACTTCCTTTGACCAGACTCGTACCGCTCGCTTTGAATGTCCTTTCGCTTTGTTAGTTAAGATATTCCATGCGTAAGCTTGGCTGCATTTGTTAATATTTCCAAATGTATTAAGCTATTATAATTTGTATTGTACTTCATCTAAAAGCAAACATGACTTGACTGGATTGGGAAAGGCTGTACTGAGCTACTTAAGGAAAATATCTTGGTATGGTTCTCAGTGTGCTTCTGCTGTCTGCTCTTATCTGCTGCTATAGTTTGAGACGGTACGTGTACAACATGCACTACCCAAATTCGAAATGTAACCTGGATTGAACATTATCCAACTGGATTAGCTGCATTCCATGTTTTTACTAAATGAATAGCTGTGAACATACACCTAAATGGAGTTCCAAATCACCTGAGAGATAAGGTAGAGGCAACACAGTTTCCAAATCATGTGTCTGCAGTCTTTTTCCCCATTTTACTCAAAACACATGATTAGAATAAGAGAAAGTTACACGGGGCAAAAGACAGAGAGAACACAGGGTCTGTCAACAAAAGCACCTGATAATTTGATTAACACTATAAAAATGTTCTAAACCCGTTTAAAATCAAATACAGATTCTACTTCAAATTAACAGGCCTTGACCATTCAGCTTTTCTTAAAACACTACCATACTGCCAGTTCAATATATAATTTAATCTCACCTAACTCTTCACAACCAATCAGGAGGCTAAGAACATAGAGCACTACACATCTGTCTATAGAAGACATATTTAGTCAAATATCTGGAAGCTGGACGCTGGAATAGAAGCATGGAATGGGACCAAAACGACTGATGCACTGCATCATTAATAACTCAAACAATTAAGGACCATTTCACTTCAAAACATTCCCTATCTAATATCTAGCTTCTTTGCTGCTTTCCAGGGGTGGAAACAACAGATTAAAGATGTGGCCGCCACTAATACTTAAGAACAGATAAAGGATGTGGTCGCCTCTAATACTTCAGAACTGATAAAGGATGTGGCCGTCACTAATACTTAAGAACAGATAAAGGATGTGGCCGCCTCTAATACTTCAGAACAGATAAAGGATGTGGTCGTCTCTAATACTTCAGAACTGATAAAGGATGTGGCCGCCACTAATACTTCAGAACTGATAAAGGATGTGGTCGCCTCTAATACTTCAGAACTGATAAAGGATGTGGTCGTCACTAATACTTAAGAACTGCATTGCACTGTGTGCTTCTTTACACTTCATGTGAGCCACCAGTGCGGACTCTTCTTGTCTCTAATGATCCAAAGCCAGGATTAAATGAGGTGATGATTCACTGACCAGACATGAAAATGAATGTGAACATTTTTCACCCTGCAATGGGCAATGATCCTGTCCAGGCCTTGAATCCAATGAGTACTGGGATGGAGTCCAGCCACCTCAAACATGACTTACATAAGCTGTTTAAATAATGAAGAGATGGTGAACTTGGAACTCCACCAAAATAATAACTGAAGTTATGCTTCTACCTCACATATCAAATACTCCCAGTTATAACAAGGACATATCAAACACTCCTAATTATAACAAGGACATATCAAACACTCCTAGTTATAACAAGGTCACAAAAAATGCACAGCATTGTCCAAAACATGTTTGCAATATTTACTTATTCCCCTTATTGTAGCCGTCACTAACTAACAATTTCATTAGGTCTTTGTTTGGAAGATTCTACTTTTGGCATACAAAAACACTGGACTAGCCATCACTCTAAATAGTGTAGCAGGAACGATTATAACTATCAAAGCTCTGCTTGTCTGTGTCAAAGTTCAAACAAACAATGCTAGGTATAATATGTTCATCAGAAAATCACAGTTTTTTCCTACCCCCCTCTAAAGGGCTATTAGATGAAAGAGGAAGATCACCCTACATTAAAGAGCAGACCCAATCTTTTTTTCCCCAGATGACACCAACGTTCCATTATAGACAAACCTGGTTTGTTCTCAGAGGAGCAGCCTAGACTTACTAGAAATCTACATGAATATAACCTGAAAATAGACGTTATTTAATTAACCAAAAGCTGTCATAGAGCTGATGTCAATGTAAAGGATCGCTTACAGTTACACTGTACAGTTAGTTTGAAATTCACAGGGGGTTCAACGGTTTTAAAGTAATACCTGTATCGAACTGACTAATGCTGAAATGTTATACTTTTGGTTATTTTACTGTTAATATCCAATGTCACAATAAATAAAACTATGCAGAGTCATATTTGTGTAAAATCTTGTAAGAGCTAGGGTTAGCTTCTTTGGCTTCTGCTGTTGTCTAAAGCCTACAGCACAGACCCAACAGTGCAGTATGCATTAGGTCCTAAAGCCTAGAGTACAGACCCAACAGTGCAGTACACATTAGGTCCTAAAGCACAGACCCAACAGTGCAGTATGCATTAGGTCCTAAAGCCTAGAGTACAGACCCAACAGTGCAGTACACATTAGGTCCTAAAGCACAGACCCAACAGTGTAGTATGCATTAGGTCCTAAAGCACAGACCCAACAGTCTAGTATGTATTAGGTCCTAAAGCACAGATCCAACAGTCTAGTATGCATTAGGTCCTAAAGCACAGACCCAACAGTGCAGTATGCATTAGGTCCTAAAGCACAGACCCAACAGTCTAGTATGCATTAGGTCCTAAAGCACAGACCCAACAGTGTAGTATGCATTAGGTCCTAAAGCAAATCTGCCCTGACCATGCAATAGGCCTGACTCATTGGCCCTTTGAAAGGATTGTGTGCCCAAAAATCTAAAAATGAACTTAACACTAAACTGAGAGACAATTATCAAAGATATCAAAAAAAGGGATGACCCATTTTTCATTGAATTTATTTATATGGTCTCAATTAAACGGAGAAGTGTAAAGGTTTACACGGACCACATAGCACTTCTCAGTTACATTTTCTAATAACCAATGAAAATTTGGGGAAAATACAAAATTGAATGAAAAAAAAAATGGATATTTTAACCCAACTTTCTGTTATTCCAAATGTTTATTTGCGATTAGAACATTAAACTGATAAGCATGACACACACCTGGGTGGAATCCTGTGGCATCAAACTTAGTTGATCTTTTGTTTATTGTTATAGGCCATGTTGCAGTGGTATGAGGAAATTGCACACACATCTCAGCAGGTTTTAAAAAGATCTGGAGTCAATGTTGAGAGCTGAATGTTAAATCTTGGAATCACCTTGAGAAAATCCAGCATAATCCTGAATTAGTGGCAGATTGACTATGACTGCCGACTGTGTTTAGAAATCTGATTTTTTTTTCACCCTTTATATTTGCCAAACTGATTGTTTGCAAAAAGTCGCATGGAGCCGCTTTTTTTAAATTGCGAAATCTGAGCCTTATTTACATGTGGCCCGTATGTGACTGCAATCTGAACCATGTTGAATTAGCATTATTCATTGATTTCTCCTGTCATTTCACATCATCAGGCTATGCCTGCTACCTACCCTTGTACCCTTGCCTGCCTTGGGGAATGATACACTAAATCAAGAGAGGCTACGGCAGCCTCAACTGGGGTTTACTTCTTTCACTTCGTAATGAGTTTGAGCATTTGTTTGCGCCTCAGAAAACAGAACTTGCACAGCAATGATGTGATTACTGTGTCCACCATTTTCCGATGGCTAAACTAAAAAAAATAGCATGCACACACACTGAAGTTCAACACACATGAAACACAAACGTAAAATGCAACAATTAATTTACTGTGAAAATGAAACTGTCAATTTTTGGGGGCATGATACTTGTCTACTAGCTGTGGCTCTGGTTCAGGCCAACCATACAAAAGTATCTCTTAGAGAAGACATACCCTTAGTAAAGAACGTTAAAGAGAAACACCTCAGAAATTAAGGTATATCTTAAAGCATATCTTATGAATGACCAAGTTAAGAAGGTTTAAGGAAACATAACATGGTAGGAAAAAAAATTCAAACATTGAATTGATTCAAATTGGGACCACAATCACTAGGCCGATGCCTAATCTAAGCCTGGGGTCTGTGATGTTAGCAGATCTGGCCCATCAGAGCCGAAGGATAAGCAACACAGAAGCAGCTTTATTTGAGACTTAGAGTCATACCTGTGGCAAAATGTGTGCTGTTTTTCTGGCACTGATCTTCTGTTGGAAAATTGTATGTGAAATACTTGGGTCTCACGTTTTGGATAATTCAGAGTGGCTTCCCTCTTAGCCCCCCTTCTCCTCAAGCTGCTGCAGGCTCTCAGTAGGGGTGATCCCTGCAGTGAAAAACACAAGTATATCCAGTTAGGGCAAGCTGCTGCAGGCTCTCAGTAGGGGTGATCCATGCAGTGAAAAACACAAGTATATCCAGTGAGGGCAACCTATGCCTTCACACAAACTCACAAAAGGGAACAGCTTTTAGGATGGAAGGTTAGTATAGTTATAGGGGCAGTTTATCCTTTCCACAAAGTACTTCTGATCAAGATTTAACCAATCAAAGCCAAGCAGGAGTCCCTTATTGGATCAGATGGGAAACAACCAAAGCCAAAGTAGAGGTTCTTTAGATTCTCAAGAGAGGCGCCACTCCAGAAATATTTCTCCACATTATGTAAAATGTTAAAGCTTGTACATTCAGTAGCTTAATTGTTTAGCTAGTGTTATACCCTGTATTTTCTTCCAGTTTTTGCACCAGTCGCATGATAGAAATGTCATCAACACGCCAGGGGTTGGCGATACCGATAACAAATTGTATCTCGCTATTTTTTGACTGTATAAATGGCATTTTTATATTATACAGTATTGATCACTTAAAGTTTCTACACTTAATGCAATTGTATCTTTCCATTAGCAAAAGCACCAAAATTACGCATTCCAGAAGTATTTATTTGAAAAAAAGACAGAAATGACAAAATGTTGTTAGCCATCAAAAACCAGCCTTGACATTTTTGCATTCTCAAAATCCTCCGTTCACTTCCCTGTGTTTGAGCCACTCCAGCCATACATTAGGTGTGAAAGTGTATGCTGCCATAGCCTTGTGCAGAGAGGAATTGTCTTCCTTGAAGGTCCACCCTCTACCAACTACTAATTTAAAAACAGGCTGCTACAAATTCTGTGATTATTGTGTTGACTTTTACAATAATTTTCCATTACATTTTTAAAAACATTTCCCAGTCCTTGCAAATGACAAACATTGTCAAAGCATTTCTGAGGCATGGACAGTGTTAGATTTACTGCATGGGTCGGTGGCATTGTTACTGCTGGGTTTTTTCCAGACTGTGTCAAAAAAAAATCAAAATTCATGAATGATGAAGTGGCAAAGAAAAATAGTTTGCAAAAGTTATTGAAAAACCCTACCTTAAGTACTATTTCTCTTCTAGTAGAGCTTCAATTGGGATGGGAACTGCTTTGTTTCATAAAGAAGTCTCTGAGCAATGCCAGCATACCTCAGTGAGACTCAGTAGGCAAGGCTATTTATAAGTGAGCTTCCTGGCAGTCCCATACCCACCCACGGTGCCTCACCTTGTGCAGCTCGCTAATGTAGAAGCCGTAAGCAAGCCTGAAGCCGGAAGCTTCCATTAGGTTAACTCTTGTATATAAATAAACTGGGCACAACATACATTTTCAGGTATGATTGTTGCCACTTGCCAACGACCAGAAATAAATGCTGTAAAGGCGCATTTTCCTTTTGGTTAGGCTAATTGGACACCAAAAATCTGTCACTTAATTTAATTCTTGAGTTATTCCATAATAGTGGCTGCATGCTAAATAACCAAAATCATATTCCAATTCTACTCAGTATTTCTTTCCTTTACTGTCATCATAACTCATGTTCTGTCCCAGCTGCCAGAATGTGACAGAGGACTTTGTGACAGAGGACTATGTGACAGAGGACTATGTGTCAGAGGACTATGTGACAGAGGACTATGTGACAGAGGACTATGTGACAGAGGACTGTGTGTCAGAGGACTATGTAACAGAGGACTATGTGACAGAGGACTATGTGACAGAGGACTATGTGACAGAGGACTATGTGTCAGAGGACTATGTAACAGAGGACTATGTGACAGAGGACTATGTGTCAGAGGACTATGTGACAGAGGACTATGTGTCAGAGGACTATGTGTCAGAGGACTATGTGACAGAGGACTATGTGACAGAGGACTATGTGACAGAGGTCTATGTAACAGAGGACTATGTGACAGAGGACTATGTGACAGAGGACTATGTGACAGAGGTCTATGTAACAGAGGACTATGTGACACAGGTCTATGAGACAGGACTATGTGAAACAGGACTATGTGACAGAGGACTATGTGACACAGGACTATGTGACAGAGGTCTAATTGAGACAGGACTATGTGAGACAGGACTATGTGACACAGGACTATGTGTCAGAGGACTATGTGTCAGAGGACTATGTGACAGAGGTCTATGTGAGACAGGACTATTTGACAGAGGTCTATGTGAGACAGGACTATGTGACAGAGGACTATGTGAGACAGGACTATGTGACAGAGGTCTATGTGAGACAGGACTATGTGACAGAGGACTTTGTGACAGATGTCATGAAAAGAAGCCAATATTGATGGCACCTGTTGGCCATCAATTTCCTTCCAAAGGGTGACATTTTTGTTAACAAGGATTTCCTCTGATAATGTCAAATATCTCAATGACGATAAATGAACATATAAATGCTTTATAAAGCATTTTATCAACACTAGAATTAGCTAACAATAGGTTAGCAGACATAAAAGTTCAAGTCCATCCCACATCCCTTCTTCATTTTGCAGCCAATTGCCCCCATCTGATTCCTCAGCCTGCAGCTGATTACTAAGGCACTGGCTCTCATCTGATTCCTCTGCCTGCAGCTGATTACTAAGGCACTGGCTCTCCCCAGGGCTCCAACCGCCACAAGAAGCCTTGACCTTTCAGGAGTGTTGGAAAACAGTCACTCTGTTGTGTCATCTCCCTTGGCTGTTTGCACCTTTTGAATTCCAAGTCAACACACCTCAGCACAGCGAGATCCAGCTACCACCAGTATTGTGGAAGATAAGCACCCATGCATCTGAGATATCTGATGTGCATCACCCCCACACACACCTCCCAACACAAAAATTCACATTTACAACAGAAGGAGCTCCCACATCAGAAAACGGATGACTAGGCCAGCAGTGCTATGCGATAGATTAAAAGAGTAAAATCCCAACTTAACATGACAATATTAATGATGACAACCATTATTAAAAAGTACTCAAATCACTAGCCTACATAGCACAACACTGTAGCCCAGCATACTAATACCGTACCTTCAATTCTTTCAAACCAATTCAAAACAAACTAAAAGTGTAATTTGCTTACCTTAAAATACATAGCCTATATAAACGCTTTTCTTTATCCTGTCTCTTTTAAGCTCTTCATGCCAGGCTTATCCATTAAAGAAACTCATGGTGTTCTAGACAGCTGAAACTGCAATGCATCCTCCATCTCCCTGTGACTGTCATCACTGCAATGATTTCATCTTTGGACTGAACAATGTTTCTGCTCTTGACAAGTGAAAACTGTCAAAAGCCCAAGAAAGACAGCGATCTATAACAAAGATATCGCAGCATCCAGGGCCCAGTTTTTCAAAAGTAATCCAGTGGGATTTCGGATAACGGATTGGATCAAATCTTGAAAATGGGTTGCTCAAAACAAAAGATGGATTCCGAAAGAAGATCAGATCACGTAATCCGATCTTACATTTGATCTGGATCAAACCTTCCTTTTGTGTTGTTCAAAACTTTGAAGTTGGTTTGGGATACATTTGATCCAAAAAAACAAGATTATCCTGATCCCACCAGAAGGGTGGATTCAGTTGTTTTTTAAACAAAATGAATGATGACAAAATCATTTTTTTGAAAATGATATACATTTATTCATTTTTTGGATGAATTCAAATCATAAAAATGATAATCAAAATGATAATCATGAGTAAATGTACACAACTGGGAGAGATGACATCAAGTACATTTCAGACCTGCTCAGACCAACACTCCAACACAAAACCCGAAGGAGTCATGCTTTGTCCTTGAAGAAACAGTGCTTAATTGCGCTGCGCTTTTACGCTTGTGGGACTTTCTACCAAGTCATAGGAGACTTTATGGGAGTGGACAAATCCACTGTGAGTAATGTGGTGAAGGTTGTGTCAATGGCAATGGGCAGTCTGATAAATCAATTTGTTTCCATTGGACAGTGCTAACATTTGTTTATTACCAAAACTAAATAAGGAATGTAAATGTTTCAGTTCATTATCATTTTTCTGTTTCTTAAAATTTAAACAAACAATGGCTATTTGTGGCCACCTGTATTTTTAGGTGTACCTGTTGTTCTTTGCTAAGCCTGTAGGCTGCACTGTTGGTTTCATTCTAAAATTCGGTAATTGAGATTTGGTAATTCTGAAATTTGGGATTTGGATCACTTTGATCCTATCCAAAGTTTCTTTGAAAAACTGGCATAAAAGTAATCTGGATCAAGTGATCCTGGATAGCAAAACATGGGATTTCCAAATCCGGATCATTTTGATCCAGATTACATTTTTTGAACAACTGGGCCCTGGACATCTATCATATGAGGAAATCCTGAACCCTCTGACAGTACTCACTGGAATTAGAAGGGTATTAATATTCATGAAACAAAACAAACTGTTAAGCTGTTCAATTGTTTTAAGCTTACACTGTATCAGAACATATCACTTCGATAGATTTCGGGTTTATTATGGTCAAAATAGGATAAAACAATGTTGATGCGCCGCGGCGGCGGACACGAACACAAACACTTAAATGAATTATGATGTTCATGTGTTTCTTTTAATGACGGCAGTCAATATAACATCTTAAAGTAACAGTATGCAACAATTATACTTCAGGATTAGGGGTTAGGATAAGCAGTTTTACTTAAAAATAAGTATAATTTTACATGTTTTATGGTAAAGGTAACCTTAAATGACTTATTTTGTGATCTGGTGCTATATTTATTAAAAAAAAAAAAAACATTTTTTATTTTTTTTTTACTTGAGCTTCCAGGGGGGGCGGGAGTGGCCGTTGGGGTGGCGGGGCGCCACCCTAATATCATTGTAGGGGAAACACTGTGCACAACTTGCAGGTCTTTTGTGTCCCCAAAAAAAGAATGCTTATACTATAAGAGATGTTATGGACCATTGAAGGTTTAGTAAGCATCATAATACTGAGCACTGAGAGAGGCCTAATCAGCATCCAGTCTGAAGTGATAGCTGACCCATATATGGTTTATGCTTCTCTGGAGGAGCATGAAGTAGTTACTAATCTGGAATGGATGTGAACAAATCATCAGGCTTGAGCGGGATTCAAAATCTCACTTTATTAAATACTGATGTGATACCATAAGACAACAATATGAACATTTACTTTCATGCTTACATTTGTGCAGTCGCTACATCATAATGACATGCAATGTGAGAAAAATTCACTTTCACGGTTTATGGAATGCCAGAAAGATGCAAGAGAAAACTCTAATCCCCTTCAATCTAACTGGTAACTCATTAGACAGATTAACACAGTCTGGCAAATGGCTGCACTGACGTGCGTGCCAAAGAACCAGAACACTGACTAGCCCTCAGGGGGATGACATTGAACCTACCCTGACTAACTCTCTGGATAGCGGAGCTAAAAGAGAATGGCAGCACCCAGTGGCGGTTTTAGGCACGGCGAACCGGGCGCTCGGAGGGGGTCTCGTCCGGGGCGTAATTCCATGTAGAACCGCCTCTGGCAACACCCTTCATTACCCAAGCATCAGGCATAGCCAGAGTTAGATGAGGTTTCACTCGTATCACAAGGGTCCACTAAATATTGAAAGATTATCGTATTTCTGTGGCGAACTCAGGATGGAAATGCCAACACTGTATTTCTTGATTCAACTCAAGTTAGCTGGATGTGGTGATGGAACAGGCAAGGAATTTGTTATGACTGGTGAGAGAATCTGTTTATTCTGAAATGACAAAATGTCAGTAGACTATTTTATTCAGCAGAACTTCACAAGACAGTAATGTCTCGGCAAACAATGGTCACCACATTCTACATCACACAGCACCAACTTACAGAGCTGGAGCTACTTATAGGGCTGCAGAATAAACTCGGGTAATGAAATAAAAGATTATCCATCCAGGTCTCAAAACCGAGGGGCAGTTTGGGGATACAAGGTGTGAAATAAAGCAATTCGCTATGCCCCAGACTTTTTGGTAGAAAGAACAGGCAGTCTCACTCAATATTCAGAGGCTGCTGGCACCAACACATGTAGTCAATCCAAGGCTTTTGCCACCAGTGCACTTAATGTGTCACATTATGGTGGGGGAAGGAGTGTGGACTCTTGATATTTAATCTTCAGGTGGGTTGTCACTAGATAATAATTTTACAGGATAATTCACAAATAGTTGCAACTATTAAAGCAATATATGAAAACCACCAATATGTTTCAGACCCTCGTCTGATCGTACCCCACCAACATAGTGATAGGAGAATAAAGAAAATCAAGTCAAATCCAGGTATAATAAAACAGTACGAACCACTGCAAAAAAATATTCTAGTGGTTTAAAATGTAAACATCAAAATGTTTCCAAACTGTAGGCCTGGTTATTCCAACTAAGGTGCCAGATTTCTGAGCTCACAGGTACAAGCATAAACCCTTTTAATAACCTCTCATGTTGTACTGCCCTGTGGTTGTACAGTGACACTTGCCATCTGCATGCTCTGAGGTGCAACTATGCACCACTGGCTATACATTCAGACATGGCTTCAGGGCATTTTTACTCAACAATCTATCACCAAACAAATGGGGAGTCCATCCGCTGTTGGGTGTGGGTGTGTGTGTGTTACGAGTCACGCAGGTGTTGCATGGTGATGATTCAAGAGGTACATGAATGTTGTGAAGTGACGGCTGGAGGAGTCCATTGTGATGGTGATGCTGCGGTCATCTGAGGTCTCATGGTGGGAGGAGTCGATTGTGATGGTGATGCTGTGGTCATCTGAGGGTCCATGGTGGGTGCGGTCCTGGTAATGAAGACATGATCTTGGCCAGCAAGGCGTGGTCCAAACATCTCTCAGGCGCGTGAGGCCGCTGCTTTGGATCCATCTGCGCAGTCCCTTGGACATTTTCTGACTGGGCCATGGTGGTTCTGAAAAAGACAACAACAAAAAAAGACAGCGGCTGTATCACAGCAACCAAAAACAGCGTTAACATATCAAAATCAAGCAAAACCGTAAAGCTATCTAATCATTAAGGTTTCAACTTACAATTAATACATAGTTCATTGTCAGGTTGCCATTAAATCAGGGGTCTTCAACGGGGGTCCGCGGAGGTACTGCAGGGGGGTCGCGAAATCTTTGGTTGATAAGACAATTTTTTTTAATATTTAAAAAAAATAAATAAATAAATAATCAAACCAATTTTTTCCCCCACAAATTTAAATGTCTTCCGAATCAGAATTGTATTTATTCCCTTTAAATTTACATTAACATAAATCCAACATATTGTAGCGAACGTATAAATTGATCGAGAAGACGTTATCTTTCAGTCCAATCGACACATTCAGCTACCCGCAGGAGCTCTCTCAAGCTGGGCACCGGTTCACTCACAGCACCTTTCATGCAAATTCGACAGCACAGGCACTAGCCAATCAGATCGCGTTTCTGCTCAAGTCTAAAGAGCGCGAAGATCAAAAATAAAAGATGGCGGACCAAACTCCATAGCTGGTCTTGTTTGTACCTATAAATTGTTAGTTTGACATTTTTTTGCTTAGATTTAAAAAAAATAAATAAAGAGAAACTGTACAAGGTCAAAAAACGTTAATTGTAACTGAAAAATAAGTCTGAGAGGATTTGCGAGGTGTATGAGCCCCCTAGCTAATGTTAGCATGCTACTACCTACAATCTTAACAACTTGCTAGCGGTGTGATTGGTTTGTTGACCTGTCAATCTCACTATAATATCTATGTTGTCAACACAACTCCATGCGCCAGACTCCTCTTCCGTCATCCGTTGGATCGTGTCAGTCAGGAGTTATTGAAAAGAAGATACATCTCACTAATGTGGGAGGATGTGTGCCATCCACAGATGCTTGAGGATTCACTGTCCCTTTTTTATGTATGATGAAATAAAAACATACAGCCGCGGAAAAAATTAAGAGACCACTTCAAAATTATCAGTTTCTCTGGTTGTACTATTTATTGGTATGTGTTAAAGTAAAATGTACATTTTAGTTTTATTCTATAACCTACTGGCAACATTCCTACCAAATTTCAAATAAAAATATTGTCATTTAGATCATTTATTTGCAGAAAAATGACAATTGGTCAAAATAGCAAAATTGATGCAGTGTCTTCAGATCTCGAATAATGCAAAGAAAACAAGCTCATATTCATTTTTAAACTACACAATACTAATGCTTACACTTAGGAAGAGTTCAGAAATCAATATTTGGTGGAATAACCTTGATTTAAAATCACAACTTTCATGTGTCTTGGCATGCTCTCCACCAGTCTTTCACATTGCCGTTGGGTGACTTTATGCTACTCCTGGCGCAAGAATTCAAGCAGCTCGGCTTCTTTTCATGGCTTGTGACCATCCATCTTCCTCTTGATCACATTTCAGAGGTTTTTTATGGGATTCAGGTCTCGAAATTGGGCTGGCCATGACAGGGTCCTGATCTGGTGGTACTCCATCCACACCTTTACTGGCCTGGCTGTGTGGCATGGAGCATTGCCCTGCTGGAAAAAACACTTCTCAGAGTTGGGGAACATTGTCAGAGCAAAAGGAAGCAAGTTTTTCTTCCGGGACAACGTTGTACTTTGCCTGGCTGAGGTTTGTAAAAGACCATAAGGATTGAAAAAGCGGACTGGAGGTTCTTCTAAGTTCGTCTTCTCTGATGAGTCCGATTTCACAGTAGGTGCAAGACTCTCTGGCTTGTAGGCCTCTCCAGGTCTCCGTCTAACCATCAGACGACCATGTGTTGGGCAAAGCTGAAAATTGGACTCATCAGAGAAGACGAACTAGAAGACCCTCCAGTCCGCTTTTTTCAATCCTTATGGTCTTTTACAAACCTCAGCCAGGCAAAGTACAGCGTTGTCCCGGAAGAAAAACTTGCTTCCTTTAGCTCTGACAATGTTCCCCAACTCTGAGAAATGTTTTTTCCAGCAGGGCAATGCTCCATGCCACACAGCCAGGCCAGTAAAGGTGTGGATGGAGTACCACCAGATCAGGACCCTGTCATGGCCAGCCCAATTTCGAGACCTGAATCCCATAAAAAACCTCTGAAATGTGATCAAGAGGAAGATGGATGGTCCCAAGCCATGAAAAGAAGCCGAGCTGCTTGAATTCTTGCGCCAGGAGTAGCATAAAGTCACCCAACGGCAATGTGAAAGACTGGTGGAGAGCATGCCAAGACACATGAAAGTTGTGATTTTAAATCAAGGTTATTCCACCAAATATTGATTTCTGAACTCTTCCTAAGTGTAAGAATTAGTATTGTGTAGTTTAAAAATGAATATGAGCTTGTTTTCTTTGCATTATTCGAGATCTGAAGACACTGCATCTTTTTTGCTATTTTGACCAATTGTCATTTTTCTGCAAATAAATGATCTAAATGACAATATTTTTATTTGAAATTTGGTAGGAATGTTGCCAGTAGGTTATAGAATAAAACAAAAATGTACATTTTACTTTAACACATACCAATAAATAGTAAAACCAGAGAAACTGATAATTTTGAAGTGGTCTCTTAATTTTTTCCGCGGCTGTATATCTGTGAATTATTTTAATAAGTTGTTAGCTCAGAGTTGTTTGCAAGATGTATGTTTATAAATGGCAGTGGCACGGCCACCCTGTACCTTTCATGTTGTTAAATGTTAAATTAAATTCAATGTTAAAAAAATGTTAAGTTAAATTTGTTGTTTAAAAATGCTAGGTTAAATTCAATGTTAAAAAAATAAAAATGTTAATAAATATATTAACCTTTGTATTATTTGAATAGCTTAGTATTGAATACACAATAACAGGGTAGCTATGTTTATTTGGCACTAGGCCCAGTATATTATAAACAAAATTTTAGGAATTTATATAGTAGGGGGTCCCTGCTCATCTCGCCATCAGTTTGGGGGTCCCTGGCCTGAAAAACGTTGAAGACCCCTGCATTAAATCATTACATCATTCCTAACAATCAAGATAAAATTAACACAAGGACAAGTTTAACTAGTCATATTTGTTTTCTTTGTGCTCTAAAAGAGCTGATTGGATGTCATGCAGTGGCTTACATGAACTAAGCTTGGCTTCCCCTGTACATCAACTGGTCTAACTCCTCACAATTAATTTCCTGATACTAAGCTTATTGTGTTATGGGTTGTCACCCATTGACCAGTTCCGTAGATATATCCCCTGTCAATAGGGTATCTGTGCTTCCACAACCTGTTGGGCTGCTATCTGAACTGTTCCAGTGAAATCGGTACAGCCTCATCCTTTATCTGGCTAAGCATGAATCCTGCCTCAGGAGGAATTTGTATAAATTCTGGCAGCTTAAGGCACCATTTTTACAGAGTTTCAGACAGAAACAGTAGGCGTAAAGACAGCCCATGGCATGCACAAGTCATCTGTCTGACTCACATGAACATTCCCCCACCCATTATAACACACTCCTTGTCTATATGCTAGGTCCTACTGACACAGGGCCTGGACATCGCTTTAGCCAGGTTACCCACAGAAAACATTTACCAGGTTACTTGGCAGAAATTACATTTTATGTGAGCATCATACTGTTTAAATATCAGAAAATGCCAGCCTTTGTTTGTTTAACCGAGGTTTAGATCAATTTTGAACAAGGAGATATGAAAGTTGAGTCTGAACAGCTCTCATCATTTCATTCACTTTTACCTTGCTCTTCCCATAACCCTTCCTCCTCCGCCTCTAGCCTTGCCTGCGCCTCGTTGCTTTCATTCTTTGTGTTTTTGAAAAAGCAAGTCTTGCCTCGTCTTGAATTAACTGCCACCAGATGTGAACAATAACAAGCCCTGTAACCGGTGCACTCTCTCTCTCTCTCTCTCTCTCTCTCATGCTCCAAAAATGCACGCATTTTAAGTAGTGTGAAGTAGATCTGCTGTTTGACATATTCCCATTCACACAGTGATGGCGAAGGCTACTATCTAAGGTGCCAACCTGCACATCAGGAGCGGTTAGGGGTTCATCGTCTTGCTCAAGGACACTTCGACACTTGGTGCGAATGAGTCAGGATCGAACAAGCAACCATCAGATTGCTGAATGGCTCCTCCAGAACCACTATCGCATGACACACAGATGAACAGCAAGTCTTTGGGTGAAGTCATCCACAGCTTCTATGCCTTCTATCTGCACCTAGATATCCTTACCCAATCTGTGCTAGTACAACTAATAGTAGTAATACTAGTAATACTGTTTTCTGATTGGCTAATGGGGTGTACATTAAGTTCGTATAGACGGACACCTTGGACGTAGTCCCAGTAGAAAAGTTAAATCGCCGTTCCATATCAATGCTCTTGAATGGTTACCATTGACAACCAACGTAACGTTTTTTTTTATCAGGTTATTATGCATTTTAAGTTTCCTAAAGATAAAGGAAATTCTAAATAATAATAATAATAAAAACATTTTTGGATGTTGTAAACGGGAGATAAGCGGGATAACGTCCTTCGAGCTGTACAGTTCTACAAAGATAATGAACAAAGATAATGGGCTGCACGTTGTGGAGTTCTTTGCCCCGCATTGTCCATTATCTTTGTAGAACTGTACAGCTCGTCCCTTACATAACATGTTATGTGGTGTAGAATGTGAACTTCGATGTGATGGTTGATAATTATAGGTGATCTGTATGTTCCCTAACTAGCATGTTCGCTAAATAGTCATGTGTGTTCAAGTGAGGATCGCCTAAGTTCTATTTCCCTTGGTGTAGGGCCAATAGTTTTCCGCGAAAACGGAAAACGGACGGAATACGCGGAATGGACCATCTGAAACGGAATGGACCACTGAAAACGGAATTGCAACTTGTCAAACGGAAACATAATTTTGTGCATCAAAATCGCCCAAAACCCCCTGTATCTTACACTGTAAGACTGAATGTCTTTCAAATAAACACAACAACGATCGCAACAATGAAAAAACATTAATTAAAGAACAAAAGCGGTCAGAAAATGTCACGTCTGCGCTGAACTCTGCTCCGGCCACGCCCCCCTTTTCAAGGGTAGTCACTTAATTTGCTCATCTTCCCAATCGCATTAAAAACTACAAATGTTAAGTCTTCTGTTGTGTTGATGGCTGGCAAACAACAATCTAAGAAGGGCACGTATTATTCACTGAGTTACCAAGCAGTCTAATGTATGGGGACTAATTAGCACTGCACTGAATTACATTACCATGACTTATTGCTACACAATAACAATTACACAACTAATATTACTAGATACATATAATAGTGGACATTACACTAGGCAACATGGATGTCATTAATATCTCATCCAGTCGAAATCTTAACAGGATTGAACCCATCTTTATTACAGCGTATCAACATAAGAACAGAACATAGCTAAATCTCCGCTTAGCATCATGCTAATCACTACTAATAGCACGAGCAGGTAGCCCAAAATTTGGTATTTAATACACGATATATTACAGAAGCAACTTCATGAAAACCCTTACTTTCATTAAGTATGCACATAATGCCTCACATACAGGTCGAACAATGATGATTTAAGCATTGGAAATGTATAAGGCACAGTATGGTCAACTACTTAGCGACAAACTGAACTCGACAGTATCTTAACTGTGGGTGCTGCACGCACGCAAACAGCGTTGCTAGGCAACATCACTATCAACAGAGTTTTTCATACAGTTAACGTGCAGAAAGGCATTATACGGCTGTTTTTATTTTTTTGACACGGAATCACGGAATTACCAAAAACGTGACACGGAATTTGCTTTTTTTTGACGCGGAAAACTATTGGCCCTATTGGTGTTCGGTCACGTGACCACAGAGGAGGTATTTGACAGTTCGATATCCTTGGAAATGTAAAGAGATAAGTGGATTATTTCAGTTCTCAGCAGGAGAAAGACATGTGTTTTGCACTGTGATCCTGATGAGAGTATTTTGCATGTTTTACAGAAAACATTATTAAAATATAGCTGCAAGCAGCGGTGGCGTTTTCCTCCAAACATGGCGAACCAGGGAAAAATTTATTTTTGTGACAATTTGTCACTGTATAGAAAAACCCATGCTGCAGACTTGCCAATGGGATATTACATTTCAAATGCAATACTTTGAAGATCATTCTTCAATTCGTCATTGAACCTAACGCTGTGGAGCGCGCGCAAGTATTGTAGGGTGGTCCGGGGGCACCCCCACCCCCCCGGTCAATTTTTATATTCCTTACTGTCTGAAACGCTATTTCCTGCATTTTGAGGTGCACATTTTGCGGAATTCAGGTAATATTTTTTGGTGTGTCTTAATTGTCACATATGATGTACATCAGTGTGTAACAATTTGCCTATTCTAATGTAAGACAAACGTTACTAAAAACCGCACAAGAGGTTCTTTAAGAGATGGATGAATTGCCGAAAATAAATAAAGCTCCGCCTTATTCGGAGTCACGCTAAATAACAAAGGGAACACCAAACTTAGATCATTGCGCGCGCATAAGGCCCTGTATTAGTCAACACAAATTATCACAATCATAATTACACACAAACCCCATACATTTCCCCAGCCCTTAGTCCACAAAATAAACTCAAAAAGTCTAGCTCAACAGAGCAATGTCCATGCGCAACTCAGGCGCAGATCCGAGGAAGAAGGAGGCCTGTACCTCGTAATTCCCACGGTGTGGTACAACGTGAGCCAAAAAAAAAACAAATAATCCAGCACACCGTCAAAAAAGGCAACAAGAGGAGCAATTGCACCCGGCCGGGTTTATCCAACACAAAAAAGGAACGAAAAAAGTTCGGTCTCACCAGATGAACGCTTCTTCTTCTTGACTCCCGCAAATGCCGTTCAGTGCTGCGTATATTAATGATATCCACACTCAGACGCGATCATATTGGTTTTTCTGCCGTCTGGAATGTTTTTCATTTCAATGGCTGCAACATTCAAATGCTGGCGCCACTCTCACGCACACACTTCCTACTCCTAACTTCGGAAGAAGGCGTCGCCCCTAGTCAGACGCGCACCTCATATACACCGTCAGGTGCGCAACTATAGGTGCCATAGCAACAGAAAATAAAAGGAGCATTTTAAACGGACAGACCCCCCTACCTTATTATACATATACAGGTATTTGACAGACACCAAAGGCAATTTAGTACATACATTCAGTACTTTACATATACATCATATGTAATTTTAAAACCTTTGGGATCTTTTATATTTCTCATGTTGTAATATGATTCATTAATGTGACGGTGTCACAAGTGTACCACACAATCTGAAAATCATACAAACACAGAAGAAATTCAAGCCAGAACTGCCATGTACATCTTTTATATATGCAGGGACAGGGGGCTCCTGGTCACGTGATAATAACTAGGGATGGGTATCGTTTGGGTTTTTTCCGATACCAGTACTTAACAGATACTTTTAAAACGATACCGGTGCCTAAACGGTGCCTGAACCGATACTTAAAAAAAAAGCACAAAACGAGGATTGACGACATTAAAGAAAGGCTTTTTTTATTGCCAAGGCCATTTTTTTTCTTCAAATTGAACAATATACCTACTATGAATATAAATACACACAAAACACTTGGCTTCAAACTACAGCTTCAAACTATGAATATTATATGAACTGTTAACAGTTTATAGTATGCTTAAATAAATATAAATAAATACAAAACACACACACACACACGCTTTACAGACTACAGCTTCAAACTTATGAGCATATTTGCCTTTGGAGTCAAACATGTATTATTTAGTTTGCATTTATTTCATGAAATTTTCAACACTTTCTGATTTGTACATACCTAGCTATCTTTTCTATCTTGTTACTTGAACACACCGACTGCGTGAAAGTGTACTGCCCCTTTAAGAGATTATGGCACCCACCGGTTGCTATAGGCTACAACCGGTACCTACAGTTTTAGTTTGCAGTTGCAGATCTGCCAAGAACTCTTGCGTTTCTCCCCTCTTTACACGCGATTGTTTTGTTGCATTTGCTGCACGTCGCGGTGTTTGAATCTTATTGTGCAAATACAGCCACACTTTTGACCGTTTACCTTTCGCTATTTTCTCTGTTAAAAGGTTGATGGCGAGCTCTGTTTGTGCTTGCGCTGTTAAATGCTGCCTGCTTCACTGTCCCAATGAGCGTGAGCGCCACAGGACAAAGTTAACAGAGAGATGGGGCAGTTTTAAATGTGACCCACAAAATATGCCTGGCAACAAAATAAAAAATAATTCATACAGATTATACTCATACATACGCCACTCACGTTACTGCTAGTTAGCTATCGCTAGTTTTCTACTGTTTTGGAACCAGCCTCCGTGTTTCATGTTGCAGCCTGAAATAATTCCTGTTTATAAGACAACATTTTATGGAAGTTTTGTTCATTTACCTGCATGATTTGTTGCTGTTATTGATTTCAATCGGCTCAGGCACCGAAAGGAAGCACCAAAATCTGCGTGACATTTCGGTCCAGGTAGGTATCGGTTGTATAGTCCCGGTGCCATATTGGTACCAGTTCTCGGTACCCAACCCTAATAATAACATAGTGTTAGACTTGGCTGACCCAAATAAGAAGTAAAAAAAAATGTTTTACTGTTTATGAATATCTTAGTCCCAGAGTCTTCCTTGACTAGTGATTACATATTCAATTTTGTTAATCTTTCATATTTTTTGCGCAAGACACTTAGCAGTTAGCACACAGTTGTACATGTATTGTGTATTAGCTATGTTTTTTTTTAATATGCTACGTGTATTATATGCAAATATAGGGTGACCAGATTTGAGTTTGTGGAAAAGATGACACTTCGTCGGGGACCCTGTCCCCTCCCCCGCAACGGTGTTTTGACATATTTTTCACATGCAGATGATATTATTGTCGTGCCTGGACAACATGAATGTACTGTTTTTACTGAATTTACTGTAGTTAATGCAATACCTTATTTCAACTAAAACACCTCATCATGTTGCTTCACTATATTTAAATCATGTACTTATAGTTCATACATGTGTAAATAGTAGGGCTGGGCAAGTTAACGCGTTAATCTTGCGTTAATTCATCAATTAATTAAAGCCGACAATTATTTTAACGCGCGTTAACGCAAGTTTTATTATTTATTTTATTATTGTAAGACTGTTGCCAATAGGCTTTTATTTTGACTGCTGCGCAACCGGAAAAGAAAAGAATGGCCGGATAAACATACCTGGATAAGGGCATAGCCTACAGTTATACTTGAAATGTTGACCACACGCAAGTTAACACAGGTACACGAAAGCTAAACTTCTCGAAATAATGTGGCGATTCATTGCCTGTGCATCACCTCCAGCAAAGTTAACGTCAGTGGGCGTAAACCAGTCAGCTGTTTAGCTAGAATCTATAAGTTCGTTTTCTGTGAATTATGCTAGCAGCAGCTAAGCAGCTGGCTATCCTAGCCTGTCACCCTAAGAATTACACTAAGTATTTATTTTATTAAACTGCTACTATATAAAAATGCTGATGTTAAAGGTACCGTATGTAACAATTGTACCTTAAAATAACAGCTTGAAAAAAATTGTGTCGCTACAATGACTTTTAATAGGGCGATTTCCGCCTCCTTCACTGCCATCGGGGGTCTGTACTCAAATTACTACGCTATGTAACTTTCTTGGCGATGCCCGCCGCTCGGGCGGAAGTAGTTCGACCTGCTTTCTGGCTAGCTAATAATAAATTACACGTTCCAATGTCATTACACTTTCTAATGTAAAGGCTGTGATTGGCCGGCTACCACAGCCTTTCACACAGAGTCTCACGTTTCCGGGTTAATAGCATAGGCTACAGTCTTTTTTAGACCCAGACATTAAATCATGAATACCCTGCAGACCGTCTCACAAGCCTTTTCTTATGGATTAGGAACAAACATAACAGAAGAGGTCCGAAGACATGAACTCCTTTACAAATCCTCTTTAAACACTTATAAGGACGCTCAAATTACCGCGAATATCCCATTCTCATCCGCGATTGTTTGGAGAGAATGTGGTCATTCACGAACAAATAGGTACTTTCATATTCATTTTCCGCCACTTGTGAGTCATGGTGATATCTTTCATTGAGTTCATATTGACGTGAATCCATCAATTGCACCAGCGAGTTTGATAGAATGAGCCCGGTCTGCTCATACAAAAGTTAACAGTAACCTGCCGTTACCTTGTGGCCAGCACCATTGTAGTTACAAGCATTGACAACATGATAAGATTATCTCGCCGTTTAGCACCTCATCTTTGAATAATGTAACTCATAAACACATCGTTTTAAAGCCTGTCGCAGTCATTAAAAGATGTCAATAAACAAACTTTTGCGTCATGTGCTGTCTTTTTCGCCACTGGTACTGAATTGCCAACATTTGTATTTTGTGTAACACATGTATTCATAACATCAAGCCTTTCGCCCACTACACTTTCATGCTCCGGTAAGTTTTTTTCCTTTGTCCTGCTGCAATAAATAGGCTTACTTAACTCAAAAAAAATCTGCAGTTCTGGCGTCAATTTGCTTTGCAACACGCAACACGGCTCACAAGCCTTGCAACACGGCTCTGCGTCTAAAACGAACCTTAAATCAAAACTTGTCTAAAACAAGTTCCTTGTGTAAAATACGTGCTTACGCGTTACGTCTAAAACAGAGCATAATTCGGCCTTAAAAGCCTGGGGTTTGGTCATCAGACAATGGGCCTCATTCTCGACAGCAGTTGAGAAGACTTTCAGAAGGACTTTCTTCTGAACTCCACTTCGGTGGATTTAGGAAAACATTTGCCATTCTCCATAGTTTTCTCATCCGGGATTTCTTCTGAACTTCAGAAGACTTTCAGAACGCGAAATAGCAGTCGCAACTCTGCTGGAATCTTCTCAAATTACCACAAGGAAACCTAATAAATATATGTGGCATTAAGACAAAGTCCAACTCTCAGTCTTTGAGGGTGTTACACTAGCGCTAGCTGTGGCCTGAATCCACTGACAGAGGGAATGCTTGTCTTCATCTACCGAGTCATCAACATCTTCCTATTCATTTTGGTTGCTATGGGGGCCCACTGTTACGGACTATAGAACCTCAGGCATGGCAAATCTCTGAGAATGCCAAAGTTCCCTCTGGCTACTTCTGATGAACACAACACTCACCCCATGCCCTGATCTTGGCTACGTCTTATGAACACAACACTCACTCCATGCCCTGATCTTGGCTACGTCTGATGAACACAACACTCACCCCATGCCCTGATCTTGGCTACTTCTGATGAACACAACACTCACCCCATGCCCTGATCTTGGCTATGTCTGATGAACACAATATTATTCGAATATCAAAAAATAAATAAATATTCGAACGAATATTAGGCAGCCCTTAATATTCGAACTTGTTATGGGCATTATTTTTTTGTAAATGTCTTTGCTTGAACGTTGTTTTCAGTTCAGATTCCGTAGCTTTTTCCATGCATGAAGTTGTGTGAATCGCAAGATCGTTAGCAGGGCTGTCATTGGTCATCTGGGCTCCTGTAGATGACGTTAGCGTCCTGGTTCGCGCCAATTTTGCAGAACAATGGCAGCATCAACATCGACAACAGCTCCCGCGGAGGAGATCGAAATTTACACTCAAAAGCAACGTGTGGCGTTACGTTGGGTTCAGAAACAGGGGAAAATATCCGGTAAGGATAAAGTAATTTGTAGAATATGTAGGACTAAACTCTCATACCACAGGACAACAAGTTTCCTGAGAGCCCACCTGTCTACCCCACATCCCGGCAAGCTGGAGGTGAAGAGGGTGGAGTGGGAGGGATTGGGGGCGAGGCAGGCCAGAATTGACACCATGTTAGCATCTTCACAAGGCCTTCCCTATGCCCGTCAAAACAGAGCGACCGATTTACTGACAAGGTTCATTTGCGAAAATATGAGGCCCATTAACGTGATATATGGGAACGGGTTTCAAGCTTTGATCCACAAGCTAGAGCCAAGATTCAAGATCCCCTGCTTCCGGACCATCAGTGGAAAAATGACGAAGCTGTACGACACAACCAAAGATGGCATTAGGGCAGGGGTTTTCAACCGGTGGTCCGCGGCGGTATTGCAGGGGGTCCGCGATTTAAAAAAAAAATAAAAAATAAATATATATATTTTGATATTTCAACACATTTCAAGATTACTCTTGAAAAGGTCTGAAATAAGAAAAATATGTCTAAAATAATATAAAGGTGATTCACGCTGACAGAATGTAGCCTTGCACCAATCCAGTCTATGGTAGCCTGTGCTAAGTTCTGGATAAGTTGCCAGACCGAATTTCCAGAGCTTGCTGCAAAAGCAATGAGGTGTTTTTTGCAAACTTTCAAACTACCTGTGTGAGAGCATTTTTTTTTTAAGAATAAGTACAGGGCAAGAGAATGATATGAGACTGTCGCTGTCTACCATTTCGCCACAAACAGACAGGCTGTGTGGACTTCACCATGCCCAGATATTCCACTGACACGTCTCCCCTCTCCCCACACATGCACGAACGAACGCACACACGCGAGCGCGCAGGCACATCAGTGGGCCGCGGATTACTTTCTAGTCAGAATGGTGGTCCCTGGGACAAAACCAGTTGAAAACCCCTGCATTAGGGGAATGATGCGTGGAGAAAAAGTTGGACTGACCACTGATGGGTGGAGTTCTTTGGCTACCGAGTCATATGTTACGGTCACAGCCCATTTCATCTATGAGGACTGGGAGATGAGAAATGTCGTCCTTGACACGTCTGAGATTCAAACCGCTCACACAGCATGTCTCCACATGCATCAACAGTATTCTACAAGATTTTCAAGTGGAGCGGGAGCCTGTGCCTGCCATCACAACTGACAATGCGACAAACTATGTCAATGCTGTAGAGAGGTACTTGAGGATCACGGATATTCCATGCATGGCTCACACAATTAATCTGGCAGCGAGAAAGGGGCTTCCAGAGCGTTCCGTTGCAACAGCAGTCAGCCGCCTGAAGGCTGCCGCTCAGCATTTCAAGCACTCCCCTACAGACAGCTACCTCTTGGAGGCCAAGCAGAAGCTCCTTGGTCTCAAACAAGTCCAGCTCATCAACGACTGCCCCACTCGCAGAACATTACATCTGTCGGGCAGCTGATCAACAAGCCCCTGTTGCAGCAGTGATAATGGAGAAGAAACTCAGCCGTCTGGAGGTCAGCAGTGTGGAATGGACCCTGATGGTGAAGGTCAGTAGTAACGTTGGCTTATTATGTTGGGTGGTCTAATAATATTATATATCCAATGTTAACATTACTGTTTGCAAATGTAATAACACGTATAAGCCTCGTTAACGTTGGCTAAGCTAAGTTTGTGTTTTGTGTAACGTCAAGTGGCACATAGCCTCTGCGCTAGCAGTATAGCATGTTAGCTAGCTAATGTTAGTGGCGCTAGTTTGTAATTAAATGTGTTTGTCCCGCAGGTGAAAGACGTGCTGAGGCCGTTCAAAGTAGCCACCCTGGCGTTGTCAACAGAAGACTACCCAACAGCATCAGCGGTCCTTCCCCTGCAGTACGTGCTTCTGACACAGCTAAAGCCCTCCACTGATGACCCGGCAGGACTGAGAGAGATGAAAAAAATTATATCAACTGATCTGAAGGCGCGATATGGCCCTGACAAAGATGCATTCTTGCTACTGAACACAGCCAGCTACCTTGACCCCCATTTTCACCGGCTGGTTCATTTGGAACATGAGTCACGGCAGGCAGTGTGAGATAAGGTTCTGAGGGAGCTTGCAGACCTCAGCGAGCAAACAGACGCAGAAGGCGAAGATATGAGTGCCATGACTACGGCACCACAGCAGCGCAAGGAAAATAATGCTCTTAGTGCGATGGGGGACCTCTTTGTGCAGTATTAAACGTAGCCTAAACAACACATTAACAAAAACATTAACAAAAACGAATTTATTTTAACAGATAGACCGAATGAAGATATGATCCAAAGAGAAATGATGGCCTACGACAATGAGCCCCCACCCCCGTCTGACAGCAACCCCCTGTATTGGTGGAAGGAGAGAAGCCCCAAGTACTCCCATCTCGCTCAGCTGGCACGCGGCTACCTGGCAATATGCGTGACATCCGTGAGGTCGGAAAGGGTGTTTTCCACAGCGGGGAACATAGTAACCAAACAACGCTCTTCCCTAGAGCCAGAACATGTCAACCACCTGGTATTTTTGTCGAATAACTTAAAAAAGTCTGCAGGCAAACAAACTGCAGCCAACCAGATCTTTAGGCTTTGTGAGCGAAACCAGAGCCGTATCTGAGCAAAACAATTTGTTAATGGCTGGTAGGATGGGGTTTTGTTTTAAGGCCTGCCTTTATTTTGTCTTTTTAGTTTCAGTTTAGCCTGACCGGCTTATTTGACCTTTTTTGATGGCTTATTTATCTTTATTTTGATGAAGCCACAGTTTGTCCACACAGTTTGTGTCTGACCTTAAATAAATAAAGGTTCTGAAAACATCGTTGCCTGTTTATTGACGTTGACTGATACACTGCCCTCTGGTGGACAAAATATATACAACTTAAGTTTTATACCATATAGGTCTTACTGAAGGCATTTAATGGTCAAACTATTATTAATAAATATTCGAATATATTTGAATATTAATTAGGGCCGGGACTCGATTCAAAAATGTATCTAATTAATTAGAGGCTTTGTAATTAATTCATCGAAATTAATCGCATTTTAATCGCATATAAATATTTGACCCGAGAACAGTGAGAAGTAATTTTTTTCACATGGATTTTTAGTATACCATTGAATAATGACTGAATACATAAGCTTAAGCAACAAAAATATTGGTTTTTTTTGTTCAAGTCCAACAGACCAGTGCAATTTTTGCCATTAAGTGTAGCAATACCATATTTAGAAATGTAGTACATTTCAGAAATTCAGGTAGCCTATAGATAGGTAGACCTTCTGTAAACTATAATAATCTGGGTTTTTTAAGTAAAACACAATACATTCAAGTACCTTCAGAACATTGGAAACCCTGACTGTTAGAAAACATCTCTGGTGGAGTGTGGGTTGTACCCGGAGTCAGGCTTAACGTCCACGCTAGCTGCTATATGTTTTGCATTGAGGTGATATGCGAATTCCTTGTTGTATAGCTTGCACTGAACCATGTTCTTATCGACGCCTCCATCCGTTTGTTTTTTGTAACAAAATGTCCCATCCACTGGGCCAACCAACGCGGTCTCATCAGCTTCTTTGTTCATGTTCACTGTGCCACTGTGGTTTGTTGTTCAACTAGTTTGAACCGAATTTATGCGCGTTAGTTGGTGCGCCAGTATAATCGGTCCGTCTGAAACTCCTCCAGTGAGAATCGTCCGCGGTGCAAAAATAGATACGATTAAAATGCGTCAATTTTTTTAACACGTTCATTTTTGTTGTTAAAGTCCCGGCCCTAATATTAATAATAAACAAATGAACTTCGAATATGATTTTTAGGCAAAAGTCAAAGCCCTGCACCACACACACCCCATGCCCTGATCTTAACTCAAAAATAAATGATGTTCCTACCAATATGTTTAAGCAGGAACGAAACAGACTACATCGTGTTGATGCTTCAAGCAGCATGTGGGACTCTACAATGGTATCCATGATTACAGACAAACCACATCGTGCAGTTTCTCATGAAACTTAAGGTTACAGCTCTCGTGCCTAAGACATACGCTTTATTTTATGAAACAGTTAAGGGCTTTCAAACGCTTAGGTTATTGATGTGTTTACTGAAGTGAATGGAGTTATTGTTGTGAGAACACTTGCGATCCCCAATCGGTAAAACTAGCTTTTGTTAGCTTCTGCCCACCTTGTGAAATTAGTGATGGTTAAGGTGAGTGACTTGCTTTGAAGTCCGTTGTTTTTTGCTGTTACCAGAGGGACATATTTAAGGGATATAAAGGGTCTAAAGTTTATACGGAAACATCACATACACATGCATTTATTTGAACAAACTATGATTCAGGGTGTCTCAAGCAGCTTTTTAACTACCAGGGGCTTTTATTTCTCAAGGCCCCTTCATTCTTTTTTAACCGACCGGACCTTGCAAAAATGCGACTCCGCAAAATGACAACTAACACACTCTATCTTCGTAATTTTCTGAGTAAAACTTTTTCATACTGGTTTATATTGTAGTGTCTGTGGCACTGATATGCGTTATAATTGCGTTTTCTATATCTTTTTGGTTTATTTTTGTATCAGTTTCTTAAGCTGCATTGGGCTACCGGTGCAGCAGGCGTGGATGGATGCTAATTAGCTGATGCAAAGAATGACTAGCATGTGTTGTGTGCACTGTAAAATATGTTTATTATTTTACAGTGGTTAACATGTTTATTTGGCAGGAGCTGGACTCCGGTGTCCGGTAAGCAAATTTGTACGTGTTCAACTTGCGGTTCATTTTACGGTCTAATTGAGTTGTGCATTTGTTTTTATTTTTTACTATTTGTTTTGTTACTGGCCTGCGACAGAGGATAGCTGTACGCAGCTTTCTCAGTCTGCCTGACTTTTTTAAAGTGCAATAAAAGTAGACAAGACTCAGTACGGCTGTGGCATCTGTCAATTTCTACACAATACAATGGAGAGAGGGAAAGAGATAGAGCAAACACCCCTGTTACATATAAAATAGAATAGACACAAGGTAGGCTACCCTACAAACTAAAATGAAGCCTCGTTCTGTTAATCCTAAACAGATCACAAAGCAATCACTTAACAAAACGAAATACTAACTAAACTAAAGGCCAACACGATGTATACAAATAATTGTGTAAAAAACACACAATGATTTGTTTCTGCTAACAAACCAATTACTTCAGGCGTTATGAGTTCTTGCTCCAGCTAACTGCTATTAACAGCAAAGTTCTCATTTTTTTATCCAGCGTAAAAAAAGTTACATTTCGACTCACCTTTTAAAAGGCTGCAGTCCTCCTGTAGGCTGGCGAGGCGGAAGTTAGCTCCTTATTCACTGGTTCCATTCCACCGGAAATTCAGCGCAGACGACTGCAATGATGCTATTGTGCCTGTAGGGTGATTCTTTAACCAAAGCTTACCTTTTCAATGTGTGTGCGCTTAGCTGACTACTTCAGAACTTAATTTTCAATTTGCAGTAACTTATAATCAGGCTTGAGTTGACTTTTTGTGAACACTTTTAGGGAAGTACATTTCAGAAATATTATGCATGCCCTTTCTTCAAAACATAAGTTTGGTGAGATCAATATTCAGGGAAATCCGTATTTCCCACCACAAGTCCTAGTCACATTTCAGGGGAAATGCCTGTATGTCCTGTACGTTGTGAATGAAAACAGTAACATTGCAGGGACAAGTAAATAATTCCGAGGCAGGTTCCCAAGGGGTTTAAAAGCTTGGGTCAATGAAATTTCACTTTATTATGACAGAATATGATGTATGAAAGTAATATCATTTGTTACCTGTCTGACCTAAAGGTTTTTTTTTTTTACCTTTAAATCAACCAGGTAACATTGCTAATGTACGTTAGTTTACATTATGTGAACTTCCAGACAGGAATCCAAGGGGTTAAACTCTTAGTTGAATCTCACTTCATCTTACAACTAGCCCAATGTGCTGCACACCACATTCTAACTACCGACTGGCTGACCTAGTTGCTTGCTCCCTCCAAAGAGTATCTCCCTCCTCAAAAGTCTGTCTCTTCTTCTCTGCTTCTCGATCTTCATCCAAATCCCCGTTTCAAAATAAACGTCCATTCAAACCTTATGTGCTTCACATATAACAGTGTTTCCCCTAGGTTTACAGCTTGGGGGGGGGGGGGGGGGGGCGCATCGGCGGGCACGGACACAAACACTGAAATGAATTATGATGTTCATGTGTTTCTTTTATTGACAGCAGTCAATATAACATCTTACAGTAACAGTATGCAACAATTATACTTCAGGATTAGGGGTTAGGATAAGCAGTTTTACTTAAAAAATAAGTATAACTAGAAAATGCATTTCCTGAAGGAAATACCAGTGCATGAAATGCAAAGGTTAAGAAAGGAAGAAGAAAAGAAAGAAGAGTGAAAGAAGGAAAGAAGAAAGGAAAGAAGAGTGGAAGAAGGAAAGACAAAAGGAAAGAAGAGTGAAAGAAGGAAAGAAGAAAAGAAAGAAGAGTGAAGAAAGGAAATAAGAGTGGAAGAAGGAAAGAAGAAAAGAAAGAAGAGTGAAATAATGAAAGAAGAAAGGAAAGAAGAGTGAAGGAAGGAAAGAAGAGTGGAAGAATGAAATAAGAAAAGAAAGAAGAGTGAAAGAAGGAAAGAATAAAGGAAAGAAGAGTGTAAGAAGGAAAGAAGAGTGAAGAAATGAAAGAAAAGTGGAAGAAGGAAAAAAGAGTGGATGAAGGAAAAAAGAAAGGCAAGAAGAGTGGAAGAAGGAAAGAAAAATGGAAGAAGAAAATAAGAAAGGAAAGAAGAGTGGAAAGAAGGAAAGAAGAGTGAACAAGAGTGGCTCTGGATGAAGAGATAAAGAGAGAGTGAAAATATTGAAAAAAGGAGATAAAAATGGAGTGAAGAAGAGAGATTGAGTGTGAGAGAAAGTTGACTGAGAGAGAAAGATGGAGAGATGGAGAGAAAAAAAATAGAGAATGGATGGTGTCTTAATGTTCCTAGTTACAGTTAAATTGAGAGGGACAGAGAGAGAAGAGGTTCCTTTGATTTGGCACAGGTGTCAGTAAAGCACAGGTGCAAGCCAGTTTAAAGACCCTATTATGATGTCATAATGGCCCAATGTAAGTCAATGGGAGAAATTTATATTCGTTTTTCTTTAATAGTTTTTCACTTTTCTAAACTTTATACTTTTAAAGATATTAAATAATAACGAATCTAAATTTTCAATTTCCTTCTTTCACTCTTCTTTCCTTTCTTCTTCAACTATTATTTCCTTCTTTCACTCTTCTTTCCTTTCTTCACTCTTCTTTCTTTTCTTCTTTCACTCTTCTTTCCTTCATCCTCTCTTCTCTCTTTTCTTCACTCTTCTTTCCTTTCTTCTTTCCTTCTTCCACTCTCCTTTCTTCTTTCCTTCTTTCACTCTTCTTTCTTTTCTTCTTCCTTTCCTAACTTTTGCATTTCATGCACTGGTATTTCCTTCAGGAAATGCATTTTCTAGTTTTACATGTTTTATGGTAAAGGTAACCTTAAATGACTTATTTTGTGATCTGGCGGTATATATTTTTAACTTGAGCTTCCAGGGGGGGCGGGGCGCCACCCTAATATCATTGTAGGGGAAACACTGTAAGATATGCTATGGGGACAGTCAATTTTGATGGAAATCTGTAATTCATCAGAAATCTGTGTTCAAAGTATAAAATGTAAAGAATCGCGATATCGTGATAGTGTTTACAGATGCGAAGTTAAGATACTTGTGGCCCTCATTAGTGTACAATGTTTCAAGTAACCATCATTTGTGTGATTCATGACCAAATCTCGGCTCTGCTACAGGTCAAGCTCTCCCAGCTGAGTGTGCCTGACTCCACCTGAAGTTGGATCACAGACTTCCTGTCTGACAGGTGGCAAAAGAGGTTGGGGAAGTTTGTCTCTGATTCCAGGACCATAAGCACTGGTTCCGCTTAACGGTTGCAAACCCATAACAGCGACGCAACGCGCTTCAATCGCTTTGACTGGGCGTGGAGTAGCGTGTGGAAATAGCATAACAGACTGGACTAGTGAGCTAGTGAGCAGGCTTGTCAGTTAGAAGCTATCTAGTCACTTGTCTTTATATCAAAACGGTCATTGTGTTCAAATAAGCCCAGGATTAAATGTATAACATACCAGGAGCAACAACAAGCCCTTACAATGCCATCCAAGCCTTTCTTTTTAGCAAATTAAATTACCAAACGATGCCACAGTCCTACAATTTTCAAACCATCAGATACGACACTAAACAATATCATTGGCCGCTGCCGGGAAAAATCGCTCCTCATTTGCATAAGTTTCAACATGTTCGAATTTTCATCGGTCGCGTCGCCCAAAATGGTGGTCTACGTCACAATGGATTGGCTCCCGTTGAAATGCATTGGGTTTAGAAATCGCGTCGCTCAATACGGTGGCATGGGTTTGCACCGTGAGGCTGTGTTCTTTCCCCTCTACTCTTCTCCCTGTATACAATCAGATGCACCTCCAGTCACCAGTCCGTCAAACTCCTCAAGTTCGCGGACAACACCTCCCTCATTTGGCTCATCTCTGGTGGGGATGAGTCCGCTTACAGGTGGGAGATTGACCATCTGGTGACCTGGTGTGGTCAGAACAACCTGGAGCTAAATGCTCGGAAAACAGTGGAGATGGTTGTAGACTTTAGAAGAAACGCAGCCCCACCCACCCCAATCACCCTGAGAGACTACCCAGTCGACACTGCAGAGTCCTTCCGCTTCCTGGGCACAATCATCTTCCAGGACCTCATGTGGGAGCTGAACATCAGCTCCATCACCAAAAAAGCTCAAAAGAGGATGTAGTTCCTGCGGCAGCTGAAGAAGTTCAACCTTCCAAAGACAATGATGGAGCACTTCTACACCTGCATCTTTGAGTCTATCCTCACCTCCTCCATCACCATCTGGTACGCTGCTGGCACTGCAAATGACAAAGGCAGACTGCAGCGTATCATCCGTTCTGCTGTGAAGGTCATTGGCTGCAATGTGCCATCTCTACAGGACCTGTTTGCCTCGAAGACCCTGAGGCGGGCAGGTAAGATTGTGGCCGACCTTCCCGACCGGTTCGCAAACTCTTTGAGATACCTCTTTACGGTAAGGAGGCTGCGGTCCATCAGGACCAAAACCTCACGCCACAAAACCAGCTTCTTCCCGGCTGCAGTTGGCCTTATTAACAAGGCCCAGGACCCCCACCTGACTTGGCCTTTTCTCCCGCCCCCACACCTCAAGTCTGTGTTATTTTAACATACAATACATTGAACATTCACATTGCACTCCTGTTTTGCATTTTACTTTCCACTTTACTTTTTTATATACATTTTTTATATATTTGTATCTAATATATTTAGTTTTTTTTTTCTTATGTGTAGTACTTATTGTGTTTTTAGGTTTTATGTTTACTGTATGCACCTGTATGCAAATTCCAGGTAGGTGTATAACTACTAGGCAATAAATACAATTCTGATTCTGAAATAAAATAAAGAACTACCCTCGCACAACATGATAGAAATGTGGCATACAGAGCACCTTATGTCGTGAAATGTTGTGAGTATTCTCAACAGTCAATCAAATGTCACCCTCCTGTGCTCCTGAAACGAAGTATTGATTGGCTGGGATCGTTAATGCCTCTGTCTGAGCCACTTTGTTTGTTTTCCATTTACAAGTTTCAACACTTCCCTGGACACCTTCAACCCTCAGTGGTCACCATCTTGGCTCCACAGTGGAAGGGAGGGACCACCATCTTCTCAACTGCTGTCAGATGACGTTGTGATTATTTCCTTTAAGTGCACAATGGCCGTATTCAATGTGTGTGAACACACTGATGTCAATTACACATCACGTTGCATCAACCTGCAAGGCACAAATAGTCAAATCTCTAAACTTTCAGGTCTTTTGACCAATTTGCAGTGAGGACTGCACCATAAAAGTGTCTTGAGCCTCTGTTTTGTTTGGTAAACTATTGAAAACTTTGAAAAAATCGACAACCAGAGAAGGAGAGGGGTAAGAGAGAGAGGAGGAGGAAGAGGGCAAAGAGAAGGAAGAGGAGGACAAGAAGGAGGAGGAGGAGAAGGACAGAGAGAAGGGAGAGGAGGACAAGGAGGAGGAAGAGAATGAGGACAAGGTGAAGAAGGAGGAGGAGGAGGAGGAGGAGAAAGAAGAAGGAGAACGGTCATCTCTAATGAGATTTGGGCCGCTGTGGTAGACCATGTTTTCATGGTTTTTCATTAGAACCTTCAGGATGGAGAACAAGTACGAAATCTGTTTGCCTTGTGTACTGTAATACTGCATATCAATAGAATATAGTGTGCTCACAGTATTTGTATTTTGCAGGACCACAAGAGAACCACACTGAGGAGGCAGAAAACACACTTTCTGTATTTTTTTAAAGCAAAGTAGCATTTTCCAGGAGATATAAAGGGTTTTGCATTTTTTGTTAGTTGTTTTGGGATTTGTGTTTAGAGTTTTGAGAAAACGAGGCATGCTTTACTGTAAAAAAAAATGTGTGTAAGCAATTGAGGAAAACTGTAAGCATTTTGTATACAATTTTGTGTCAATACAATCTAGTGTTTGGTGGAACAGGAGACTGAAATTATAAATATGTTTTTTGAGAACAACGGTATTGCTGTTTTATGTTTGACTATGAAAAATGTAGGCCTACACTGATACATTTTACAAAAGGAGAAATGGCTCAACGAGTCATTGTCATTCATATGGTGTGATTCGATGATTGTGTTTTCAATTTTGCACTTCTGTGTGCTGTAAATGCTTGGTAGTGTGCAGCAAATGCTTAGCTGTGTGTACTAAATTAATGTATGTGTGTGTGTTTTGAAAATATGGCTGTGTGTACCAAATGAAAACACGAGTTCCATTTTGTGAACAGTTAAGAGATTTGATAGCAAAGAGTCATCTTGCAAAGGGAGTGTCAGGTTTAGCATTTTGTGTGTGAGGTTTTCAATTTTCTGTGTGCAGTTTTGAGAAAGACGTTACTGTTCTGAAAAACGGGTTTTAGCAACAGTGAAAAACTGTAAGAGTAGTATCCAAAATAAAACACAGTGTGTGCTTTAAACCGCCGATCAACAATAAAGCAAACTCCTGCTTTGTTTTGACAACTTTGGCTAATCGCAGATAGCACCGATATGTCACTTTCACTAGTGCAAGCAACAAGGTAACGGTAGATTTCTCTGTTTGCCATTTTTTTTTTAAACAGAACACACTTCATCCTGTAAATTTAGAGGAGTTTTGGGGTATGGCATCACATTTCTGACTTATCTTTTTCACAGAATATCTTATGACATCTTGAACCCTGAGCAAAATTCCCATGGTAAAAAAAAACTTCAAAATGATGAACTCAACAACTGAAAATATATTCCACAAAAAACATTTTGTCTTCATACTGTAAAAAAAAAAAAAAAAAAGATATCAACTTCACACATTCTATCTGGCTAACTTTATTACGTGACCACCAGAGCCACCCACTCTACGTCACATCCCTTTTCCTTGTGGCTAAGGCTGAATTTAGACGGAGACTAGTTTCATTTTTCACACAAATCGTATCTTTTAATTTCGTAAGGACGGATGCTGGTAACGAGAGACTTGCGTAAACACGGAGGCACCAGATTGTGTTGAACGGGCTGTAGTACATACCCCACACCTGTGGGTGGCGCTATAGCGCTGCTACAGACAACTGAAAAAAACGTGAAAAACGTATAAGAAAAGACTAAACAGCACACGGTAAAGGAGCACAGCACACGGATAAACACATTACACAAGACATTCAAGCTCCAATTAGCAACATTACATTATGGTGGTTAATAAAATCAGTGGTCAGACTAAAGGTTATGCGAAAATGAATTATATTTTCTATTGATAATAAGAGTTTGGAACAGTACAACATGACATGTCTTCTCATCCCATTTCCCATGAGGCTTTGCTCCGACCATTTTACACCAATTTATGAATAAAAAAGCAAATTAAATCGCTGGCCAATTTATATTTGTGGTCATGAAAGTTATGTAACGTCTGAATAAAAAGAATTAGATCAAGATAGGAGGCTAATCAAAAATCAGTAGGCTGGATTAATGAGAGTTCTAGACCCACCACGAGTGAGATGTGGAGGGAGAACAAGTGATATATTGGTTGGAGATCGCGAAGCGATCACGTTGGACAATGACGTCATCAGGTTGCCTGAATCCGTGCATACGAACACCAGCCCCGTACCGATTCAAATCTACTCACTTTCTACCCCCAATTTGGATCGTTGCGGATACCGTGTGCGGAAAGAGAGTGCTCGTCTAAATGATAGGGCTATCTGTATTAGTTTGACAAACAAGGCTTCATGTAAACGGCCCCTAAGAGTGCAATCCATCAACAACTCCTTTCTGTGACCACAAAGAGGAACTTTCGGCAATGCTGTTGATTTTAGCATAAGCATAATCTTCACACAAATGCCCAACATAATATAAAACATTGAAATGCTTTTAGTAATAATAAAATTAAACATGTGTCTGTCACACAAAGTTAAAACCATTATCAGCCCACAATGGTGGCTAGCGGTAGATGACATTGCTGAAACAAGCAGTGAAGACCAGCTAGGCCATGCTGCAACTTTTATCTTAGCAGCCTATATGCTATAGTCCAGCCAAAATAGGTTAAGCCTGCCAAGGATTTCATACTTAACCGTCATACTTAAACTCATACTGGTCGATAGTACAACTGTAACCCTAAAATTATTCTAAAGTCTACAATGAATGACAGAAGATAAATGATGGAAATGAAAATGACATTGACACTTACTTTTTAAATCCTGTGGAACAGTGACTAAAGTGTTTTTGTTCTACAGTCTGCCTGCAAATGCCACCATACTCCTTTGACCCATTTGCAGAGGGCTCAGTTCTACAGACTAGTGTCTCTGTGATTAAATCATGAGACTCATGTGTAGTCTTTATGATGTCAAGTGAAAAATCACTAGGGTTAATAATTCTTTCCAAACCTCTGCGACCAACTTCTACAGACTGAATGTGGAGTAGATCTAGCTGGTAGCTTGTACAGATGTGACCGTTAAGAGTTTTGCAGAGTCTGCTCATATGTAAGCTGGAAGTTTATTTATTTATCTAGATGTCTTTGTTCACTTTATAATATGTGTACCTGTTTAAAAAACATAATAGTTTTAAGCTAATGCTAAGGGATCTGCCAGTTATACAACAATAACGTGCAACCTAAGGCAATACAAGAATATCAGCCAAATCAAGAAGGAGTAGGTCCCCTTTTCTTTATTCAATGCATTAGATAACTATTTAACAAGCTCTCTTGATTGAATGCCATGGTTGCTAAAACTCTAGCAACATTTTGTATGTTGTTGATGCAACAGTGTGATGAACGAACGTTAGCTGGCATTTCTTCACTGATGCAATTAGGCTCCTAAACCATGACATGCATAACAACGAAGAGTAGCGAGGCGACTTGGCTCTGCCCTCAAATCTAGATGACGACGTTCAGGCATCAGCGTTAAATACAACTCAGGTGATGGAGCTGTCTTGGGTATACTCACATGAACACAGATTCCGCTACCTTCTGCTGGTATTCGCCATGACATGTGACATTTTGAAGTTCGCTAGCTATCGACGCATAACCTAACGTTACTAGGTTAACATTAGGTCATACTAGCAGATATGTCAGTAAGCAAACATTGCGGCTAGCTATTGTTAGCTGTCGTTGGCTTGCAGCTATCATATGCTAACGTTACCTTCCATTTGGTCCATCACTTGTCAGTGAACAAATAAAAAAAGAGAAAATACGCTTTGTTCATAAAGGTATACAAATGCATATCCAACGTTAAGCTCACATTAGATGGAAAACACCTACAGTAACCCTAAACTTCGAATACGTTCATTAAGCTAGCAAATGTTATGATAATGTTAACGAACATTAGCCTTTCCAAAAGATTATGCATCACATAACGTTAACTGCCTTTTCGGCTAATCGGTGCGACTGCAGCTGAACAATAGGCGAGAGAGTTATTTTGCTGAAAGCTTCATTTTAACATAGCACAGCAAGACCATTTTCATAAAAGACATATATTTCACCAGTATACGCCTTACCTGGATAATCAGCGCCTTAGGACAATGGATGTTGCGGTATCTTTCCGTTAGACGAGAGTTGTCACAGCTATCAAGCTCGTGGAGGACAGCACCAACTAGCTAATTCAATCTGCAGTACACCTTCACTCCCAAATCGTCGAAAATTCTTCTTCTGAAATGGGGTGGGGATGGGTGCACTAGAAAAACGTTTAAACCGTCTCATGTATGTTTTGAAATATAATCTATGACCAGTTACTTTACTGCGACGGACGATATGCTTTCGAATTGCACATATCGATAGTTTGATTGAATAAATGGTACATTCCTTGTTATATAAAGCAGTCTTCCCCTTCGTACATTTTATTTTGGTCCCATTTTTAAAGGAGACATGTACATTTTCTATGGACGGGTTTGTGTTTTGGTAGATGACAAGTGATTCCGTTGTTATTTTGGATACTTTTCAACTGAAGAGAACACTGTGTAAAGAGGTTAAATGTTAAATCCAACCTTTTGAGGGTTATCATGCGATATTGAAACAGGTGAAAGTTAATGTAATTATTTTCCACGTGAAGAAAGCTTGGGGTAATTTCTGCAGTGCTAGAACGGATCCTTTAAAGCAGAATACTACTTCAAAGATGATGCCAATTTACTAAAAGATTACCAAAGGCTTCAAGAGTTGTTGAATGGGTAGGCTAGGTCTAAAAGGAAGAGTTCAACCAAAATCATATGAACACATATCCTTCATTGCTCCAATAGGCCAATACTGTATCTGCTCCTTTAACATTAATCGTGTCTGAAAGTCTAATACTGCTGACCATGGGATAGTTGATCATAGTGTGTCCATCAAAGCGAGTCAAGTGTATATGTCTACCATGCTATTGTTTAATATGCTTGTTGGCTTATAGGCCTTATTTATATTTGTCATAGATCACAATAAATTTAAAAAAGCTTCACTGCTACAAAGCAATAAGTTAGAGGAAAGCATTGTGGGAGTTCTCAAAGGATCAATTATAAAACGTAAAGTGAAATGCAGAATACCTTGGCATATTTATTGTAGTCTAGGACATATGTTTATACAAACTGGCTCCCTGGGAAAACTTTCCCTTGTAGTTAACCTGGTAGCAAAAAGCCAGTGGAGAACATTGAGATATTAAATTCAATGAATATATCCAGATTGACTGAATCACAGAATTAAGTTTTTAGTGGTATTCGGTTTAGTTCTATTCGTAGAAATGAAAAACAGTATTCATAATAAATGTATAATTATGTAACTTAAAGGCACCCAGTGCAACTTTCGAGGCTTAAAAATAAACATTAAATTTCTAGTCTTTTTTACACATAGTAAGTTTCAAGAACTCCATACGATTACATATCGACATTCAAGGAGCAAAGATAAGATGTCGTTGTGTGGTGAGAACTGATAGAAAATCGATAACAACAACAATCGCCGCCATTTTCTTTATTTTTTGTAACCTACAATAAATAAAGCAGGATTCCAGTCAATGGAAAAATGGCCTCTCCCCACCGGCGATTGTTGTTGTTTACGATTTTCTATCAGTTCTCACCACACAACGACATCTCATCTTTGCTCCTTGAATGTCGATATGTAATGGTATGGAGTTATTTAAACTTACTACGTGTAAAAAAAGACTAGAAATTGAATGTTTATTTTTCATTGAATGTTCATATAAAGTTGCACTGGGTGCCTTTAAATGTAAAATGTAGTAATTATGAATCATCGTGTTTGCATGAGCCTTTTGTAGCTAAATAGGGAGCAGGTCCTCTTCCACTGAGTCCGCCATGATGCACCTTCATGTTTCTGCAGTAGTAAAGAACAGACAAACCAATACCTATAAAGCAGGGCCAGCTCTGACAGTGTTGGGGCCAAAGGTAAGACTTTTCATTGCACATTGTGACATCATGTCACAAAACTACATTGGTCAATGGTCACTGTTTGTAGACGGTAGAAGTGTAGACGATCGGTATACCCAGAAGTCATACTCATTAAATGATTAAATTAACCTGACCAAAACGGGAAAAATATCCATTCCCATGGGTGTAATATTAGTTAATGATTGGTTAATACCAGACCCTTTATTTGTCCTTGAGTAACAATAAACAATTCTCAATTGCATGCTAATGTGGGTATCATACCTGCTAGGTTACCTTATCTGCAATGGAACGTGTCACGTTTGTGACGTATAACATCCCCATTTGCCTAAGGAGTGTTACATTCTGGTTCTTTATTGGTCAGAACCTATTTGGTGCCACACTGGTCCTCCGCTTTAGTTGAACACAGCAAGTGCTGCCACTCTATTATCTAGTATCTGACGCAGAGGGTTATTATGTATGGTCCCATCCAAGAGCTACGCAAACCTTTCGGACCAACTTGCATGTTCGGACTAAGCATGTTGAGGACTATTTTCTTAAACCTTGGCATTTGACAGCTGCATCATCTGTAACACGCTGTTCTATAGGGTCCTCCACATCACCAACTACAGTCATCCAACAGTGGTTCAGCCATGTTTAGGACTCCAGGACAGTGTGGGTAACGACCACACATCATATAATACAGTGCACATTTTGTCGACCTTTGCTGGGTTGTGTTAATTGCTGAGACTATGCTTTTAAGTCCCAGTCATTCTGATTATCATTGCTATATTCTGTATCTTCTTTACTGTGTGGTTTGTTAAAATCTTCATACTGTTGCTTCAAAGAAACAATGACCAAAATAAACATGATCAAATCAAATGATGTAATATTTATTACACAAAGATTATATGCTGTACCAGTTGACATCAATTTACGGCAATCATTTTAAAACATGTAGGCCATAACAGTTAAAAAAAAATGTAATTCATTGCTACTAAAAAGTGACAGAAAAACAGGATAAAAACACATCACTGAGGCCTCTGTAAGGTAATTATATTAACAACCTCCATTGTTAACAATAGGGTAAATCAAAGGTATTATCGTATTTTACAGGTCAGATTTGAACTGACTTTGTGCAATTACATTTACAAAGGTCTCCTCCCATGAGGTCTTCAGTTATTTCAGTGGGAGAAACACTCATAATGTATTATTTGAGGCAGTTAAAATAGGGCCTTTTGCTTCGGTTGTAAGTTTCACAAATATGGGAAAACAATATGTATCTATTATTTATCTACATAAATATGAACCAAATGACAAAGCAAATGCCACTGTTGCAACTCCATAATATAATGGGTTGGGGAAATGTGCTCCACACGACCAAATACATTAAGGCGCCTTTTTAAATACAGGCAATTGAAATATTTCTATGTTTCTATTTATCTAAAGTTTTTGATGATTCATCTTCAAGTGAATACTTGAGTCAAAAAAAAGTGAGGCTTCTGTCCTGGTTTCACTGAAGGGGTCGATGGGCAAGGATGTTACCTCAACCATGCATGCTCCAGTATGGGGAACACTGGTATTAATGATGTGTCTCTGTAAATGCTTGATCCAGTCCTCTTGAACAGATAAAGGGCCCTGGAACACTAAATCACAGAATCTACAAAAGCAAACAGGACATTAAAAGGTGGAATTAAACAAAAATGACTTCACAGCCTCTGTAATTGAAATTTTGCTAAGCCCCTCCCTAGAACAGTCACTGTAGAGTCCTACATAAGCAACCATAACTAGGTGTGGGAGTCTGTCAAGCTTTTGATCAATTGCAATGTGCTGAAACAGTTATTTACTAGCGAAGTACACTGCAGTCACCTACCCACACAATGATTTTGACCATGATCAAGAAAACAACTAAAGCAAATAACATTATCAAGGTGCTCAATAAAATATCTGGTTATCAGTTATCAGAAATATTTTGAAAATTATGTTTGGTCGATTATTTCTCTGTTGTTACAATGCTAATTGGCATTGTATGTTATTTTACAGTGCCCTCCACAAATATTGGCACTGTCATGGACGGTGAGTTCCGGGCTAGCCAGGAGTTCCGGATGACGCAACAGAGACCGATCAGCTGTTTATCCGGCTAGCGAGAAGTTCCGGATGACGCAACAGACATGTCACACCGAACATTACTAGGGAATTATGACGATAAATAATCACCTATTCTGTTTATTTAAAGCTCGCTTTGGACGTCTCAAACTTAATTTGGATCGCGGACTTCACTGTTGTCTAGTTTGGCTGAACACAAAGCTAATCGCAGTTGTTCTTAAACTTTATGTATTAGGTAAGCTTAGATTACAGTATCTTGACCTAGCTAGCTAGCAATTGAATTACTCTTGTGTTTGGGTGTAATCTCACTAGCGGTAAATTCACGAAAACGTCAACAACTTGAATGACTGATAAAGGATATATGTTAGACATCACAAACACACGTAATGGATGTTTTTTTGTTTGAGAATAACCTAATTGGTTAGCTTATTTTACGCAAGCTAATTGACCTAGCTGGCTATACGGTGTTTGGTTAGCTCAGGCTAGCTACATAGTGTTTTGGTTAGCTCAAGCTAGCACTCTCACAGACACACAATTGATGTTTTTGGGGAAATAAGGTAATTGGTTATCAGGGGTTAATCTAAACCGGGAAAGAGGGGCGCTGCGCCTCCTTGTTTCAGCCCAGCGCCTCCTTGTCGAAAATTCAAAATTACTTCTCCCGGAATGGAGAGCGAGCGAGCGAGCAAGACCGCGCACAGGAGACAGACGTGCTCCTAACCGCGTTAGCCTCTGTGTAGCGAGTGCGCAGCACAACAGAGAGGGATTTAGAGACTGTGCATGAGGCAGTGTGCATCAGGAGCATCCTGATTGGCCTGGATCGGTAAGTCAACCAATCAGTTTACAGTGTAGGCGGGCTTTTATCTCTTCTCCCAAACCAAATTTATCAGTTCAGTGAATCTGAGAGTGTCTGAGAAGAAAGAAAATATAGCGTGACTTAGTTTTCAGTTTTTTTTTAATGTCGTGCCGCGGCGTGAAGAAAAGCAAGGATTGTCCGGGGCAGAAGAAGATCACGTCCTTTTACTGTCAAGAACCTAAGAAAGATGGCGAAAGCGAGATCGGCTCCATTGAAGGAGCGATTGAAGGCTCCATTGAAGGAGCAATCGCCGGCGCGGGATCCAGGGCGTTACTGGAAGATGCGACCGCGCCTAGCGAAAGCGTGTTAGGGGAATCTGTGACTATTGAAAGCCAGATGACTGGAGAAAAGGACGGAAACAAATGTTCCTTTGAAAGGCAAGAAGAGAAAAGGATGGAGTTCAAGCAAAGGTTCAAGTAAGTTATTACCACTTGATCTTTTTCTAGCAAGAAAATCATTGTTTTGTCGTTTTCTCATAGGAGCTACACCAAATTATAATACAAAGTGAAATATACTTTTCAATGTCAGTGAGGAAGGAGACTGAAGAGTAGCCTACTAGCTTTTTAATGTAAGGGATAACGGCCGACGAGCTGTACAGTTCTACAAAGATAATGGGCGATGCGGGGCAAAGAACTCCACGACGCGCGCAAAGTCCATTATCTTTGTAGAACTGTACAGCTTGCAGCGGCGCCGGAATGATTTCAGTGGTGGGGGGGCCAAATGCGCGTGCATGTGTCACTCTCCTTAATTTTTGCTATATCAATCGCGCGCATGCAGGCAGCCAGGCGCTAAGCAGTTTGACAACATTTTCATGAACGCAACCTACATCTACTCAGCTCTGCTACTCATCCTATAAATACATGTTCCTTATGCGGCACAAATTAAAACAGGCTTTCCAATGGTATAATATGTATTGCCCAGAGGCATTGATACAAAAAGAAACTATTCTACGTCTATGGTCTTGCCGACCGCGCCGCGTCTTCGAACTTGAGTTGTTGTGGGACCGCAGTGCAGTATTCATCAAAAATGTGTGTGGTTTGTGTGTAAGCCTTCCTGTTATTAAGTCAATGTGTTCAAATTCATGTAGTTTGAAGTGCGTACCATGCTCATGTTGTATACAGGTGTCGGAGTTATTACTGACTATAGGTCTCTCACCATGGTACTGAAAATTAAGCCAAACACTTAAAGACAGCGTGGAAACGACGCTATAGGTCATTTGGCCCACAGCATAGTAGAAATTAGACGACTTGCAAGAGCACCACAACAAATAAAAACTAGAGACGGCGCACCAAAATTAACAAACTCCAAACTGCACACCAAAAGGCCAAAGACACAATAAAAACTAAAAGGCAATACCCGATAATTTATATAGATAAAAATGTGCTTACTTACATCATAGCTGAATTTTCCTGGACACATTTCGCCAGTTATTTGTCTTCCATGTTAGCGAAGCAAAGAGCCAGCAGGGCTCACAGTGGGCTACATTTAGTTGGGGTGAGTAGCATAGCCATGTCTTTGGTAACTCCAAGCCAGACTTGGTTTTGCAACGAAATATGCTCTTGTAAAGCAGCGGTTATCCTCGGTATTCCGTGGGAAGGGGCCAGTAGGTTTGCATGACCCCATGGAGACTATATAACGTTTGACATTTGAGTCTAGACTCTCAGGGAAAATGTCCAGTGTCAGTCGGATACTCAAGGAGAGTCGATACGATTGGCATGGCATCTACCTCGCCCTCTTCCATATTTTCATCTACCTCGCTCTCTTCCATATTTCCACCCTCTCCATTGATGTTTGGGCTGGTGCTAGCTTTGGTGCCAGCCAGCGAGCTACTGCTACCATCTATTGCCTCAGATCTCTCTTGCTCCCGCTCAATTTCGATCTCCCCCTTAGGAATCCTTTGGGGGAAAAAATCCGATTTTTGGCAACTTATTCCTGTCTTTGTCCAGTTTTTCTTTTTGTTTTCGTTTTTGAGATCCACTTTTATGTTTGTATTTCGAATTCGACTCCGTCTCTATCACTCGCTCAGGTTAAACTTTTGGTTGTTTAATGGTTGCCTAAGCTACGCAATACACGTTCAATATCATATCCCACAATCCCCAGTCACAATTTTAAAATAAATACACCAAAATACATCATTGGTAGCTTCGAAAAATATTAAATGATCCCTAAAATATAAAAAAGTTGTCAATATTACTTCAAATATGTTTGTGTGATTACTTTATATAGCATGCTATTATTTGGATGGATACTCTTCCAGGGTCACCATGGTAAAGAAGTGTAAGACTTAAATGACTTTATATACATCCCGATTTGGCGTCTCGCTGATGTAGGCACGTGTTTTCAGATTAATACAAAACTGTTCATGTACATCCGTAATGTTTTCAATCTCAATGCCGACGTGAGTGGAACATTTCGAAGACCGACGGGCCCGCATACCCTTGGCCTGGCACTTCTAATGGCCCCCCCACTATGAGTATCTTCAGGTTAGCAGAAATGTAATGTCAATGAATGGCTTAGGAATGACGTGTGCAACCAATACAAAAAAAAAATACAAAATAAAAATCCCGAAAAGTGGGGGGGCCATTGGCCCTGCGGCCTCTATGGTTCCGGCGCCAATGACAGCTTGAAGGCTGTTATCCCGCTTATCTCCCGTTTACAACATCCAAAAATGTTTTTATTATTATTAATATTATTATTTAGAATTTCCTTTATCTTTAGGAAACTTAATATACATAATAACCTGATGACTTCTTGATTTGAAGCCTAGTGCTACCGGTTAGAGAAGTCCTTACATTTAAAAAAAAAAAAACGTTACGTTGGTTGTCAATGGTTCAAGAGCATTGATATGGAACGGCGATTTAACTTTTCTACTGGGACTACGTCCAAGGTGTCCAGCTATACGAACTTAATGTACACCACATTAGCCAATCAGAAAACAGTATTTCGTTTCAGAGGGAGATAACCAGTAGTATGGGTTTTATCAGTGATTGTTATTATTTTTCTCTTCAATGTTTATCATTTCTAAGTGTTTATAAGTTTCAAATTATGGTAGATTTCACTTAACCACCATGTACTGAAATAATTCACCAAGACCCAGGGTCAACATCAAGGCAATCAACATTTCTCTATAAAGGAAGACTCCCTTCCTCGTGTTTTTTTTTTTTAAAACCCAACTTTGTAGACGAAATTTGTAATTTTCCCTCAAAATAAAAATTTCAGGAAGAATAATTCAGGCCATCTAGTGGAATACCAGGACGAGTGGGCAAAAAAGCCTAACACCTGGCTGTACCCAACTGGAATGATGAACTGGAATGACGAACTGGAATGATGTGCACTGTGTGCAAGAGGCACAGGCAGCGTCAGAGGAACGGAGAGTACATCTGGAGTGTTGTTCCATGCACCAGCCTCCGGAAGGACCATGTGCTACGACATCATAACTCGGAACAACATACCGGAGCCTCCCTTAAAGATCAGAAACGCTTAGCTGCGGATGTGAACGGGGGAATCAAGCAGGCCATGGCAGATATGGTGAGTATAAAATTGATATTCAAGCTGTTTTAAACATTCCCAACTTCAAAACCAAAATGAATCGACCCATCATTATTAAGGTTTTCACCGCTTTTACTTATACTGATCCTCCAGGTTTCCATGAACCGAGAGGCCATCAAAGCAGCAATGAAGCTCGTCTATAACATAGCCAAGAAAGAAATTCCCCACACTACGAACTTCAAAGACATGATCAAGTTTGCTGGATCAGAGTTAGGTAAGGGCAAATTTTGCTTATATGTGGAAATAAATAATTGACCTGCTGTTATTAGATTCTGTTATATAGGAAATGGTTTAATTTCTCACTTCCATCGTTTAATGACTTTCAACAGGTTGTGAAGTCCTCCGTCCACTACAAGTGGGAGCCAATGCCACCTACACAAGCACTACCATCGCCAATGAGTTCCTGGCAGTTATTGCAGCCAAGGTTGAGGAGGAGACTCTGGCGATGGTCAGGGACAGCCCCTTTTTGGGGCTCATGTGTGACGAGGCGGTGGACATATCCACCACCAATGAACTTGTTCTCTACTGCAGGTATGTTACAGTTGAAGCAAATGTTTGGGAATAAATTGCTATGATGTAATTGTAAAATATGTGGCATGTGACATCTAAACAACTATGTATGTAATATCTGATTATTCTTCCCTTTTTGCCTATGCCTGCTGCAGGTGCATAGATGGTGACTGCAACCTGCAGGTGAAATTCCTGCAGGTCATGCCAATTAAGGATGGCAAAGCTGTCACCATCAAGGATGCCATCACAGGGTACTTGGGAGAGAAGAACCTGTCCCTACAGAAGGTGGCAGGGTTTGGCTCGGATGGAGCTGCCTGTATGATAGGTGAGTTTGTGGTCTCTACATTAGATTTAATACATCCTGCATTCCATTATCTATCTTAATCTCTTATCACATAATACCTCAAGTGATATGTGGATATGCTGGGTTTAATAGATTACTTAAAGAAGGAAAGGTAATACAATCCTATTGTTCAAAATATTCCTTTCCAGGACGAAAAGGCGGTGTGGCCACGCTACTGAAACAGGACAATGAAAAGATTGTCAACATTCACTGTGTGGCCCATCGCCTTGCCCTGGCTGTTGGCCAAGCTGGAAGTCAGGTGAAGTACATCGGAGAGACCTTCAAGCCCAACCTGTACACGCTATACCTGTACTAAGATGGCAGTGCTGTTCGAAGTGAAGGCCTGAAAGAGATTCAGGTACAGTGTTTGTCAAGTTACTTTGTTTCATGAAAAAGAGAGCAACATGTATTGTCATCTTTTGTTAGAATTAGGTTTTTGGCCACTAAGCTATCTGTAAAAAAAAAACTTTTAACTTTGGAATATTTGCATTTCTTGTTTCTCTTCCTATCTAAGGAACTGTACATTCTAAAACTATATTTGTTTTTACAGGAGGTGCTTGATGAGATTCAGCTGAAGTTAAAGCAGCCCAAAGACGTCAGGTGGCTGAGCCATGACGCCGCAACAAGTGCACTCTATCGCTCCTTGCGCAGTGTTTTGTTCACCTGAATTCTGACATGAACAAAGGTGTTGTCATGGCAAGAGCACTGTGGGGATGGCTGCACACATACAAGGCCATCGCAACCCTGTATCTTTTGTGTGATATCCTACCGCACCTATCTGCCCTCAGCAAATGTTTTCAACAGAAGAGCCTGGACCTGACCGAAATCCAACGTGCAGTCGAGGCCAAGAAGCAGGTTGTGAGGGAGGCCAGAGATGCGCCGCCGGTACGAGGCAGGCTGGATGAGCTGGACCAGGACCTAGGTCCTGAGGGGAGACTGTACGATCTCGACATCATGGATTCCGTTCAGCAGAGGCAACAGTTCTCCCAAGTCCGTAGGGAATTCATTGACAATGTGATTGAAAACATGGAAGGACGATTCCCCCAAATGGACCTGTTAAGCGTGTTCAGTGCTCTAGATCCGGCACGCTTGCCTACAAACTTGACGGGTGAGTATGGGTGGCAGAACATCACCACCTTGTCAGAGTTTTACTCTGAGGGGCCCTTCCCCATCAACCGCCAGGAACTTTGCGATGAGTGGATTGGGTTCAGGCAACAGCTTGTAAGTTACAGAGGCCAAACACCTAAAGTGATGTGCCAGCTTGTGTCCTCTAACGTCATCCTGTCCTGCCAGTACCCTAACATCAAGATACTGTACAACAGCATGGTGGTGATACCTGCTCACACTGCAGACTGTGAGCGTGCATTCTCCTGTTTGAAACGAGTCAAGACCAGACTGCGGTTTACATCGACTGCTAAGAACATGCGGATCGAGGGACCAGACATCAGTGCATTCAACTTTGATCAAGCATAGGAGCGTTGGGGGGGGGCTGAGGAATAGAAAAATCCTCATTTAAATAATAAAGATAAAGTGTTCTTCCAGCAGGTTCCCGAAGTACGTGGTTTTTTTCTATATACATTACTGTATGTAATGTTCTGCAGCTATGGTAACTTGGCCATTTAGAGTACTTTGGCCTTACTATACAAGTCAACATACTGGTCCTTCACAAGCCTCAGAATGATCCATTTCTACTTCAAATTTTCAAAAGCAGCCCACCACCTTCCCCCCCGCTCCCTCGCCATAGATGTTTTCGCCCTTGTGAATTTTCTCTAGAAAAACCCCTGGTTATCTTAAATGAATGCATGCTGTTCACTTGGTCAGTGTCATTAATACATTGTATTAACCCGTGTGTTGCTCAGACGACTTATCAGACATGGTCAATTATGTTAGCTAGGAGTATGGTGTTACTAGTTATAATGAACTCCGATGAAGAGGCGTGCAGTGCAGGAGTTTGTGTCTCACGGTCCTCCTACCATGTGTCAGAGGAAGGAGCCCACCACTTTATTTTCATTAATCCTGGACTTTAGAAAACTTATCTCTGTCGAAGTGTCAACTTCAACAGGAACCCACACAACCTCCGGTCAAGGTAAGTTGATTCACTTGCTTTGCAATTACAGATACAATTTGCATTTAACACGGTTCATTCACGTAAACGCTGGATATAATTGTGTATTAACTTCTGTCCACATGTTTACCAATCCATCAGGTACTTATGGAACAGATGCAAATTTTGCAAAGTGACAAGGACATGGTCATGGTCAACATCGTAATTTGCAAAGCCACATTCCGAGACTTAAACGGTCAACTGAGTTCATCTGGATGACCGATGATGTAAGTCAAACTTTTCCGATCAGGTTGACGTTGCATTTCTTTCAATATGTCCATTCAACTGTATGGACATCTTGGGGGATGATTAGACACAAACATTATTTAAGCCCAGCCCCACTGATTGCCATGGGTTGGTCAAAATAATAAAAACACTCGTCAGTACAACGCAATATTTGTCTTTCATAGGTATATCTTATGTTAAGTACTTATTGTTATTAAGTTATGTTATGTTATGTTATATCATGTGGAGTACTTATATGTTATGTCTTGTTATGTTATCCGAGTGTGGTACGGTGTCCTGTCCTAAGAATTTCAGTGCCCAGACCGACTCTGTTGTTCTGTGCATCTGACAATAAAAAACTTGACTTGACAATGCAATTCAATAGCACTACAAACTGCAACCTCTTCAAAAGTAAAATGGTCTTTAGTTTATCATCTGAACCATCTTTTCCATTAAGTAGTAGTTTGGGGTGACCATTATGTGTGCTAACTTCTGTATGCATGCTTCCAATCCATCAGGTACTGACGCAACAGATCCACAATGCTGAAGCCAACAAAGACACGGTCATGATCAGCATTGGAAGTTGTCGTGCCATGTTTCGCGACTTACTGGCAGGCCCAGCTTTCAACTGGCTGACCGATGATGTACGTAAAACTTAAAAAATACATTTTTATTTTACTTTTTTCCAATCATGTTGTCATCAGATTTCTTTTTCTTTCTTGTACATTGTAAATATGTGCATTGCAGCAATTGTTGCAGTTCACAAACAACGTTCCACTGTAAGTAGTTTCTATTTTCTCTCTAGTCTGACAACCTACCAGTATCTGTTATTGTTTTGTAGAAGTTTACACTGGTTTTTGTTTTGTCTTCACAGGACAAAGCAGTGTTCCAGGCCCTTACCACAGATGCACACGTTGTGGTCTCGTGACCGGACAGCACATAGTTGTGTAACTGACGTGCTGTATCAATTGCGTGGTGCTACTGCCCCGTCTCGTTGGTCTAGGCTCTCCTGACCGTGGCAACTTTGCTTTTTCATTAACGTTGTCTTGTCTTTTCTCGCTAACACCCCACCCATAACATGTACCTTTCAACAAAAAAAGGTCTTGCTTTGAATAGTGTAAGTTAGCAGGTTTTTAAAACAAGTATATGCTTTGCAGTTTGTCTTGTATATTTCCACAGGTCTACAGAATTAAACACATTAAGTCTCAATTCCTTTTGACTGACCACAAAATAAAAGACCCTCCACCTGAAGACTGGCACCTATCTTTCTTCAGTCACCAGACACTAAATGCCTGACATTGAAATGAAAAATAAATTGAATCTATTGAACTTTAGTTAAATTCGTTCAGCTATTGCTTATCATGCTTATTGTTGTGTTTACATTAACTTCTGAACCCTATTATAATTACTGCACTTGGTTTGGGACTGTACTGTAAAGGTGCATTCATGGGCTCAGCTATTGCGCTATATAAACATTGCCTTTAAAAGCAAGCAACCAACCTGTAAATCAATGTGAAACGTATTTATTGATACCTCTGATGGCTGTAATGTGTAAGTACTCAGAGGTCAGTACATAATTTCAATTTCAGAGCAGTTATGTGTCGAGATTATGGCAAGAATTAAATAGACAATTGGAAAATTTCGATCACCAAGGTGTTCTACTCTGACAAGCTGCTGCTGGGACAGCCAGATTGTAACCAAGATGAACAGAAATTGTGAGTAAGAATGCTCTTTTTTTTCGCAACAATTTGTGAAATAAAGAAATGTCAACATGCTTCAGTGGTCTGCTTCTTGTTAAACGAACAAACAAACACAATTTTCATCTTTGGGAACTCATTTCAATAACATGATGCATACGAGGAGGGTGCTCAGGGCTAGTCTAGACTATTGCATTGATGTGCTACATAGTTTTGTATGTAACGCATAGTGTTACGGACAGTTAGCGCAATCACTTCGTGACATGAGCAACAGACGTTTAACCCGATGTGAAAAAAACAGGCAAGCCAAGACGGCAATTAGTTTATGTACGCTAGCTTGTCACTATTAATAGCTTATTTGACACGGTGTAAAAGTTTGATTAGCATGCTGGCTGTGGGTTTGGTCATATAGCTTTGTAAAAGTTCTGTTAACACGTCACTTGTGTGTTTAGTTCTATGACTTCGTAAAAGTCTGGGCAATACTATTGTCTGCCGTCATAGGCAATTAGGATAATGAAGATTAGAATATAGTGGAAATGTAATTGAAATTGAATGCAGTCGCTGTCTCTAGCTGTCCGCTTGTGTGTGCCTGCGTATGTCAACCGCGAGCTCATAGCAACGACCCAAAGGTTATTTGATAAATAGTTGATCGGAACGTCTGTTGCGTCATCCGGAACTTCTCGCTAACCCTAGTAATGTTCGGTGTGACATGAAGATTCTATATCATTCATGTTAAAAACAAAACAGCTGATAGGAACGTCTGTGTTGCGTCATCCGGAACTCCTGGCTAGCCTGGAACTCTCCGTCCATGACAGCACCCCTAGTGAATATGAGCAAATCAGGCTATGAAAAAATATGTCTTTGCTGTTTATCCTCTTGGTCTCTTACTAAAAATATTCACAAAAATCTTACCTTTTCATTGAAAAAAAACTGTTGACATTAAATAAATATCTTTCCACAAAACATGTGTGCCACAATTATTGGTGCTGTCATGAGCGAAAAGTTCCGGGCTAGCCAGAAGTTCCGGATGACGCAACAGAGACCGATCAGCTGTTTCTCAAAGAATCTTGGCGTCGTTGCTATGTTGGTTGCTATGAGTTCGCGGTTGACATTAGGGGTGCAACGGATCATCATTGATCCGTGATCCGTTCGGATCATCTATTTCGGTTCGGCACACGCATGATCCGCGGATTGATTTATGAAAAAAAAAAAATGTGCGCATGTTCAGTCCACACACAGCCGTTACCATTCCTGCTAGTTCCAGGGACAGAGCTACTTAACACGCTCTGGGTAAAAGTCTGCAACAGTTCCCTTTTCAATAAGCAAACAGTCCTATGGCTCGTTGTGATTTATTGTCCTCAGCGTACAACATGTAGAACGGTGGGCATGGAAAATAAAAGTAGGCTAGACTTCGGTGACTACTGTAACGATAACTGCTGCCTCTAGTGCTACGTCTGTTCCCATATACTCGCGCTGCCACACAAACCTGTCGCCTAGGTTACCACACACACGTAACACGTAGCTGACATAGCGATTACTAACATAAAGAAAAACCTGCAAAACAGCGTGGTCATGGCGAGCGGAGGAACAGAAGAACTTGAACGCCCCACATTTAAATCCCCTGTTTGGGAGCATTTTGGCTTCCCTGTCAAATTGAATGCAGAAGGAAAGAGGTTGGTGGATAAAACCGTGACGGTGTGTAGGCACTCTGTGGCACAAGAAAGCCATACAACAGTGGAAACACATCGAGCATGGCCACGCATTTACAGCGACATCACCCCGGTGTTTCACTGACAGGAGTGAAACCGAAAGCGGCTCAACAACCGCTCATCACCGCGGCATTTAAGCAGCCCCTTCCTCCACATGTTTATTTGTCTTGTCTATTTATTTATTTTATTTTTTTCTGATCCGAAAAATGATCCGATCCGTGACTGATCCGAGGAACGATCCGAACCGTGAGTTTTTTGATCCGTTGCACCCCTAGTTGACATATGCGAGTCGCGAGAAGCTGTCATTTACCTCAGGAACACACAAGCTGACAGCGACAGAGACAGAGACAGCGACAGCATTGTTTCAATTACATATTTACATGTATTTCTAATCGTTTAAGAAAATTGTGAGCATGGTATCATTTGAAGATATTTTATTTTATCTTGTAGGTAAGGACAGATACAAGCCCGGGACGGAAGAGTCCGGCAAAAGAGCTATAAGGAAGGCTGCAAAAGCCTACTGTGTCCAAGGTAGGTCAGCAATTAGCTGCTTGTGCCAAAAATAATCGTTCGCCTTTAGCCAACTTGATTGATAGCTTTAATTTTTACATGAAATACCGACGTGGTTCTTAAAGGTTGTTATGAACAGAAGCTTAATTGTTATTACTTCGGGAAGATCCAGAGCAGAGATGGTTAAAGCTAGCTGTCTTTGAACATTGTTTAGCACTACTTCAATTACTCTTAATATGCATTTTGAACTGCTTGGCTAATAAGAAAACATCACAAAGTATATAAAAACACCCGCGGTTATATTTAATTGCTATGTATACAGTCTGTATAACAAGTTTAGAAGGCATGTAGCAATTCCCCACCTCTAGTTATCAGTAGCAGCTAGCTAAATTTACCTCAGAGTGCCAAGAGCAGAGTTCAGGTAACTGATAGAGCTCTAGCTCAGTGCTAGCAAAGTGTTTTAAATGCTACCGGACTATTTGGTCGACGACAACAGCCAGCAAGCTTGGCTTTTTACAGAAAATATGTTATCAAGTAGTTTTGACAGACAGTAGGACATTGATGCCGATTTACGGACACTTTGGGAAACAATTTGTTTTCACTCACAGGTGATACGTTATACCACCAAGGCGATGGGTCCTATCTGAGGAAAGTCGTGAGGTCTGAAGAGGAGAAGGTAAGAGTTATTTACGAAGATGAATGCTGCTTCGTTGATAGTGATCACTAAGAAGTGTCACCTGTATCATGTATAAATTCTCGTTTGTAATAAACCAGACTAGCTGAAGTTATAGAACGAACTAAACGTGTTTAACGTGTTTTCTAGTTGATCTCTTTGACTGTGCCTGAGAATGGTTACATATAGTTAAAACATAGAGGCAGCATAACAGTTAGTCTGGAAACATACACCCTCGAGATGTCTTTTAACATGAGTTAAAGCCCTAGACCTATATCAGTCATACACTTGATTTACATATAGTCTTGGACAAAAAAGTGAAAGGAGGGTGGGACTTCTCGCAACACATCTTTTAAGGTTATCCCTTCAAGATGTTTTAATGCATGGGTCGGGAACCTATGGCTCGCGAGCCACCACTGGCTCTTTTGCTGATGGCCGGGGCTCTCGGACGATATGGGTTGGAGAAAAACACGGAGAAAAAAAACGTGTAATCAAGGGATCAGCCTAGGCCTAGTAGAAGGCTTAAATAACAGTCAATACTAGTTATATTAAAATGACAAGGCTTCGTGACAAATACGTAGGTCTATCTGAGTTATTAGGGTTCATGCAGCGAAGCTGCAGGAAACCTATTGTGTTTCTATGTTTTCTTATTATTATGATTCTTTGATGGGATCCTATGGCAGCCCATAGAACCGTCTGGTAAAAAGTTGTGAAATTTGGCACACTGATTGGGGACAGTCCCATGATTCATTTCACCAAGTTTCATGTAGGCAGATGTAGCCCTCTAGCGCCACCAACAGGTCAAAGTTGGACGTACGTTCACACACGTAACTTTTGACCCGTTGGCCCGATTTTCAAAAATGAGGCATCCTTGGAATCCTTGGACCAGCACGAGTTCAACGCACCCTATGGCGCCATGATGGATTTTCCGCCATTTTGGATTTTCTCAAAAACCTTCAAAAAAGTTCACGGGTCACAATTTTTGTCCGATCAACACCAAACTTGACACACATCATCTTCAGACCAAGCCTCACAAAAGTTATTGGATTACATCTTCGCAACTAAAACCGTTCGCCCGTTACAGCCAATCAAAGTTTGCGACAAAGTCGCCAGACAGGACGTGGGCTCATATCTCAGCAACGATTTGATTTATCAAGACCAAACTTACTACATGGACCGCTTACCCCATCAGGAAGACGCTTAAGAAATTTGGTGACCTTTGACCCCTAGGTGGCGCTGTAATTACAAAAAATGCATTTTGGCCTGTAGCTGTTGACGTGTTTGGAATTTCAACTTACTAGTGGGATCCATACATGCTCTTGGAGGTCTTTAGATTGACACATGCAAATATGTGACATTATCATAATTGATCAGGGCGCCATATTGAATTTAGTCAAAAACACTAAAACGCAAACACAGGTCACAAATTTGATCTGATCTTCACCAAAATTGGCGCAGACCATCATTAGACCATGCCTTATAACTGCATCAGTTTTTGGAACAATTGATGAAAGCGTTCGCCAGCAGCAGCCAATCGAATTAGGCGGCGAAGCCGCCAAACAGGAAGTGAGCTCATATCTCGGCCACCCTGTAATGTATCAAAACCAAACTTGGTACATGGACTGCTGACCCCATCTGGGGGACAATCAAGACATTTGGTGACCTTTGACCTTAATTTAATCCAAAACACTAAAAAGTTTGCACAGGTCGCAGATTTGATCCGATCTTCACCAAAATTGGCACGGACTTTCTACAGACCATGCTTTATCACTGCATTGCGTTCTGAAAGCATTTGCCTTCAACAGCCAATCGAATTTGGCCGATTCGCTGCATGAACCCTCCATCGCTGCTTGCAGCTATATTTTAAATTTAACTTTCCACCTCACTTGACTCCGTAACCATAGCCTGCAAAATATTGTTACATTCGCGGCTGGTTGCCATGCCAATATCTAACAAAATCACAGATTTCCCTACATTTCCGTCAACGAGAAAACTTCCATTGTTAAAGTTGATAGGCTAGAGAAAAATATTGAAAAGGAAAAAACGTATTGTGCATCCCTGGTGTTTCTATCGGAGATTTCGAAATAGAGGTTGCCGACCTGACCTCGTCTGGCATCTGGGTGGGCAAGTTCAAATCACTGAACGATCAGCTGGAAGGAATCGCACGTCAGCGAGCAGCGACAGCTTGCGAGCGAACACAAGTGGACTGACATGGGAAAGCTTCCATCTCAAGACGAACTGCTTCTAAAAACATGGAATGAACTGCCCATTTCATATTGCAAATTGCAATATGTTAGTATTGCTGTGTTACCCATGTTCCGTTCCACTTATGCATGCGAGAAATCTTTCTCACAAATATAAAGACAAACCTGCGCTCGCGTTTAAACGACGAAAGCCTTAATGCTTGCATGAAGCTTCACCTCACAGAATATGAGCCAGACTACAAGGCCATCAGCAAGTCTATGCAGCACCAGAAGTCGCATTAATCTCTGGTAGGCCTAATGTTCAATTTCGAGTGTTGTGTTGTCAACGTTGTTAACTTCATGTCGTTGTTACGCTGTAACGTTGTTAACTTCTGTCATTTCCCATTGCCATTTACATTTCAAGTTACTAGCACAATAACTTTAAAACTACTAGAAAATGTATTTAAAAAACTCTGTTGAATAAAAGTAACTGTTAGTTAAATATCCAAACTTTTTCTTGTAACTGTCTTTTTGTGGCTCTTCTGAGAAAAAAATAAATTAAAAATGGTAAAAGTGGCTCTCCAGGCAAAAAAGGTTCCCGACCCCTGTTTTAATAGATGCTAGAGGGTGTATGCTGCAGTTTTCCTTCCATGACACAGGCCAAAATGTACTATTTGTTCATTTTGAATGGGAGGGCTAAAAAAAATGGAATTGACAAAAACAAACATCTGCCTTGATTTTTTAAGACTCTCATCCTCGAAGAGGCACACGCAGGCCACTTTGGGCGAGCGCGCATGGAGGCCAAGATCAGGCAGCGCTTTCATTGGAAAAACATCAGGAAAGATGTGGCCAACTGGGTAAAAAAAAAGGAGGCACACACTATTAATTGCAGCAAGATAAGTCATTCCAACACTTAATAACCATTCTTTCAGATTCAGACCTGGATGAGGTGCCAGCACTTCGAGAGGGTGAAGACGGAGGCCCCGGAGCTAAGGCCCTGCAAGCCAGTTGCTCCCTGGCACATGATTGTTAGACTAAACATCTCTGTGTCATTCACTGTTGTTTAAAAAACATTGATAGTATAGCTGCAAAAAACAGCCTTTTTTTGCCCTTGTGTCTCTCTGTAACAATTACTTGCAGGTGTTGATCTCATCGGACCCATGAAGGCATCCAGAAAGGGGAAAAACACAAATTGCCTCACAGCCACCGACTACTTCACAAAGTGGGTAGAGGCTCTACCCATTAAGAGGAAGGCAGCCGTGTTGACTGCGGATGTAAGGCTATGATGGATATTTTGTGAATTATGGTGATGTAGTGACTTCTTATACCACTGCTAGGTTGAATAAGCATGACAATTGGAATTCACAACGTATCTTTACATTGTGTTGCTGTTGTTAAGGCTATGATGGACATCTTCCTAAAGCATGGTGACCGACAGAGGAAGGGAGTTCTGGAATGAGGTTGTTCTACCATTCGTTAACATTTTCAGCACGGTGAAACTAACAACATAATGCTGTCAGTTACTCATGATTTCCATTTGGTATTATTTCTGAATAAGGTGAACACGGACATGTTCAGGAGGTGTGGGGTCAGGCACCGCATGTCCTCCGCCTACCACCCGCAAACTAATGGTATGTGGAATAGCATTATCACACTGTTGGGTGCAATTGTCATTTGTGGTAAAGAATTGTTTTTATTTTGATCATTGTTATCACTTTGAAAAACAGGATTGGATGAGAGCACCAACCAAACCCTCAAAATTTCCATTGGGAAAATCCTCGACGGACTTCAAGAGAGGTGGGAGGATCAATTAAAGGAAATTGTTTTTGCCCACAATTCTTGTGTCCAAGCTTCCTCTAGGTTCTCGCCCTTCCGCCTGATGTATGGGCGTGAGCCACGTCTCTTTTGTGAGGTAATTCAATTCACCTGAAACTTTTTAAATGTAGTATACAAATATTATAGACTACGATGTTCTGTCATGTTATTTGACATTGCATTACATGATACATTAGGTCACTGGCGGAGACTCTCCATAGGAAGTACTTGTCGCCCTATAATGTCCTGTCAGTCTTTTTTTTGTTGTACGGTGCCAGGACATAAAAGTTTAAGAACAACTGCGATAGCTTTGAGATCACAGTCTTTAGTAGTCTTTAAAGGAGGAGTCCTTGATCCAAATTAAGTTTGAGACGTCCAAAGCGAGCTTTAAATAAACAGAATCGGTGATATTAAGTTATTTGATACGTATTTATCTCCGTAATCCCTAGTAATGTTCGTTGTGACATGAAGATTCTATATCATTCACGTGAAAAAGCAAAACAGCTGATCGGAACGTCTGTTGCGTCATCCGGAACTTCTCGCTAGCGGGATAAACAGCTGATCGGTCTCTATTGCGTCATCCGGAACTTCTGGCTAGCCCGGAACTTTTCGCTCATGACAGCACCCCTTAATTTAATGTTTTGTGCAGCCTCCCTTTGCCAAGATAACAGCTCTGAGTCTCCTCCTATAATGCGTGATGAGGTTGGTGAACACATGGCACAGGATCTGAGACCATTCCTACATGCAGTATCCAGATCCTTCAGATTCTGAGGTCAACGTTTGTAGACTCGGCTTCAGCTCATCCCACAGATTTTCTATGGGGTTTAAGTTGGGGATCTGTGATGGCCATGGCAAAACCTTTATTTTGCGGTCTGTGAACCATTTTTGTGTTGATTTTGAGGTGTGCTTAGGATCATTGCCCTGCTGGAAAGTCCAACCACGGCCCATTTATAGCTTACTGGAGGGGGCTGTTAGGTTTCCATTTAATATCTGCTGGTATTTGATGGAGTCCATGATACCATGTATCCTAACAAGATGTCCAGGGCCTTTGGAAGAAAAACAGCCCCACAACATCAAAGATCCGTCACCATTAGGGATGAGAACCGATAAGATTTTAACGATTCCGGTTCCTTATCGATTCCTGCTTATCGAACCGATTCCTTATCGATTCTCTTAACAATTCTTATAATTTGGTAAGGGGCGAAAAAAAGAGCACAAACGGGTTTTTTACATTAATGTTCTTTTATATAAATTTCTAGAATGTTTACATACACATTTAAATAAAACGTACATAACTTAAATAAAATGTGTTCTGTTTAATATAAACGTTCATACAAATAACAATGCTCCTTCCTTACAGAAGACGTACTAACTGCAGCCTGTAACGATGACAGACTAGCAGCCTCTGAGCCCGTCTGATTTAGAACCTCATCATCAGCTTAATTGGATGGAAATGGAGATTATTTATAGAGCGAACGCTGGTTTGCACAATGAAAAAAATGGCACTAACAAAATCGCTGAATTTTCTGATCTGACATACAGCCCTTGTTATTGAGGTAAATGACTATATTTTCTTGCAGGTTGCTTGGTTGTATTGCTAATAGCGAACTGTTATGCTAAACGCTTCTAATAGCAATGTAGAGTCCACTACAAACACAATAACGTACTGAAACATAATTACTTGTATCATGTACAAACTAGGCACTCAGTATATTTAACACTTAGCTATTGCTGCCACTGAATTGGCTATGAGAAACTTATCCATATCGAACTGTCAAACTGAGGGAGCTGCACGCGTTGCTTGCTTATTAACGGAGTCTTTTGTACAGCCTAACCCTACCCTAGGAACAACAGGGGAGGAAAGCACTGCCCCTGCCTCTAGCCAACGGTTGAAAATAGAAGATTATACAGTTAAGCTAGCCTAGTTATGTAAGTTATATATAATATATGACAATGTCCAACATCGCCAATTCTGTTAAGCAATTCAATACTAAGTTTAGTTATGGTTAACACGAAAACGCAAACGTTTGCTGATAACACACGAGTAACACCGTTATGACTTATGATAAAACATTTTGAGGAGTTTACCTTGGCAAGTAAGGGATGAAGCGCCGACGTTAGTTGAGCTGCTGCTGGCATCGAAAACATGACATTCTTGTAATTTTATACCATGTGTGCTCAAGTGCTTATTCATGGTAGATGTACTTCCTCCCTTTGAGGAAATACATTTTTTACAGAGGTTACAAGTGACCGTGTTCGCATCTGTTCGGGTAAAATAAAGCCACACTTTAGATCGCTTCTGTCGAGTTGCCATTTCTGCTGCGTTCTGACTTCATTATAAGAGTTTGCGCATGCGCAAACGGCACAGAGACCCGTTAACAGACCCGGTTATGAATTTGGCTAACGATTCCAAAGATTCGGCTCATTGGGAACCGGTTCTCAACAAGACCCGGTTCTCGGTTCCCATCCCTAGTCACCATACTTCATATTGGGTATGGGGTCAACGCCAAACCCACCTTTGATGTTTGCCAAAAAGCTTTATTTTGGTGTAATCTGACCATATAAGTCTGTCCCATTGAAAGTCTGACTTACATTTGGCAAACTCTAGGCGCTTTAGTTTGTTGTTAATTGACAGCAGAGGCTTTTTCCTGGCAACCCTCCAAAACAACCTGTGGTGATATAGGTGGCGTCTGATGGTAGTTTTGGAGACTTTCTGACCTCAAGACTCAACTAACCTCTACAATTCTCCAGCTGTGATCCTTGGAGACTATTTTGCCAGTCGAACCATCCTCCTCACGGTGCGTGGGTTCAATTTACAGACAGGTCCTTTTCCAGTCTGATTCCTTAGATCTCCTGTCGCTTTAAACGTATTAATTATTTCCATGATGGTGGAAATGGGTATTTTCAACTGTTTAGAGCAGTGGTCTTCAACAGGGGGTCCGCGGAGGTACTGCAGGGGGGTCGCAAAATCTTTGGTTGATAAGATAATTTTTTTTTCTATTTCTAAAAAAAAAAAAAATTCAACCAATTTTTTTTTCCCACAAATTTAAATGTCTTCCAAATCAGAATTGTATTTATTCCCTTTAAATTTACATTAACATAAATCCAACATATTGTAGCGAACGTCGAGAAGACGTTATCTTTCAGTCCAATCGACACATTCAGCTACCCACAGGAGCTCTCTCAAGCTGGGCACCGGTTCACTCACAGCACCTTTCATGCACAGGCACTAGCCAATCAGATCACGTTTCTGCTCAAGTCTAAAGAGCGAAGATCAAAAATAAAAGATGGCGGACCCAACTCCATAGCTGGTCTTGTTTGTACCTATAAATTGTTAGTTTGACATTGTTTTGCTTCAACCAAAAGATTTCGCCAATCCAAAGATCAACCAAAGATTTCGCGACCCCCCTGCAGTACCTCCGCGGACCCCCTGTTGAAGACCCCTGGTTTAGAGATTTTCTTGTGTCCATTTCTTGATTTGTGCAGCTCAACAACTTTCCGTCGCAGATCGTCACTGTGTTCTTGGGTCTTTCCCATAGTGATGAATGACTAAAGGAATTTGGACTGTGTTACCTCATATTGGTACGCCAGTGGAACAGGAAGTCAAGGTTGACCTCTAGGAGTTCCTTATCAAACAGGTCAACTTAAAAATGTAATCATGACTGGAATTATACTTTAGTTAGATTTTTGTTACAAGATTTTTTTAGGGGTGCCAATAATTGTGGCACACATATTTTGGGGGAAAATATTTATTTAATGTAAACAGTTTATTTTTCTTTCAATAATTTTACTTCAATGAAAAGGTAAGATTTTTGTGAATATTTTGAGTGAAAGACCAAGAGGATAAACAGCAAAGACATATTTTTTCATAGCCTGTTTTGCTCATATTCACTAGGGGTGCCAATATTTGTGGAGTGCACTGTATATCGTTGGAAAGCCTGTTTATTTACCTTTACATTAAACTTCACAACTTGTAAGGAGCATGCATTTGTGGAATGAGCAGCACAGATGATTATGTGGGGAGCGCCCAAGTAAAATTTGCCAAAATAACGGCAAGTTCATGTTGTAATGTGGACAGAAAACATGGAGTTTCAGAAACAACAACGTATTGGTTGTCAGATGAAACAGATGAAGGTTTGTTCTCCAGACGCCAACAACAAACACTCCTATATCCACACCAAAACGCTGAAATGTAATAGAACATTTGCAAAACAGTACTATAAGGCACTTCCTCCCCTGCCCATAGACACCAATGCAACCCACGGCACGTCCCTGTTTTCTGGAACGGGAAATGCGCAAATTCAGCGATTTTGATAATAAAAATGCTCGAAATGATCGGAATCATGCAGAAATGACACCAGTAACACAGATAACTAGAGAAATATGAATATTTATTTTATAATACATAAATATATTATTATTATTTTCTTTTTTTTTACTTTTCAAAATAGATTTGGCCATAATGTACTTTTGGTTGTGCCTTGTGTTTGGGCTGACTTGATGGCGTTGTTCGATAGCCCCTGTGCGTTCTTTCCAGCTTCAGTGCTTATTTAATATTTTTTTAGTTTCCTTCCAGTACTGTACATACTGTTACAAGATGCTATTAAGGATGAATGATTATTCCACAATACATCACTGATTTTCTCTGGCAATGCACTGCTTTTTTTGGTGTTTTGCCTCATGTAGCTCACGCCTAAATGTAACCCGGTCATTTTTCCGACGATGTCTGAGCCTTTCGAGAGAGGTGGTCTACCCCGATCGGTATTGAAAAGTCCATATTCGATTTTTTTATGCGACAAACGCCAGTCTCCCTTCTCTGCAGAATGCTATACATCCGCTAAACCAATCACAGCGCTCCATTCTAGGCGCACCATTCCATGTAAACAGTAGACACGGCTCACTGAATGCAGCTGTCATCCGAGTGCTAGACATCTTCTTGATAAACCGACAATTATTACTTATCAAACAATACAACATGAATCAATTTGACGGAATGGATGAACCTGTAATGGTTTCTGCGGTGGGGAAAAAAACGTAAGCCATCAAAAGCAAATCATCAACGCGAAAAAAATAAGAAAATGAGGCACTCGGGAGGAGGAAAAATGCCGGCAGTTACCTGTTTTCACAAGAAGGCCACTAACTTCTGTCACGCAGACACATTGACCCCAGGGGATCTATTGAAAAACTTTCAATCTTTTTATTCAGCATCTAGCAAAGTCGAGCAGGATCAAGTTATTTTACAGCTGATCTCTGTCAAAAAAGTTCAGCGGCGACGTCCAAAGGTTGGCAACAGCGACATTCAGAAGGATAGGGAGATCACTAATGAATATCATTTTCTGACCGAAGATCACCCGACAAAGATTCCTGTCTGCAAGGCCACCTTTTGCAGCGTATTGGGTGAGTTTCATTTTGATTTTTATGAATTATATTATTCATACACGACTTTTGTTTCACGCGCATTGGTGTTTCCATGGCAACAGTCTTAAAAGCTTACCGCTGCCCCTCAGAGCAGAGAGGGACAGCGGAGAATGTAGAAACGCCACTGCTCTGATCAGAGGCGCTGCATCCCATTAGGCATACCAGGCAATTGCCTGGGGCCCCGCGCCACTAGGGGGCCCCCAAAAGAGGGTCTGATAAAAAAAATTCAAACTATAATGCGAATTTCACATTGTCGGTTGCGGCACTAACCTCACACTCATAGAATTACATGTATCCAAATTTGTATCTATGGTGTGGAATGAACGCAACGATGAGAATAAGCTATAGAAGAGGAAGATTCTCTGTCAAGGAGTGAATGAGAAAGTCTCACGGTGACGGTGTGTACCGTTGTGATCCCTGTGAAAATATCCAAGCCATCGATTACGCACGATATAGGTTAGCATGAATTATACATGCATATATTATGCATGTGTATAGTAAAATAATGTATTTGTTATAACACCTTATTTTTTTGAACAAATTCATTCTCTTACTCGGATGGGTAGAGGGCCAAGCGCAGGGCAGTGTGGGTAAAGACGAGTGCGTATCAAAATTCCGATTGATTGACATTGGCTTTGCCAAGTCAAAATCCAGCCCAGGATAGAACAGGTGGATACAACGTTAGGGAATGTGAGATGTTCGGAACAGAACGAAGCTGAGGGAAAATGAAGAGGAACTACTACCCATCTGGTAGTGAGAAGAGGAAGAAGAAAAAAGAAGATGAAGAAAAGAAAAAGAAAGGCCGCGGTAAGTGGAGTGGAGTGGATGATTTAGGCTTAGAGCATAACATTAACAGACGACTGCTGTTATTGAAAAATGTGGCTAGGCTAATTTGTCCAACTAATAACTTGAATAGCAGCTAGCGTTAAAGCAAACCTATGCAAAAATAGCTAATCGCTAGGGATGCTAACGAACTAGTTAGTGAACAACTTTCATAACACAGTCAAACATTAAGCAAGTGCAACACAACAACACACTTAACCCATTCTGAAGGGTAAAATAGTTGCATAATGTTGCTTTTATCTTGTTAATGCTGTGATAGCAATGAAAGCCATGCTCAAGGAGAAAAATGAAACATCTCTTCCCTATCTCTATTCCCTCCTCAGGATCATAACTTAAATTTATGACGAAACGGACAGATAAAGTGCCCCTACCAAAGCCTGATGATGAAAACCTTAAGTCCAGTGTTCCACTTGAATTGTTAACTGTAGCTGCTACCTGTTTGATTGCTTATTAATTGTAAAGATTCTTTATGAGCATACACGGCTCTTCTTAATACTGTAGAATGCTCCATTCATTTGAATGGGGCTTCCCAACGTTATGTGGTCAACTATTTTTCGATAATTGACCATTGCTATGTTTACTTTTACCTTTTACTTGAGTAGATTTTTAGATGGGTAATATTACTTGAACTTAAGTACAATTTTATCGAAGTAATTGTACTTTTACTTGAGTACAACATTTCAGTACTTTTTACACCTCTGGAGTTCAATATATTTTACCTCAATTGATAACATGTGACATGCTCTGAAAAGATTCTTTAAGATATAGGCTACCCTGTTTTTTTTTGTTTTTTTTTGCAGATCAGGTCTAGCATCATCCACTTCCAGTGAGAAATAAGTGTTTTTCATGTTTGGAACATGTTCTAATATTTTGAATAAAAAAAAGCTTTTATTTCCTACATTTCGCGTCGGCGTCAGATTTTTTTGCCTAACATAAGGGTGATGAACACTGGTCGGTAGGGCCCCCTAAGAATGTCTGCCTAGGGCCCCCACACTCCCTAGAATCGCCCCTGGCTCTGATGTATTGCTTGGGCACAAATGTCCTAGCCTAGTTGGCTGGTCATAAGCCATTGCTATTTGATAAATAACAAGTTTACTGTAAGTTGAATGAATGTAGATAAGTAGGTTGTAGCCTAAGTAGGTAGGCCTATAGGTTTTCCTTTTTAAATGTATGAATGACTGCCATTTAGTTGTCTGATGCACTGCTTAATCACAAATGTCCTTGTTGGCCATGTCTAATGTCATTGTGAATGGATTCTGTGAATTAATAAATTAAGCAATGGATGAATTAATGAATAAATATGTCGATAGATAGATACATAAATAAATAAATACAATACAGACATACAGTAGGCTACATACTACAAACACACCTACATACAAACAAATAAATGGAATTTTTCTGTCATTGCAGGTATTGGCAAGGATCGTGTGTCTCGAGTGGCAAGGTATTATGCACTCAATGCCACAGCCAGACCAGAACTCAGGGGCGGTGCTCGCAAGGTGGCAGAAAGTGATGCCAAGAAGCAGCTCGTGATGGAACACATCAAAACATTTACATGTAGGGCCAGCCATTATGGAAGACGGGGAGCACCAGGCCGTAAATACCTTCCGAGTGACCTCAGCGTGCAAAGAATGCACAAGCTATTCGAACAACAAGATCACAATGTCATCAGCTACTCCCTGTACTACACTCTTTTCAGACAGCACTTTAACCTTGGGTTTGGGCATCCTGCAACCGATGCCTGTTCGTCATGTGCCAGGTTTCAGACGAGAGTTAAGGACCCCAGCTTGACTGAAGAAGAGAAGCGCAGTGAGTCTGCATCCTTCATTCTACACAGGAGACGAGCACGGGTGTTCTACGATTTACTGGGGAAGGTAGATCATGATGCAGTGACTGTGTGCTTCGACATGATGCAGAATTTGCTACTCCCTAGAACCCCCATAAGTCAGGCATACTACTCAAGACAGCTTCACATGTATGTCTTTGGTGTTGTTACTCACCATGGGAAGGGAAGTAGGCAAGTAGTGGAGGATGTCAATCTGTACACATGGATGGAGCATGAGAACAGGAAAGGTAGCAACATGACTGCTTCAGCTCTGGACCACTGTTTACATCAACAGTTGAGTGGTGCTCTTGGCCGCGCTCAGAGGCTGCGCTTGTTCAGCGATTCTTGCTTTGGTCAGAACAAGAACATCAACCTGCTGTCCATGCTGTTTTCCTTTATGAAGGAGGCCTTACCAAGAATCAGTGCCGAGTATGTGTTTCCTATAAGGGGGCACAGTTTTCTGCCTGTGGATCGTGTGTTTGGGAGGATTGAGCAACAGATTCGAAAGAAGGATACCATTCTTTTGCCTGAGGAGTATTATGAGATTTTACGTAATCATGGAAATGTACACATCTATGGGCAACACTGGAACGCTTTTGATTTCAAGTCAGAAACACAGGTTTTTGTAAAGGCACAGAGGTCATTTAAGCTTAGTGAAGCGAGAATGCTGGAACTGAAAAATGACCAAGTGGGCTTCAAGGCTGTCTATAACAGTGAATACTGCTACCACTCAGTGCTGAAGAGAGGAAAGAAGTGGGCAAACTTCAAGCCAAGTCAGCTTCCCAATGAAAGCACAGTGAAGGAAGCAAAAAAGAAGGATGTCCTGAACTTGCTCTCTGAAATCGGTGTGAGTGACAATGTGCGTGCCTTCTATAACGATGCACTCTCTCAGTCACAGATGAGTGATGTTGACTGTGACAGTCATGAGTAGCTGCCCATTGTGCCAGCCTTTTGAGCGTGACCGTTCATTTGATTAATTTACGTATGAAAAAAAAAATATATTGTTTATAAAACTGTTTAATAATATATTACTATTGTTTAATTATATTGTTTAGAATAAATAATTGTTGTAGTGTTTAAAAGTAAATATAAACTATTGTTCAATGTTTTAACACACACATATTGTATTGTAAATGTTTTTGGGGAAAAAAAATGAAATATTAAATTAAATATGTGTTATAATACTGTTTAATAGTATATTTATATTGTTTAATAATATTTTGTATAATATATACTTGTTGTATTGTTTAAAATTCAATATAAAATATTGTTGAATGTTTTTACACAGAAATATTGAATTGTAAATATTTTGAAAAAAACACTGTGGTGGATTTATAGCATTTTGGGAAAAAAATTATAATTTTTTAAAATAAATCTTTGAAAATTAAAATCTGGATTTGAATTGTTTATGTTATTATAACCTCAAGATGCTATATGACTGTTTGAAACAGAAAATAGTGGTTTTCATCTTTGTACTTTCTTGGTAAAGAAAACTAATTACAGTGCATGAAATGCCCTGTATTGTTATTCCTAGGCTTCTTCTTCTTCTTCTTCTTCTTATTCTTGTTACCTTTTTCTGCGATTAATTCAGCCCGAACCGCTTAACGTAGAAGCTTCATTCAAACTTTGTCGCGTAGGTCTTGTAAAGGACACTTATGACACTTTTCACTTTTCTAAACTTTATACTTTTTAAGTTATTAAAGAAAAACGAATCTAAATTTTCCCATTGACTTACATTGGGCCATTATGACATCATAATAGGGTAATTAAACTGGCTTGCACCTGTGCTTCACTGACACCTGCAGCAAGCCTCCAAGGGTCCTCTTCTCTCTGTACCTCTCCATTCAACTGTATAACTAGGAATATTAATAGACACCTTCCATACTCTACTTTTTTTTCTCTCTATCACTCTCACTCTATTTTCTCTCACACTCCATCTCTCTGCTTCACTCTTTTTTTCTCCTTCTTTCAATATTTTCACTCTCTCTTTACTGTCTTTATCCAGAGCCACTCTTGTTCACTCTTCTTTCCTTACTTTGTTTCTTCCTCTCTTCTTTCCTTTCTTCTTTCCTTCTTTCTATTCTTCTTTACTTTCTTCTTTCCTTCTTCCACTCTTCTTTCCTTTCTTCTTCCCTTCTTCCACTCTTCATACCTTTTTCTTTTCTTCTTTCCTTCTTTCACTCTTCTTTCTTTTCTTCTTATCTTCTTCGGCTCTTCTTCCCTTCTTCCACTTTTCTTTCCTTCTTCCACTCTAATTTCCTTTCTTCACTCTTCTTCCCTTCTTCCACTCTTCTTTCTTTCTTCCACTCTTCTTTCCTTTCTTCACTCTTCTTTCCTTTCTTCTTTCCTTCTTCAACTCTTATTTCCTTCTTTTACTGTTCTTTCCTTTCTTCCTTCCTTCTTTCACTTTTCTTTTATTCGTTCTTTCTTAACTTTTGCATTTCATGCACTGGTATTTCCTTCAGGAAATGCATTTTCTAGTTACAGTGCATGAAATGCCCTGTATTGTTATTCCTAGGCTTCTTCTTCTTCTTCTTATTACAGTGCATGAAATGCCCTGTATTGTTATTCCTAGGCTTCTTCTTCTTCTTCTTCTTCTTATTCTTGTTACCTTTTTCTGCGATTAATTCAGCCCGAACCGCTTAACGTAGAAACTTCATTCAAACTTTGTCGCGTAGGTCTTGTAAACGACACTTATGCTATGTATTTTTCACTTTTCTAAACTTTATACTTTTTAAGATATTAAAGAAAAACGAATATAAATTTCTCCCATTGACTTACATTGGGCCATTATGACATCATAATAGGGTCTTTAAACTGGCTTGCACCTGTGCTTTACTGACACCTGTGCTCAATCAAAGGAACCTCTTCTCTCTCTGTCCCTCTCAATTTAACTGTAACTAGGAACATTAAGACACCATCCATTCTCTATTTTGTTTTCTCTCCATCTCTCTATCTTTCTCTCTCAGTCAACTTTCTCTCACACTCAATCTCTCTTCTTCACTCCATTTTTATCTCCTTTTTTCAATATTTTCACTCTCTCTTTATCTCTTCATCCAGAGCCACTCTTGTTCACTCTTCTTTCCTTCTTCCACTCTTCTTTCCTTTCTTATTTTCTTCTTCCATTTTTCTTTCCTTCTTCCACTCTTCTTGCCTTTCTTTTTTCCTTCATCCACTCTTCTTTCCTTTCTTCACTCTTCTTTCCATCTTACACTCTTCTTTCCTTTCTTCTTTCCTTCTTTCACTCTTCTTTCTTTTCTTATTTCCTTCTTCCACTCTTCTTTCCTTCCTTCACTCTTCTTTCCTTTCTTCTTTCATTATTTCACTCTTCTTTCTTTTCTTCTTTCCTTCTTCCACTCTTCTTTCCTTTCTTCACTCTTCTTTCTTTTCTTCTTTCCTTCTTTCACTCTCCTTTCCTTTCTTCTTTCCTTCTTCCACTCTTCTCTCCTTTCTTCACTCTTCTTTCCTTTTGTCTTTCCTTCTTCCACTCTTCTTTCCTTTCTTCTTTCCTTCTTTCACTCTTCTTTCTTTTCTTCTTCCTTTCTTAACCTTTGCATTTCATGCACTGGTATTTCCTTCAGGAAATGCATTTTCTAGTTCTTGTTACCTTTTTCTGCGATTAATTCAGCTCGAACCGCTTAACTTAGAAACTTCGTTCAAAATTTGTCGCGTAGGTCTTGTAAAGGACACTTATGCTATGTATTTTTCACTTTTCTAAACTTTATACTTTTTAAAATATAAAAAAAAAAACAAATATAAATTTCTCCCATTGACTTACATTGGGCCATTATGACATCATGATAGGGTCGTTAAACTGGCTTGCACCTGTGCTTCACTGACAGCTGCGCCAAATCCAAGGAACCTCCTCTCTCTGTCCCTCTCAATTTAACTGTAACTAGGAACATTAAGACACCTTCCATTCTCTACTTTTTTTTTTCACTTCATCTCTCCATCTTTCTCTCTATCACTCTGTCTACTTTCTCTCACACTCAATCTCTCTTCTTCACTCCATTTTTATCTCCTTTTTTCAATATTTTCACTCTCTCTTTATCCAGGGCCACTCTTGTTCACTCTTCTTTCCTTCTTCCACTCTTCTTGCCTTTCTTCTTTCCTTCTTTCACTCTTCTTTCCTTCTTCCACTCTTCTTCCCTTCTTCACTCTTCTTTTTTCCTTCTTCCACTCTTTCCTTCTTCCATTCTTCTTTCCTTCTTTTACTCTTCTGTTCTTTCTTCTTTCCTTTTTTCTTTCCTTCTTCCACTCTTCTTTCCTTTCTTCTTTCCTTCTTCTTTCTTTTCTTTCTTAACTTTTGCATTTCATGCACTGGTATTTCCTTCAGGAAATGCATTTTCTAGTTTTTACTCAAATTGATCAAAATGGATTTATAGCGTTTTGGAACCAAACTCTTCAGATGCATATCAATATGCAGTTGCAGGATGGGTGAACGACACCAATAAATGGCATCTGGATGCAAAACACATGTATGGACATCTAAGTTACTTAAACAGCGATTATCAACCTATTTATTTTAGTGGTGGTTAAGAGTGCCAATGTGGGCTAGCTAGGTGTAGCTACAGCCTATAGTAAAATTTGCTAGCAGTTCGCTAACTGTTAGCACTCTAGCTTAGTCAGGAGAGTTTAGCTCTGATAAGGCACAGCAATTGTGGCAATAAATGGCATCTGGAGGCAAAACACATGTATGTCATCACAGGACATGTAAGTTTCTCAAACAGCGGTTATCAATCGATTTATTTTAGTGGTGGTTAAGAGTGCCAATGTGGACTAGCTAGGTCTAGCTAAAGCCTTTAGTAATGTTCGCTAGTAGCGCGCTAACTATTAGCACTCTAGCTTAGTCAGGAGAGTTTAGCTCTGATAAGGCACAGCAATTGTTCACGATTGTATCAACGTGCTGCATTTCACTTAAGATGTCAGTCATTCCCAGGCTCTGAACACAAAATCAACATCTCCATGGATAGTGGTGCAGGAAAATACAGAGTGTTGACTGCACAATCGGGAGTTAGCTGTTAGCTGCTAGTTGTCTCTTTGAATTTGCAACCAACCATTTATAGCTATCCATTAATTCCGCCGATCTAAATCTTTTGGTATACAATTAAATTGTTTATTTGGGTTATTTTCGCGACTGGTGTCGCATCCATCAGCACAACATATGCCAGGCATTTTTAACTTTCTGTGGGTTTTGACCGATTATGTCTATGTTGTGACTGACGCTCAGCTTGAAAATACGTTTGAGTGCTCATGCTTTGAATTGCTTGGAAGCTCGCGCATTAAAGTATCAACATTTGCTGCACTGTTCAGAATTCAGTAAAAGACGGAGAAAACACAGTTTTCTACCATTGTTTAAACACATACGACTTGTTTTCTGTGGTTATTCAAAGAAAATGTTAAGAACTATCTACTGATAGAAAGGAGGGAACTTTTAGCCACTACACTGCCTGTGCATGATGCGGATCCACGTCGATGTTGTTAGTAAACAAACAAGGTGGGAGCACATCTTTGTCGTCTTTGCGCATGCCCAAGGCAAGGTAACGGTCCATGTATACACGTAACGACAAGAGCCGTTTCCCTTAAAAATCTTCACACCTACTCGTGAAGACAATTCGATAAATTGGGTGGGTTAAATTGACACATGTATATGGGCCTAGAGAGACAGTAACCAAGGGGGGTGGGACTCAGCAAAGGGTCAATTGTGAAGCAAACAGGAAAGACCAAAAAGAAGTGTGATCATGTAGTACCTGCATGTGAGTCGATACATTTCCTCAGTAGTGTAGGGTAGGGCAAAGCTCTTTTTCTTGGACCCAGACCTAGACCTCTGTTTCCTTTGTTTGCAGTCATATGCTATAAGGCATTAACAAGATATAATAGTTTTAAATATTCTTTTAAATAGATTTAGTTGTCAATATTGCATAACTTGTATATTACATCCCTTTCCAAAGAATAACTTACTTGTGCCATCAAGCAGGCCAGCTCTCTCCCGTCTTGCGTACGCCCGGAGATGATTGGATAGACTGACACCACTGTGAAATGTCGCATTACAGTGGACACACACCTTTCTGTTGAAATTACTTTTCTCTGCAAAGAAAGCAAATTGAAACAATAATCCCTGATTTCACATCACAATCCCAAAGCATATTGAAACAATAATCCCTGATGCCATTTCACAATCCAAATTGCACTTAAGGGGCTGGGGTGGGATCCATATTTAAGAACCAACCATACTTTAGCAACCATCTCCTATCATGAGATGTAATGTTTGTGGTTAGGCAAGATCAGAAAAAAAACAAGTCACCTGAGAGTGAGTCAGTCTGTGGCAATGGTAAAGAGAGAGCTTTCCTTGTAGTGTGACTGGAATTCTTCACTTCATGTGACTTCCGCTTTTTCAGTATTCCAATCAAATCACTTGAAGGGGAATATCTTTCTGAATCTGTAGACTCAAACAATTTGTGTTTGGCTCCCTCCACAGGTAACCCTTCCCAAAAACTCTGAGCATTTTCTGTAATCGATGCAACAGATATGAAAAATGGATCTTTCCTACTAGAAGTCTTAGAGGCAATCTGTCGCTTATGAAAAGCCTGAATAGTCTTATGAAACTCTTCTCTGTTGCTCATTAGCTGCTTCAAGATGTCCAGTGGAGATCGAAGAGTGGCTGTGGAGCATGCTTTTCCCAGTCTCTTAAGATGTCCCCGCACATGATTGGATAGTCCAGTCTTCGTATCAAACCTTACCCCACATAATGGGCAGGTTGATTCAGCCTGTGAATCTGTGTGCACTCGGTCCTTCTGTTCTGCAATCAGAGATCAGAATGCATTAACAATTACGGAATGAAAAGGTCAAACCTTTAATATGGCACATTTAGAATTAATTGCAATGCCTGCAATGCAGCATGTTGTTAGAACTTTTTGAAAAAATTGAGAAGTTGTAATCGCCTAATGAAATCAAATTCTAAAAAGGTCAAATTGTGCAGCAGCCACATTATTGAAATTAATTGAGAAGAAAGAACTGGCAGGTTAACAAGGAACCACAGCATAGGTGTGAGGAGAAAGAAAGACAAGGGTTCACATGAGGTCATAGCTAAGGTGTTCCATTACTAGACAAATTATATATTAGAGGAAAGACTATTTCACTGCAATTATCTGATTTGTAGATAGAAATGTTCTTCACTTTAGCCCTATCTCTATTGCCACTAGTTTAGGCCATTTAAGAACAGTGAAATGGTAGAACACCATTATCAGAGGTCTAAATTGAGTGAGTTCTATGCTATAAAAGCCAAAACAAAATATTACTTGTCCTTCTCATATTTTTTGCCCACGATGCATGATATAGGATTTTTTTCCCTACAATGTCTGTGGGGCATAATTGTGCCTACCTGCATAGCCTATGGAGTCATTTTTGATGTGGAGTTGAGTTGGGCACAATTGTAGTTTCAGTCCAAAATAGGGTTAAAAGGAGTCTGAGATGAGGATGTTTTGTTAACACTGAGTTAGCTGGCTACAAACTAGATTATTGTCAACTGGACCATCGGACCATAGCCTTGCTTGTTTTTATTTCAATACAAGTTGGGGGCAAACTTAAAAGTACCATTTGGTATCTTGACTGTTACTTCAGTCCCTCTAGGTTCTTATGAGGGTTTGTTGTGAATATTGTGGCAAAAAGTGACTGAATTTGCAGCCGGAATTCTCAGAAATTGCAGTTAAAATTGCTGTGAATGAGTTAATAATGTATATCAAAATAGATTAATGCTACTACAGGTGCATCTCAATAAATTAGAATATCATCAAAAAGTTGATTTATTTCAGTAATTCTATTCAAAAAGTGAAACTCATATATTATATAGATTGTGTACACACAGACTGATCTATTTCAAGTGTTTATTTCTTTTAATTTTGATTATTATAACTGACAGCTAATGAAAACCCCAAATTCAGTATCTCAGAAAATTAGAATATTGTGAAAAAGTTAAATATTGAAGACTCATGGTGTCACACTCTAATCATCTAACACCTACATCTTAACTCAAAACACCGGACAAAGGCTTCCTGAGCCTTTAAATGGTCTCTCAGTCTAGTTCAGTAGGCTACACAATCATGGGGAAGACTGCTGACTTGACAGTTGTCCAGAAGACGATCATTGACACCCTGCACAAGGAGGGAAAGACACAAAAGGTCATTGCTAAAGAAGCTGGCTGTTCACAGAGTGCTGTATCCAAGCACATTAATGGGAAGTTGAATGGATGGAAAAAATGTGGTAGAAAAAGGTGCACAAGCAACAGGGATAACCGCAGCCTTGAGAGGATTGTGAAACAAAGCCCATTCAAGGGAGATTCACAAGGAGTGGACTGCAGCTGGAGTCAGTGCTTCAAGAGCCTACACACACAGACGTATCCAGGACATGGGCTTCAACTGTCGCATTCCTGTGTCAAGCCACTCTTGAACCGGAGACGTCAGAGGCATCTCACCTGGGCTATGGACAAAAAGGACTGCACAGTTGGTCAGTGGTCCAAAGTTCTCTTTTCAGATGAAAGTAAATTTTGCATTTCATTTGGAAATCAAGGTCCCAGAGTCTGGAGGAAGAGGAGAGGCACAGGATCCAAGTTGCTTGAGGTCCAGTGTAAAGTTTCCACAGTGAATGATGGTTTGGGGTGCCATGTCATTTGCTGGTGTTAGTCCATTGTGTTTTCTCAGATCCAAGGTCAGCACAGCCGTCTGTTTTAGAGCACTTCATGCTTCCCTCTGCTGACCATCCTATGGAGATGCGGATTTCATTTTCCATCAGGACTTGGCGCCTGCACTCACTTCCAAAGGTCCCAGTACCTGGTTTAAAGGACCATGGTATCCCTGTGCTTGATTGGCCAGCAAACTCGCCTGACCTAAAACCCATAGATTCTATAGGGTATTGTGAAAAGGAAGATGCGAGACAATAGACCCAACAACGCAGAAGAGCTGAAGGCCACTATCAGAGCAACCTGGTCTTCCATAACACCTCAGTAGTGCCACAGACTGATTGCCTTCATGTGACGCCGCATTGCTGCAGTAATTCATGCAAAAGGAGCCCAGACCAAGTATTGAGTGCTGTACATGTTCATACTTTTCACTAGTCCAACATTTCTGTGTTAAAAATCCTTTTTTCTATTGGTCTTCAGTAATATTCTAATTTTCTGAGATACTGAATTTGGGGTTTTCATTAGCTGTCGGTTATAATCATCAAATTTAAAAGAAATAATCACTTGAAATATATCAGTCTGTGTGTAATGAACCTATATAAAAAAATGAGTTTCACTTTTTGAATAGAATTACTGAAATAAATCAACTTTTTGATGATATTCTAATTTATTGAGATGCACCTGTATGTATAAAGATAATAATTTCTTATACTGGAGTCTTATACTGGAGTTGAGTATGCATTATGAGTGGCACAAGTTTTCTCAACGGTTTCTGAATAATGTGACCATGAGGAACAAAACTAGGGTCCTGTCGTTTACTAATAATAACAATTAATTTCATTTTTAATGCACTTTTCATTCAGACGATTCAGTGCCTGCATATTAGAAACTTACTATAATAATACAATAAAAAATTAGTTAACATAAGCATAGTAGAAAACTTTAAAGGAGTCCAGCGTCTGCGTTGCCCTTAGGTGGTCAGGGAGGCTGTTCCATAAGTGCGTGCACGTCCGTATCTCGAAATCTCGTATCTTGAATATCTCGAGGAGTAAAGGTTTTAGAGCTTAGAAACCTTCCCGGTCATTTTAAGACCAAATTCAAGTGTCTACGACCTTCATAAGCTGAGATACCAATGCACTAGACGCACGCTAAAGGGGCGTAGAAAAATCTCGATGTTCATTGGGTAACAGTAAACGACAGCACTCTAGTTTTGTTCCTCATGGTCAAATTAGCCAGAAACCGTTGAGAAAACTTGTGCCGCTCATAATGCATACTCAACTTGAGCCTGCTACTGGAGAATTATTTACAGAAACATAAAGTACATTCTATAATACAAAAGGTGATAACTTTAGGTTCTTTAAAGCTAATGTAATCTGCAAAGTAATTTCATTAAGTTTAGTCTCCACCCAAAAACCCTTAAAAAAATGTAACACTACATTAAAATAATACTAAGGTTTGTACAAAATCATATCTAAAAATAGAAAATTAGGTGGAACTTGATGGATATATGTTGAATTCTGTATTAATGCGTACCTATCTTGGACACATTTTGGCAATTGAGATGATCTTGCTACTCAGTCTTTCACAGTAGATCACTATGGTAATGAGGTCAACTTAGTTAGGTGGTGATAATTTTATATCCTGCAGGGATGCAGCACATCAATCAATCTTGACTCTGACCTTGATAAGCCATATAGGTCAGTGATTACTGTATTGCACAAGACGTCAGCTAAAGACAACACAAACCTAGCTCGAATGTGGGTATGCCCTGCTGATGAAAGACAACATTTGAAAACTATTTCCCCTCCATTCCATTTTGGAATTGTGCAAACCTTAAATTGTTTCCAGTTCATTGAGAACATTTTCTAAATCTCCCAACACATTTTCTAAATCTCCCTACACAAAACATGTTTTCCCAAATTATTTACTTAATGTTATTATAACCACAGAATGACACAATTACCTTCATTATATTTGTACCCAACTGATATATTTAGTTTGAAAACACACATAAAACTGAGCTAGAAATAGAAATCTCAAAAAAGTGATCACATCATCTAATTGTAAATGTTGGTAGCAGAGCCACAGGGAAAAAGGCAACACACTAAAACAGGACCAGATATAGAAAGTGACTCAAAATCTGTTTTACCTGAAGCTTCTTTAGCTCCTCTAGGAACTGAAGTCATCTTTCCTTGTGCATGAGGATACTTCTCCCGAGATGTTACTTGTGGAGATGAAATGACATGCTGTGCATTGAGACTCACCCCAACCCTTTGTATGTGTGTCCTTGTATGAGTGGAAAAATTGACTGCGGTTTCAAACAGTGCTGGACAATAAGACGAAGACTTCCTCCCCAAATCTGATTCTGATGGAGGTTTCGTTTTCAGAAGCACCTCTGATCTAAGTACACAAACATCACCTCCTTTTATGTTCCCTTCATCTAAAGTCTTTTGAGGATTCATCACAACTTTTCTGTCACAGTCTCCCTCGAATAAAGACGAGATATCCTTAAGTCTCAAATGGTTATTACTGGGATACAAATCTGGTAAGGCTTCACTAACATTGCAGTTGGACTTCACATTTTCAGCTACAGAATTGTGTGGATCCCTGACAGATAGATTGTTCAATGCTTCCTTCTGTAGGCTGTGCTGGTAGGCCGGTAAAGGTCCATCATGAACTTTCATGCCATGCAGCAGAGAGGCCATTGTACCTTTTGAAGGACAGTTATTTGTTACGGGCTGCTTAATGTTCAAATGTTTCTCATTGGTGTTTATGATCTCTTTAATGTCTTCTTGCCTTTGAGATGAACTGACAATAATGTCCATTAGCGTTGGTTGGAACATTTCTCTAGACGTTTGGGGAGAGTCATCTTCACTTTCCTTTTCAGAGTTTTCACATTCTTTACTGAGGGTAGTTTTAGTACGGCTTTGATTGCCATCAGGAAAACCTGCAACACTGGCAGTTTCCCCTTCTTGAGTATATGATCTGTTGTCGTGGCTTACTTGTTCATTTGGAGACAGTTGGGTATTAACTGATTTAGGGAGTGTTGGCCCATGGTCTTTGTCAGGATTCTGTGAAGTTTTGTCTTTTCCAAACATGTCTGGCATTTTTTCTGAAATTATAAAACCACCTTTTCCTCTCATGGAACTTCTTTCCAATTCTTTAAATGCTAAGGGTGATGTACTATGAGAATGGTGCCCAGTTGAAGGAAAGCTAGCTTTTGAAACAGCATGATGGTTTTGTGCGCCTGTCAAATGCACAGTATTTGACTTAGCATCCAAACCTTTTGGGCAAATTTCATGTAACACATCTGGCTCTTCATTCAGAGTTTGAGTTTTGTGCACATTATGTGTCATCAAAAAGTGACTTTTGTGCTCAAATTCAGTCACTGCACAAGTCTTGGTATGCTGAGCATGGGTATTTGGGTTGTTGGTTTCATAAAGGCACAGAGCATGTTGCAGCCTGGTACTCCCCCCTACATCTTTCAAATCATTTAGTTCCTTCATTTCCTCAATTAATCTGCGTCGTCTCTCGTTGTGGACAGACCTGTGCTGGAGGAGGGCAGGCGGATTGTGAAAAGCCCATCCACACTCCTTGCATATCAGAGGAAGTGTCTGCGCCTGGTCGGCTGCTTCTCCATGCTGTCTCATGTGGCGGTGTAGTTGATATCTTTCATGACATATGATGTTACAGTTATTGCATGGGAAAAATAAAGGTTCCGCGTTAGATTTTCCAGATTCTAACAGCTGTTCTTTAAGAGCGGTGAGCTCACACCCTATGCTGGTCTCTTCGGTCACTTCTGGTTCTCCATAAATAAACTTCTGAATACATTCACCATGTTCTTTGTAATATTGTCTACTTCTAACCACCTGTGAGGTTTCCACAACTTTGCCCTGAGGCCTGATGGAAATTTGATCTGTATGATCACTCTGACCATTCTGTGTTTTTTGAATGAAGTTCATACAAAGATCATTTGAGCGATCGGCCCCCATTTCCACAGATGCCATCTGTTTCTTAACGATGTGGGCAGAGACTTCTGCATTCTTCTTTTGGTCCTGATCAAGATCCTCCCACAAGAACTTGATGAACTCCCGCTGAGGGTCCCAGTTAAAGTCATTTGCATCATCATAATTATCCGAAGTGCTGCCTGAATGCTCAGAATCAAAATCTGCCACGGTTTCATTTTCATTATTTTGGTCAGATATTGCTGGTCTGAATATCATGTCCCTGTTCTTCTGCTCCTGCTCATCTGTAGCGTTTTGGGGTATTGTAGAACAACTCTTTTCTGGCTTAGTGTCAGGTTTGGACAAACTGCCAAAATGATCCAACAGTCTCACATTTGGGATTTTGGGTTGTGATGATCCATTCATTTGCTCTCCTTTGGACCTTTTCTCACTTGTCTGGGAAGCCAGACTTCTGATTGTGGAAAGGTCCTGTGAGGGATCAGACATTACAACCATTTCCATTTTGCGTTTTCTTCGTCTATGTTGGTTGGGTGATGCACCTGATGAGGAACCATTCAAATTATTGTCTTTCAGTAGTTCATCTGTCTCAGGGTAGACCGAGTTGATAGTTCTTGGTATGTGACCTTTTTTACACTGAACTGAAAGCAGCATGTTGGTTTTTAGAGAAGATGCTTTGTTTATGTGTAGATCCTGAGTGCTGTTTGTGAAGTCAGACTTCAGAGCATTGTGTTGGTCCTCCTCCTTCAGCTTCAGCCCCCACATGTGGACTTTTAACTTGTTTCTGGAGGATGAGAAAGAGACATTAATGAATGTCAAATTAAACTATACACACAAACACACACACACACACACACACACACACACACACACACACACACACACACACACACAATGTAGAATATATATAAGTCTGTATATCTGAAAGGGGGGTGCACACTTTCTGTTTTTTTTCCCCCCAGTGATATTATTCTAGCACTCAACCACTGCATGTGCCTTGAAGGAAACCAGATTTATTTCATAATCAAAGACATCCTAGCAAGTAGGGTAATAATTAGTGCTGTCAGTTAAGCGCGTTATTAACGGCGTGAACGCAGAACCATTTTTAGGCCGTCAATTTTGTATCGCTAGATTAATGTTCTTTTTGGCCTCGCAAACTGGGTAGTAGGCTAACGTTACGGTTTGAGTCAATGGTGAGCATGTAGGCCAGGGCCAATGATTTTCCGCAATAAGGGAAGACGGACGGAATTCGCGGAATGGACCCATTGAAACGGAATTGCAATTTTCAAACGAAAACATCATTTTGTTCATACAAATAGCCCAAATTCCACTGTATTTTGGGCTGCAACGCTATATTCTTTCAAATAAACACAACGATGATTGCAGTGATGAACAAACATTAATTAAAGAACAAAACCACTGAGAAAATGTCACGTCTGCGCTTAACTCTGCTCCAGCCATGCCCCCCTTTTCAAGCCACATTCAGTCACATTCACTTGCTCGTCTTCCCAATCGCATTTAAAACAAAAAATGTTAAGTCCTCTGCTCTGTTGATGGCTGGCAAACAACAATCTAAGAAGGGCACATATTATTCACTAATTTTAAGCCATCAATCTACCTCAGGGTGACAAAATGAGCTGAAACGGCAAAAAAACTGAATTCACGAAATGTGAAATGAAAATGATTTTTTTTCAAACGAAGAATCATTGGCCCTAAGCATGATACAGCGAATTGGATGATAAAAAGCTTTGAATGGAAATTTTACTTTTAAAAGTTTTGTTGTGTAAAAGAAGCAAGCTTCACCGTTGTCTGAAAATGTCAACAGGCAGCTGGCTGAAGGCAAAGAAGTAGTAGGCTTACCTTTTACTGGTAACCTAACTGTTAAGGTTCATTGTTTCTGAAATAAGACTGCTATGTTCGCAGCAAACTAGAAATAAAGAAAATATTAAAGCCACGGTTTAACTGCACTACAGGCTGAGTCGTTGTTTACCTGAAATGTGCACTTTATAATTTGATTTTGTACCGCCCTGTTTGGCAATGTTGTTGTTCAATAAAATAACACTTTTGCATAAAGCAAGCCAATCCACTTTTGCATGTTGATGAGAGCATTAAAATAAAAATAAATGATGGAGTTGTTGCTCTACCCTCCTAAGTTTTTGCACTTCAGTTAATGTGTAGAAGATGATGTTGTTCGCAGAATTAAATGTGACATTTGAAGTGAGTTGAGCAGTCTTATTTTCCTCTTTTTTTTGTATTGCCTTTGAATAATATGGGGGACATGAATCGCAATATATCTCAATCAAATTGCAGAACTTGCTGTATCGCAATATGATAAGAATCGCAATAATATTGAATTGTGGCCCAAATATCGCAAAACTATCAAATCGTCACATTTTTTGCCAATTCCCACCCCTAGAGTTTAGGAAGTAAAAAGCATATTTAGGGCCAATGATTTCTGTTTAAAAAAAATGAGTTTTCCGTTTCACATTTTGTTTTTGTTTCGGCTTATTTTGTTCACCCTGAGGTAGATTGATGGCTTAAAATGAGTTTAAAATATGGGCCACACCTGACCCAAACCTTCTAAGATTGTTGTTTGCCAGTCATCAACGGAACAGAACACTAAAAATACATTTTTTGCAAGCGATTGGGAAGATGAGCGTATTAATGTTTGTGCTTTAACCGTTGAACAGGGGGCCGCGGCCGGAGCGTAGTTCAACACAGACGTGACATTTTCTCAGTGGTTTAGTTTTTTAATTAATGTTTGTTCATCCTTGTGATCGTTGTTGTGCTTATTTGAAAGAAATACAGTCTTGCCAGGCAAAAAACAGGGGAATTTGGGCGATTTTGATGTACAAAATCATGTTTCAGTCTGAAAGTTGCAAGACTGTCGGTAGAGTTGCTGTTGCTGTTTTATGCAACAAAACAATAACGTGTAAAGGGGGGAGAAAAGACAAGAGTCAAAGGCAGATCAGCAACCGCAGACTGAAGGCTAAACGGAGAAGCCAGCAAAACTAAACCTAGTCTCTCAAAGGGGCAGTACAAGTTCACGTTTCCAGTTAAAATAACAAGATTAAGTCCAAACAAGATAGTAAAGATAGGTATTAACAAATCTGAAAATGGTGAAATTTCATGAAATAAATGCAAACAAAATAATAAATGTTTGACTCCAAAGGCCAGTATGCTCATATTTCTGCTAAAGAATTGCTCAAGTTTGAAGCTGTAGTGTGTGTGTGTGTTTTGTATTTATTTATATTTATTTAAGTATACTGTAAACTGTTGTTTACAGTTAATATATTGTTCATAGTTTGAAGTTAAAACGTTTGAAGCTGTAGTTTGTATTTATACATGCCACTGTATCACAGTAATATAATACTTACAAATACACAGAAAATGTTATGAAGATGTTGCATGTTTTTTTGCATTTCAAATTGCTTCAGGTGGGTATTTTGAAATTGTACAATAGTGCAATTTTGCCTGCCTGTTGAGCTCACATCAACAACCCATCACAGACTGTAGCTTTAATTTAAATGTATACCTCAGTTTACAGCTGTTTACTTGACCTTTAATGTAGATGTGTTTGAACCGCCCATTTGGATTGATCAGGAGACCTTGGTGCAAGCTAGTTGTCCTCCGTGCAGTGTTACACCGGGTGCTGTAGCTCCAGTTGAATAAAACCAGTGCAGCACAAAAGCGACCTCTCGAATACGCCAATTTCTACTTGGCAATATCAGCACACGCTCTATGTGCCTTGTTGACACAATGAACTAACCACACGAAAGGGTTTGCATGGCTATATATTTACTGACATTTAAATTCCAATGGTACACATCACAGTGAATTTGGCTAACGTCACCGTTAATGGTTTACACACCAGAATACCTGGCCTTAGCTACCCTAGCTAACGTTTACTGTCCATTGTGATGAGCTTCACGAGCGTACATGTCCTCGTTGCAGAACGATAATGATATGTTAGTTCAGCTATTCAAATAATTGTACTAAAAAGATGAGACTTACCTTTGCACAGCGAAAATGCGAACGTTAACAACGTTGCTAGATCGTTTCGCAAGGATATGGCCTTACAGCATCTTCCATCCGACCCAACGCCGCCATATTTGCCTGTGATCATTTCTGGGAGGGGCGCTTATTTGGTTGTAGCTATCGCTACCCGATCTGGACCAGAGACAGACCCTTTCTCACGTAAAGATGGCGTTTTTCCGGTCTAAGCCAATATCCAGTATCTTTACTTCCGGTTCCCCATTACTACCCATCGCAAATGGCACAGCCATTAAGCAAAAGGTGTTGTTACTGGTACACCAAACAAAAACAGCCCTAATTAAGCTTTCACTCGTTTCTCCGTGATGAGGATGGTATGAGTATGGATTCAAGCCTTAAAAAGGAATGAATGACACGGATGTTTGTAGTATGCTCTTCAGCAGCAGGGATCTGCACACAACAACCAGTGGTCTGAACAGAATTAAAAGAAGATATCTGTTTTTCACAGATTGAATGAAAGACTGGTGTTTGATGTTTGTCAAGTATTACCTTTGGAGAAGCCTTGTCATGATACCGATCTACTGTTGTCCATATTAACTGGGGATGAGACTGAGACCACAACAACAGCGCTGTTTTATGTTAGGGTGACCAGATTTGAGCAGTGGTGGAAGAAGTACTGAAGTTTAGTACTTAAGTAAAAGTACAAGTACCCAGGAAAATGAAAAGTAAAAGTACTACATCAACAATCCTACTTAAGTAAAAAGTAAAAAGTACTCACTTTTAAATTGACTTTAAAGTAAAAGTACTCATGCAATGGGTTGTCTCTCAATGTCTAGGCTGTGCCTTTTTTGATAAAGAAATAGCGACTGGTAATAAATGCCTCTACAGATGTCACTACTAGTAATAATTATAAGCAACAACATTTGTTAATTGGAAAGGTTGGTGTACTTTTTGGGCCTATTGTCTGTAATACTGTTCACACTCTATCTTACAATTCTGCAGATGACAAGTTATCTACCAGGGATTATTTACAAAGTGAATACCATTAAGCCAAACCAACAAAGACACAATTTTATATCTTTTAATCTTTTATTTAATTGTAAACGTGTAAAAAATGGAAATATGAATCATGATAAACAAATGGAGTTGTTAAACTGGTCAACGCACAGTTTTATGCTCTATTGATTGCAGAAAAGGGGGGGAAAAAACATATTGAGTAACCCAAGACTAGGCATAACGTTTTCATGCCAGGCAATAACCAGTCAATAAAAAAGGCAAATCTTGACGTTAGTTTGACATTAATAAACTACCAGCCTTTTTTTTACCACTACGTTAAATAAATAATCAAGGTACAATCGTGTTATTTTGATGCTATTGCTGTATGTCAACATGTATTTTGCTAGGTAACAGTATAAAAGCATGTCAGTAACCGCATACGTTATGCAAAAGTCATAGACATTAACTTAGCATAGCAAGAACTCCGCATAACTCGACCTGTTTCTCCAAATTTGAAGGCGAATTTTTCTATGGCTAGCAACTCCTTTTTTTAGGTAGACGTGAAACGCACTGAAACCTCCACAAGTTATTCTTGGGGCCTCTGAACTTGAACATGTCCTCAGATGAGGCTGACTGAATCCATGCTGGAAAGTTGTTTGTTAGTCAGGCTTTTTGTGGAATTTTTAAGCAAAACAGGAAAGGCTACCGTAGTGCTGCTGCTAAATACACACTCTCCTGTCATTAGGACGATAGAGCCACCTGATTGGTTGAAGCGTCCTAAAGCAAGGCAATTCATATTTTTAGATGCGTCCGGTATCTCTATTAGGGTATGTCCGTCCGTCCGTCTGTCGGTCGGTCTGTCTGAAACGCATTCTTTCAATTGTAATTCCCTCCTGTGTCCACAAGGTGGCAGAGTTGAGTTGACGCATCTTGTTGTCCGCTCGGACTTGTTTGTGTAGGCAACATTTTGGCGAAACTGTGTTCATAAAATGTAACGAATAACGACACATATTGTAGAAATGTAGCGTAGTAAAAGTATAGATAATAGCTGCAAAATGTAACAAAGTAAAAGTAAAAAGTATGCACTATTATTTTTACTTATGTAGCGCCCTCTCGGGTACTGTCGACTACGCCACCCCTTAAAGTAATCTAATGATATCGGAGCAAGGGGAACTCAATAACACTATTGCAACAGTTGGTTTTGAAAGTACAAAAGGAGTCTTTATTAATAAATAGTAGTTCTTCAGTGGAGTTGGTTGGTCACCAGATAAGCAAATATCAAAAATACATACACACAATATAGGGACTGGGGGAACCTCGGCAATGGGCCACTAGGGGAAACTTAATTCAGGCCAGGTCTCGAACACACGTGGTCTTGTGCACAATAAATAACACGTGTTAAAATTCATGGGAAATGCACTACAATCTTCAAGACACTCTGTGATATGTGACAAGGCAATTAAGAGTTCACTACATGCACACTGCAATCTCTGTAGGCTACTGGGGTGAGAAACAAACTACAGAGACCGGCTGTTAAGTTAATGTACTAATGGCCTTATCAGCACGGAGGCTATTAGTTATGGAGGGGGAAAAGGGGGACACAGGAACTGGAACTAAAGTAAGAAAAGAAAAGAAATCCACTCTAGCCTGCGGCTCACATTGAATCAGCTGTACCTACACATAGGCTACAGGCCGATAGGCTAGAGGAAGATAAACAAACGCTGTACAGTTAACAAAATATAAACGGCACCAATGCATCAAACATACAAGAGAACAGCAACTAGCACCCCTGTGTAGCTACGAGGGTACACTGTAAACACATAAAACAAACACTGGTTAAAAAGGTTGCTGGGTCAAAATGGCAAATCACAAGACTCATCAGCTGTGCAAATCTCACAGCCTTAAAAGCAGCACACATGTTAAAGGCGATGGCAGAACATTAGTTAAATACAGCAATACATTAAATACAGGCTACGTTACATTTTCATCAATTATCTCATTATCTCTGCAAAATGAATGCTCGCTACACAGTACAGTATGGTTAACCCATACCTTTCCAAGATGCAAGTACACAGAGTCACTCCCTCCACGCACATCCAAATACAGTGGCTCTGCCACCGTCTGCCCTCCTATACAATAGTAAACAAGTAGCCACTTAGCAAGCTAGTCATCAGTTACGGAGGAACTTAAGGAAACCTTTGCTCAGACATACCTGTTGAAACACGCAGCACCCGTGCCTCTGCTACACATCTCAAGAACCAGTGGTGTTGACAAGCTACCGGCTTTAGGACCCCAGGTGCCTATACATAAGCCTGTGGATAATATTTCAGGTAGCCTAATCAATTGCAACCCATTCCCCAATTAGTGACGTAGTACCGTTTGACAGAAAGAAAGAGAGATAGAGAGAGACTAACTGTGCAACTAGAGAGGAAGTAGGCACCAAACTATCACTTCTTGCCCACTTGCTACAATTCACCCCCTCCAAATGAATCGGCGGCCCGACGATGACGGCAAGAATTCTACCACCTTGCCCTTAACCACTTGCCAGTGCCTCTTCCTCATTTCTTATAGAGGCTGACCTCGGGAGTCGGTGAGGGTTGGTGTGCTGGCCTGCTGTTGCTCGGCCCGAGCGTCGTAAGGGAGGAGTCACCTCTTTTGGAATGCCGTCTTCTTCTGGGGGGAGGGACCTAGGTGACATTTGGGCCTCCTGAAACTCCTCAGAATAAAATATGGCTACATCTTCATCCGAACACCCCTCAGCAGCTGCTGGGGTGGCAGACTCCGCTCTGCTTGTGGGGAGAGTGCCCTTTTCTACTGCTGGCCATAGTTCTTCCGGCTCGGCCCTCAGCTCAGCCCCGTGCACCGGTCTTGCCCGTCCCTCTCCATTAATAGGGCCCACGGTGTCTACTGCCCCAGCTCCTGACGGGCTCTGTTGCACTTGGGAGGAAGCTGGGTTCCAATGGTCCTGGATCTTGCTCCTCCCTGGTGGATGGTTCCGCAGGTATACCAGCTGCCCTTCTTCAAGTCCAGAATCGTGCACCTTGTCATTGTGGGTTGGGTTCCGACGTTGTGCCAGCTTCCCCGGCCTCTGCCGGACATGTTCCGGTGTCATCCTTAGGTTCCGCTGATGTTCTTTGACACAATCGTCTAAGGCCAGGATTTCAGTTGGCCGGGTTGCCTGGAGTGTTGCCCCATAGGTGCGGTCCTTCGGCTGCACTGCCTTTCCCAGCACACATCTCTGACACTGTTGGCACCACCTTCCAACGTCCTGGGCCATCTTTGGCCAGAAACAGCGGGCCCGCAGTAGTTGGAGGGTTCTTTCAGTTCCCTGGTGGCCCTCCTGGTCATGGACACTACGAAAGACATCTTTCTTCAGGCATTGGGGAATCAGCAACTGAAACACCTTCGGGCCTCCCCTCTGGGCATAGATAAGGCGGTACAACACCCCTTCCTCCTCAACCAGGCGGTCCCATTGGCGCAGCATTGCTTTGCTGGAGGAGTACAATGACTCCCGCTCCTCCGCCCTTGGCCGTCTCCCTCGTCGATGGTACCTGCACACTGGCCCGATCACAGAGTCTGCCTCTTGTAGCAGCCGTAGGTCTTGGGGTGTGTGGCCTGGCAGGGCCACCACTTCTTGACACTCGAACTCTGTGGTGGCTCGCTCGAAGGTACCTGACAATGCCCCCAGGAGTGGGAGGATGGCCTTGATCTTCTCGCAATGTCTCAGGGCTCGCAAGGTTGCGGGGGCTGCCGACCTAACAGGAGGAGAGTGGAATAGCTGTTGGCCATGCTGCTCAAAAAGGCCCCAATAGCAATCCCCGAGCACATTCATCCCTAATATACCGGGGATGGCAGCTTTACGGTTGTGAACGGTCGTATCTGTGGGGTCCCTGACAATCAAGATCCCCTTCCCTGGGACACACTGTCCCAATACCCTCACATCCAACTCAATGTAGCCTGTGTAAGGTATGTCTAATCCATTGGCAGCTTTCAGGACCAGCCATTTGCAATCCTTTCTCTTTAAGTGAAATAAATGTTTACTGAAAAAGCTCTCCGTTACAGTAGTAACCATCGAGCCAGTGTCGATCAAACATGGTACTATCACACCCCCCATAACTACATCTAAAACTGGGCAATTTCCCATTAACTGGTCAAGTGAATGACAACCAGAGCCAGATACTTCCCCTCCCAGTGTGTGGCTCTGCACACTGGGGGTCTTTAGTTTCCCGCCTGGCTATTGGAACTGCTGACATGGGGCACTGAGTGATAGGTGGAATTATCAGGTAGTGTACGGGAGACAGGTGTACTATTATGGGGAGGGGGAGCATACTGACAATACCGGGCTATGTGTCCCAGTTGGTCACACCAAATGCAGATAGGCTGCCCATCAGGAGTACGCTTCAAACGACCTTCCCTAGGGGTTTGGGAGGCACCGGGTCTGCTGGTAGGTTGACTTAGATGCTTGACTAATGTATCTAGTTGGGCTTGCTGTCTTAAGACAATCTCCTTAAGCTCAGCCATCTCAGAGGACTGTACCAAAGTGTTCTGGGAAGGTTGAGCAACAGTAGACTCACACTGACTTGTATAGGGCTCGTTGCTCCGCCCTGGAGGACGAAGACCCCGCTCACGACCTGTCTGACCCTCCTCCACCCACCTGGTTGCCTCACGACGTACATCCAACAACGATAGACTGTCATTGGCCCGCACTGCCCGCTTGAGTTCCCTTCTTAACATGTGGTCACGCACATTCTCACAAAACTGGTCCCTGAGCACTGTGTCGGGATTAGTGACTGCATCCCTTTTGGACTGCCTAACCTTCCCCATGAGTTCCATAAGTACATGTGAAAACTTAAATAATGATTCATTTTCCCTCTGCTTTCGGTCAAAAAATCGTTGTTGCCAGAATACATAGGACTTACTACAGCCATATACCTCTTTTAAAATATTAATGATGTCCACAGGGTTTTCCCTGATAGCTACAGGCCGATACTTGATTTCAGTTCTGGCTTCACCTTCAAGATGGTCATATAAAAACAAAGCTTTCTCTACATCAGCCATGTACCTTGACCTAATGCAGCTTTCAGCTTCCTCGACCCACTCGTCCACAGATAACGACCCTGCTTCTGCAGAACCGGAGAATTTAGGGCATCGTCTCTCACGGGGCAGGTAGAATGCCCTGTCTCTTTGGACTGGCTGTGCAGCATTCCCACTTGTGCTGCCACTTCGGCCAGCTCCATCACCTGGTGCACTAGACAGTCTCTCATTTTCAACTTGAAGCTGAGTAATCCGTTCTCGCAGTTGTTGCAGCTCCGAAGTCGGTCTGTCGCTCTCCTCATCTGACATATTGCCAGTTGCTGTTCTCTATACACTCACACACACCACGACCACACACACTTTTACACACGGTGCCGCAAAAAAAGATAATAAATGGGACCAACCAACTAACACGTTAAAAATAGAAGGCCGTCCTGCCGAACTACGCCAAATTGTGGCGTCCTCTCGGGTACTGTCGACTACGCCACCCCTTAAAGTAATCTAATGATATCGGAGCAAGGGGAACTCAATAACACTATTGCAACAGTTGGTTTTGAAAGTACAAAAGGAGTCTTTATTAATAAATAGTAGTTCTTCAGTGGAGTTGGTTGGTCACCAGATAAGCAAATATCAAAAATACATACACACAATATAGGGACTGGGGGAACCTCGGCAATGGGCCACTAGGGGAAACTTAATTCAGGCCAGGTCTCGAACACACGTGGTCTTGTGCACAATAAATAACACGTGTTAAAATTCATGGGAAATGCACTACAATCTTCAAGACACTCTGTGATATGTGACAAGGCAATTAAGAGTTCACTACATGCACACTGCAATCTCTGTAGGCTACTGGGGTGAGAAACAAACTACAGAGACCGGCTGTTAAGTTAATGTACTAATGGCCTTATCAGCACGGAGGCTATTAGTTATGGAGGGGGAAAAGGGGGACACAGGAACTGGAACTAAAGTAAGAAAAGAAAAGAAATCCACTCTAGCCTGCGGCTCACATTGAATCAGCTGTACCTACACATAGGCTACAGGCCGATAGGCTAGAGGAAGATAAACAAACGCTGTACAGTTAACAAAATATAAACGGCACCAATGCATCAAACATACAAGAGAACAGCAACTAGCACCCCTGTGTAGCTACGAGGGTACACTGTAAACACATAAAACAAACACTGGTTAAAAAGGTTGCTGGGTCAAAATGGCAAATCACAAGACTCATCAGCTGTGCAAATCTCACAGCCTTAAAAGCAGCACACATGTTAAAGGCGATGGCAGAACATTAGTTAAATACAGCAATACATTAAATACAGGCTACGTTACATTTTCATCAATTATCTCATTATCTCTGCAAAATGAATGCTCGCTACACAGTACAGTATGGTTAACCCATACCTTTCCAAGATGCAAGTACACAGAGTCACTCCCTCCACGCACATCCAAATACAGTGGCTCTGCCACCGTCTGCCCTCCTATACAATAGTAAACAAGTAGCCACTTAGCAAGCTGGTCATCAGTTACGGAGGAACTTAATGAAACCTTTGCTCAGACATACCTGTTGAAACACGCAGCACCCGTGCCTCTGCTACACATCTCAAGAACCAGTGGTGTTGACAAGCTACCGGCTTTAGGACCCCAGGTGCCTATACATAAGCCTGTGGATAATATTTCAGGTAGCCTAATCAATTGCAACCCATTCCCCAATTAGTGACGTAGTACCGTTTGACAGAAAGAAAGAGAGATAGAGAGAGACTAACTGTGCAACTAGAGAGGAAGTAGGCACCAAACTATCACTTCTTGCCCACTTGCTACACTTAAGTAAAGTACAGATACATGAAAATTTAACGAAGTACAGTAACGAAGTAGAAATACTTTGTTACATTCCACCACTGGATTTGAGTTTGTGAAAAAGAGGACACTTTTGGTTGGATGGATGGGTAGTGTGACATGGAGGGGTTACAGTGAAACCCAGTCCTCTGTCCTACATCCAGACGAGCTGAATGCCCTATACGCTCGCTTTGAGAGAGGCAGTGACCCACCTGCAGTGGAGTTACCTGAAGGCCTAGCCAGTGGTGTGCCCAGTGGCGTAACGTAGGCCCAGGTGCAGGCTATAATGACGGGCCCTAGTCAGTGGCGTAAGGTAGTTATGACGGGTTTATGCCAGGACAAAGATACATCTATCTTTGCGTCGAGCCTTTAGAATACTGCCAGAATACCTAATGTAACCGGCAGAATTACGGTGCTGTCTTTCCAGCAGCCACGTAACTCTTGGGTCCTGCTCTGCCGCGCCCCCGAGTAACACTCCGTGGCTGTTTATTGATTAGCCAAAGTGTGGCTCGTATAAAACCAGCTCACCAGGTTGAATACTAGAGGTGTCAGGGTTCCCGCATTCTTGCTCTGTGTTTTATTGCTGCCTAAGGTATGTGCTCCTGTTTTAATTCCATTTAGCATACAGCGTTTTTAGCATTATTATGATCCATAATGTACTGTTTGGCAACAGGTGTTTGTAGTTCACTAGATACTTTCGGGTAGCATGATGGTTCGCTGCTGAAGGTCTTGGTGTGAACACAACGAGCGAGCACACCTCCCTGACATATAAAGACGGGTGTTGGTTGGGAGATGCCAGGAGCCCTATTTCCAGTGGTTATTTGGTCCGTGATGCATAGAGGTAATATGATGCAATGTTGTTGTATGCATGATACATTCCTGACATGCTTATTGTGTATCACCCTGTAGATGTTAATGTTTAGATTTCTTTCTTCAGGAGATTTGCTACTGCTGCTTTGCTTTGTTACAAATTTAGTTTAATTTCAGCTTTTGCCTTTTGCAGTTTTTGTTTTGTTTGTGTTTGTTTGGTTGTTTGACCAACCGTAAACCTAGGTGTGAGCTAGGTTTAGCGTGTTGCTTTTATCTTACTTTTATTATAATTCCCTCTCCTCCCTAGAACTCCACAGAGAGAGTTGCAGCTGTTCCACGGTGCGGGTCCCCAGATCTGAGTCCTCTTCTTCGTGCACTGCCACTGAAGATGCTCCTCTGTCCATTAAAAGTACTGTACAGTGGGTGGTGGTCATTGTCCATGATGGTTAGCAGCCTGCTCAGGGTCCTACTCTCCGCCACCGGTGCCAACAACAGCCCCTGCCTTTCTCACCAGCCTGTCAAGTCGCCCTGCATCCGTCTTCTTAGTGCTGCCTCCCCAGCACACCACAGCATAGAAAAGGATGCTGGCAACAACAGACTGGTAAAACATGCGCAGGAGTTTGTTGCAGACATTGAAGGACCTCAGCCTCCTCAGGAAGTAGAGTCGGCTCTGGCCCTTCTTGTAGATGGCATCACTAGCCCCTTATACATGCGTCAATGTAAAGCGGTTACATTGCGCCTACCACGATAGAAACTCGCGAGCGTGTTACAATTGCCTCATGTATAAGGGGTCTAGATGTAAACCGTTAGTTTTTCCGCCGATCGTCTGAGCCTTTCGAGAGAGGTGGTTTACCACGTTAATTCGTCTTACAAAAGGGCGTGTCAAATCAGGCCGATGTGTCATGGGGGAGGCCGTGCGTGACTGGGGGGAGACGGTGACAGGAGGCTAGAAAGTTCACTCCATCATCTCTTTGAAATTCCTTATTCCATGAGTGGTAGGCTACAATGACTGGCTGTTTTAAAATATAACTAATAGCCTAACGAAACAAAATAACCCAGGAAGTTTCATCTTCGACGTTAAGGCTTCTTCCAATACTGACAGCTGACTCATAGCTTGCAGGTTTGCGGGAGACGCGACATTTGAGGGATGTCACTTAATTTAAACCTTTTTTGCTTCCGTTAGTGTGTGTGTGTGTGTGTGTGTGTGATAGAGACAGAGAGGACTCAGTAAAACATCAGAAAACACCGTGTCTCGTAAGCCTTAAACTATCAATCACCCCCACAATGAAATATGCCATTACAGTCGCGACAAATTTCTTGGCATTGTGGTGCGCCCAAAACGCAAGCTATAAACGTAGCCATCCTAATGTAACCAAAATATACCTCTGCTGATATGCCTAACCTTCGTTCTATTTAGAATTTGTCTTAGCACTATGCAGGAATAAAATAGCATCTACAGTGTCAGGATTCAGGCGCTCTCGCCTGGCTTCTATAACGCGCCCTGCTGCACTGAAGGAGCGCTCACTCGCAGCACCTGTTGCTGGAACGCATATAATTCGTTTTGCAAGGTGCTGTAGTTGTGGGAACGACTGGCCTGGTTTCTCCCAAAAGGAAAGTAGATTTTCCTCTGCTGATCCCGCGTCTGTATGGAAGTTTGTAGAGAGATTGCCGGGGAGTAAAATGCTCCCTTTCCGTTACGTCTGCTGCTGGCTATACAGACAGCCGGAAAGGTTAATAAACGGAATGAAATAGCTACACATTACACACGCTATGTTTTAATAAAAGCCACGTTACTCACATACTGGTTAACACTGTTTGTTACAGCACATAAATGTTTGTCGCTACATCCAAACTGCGTCACCGTTGTCCCTCCCTGTGCTCCAGCCGCACCATTTTGCTTGCAATGTGAATCATTTAATTGAAATATGCTTATTGGCATTTGTTGCACCTTAATCATTTTCTACAAACATGATATGCTATGTATGGTGTAGTAGACTGAGACTCTATTCACTACTGCACAAAAACTAGACACGTTTGAAAAACTAGACGTTTGCAATGAAGTAGGTTAACTTTCGCCAATATCTCCGTAAGGGAGATGGGTTATGTGCTCAAATTTCCTGGGATCAAAGAAGACGTTAGTATTCATGTGCAAACTAAAAATCACGTCTCAGGATTGCTGCGCATGCAAGTTATTTCGGGTGTCTCAACTGTAACTAATACCACTGTCATATAATTATGAGTCCAGTAAAAGACGGAGCAAACACAGTTTTCTACCGTTGTTGAAACACATCCACGCGTAGACTCGTTTTCTTTCCATCCGAGAGTGGTTATTCAAAGAAAATATTAAGCACTATATGCTGATAGAAAGAAGGGAACTTTAAGCCACTACACTGCCTGTGCCCGATGCGGATCCACGTTGATGTTGTTAGTAAACAAACCAGGTGGGAGCACATCTCCGTGGTCTTTGCGCATGCCCGAGGCAATGTAACCGCTTTACATTTTGCACATGTATACAGGTAACGACAAGAGCCGTTTCCCTTGAAAATCTTCACACCTACACGCGAATACGATACGATAAACTGATCTGATCTCAGTGGCACATGTATAAGGCCCTTATGTTAGCTGACCTAGTTTATTGTCCAGGTGAACTCCTAAGTACTTGTAGGTGCTGACCACCTCCACACTGACACCCTCTATGGAGATTGGTAGCAGAGGAGGCTGAGACCTCCTAAAGCCTACCACCATCTCCTTGGTCTTGGAGGTGTTCAGCTGCAGGTGGTTATTCCTACACCACTGCACAAAGTTGTCCATCAGGCTCCTGTACTCACCCTCCTGTCCATCCCTGATACACCCCACAACAGCAGAGTCATCAGAGAACTTCTGGATGTGGCACGACTCTGTGTTGTAAGTGAAGTCTGATGTGTACAGGGTGAACAGCACTGGTGAGAGTACAGTCCCCTGTGGAGCGCCGGTGCTGCACAACACAGTGGTTGTGTGTCTTTTTGTGTGAGTACACTATGATCCATGAACACGGGTGGTGTGGCGGTCTCACTCCATTTTTCAGGACGGGTAACCCCCTGCAACAGCTGCTCTCCATAGACCCCTTCAGTGTCCCTTACCATTCTGGTGGCAGCTATTCCCTCTCCCGCTGTATTTCAGCCTTGTATTAATAAACACTTTTATTTTATATGGAAATACCTTGTCTCTCTTGTCACTGGAATGTACCTGGGTGAGAACCCGCTTGTCTCTGTTAGAAGGTACAATTACACCTAACCTATATCTTGGTGTGAAAGTCACCAGGTGGCGTAGTCGCAAACCAGAGCCAAGACCTAAATATACCACTAAGAATGGCCGAAACGGTGAAAACCTTCAAACCTGCACTTAAGACTTACCTCTTTGATCTCGCTTATAGGCCGGATGGTGAACCCTGTTATCGTTTCATCCCGCTCCGCAGACAGCGAACTACACAATCTTTAGCTCATAAAAAAGAACGAGTCGTGCTGAGCTACCAAAAAAAAGTTCGCCGCTGACTTTCCAGGCGATTGTCGATACGTCTATGTTTTATGCAGAACTAGAGCCTTCACAGCGTAATAAGATTTTGATCACGAGTGGTGGCACGGTTCGACATGTGATCGTTCTAAACCAATGAGGTAGCTGCTATTTGACAACAGACTGGCAAGATGGCGACCACCATGGTTTGAATTTACGTTACAGATAAAAAGGAAAACAGCCGAACATCCTCAAAATCGGGCCAAAGGGATTCTAAACAGTGGTGTATACCTAGCCACGTCCAAGAAGAACAATGAGGCAAACATGCGATAATGTTATGTTTATGTGAAGTCATTTAAATCAAGTTTGAAATACATGAGAATACGCCTGACAGAGGATCTAACATGGACTGTGAACAACCAGCAAACAGTGGGGTGTACTACGAATCTCGTTACAGATAGCCGGGCTATCTAGACATAGTGAGGCTTGCTAAAACCTTAACTGGGGCTATAAGTTAAGTGGTACTACGACCGCAGCTATGTGATATATTTGTCAAACTGGGTTTGGATAGGTGGAGCTTCCCCTGTAACATATGACAGAATCTTACACGTGAGATCGCTTGTTCAGTAGGCGGTGTTTTCACACGATTTTAGTTTTACTTAGCACAAAATCTCCTCCCGACCAGGTTTACTTGCTAGCATAAGATACCATGGTGATGTAGCGACGCAAAAGAGAACAACGTTCGTGGTACGGCATACCTATCTCTATAATCGAGTTTCGTAGTACACCCCACAGCTGTGGATAGTGTCCTGACGGCATCATCACTGGCCATTGACTTTTCAAAACACTGAGGTCAGGCAAAAAGCTTAACACCAAACAAAATGTCACTACATGCTTTACGTTAGTATTTCTATGTATGTGACAAATAAACCTCCTTCCTTGTATCAATAAAAGGCAGCATTGTACTTAAACCAATGACCATTTGTTCATTCAGTCATTCATTCATTCTTCCACAAATGAATACAACACTGATCAACCATATAAACAATCTTTATGAAAAATATGAAAACAGTACAAAACGGAATTAAAGAATAACAGATTAAGGACACTCAGTCCTCACTGTCAGTGTCAGGACAGCTATCAAGTTCCTCACTTTCTTTCGAATTGGCACAATAACTATAATGACATAAATCTGTGCAACACAGTCCTGCAGAAAAGTAAAGACCAGTTCAGAAGTGTTGCGTTTGGCGGGGATGTGGAACACTAGCTGTGGAAAATCACGGCTGAGTCTCTTCTTCAAGCCTGTAGTCAAGACAGTGAAAAAATGGACCAACGAGTCAAAACTGGAGCTACAGGCCTGCTTTGACTGCACTGACTGGAGTGTTTTTGAGGCTACATCTAAAGATCTGGACGAACTTACTGACACTGTGACATCTTACATCAGTTTTTGTGAGGACATGTGTGTACCCACCAAAACTTTCCGCACCTTCAGCAATAATAAACCGTGGTTTACAGCAAAGCTCAGACAGCTTCGGAAGGCCAAAGAGGAGGCCTACAGGAGTGGGGACAGGATCCTATACAACCAGGCCAGGAACACACTGACAAAGGAGATCAGGGCAGCAAAGAGGAGCTACTCTGAAAAGCTTAAAATCAGGTTCTCATCCAACGATCCTGCGTCAGTGTGGAGAGGCCTGCAGGACATCACCAACTACAGGAAACAGTCCCCCCACACTGCAGTGAACCCTCAACTAGCTGACGATCTGAATGAGTTTTACTGCAGGTTTGATCACCCTACATCCACTCCCCGCTCTAACTCAGACTTTATCCAACTAACTGCACCCCCTGCCATCACCTCCCCCCTCCCTCCTAACTCCACCCCGGCACTGACGGTCAGTGAAGAAGATGTGTGTCAGCTCTTTCAGAAACAGAAGATCAGGAAGGCTCCAGGCCCAGACGGTGTGTCACCCTCCTGTCTGAAAGTCTGCGCTGACCAGCTGGCCCCCATCTTCACACGGATCTTCAACAGATCTCTCGAGCTGAGTGAAGTCCCGTCCTGCTTCAAACGCTCCACCATCATTCCGGTTCCCAAGAAACCCTCCATCACTGGCCTGAATGACTACAGGCCGGTCGCTCTGACGTCTGTGGTCATGAAGTCCTTTGAGAGACTGGTGTTGTCCCACCTGAAGGTCATCACAGGCCCCCTGCTGGACCCTCTCCAGTTCGCCTACCGGGCTAATAGGTCAGTTGAAGATGCAGTAAACATGGGACTGCACTACATCCTACAACACCTCGACTCCCCAGGGACGTATGCTAGGATGCTGTTTGTGGACTTCAGCTCGGCTTTCAACACCATCATGCCGGAAGCCCTCCTCACCAAACTCACCCAGCTCACTGTGCCCGCCTCCACCTGTCAGTGGATAACGAACTTCCTGACAGACAGGAAGCAGCAGGTAAGGCTGGGAGAAATAACATCCAGTACCAGGACAGTCAGCACTGGTGCTCCCCAGGGTTGCGTGCTCTCCCCGCTGCTCTTTTCCCTGTACACAAATGACTGCACCTCAGGAGACCCGTCTGTTCAGCTCCTGAAATTTGCAGACGACACTACAATCATCGGCCTCATCCGAGATGGAGATGAGTCTGCATACCGGAGGGAAGTTGAACAGCTCGCCCTGTGGTGCAGTCGCTACAACCTGGAGTTGAACTCGCTCAAAACTGTTGAAATGATAGTGGACTTCAGGAGGAACCCCCCATCACTGCCCCCCCTCACCATACTGAACTGCACTGTGTCTGCCGTGGAATCCTTCAGGTTTCTGGGTTCCACAATCTCCCAGAACCTGAAGTGGGAGCCAAACATTAGATCTGTCACCAAAAAGGCCCAGCAGCGGATGTTCTTCCTGCGCCAGCTCAGGAAGTACAACCTGCCTCAGGAGCTGCTGATCCAGTTTTACACTGCAGTCATTGAGTCTGTTCTCTGCTCATCTATCACTGTCTGGTTTGGATCGGCCACTAAACTGGACAGGAACAGACTACAACGGACAGTCAGATCAGCAGAAATCATCATCGGTGCCGACCTGCCCACCATCCAGGATCTGTACACCACCAGAGCCAGGAAACGGGCAGGGAAAATTATTGCAGACCCCTCACACCCTGGACATAATCTGTTTCAGCTCCTCCCCTCTGGCAGGCGCTACAGATCCCTGCACACCAAAACCACCAGACACAGGAACAGTTTTTTTTCCCCTTGTCGTCACCTTAATGAACACTTGAAAATGTATTATATTTATTATTATATTTATATTACATTATATTTATTTATTTGATCCTAAACTGTTGTGATACATTGCACATTTTCAGTTAAAGTACATTGAGAGCAACTAAACACCACAACAAATTCCTTGTATATGAAAATGTACTTGGCCAATAAACATGATTCTGATTCTGATTCTGATTCTGATTCAATACATCCTGTCTGCAACACAACAAATCAACAACAAAAAAAAAAGAGTCATATGAGTACCAGCAAAGGGGGGCTTCATGTTGTGGCTGATATACAATAGCCACCTTCACAAATTAACTCGGAGTGAATAAAATAATATTGGTGGAGTTTACTTGCTATGCAACAGATATATAATACCAAGTATTCCCAAGAGAAGCACATACTGTAACAAACATCACACTATCAAGAACACTGCCATCCTCCTTATTGCAAAACAATACATGTACAGTATGTGCATATGACAAGCAGAGCAGATTCCCTTGGATTTGACAAATAATAAACTGCCTTGCAATTACCTGTAGGTTGAAGCATCAACACCTTCACTTGACTGCACAAGGTCAATAAATGCCTTCCTCAGTTGGCTCATCCTCAGCACCTCTTGGTTGATCAGCAGCCTTTGACGGATTATCCTTTCGCAGAATAATTTATAGCTCAGATCAAATCTTGACCCGATCCTTACAAAAATTATAGAAGAAGATATGTGTTGTGAGAGCTTCCGTTGTGAGATCTGTGTTGTGAGAACAAACTGTCTCAATCATAGGACACACATTGTACTGTATGTGTTTTCATAAAATTAAGATATGACTTGCTGTTCTTTCTCTGCTCTGGCAGGCTCACTCAAAAACCTTGTATATTCTCTGTAGCAACTTTTGTGGTACTGCACCTCCAGAGCCACAGTCTCTGTCCTTGATGTGAATGAGGATGCTCTGGTCATCCTTTACTTCAGCTGCTTCCTGCAACTTGCCTTGTACAAAAGAAAAGAAAAAATAATTTATAGGGGTATTATAGGCATGGGAATGTTATGTATTGGATTGTAATTTCACTCTCTCTCACTCACACAAACACACACACACACACACACACACACACACACACACACACACACACACACACAGGACATAACGGCAATTCACACATACATTCCTACTAGAATTAGACAAATACAGGGATTGTACAGCAGTGTAGGCTAGATAGTAAAAAAGAGTGCTAGGTGGTGCACCCAAAAAAAGAGTCCTTAAGCACACATATGTGCAGCACAGGCAGGATACACCTCTAGAGATGGAGTAAGGTTACTGGGACCGCCCAGCAACACACAGGGACAGAAGCGGAAAATCCCCCAAGTGTACAAGTGAGAGGGGGGGGGGGGTTATGGGGGAATGGGCTTACTCAGAGGCGGTGTGCTAACCAGACAGGCCATCAGGCTGAGGAGCCACATTTCTGAACAGGTATTCAGTGTCATATTAACATCAGGCATGCTTTGACATCCATATAAACATACACACTACCCTATTAAAGTCAAATTGTGATTCAGTCAATATCAATAACCTAAAATACTGGGGGGGGGGGGGGGGGGGGGATGTAATGTTATTTCACACCCAGACACATGCACAACACATTATGGCAATTCACACATGCATTCATATTAGAATTGGACAAATACAATGATTGTGCAGCAGTGTAGGCTAGATAGTCATTCAACTTCTCCAAACATCTGTGTGTGTGTGTGTGTTTTGGGGGATGGGATGCATTCACATAGACTACCTACTGTAAGTGTGTGTTGGGGGTGAGGGTGAAACAGTCTTACCTGCTGTTAAAGTCTGTGTTTTTGACAAAGCTTCTTTTTGACGTCTGCCACTCGCGACGATGAATTTGCTGTCTTTCTTGCAAATTATACAGATGGCAGGTAGGACGGGGCCAGAGCTTGATTTGGATCGAAGTTTCCTAGGTTTCGATAGGTATTTCACCTTGCGTTGGTGAAATTCTGTGTTTCCTCATGCTTAACAGAAGATATATGCATGTAACACATCTTGCGTTTCGAAGATATCTTTTGTTTTACATTTTCTGTCGAGATTTCTTCTTCTTCGGCTAATACTTTATCTGTAACGTAAATTCAAACCATGGTGGTCGCCATCTTGCCAGTCTGTTGTCAAAAAGCAGCTACCTCATTGGTGTAGAACGATCACATGTCGAACCGTGCCACCACTCGTGATCAAAATCTTATTACGCTGTGAAGGCTCTAGTTCTGCATAAAACATAGACGTATCGACATTCGCCTGGAAAGTCAGCGGTGAACTTTTTTTTGGTAGCTCAGCACGACTCGTTCTTTTTTATGAACTGAAGTTCGCTTAGTTCGGAGCCTGAGGAGCGAAGTTAGGTTTCTAAAGCACTTTTCGAGGGTCACCTTACGGCCTATTAACACTCACTGGAACATTTATCTGTTTACTTACCTGTGTAAAATCAGTTTTTTACGTGTTTGTAACCCCCCCCCCCCCCTTTTATTGTGCTACCTCCTGGTATGAAATGTGCCGTACAAATAAAGTTTGATTGATTGGTTGACAAGTGGCTTTGATCACTTTCAACCCAAGACTGCTTTTTATTGGTGAGCTGATTTTGAGAAATTAAACTTAAATTGCAGCTAAAGTTGTGTTTCCTGGTTGCTATGGTTATGTAGTTGCTATGCTAGCTAATTAGTTAGCTAAGGACAGTTAATAGCCTTAAACGATTTAAAAGGAAGAGTTCAATTTGCATGAAATGATAGCTAGTTATCTAGCTGATGTTATAGTCCCCTTGATTTAACTCTTAAAATTATAATGGGAATAGGTAGAAACCCTCAGGGTGCCTATGCAACTTCATATGAAAGAGTTCATATTCATGAGTGTATAATCAGACGAGTTCATCACAAGCTATGTACCTTACCTATATGTGTGCGTACAGAATGCTTCTGAATAACAACCAGTAGTCAATGTGGAAGCTGCCAAATGAATGGTGATTTAAGAAAGGGTTTATTGTAAATCTGACTCTGAAAGAGTCAGTGCCTCATCAGCCACGAACCTCGCACGTCACTGGATTACACATATCCCGAGATTATAATTATACCACTAGATTTAAACATGTTTATAGGAGAAACATTTACAAATCATGTAGTATATATTAAATTAGAACAGACCGCCAATTCCCTTTCTTTCAGTGCAGAGAGCTTTTAAGAGTCAGCATTAATTCTAAGGTCATTTACAACCTTGACTAACGCTGTTTCTCTGCTGTGATGGGAATGAAAGCCAGATTGGAAAATGTCAAAGGTACAATTAGCATATAGGAAATCATTTAACTGGAAGAGAAGATATGGCAAATTTTTCATGGGCGCAACCCACATACTCAGCTCTGCTGCTCATCCCCCAAATGCATGTTCCTTACAAATGGCACCATTTAAAAGGTAAACAAACAGGCTTTCCAATGGTATAAGATGTATTACCAAGAAGCATTGTTACAACAAAGAAATAATCTACCAAACACAAATTTCCTTACTTTTTGTGCTATGTTTATACTGCTCCAATTGCTTTGACACCCTGTCTGTTAGGTTTAGTATGCAGGAAGCTGTAGGCCTACAGACGGCCACAAGAACAGCCTGAGGTTGATGTTTTTAAAGGATGTTCTTCACCTCTGCCATCTCAAAAGGATAAGTTATTTTTGACTGATTCTGGGTTGTTTTCTGTAGTCTTCACCATGTTTGACACGCATGTGCGCATGTCTTTATTAACTACAGCTTGCTTATTCAACTCATTCCTAACACTTGTTACCATGCCCGTATTAAGCCTTCATGGTGCCCCTGGGCAACAGTGACTTTCTGGTGCCCACCTACCCCCACCCCGCAGAACACTAACCATACCTATCCACAGGGGTGAATTGGTCCTTGAGTAGAAATACTTTCTTACTGTACTCAAGTATTATTTATGAGTATCAGTACTTTACTTGGTTGTTTTTTTATACATACTTTTTGTTTATACTGCTCCACTACATTTTCCATACATTGATGTAACCTATGTAAGGAATAATGCACTGGGAGCAAATCAGTTATGAGAAAATAACCGTACAACAGGGGGATGCTACCGTTTACTCTCCTGAAGTGCAGTTATTTTCCATAACTCACTTGGTCCCGGTGCATTATCCCGCTTAGATCACAGCTAACTTGCCAAAGTAATTAATGCATCTGCTGTAAATTATGTTTAATGTAAACTTATGTTATTAGAAATCATAACTTAATACAGTGTAGAACTATTGTTGTATCTTTTGTTGACCTTAATGAAATATCATTACTAATCTCAACAGCAATATTATTCTTCTAAATCATAAGAAAGTTTTAACTTTTGGTACTTAAGTAGAATATTCAGCCTTAAATAAGCTTCACAGAAAAGGAGAACATGAGCACATGTACAAAACAAATCAAGCTTTATTTAATCGAACTCGCCCAAAAACAAGTCAGAAGCCTGCCAAGTAGCCTACGTCTTTCAACTAGTAGACATTAATGGCACTTTCCTAAGAATGCATAGTATAGTTATCAATCTTCATTGCAATTTTAGCACACCAAACAATGAAAACTGACATTACAAATAGCAATCCAACGTTAGTTGGATTCAGTTATCATTAAATCAACTCACAGCACCGCAAATAAGCATTGCAGTTCACAAAGCTTTCCAAAACCTAACAAGAAGTGATGACGGCTATCAATTACATCGGCGAAGTTATGACACACACGTACGCTGTTCAAACCTTTGCAAGCGCAGCGAGTCTACTAACAAACTATCTATTCAGAACCATGGTGTGTCACTAAATGGCATATGCATAACCTCGCCGATTTCATTGTTTGGTGTGCTATAGGCTACACAACATTTTTGTAGGCCTATAATGTCTTAACGAGCCCTAACGAGCTCAGATTCGATGGCGAGAAGTGAAATGAGGAAAGCCGTTGCTGTGTCGTTGTTGTCCTCAGTTCATTTTTACTCGTTTTAGAGAGGAAGAAGACCTCTCTCTCTCACAGGTAGAGACCGGCAAGGTTAAAAACAGACTTAGCGCAACCAAAACATCCGGGAATGTAAGAGGCACCACAGGCAGACTGAGACACATTGTGGGACGTTAAAGTGAGCGATTTTTTTGCTCACTGTTGTCCCAAATGTACTGTATTATTGCAATAACAATTTTTTTATATTATAAATAAAATAATACAAATTATATATATATATAGGCCTATATATATATATATATATATATATTTTTTTTTTTTTTAAATAAAAAAAAAACATCGGTTGGGCAGTTACCCAGTTGCCCTTATAGTTAATCCGGCCAAGCTTGTTACTACTCATTCTACAAGCTATAGGACAATGTCGACATACAGTAGTTCAGTATTTGTTCAGTTTACCACCTTTATTTTAAATCCTCTAAGAGAGAATATCTATTTCAAAATAGCCAAAAACCCGCAACCCCACGCATTGTTTTCTTTCCTGGGTAAAGTAGCCCAATTGGCGACAAAATCGTGACCATGACAAAACCGCCAAAAGGGCAATGGGCTGTTGATCGGACAATCGTGAGATCTTCTGGTCGACGGACCCTGGTTGTATCTAGGAAAGATTTTCGCGCCACAGTGTAGGATCTCGAGAAGCGGTATCATCTGCATTCTGGACCATCAAGCCGCAGAAGGTATGCATGCTAGGGTTCTCTGTCATGTGGGTTATTAATATTTTGTTTTAATAGTTTCTTATTTTTTTTTTTTTTAAATCAACTGAGTGTTTTCCAACGAACGACCGTTGTAGCAGACAGCATATTTAAATGTTCCTATTAACAACCATAGTCAGCTACTACATTAGCTCGCTAGCTCATGCTAACGTTAGTAATGTTTTGATAGCTATTTAGCCAAGTAACGTTAGCTCAGCAATCAGAACCTGTCAATGAAAAGTGTGCAGTTTCATAGTGAGGTAAGACAAAACTGATCTGAGGTTTGTGAAAATCCTTTACCTGTGACAATATGGCAACCAATAGTTAACGATAGCTACTAAAGGTGGCTGCTTGCTTCAGCGTTGGGGGTTAATTGTTGCGCAAAATTTACTCAGTGCAGTTCATGCTCCCAAAGGTTGCGCGTGTTGTCATGAGCCTGCCATTTGCTTGGCAGATAGAAAGCTGTTTCCCTAACAGAAAGTCTGAAGCTTGAAGTTCTTTTCAAACCTTTGCTTGGGTAGCACTGTTAAACTGAGCAGACATGCAGACTACAGTAATCTCATCACGTAACATTCGTTTTCTAAAAACAAAAAAAATCACATAGTATTGCATGTTTTACTGTGGTAGAAAATACGTTAGCTTAATGCTAACGTATATGGGGAATCCTATAGAGACCGCGCTAGTTATTAGCATCAATTCATTCACGTTAATGTTTTTGTATGAGGCTGACATTTGCTCTGCAGATAGATAACAGGTTCCCTAACAGAAAGTCTGGAGCTTGAAGTTCTTTTCAAACCTTTACTTGGGAAGCACTGTAAAACTGAGTTGACATGCAGAATATTTTAGTAACCTCATGTCGTAACATTCCTTGATAGAATGCAGGCTGCGAGGCTCGCGTAAGACCTTACGTAAAAAATGACGCAAGTCTAGAAAAAGGGGCCGACGCACGCAAGACGTGAAAAGTCGCGCAAGGGGCTTGCGCGGCCTCTTGCGCTTGCGCTTACGCTTACGTCCCCGAGCATAAATCAGCCTTAACTATAAAGTTAACGTTAATTTCTGAATGTTTGGGCGCTTATGTTAGTGAGGTAACACAATGTTTACGTTAGTTACTGTTAATCTCAGTAAATGTTAAACTTGATCCGCTTTTACATAAGCACTGAAACTAATCAACTAGCGTTATATAACCATTTTCAGTTCGTTGGTTCATGGTGCTCTTACATTAATGTTACTGGATAGCTATCTAACGTTAGGTGCCTTGATATGGAGATACACCAGCGTATTTTAAAGGCTGATTTATGCTCTGGGACGTAAGCGTAAGCGCAAGAGGCCGCGCAAGCCCCTTGCGCGACTTTTCACGTCTTGCGTGCGTCGGCCCCTTTTTCTAGACTTGCATCATTTTTTACGTAAGGTCTTACGCGAGCCTCGCAGCCTGCATTCTATCAACGAATGTTACGAGATTAGGTTACTAAAATATTCTGCTTGTCTACTCAGTTTTACAGTGCTTCCCAAGTAAAGGTTTGAAAAGAACTTCAAGCTTCAGACTTTCTGTTAGGAAACCTGTTATCTATCTGCAGAGCAAATGTCAGGTTCATACAACAACATTAACGTGAATTAATTGATGCTAATACCTAGCGCGGTCTCTATAGGATTCCCCATATACGTTAGCATTAAGCTAACGTATTTTCTACTGCAGTAAAACATGCAATACTATGTGATTGTTTTTAGAAAACGAATGTTACGTGATGAGATTACTAAAATGTAGTCTGCATGTCTGCTCAGTTTAACAGTGCTACCCAAGCAAAGGTTTGAAAAGAACTTCAAGCTTCAGACTTTCTGTTAGGGAAACAGCTTTCTATCTGCCAAGCAAATGGCAGGCTCATGACAACTCGCGCAACCTTTGGGAGCATGAACTGCACTGAGTAAATTTTGCGCAACAATTAACCCCCAACGCTGAAGCAAGCAGCCGCCTTAAGGCTGAATTATAGTCAGTTTTAAACGCAAAGCGTAAGCACGTAGCGTAAAGGCTGATTTAGGGTGGATCTCAATGCTCTTAAAATGCTGTCTTACAACCTTGGTGTCTTAGAAGAAGAAAAGGAAACACCGTCTCAATTTGCTTAATTATTTTTTTCTGGGTCTTCGATACCTTAAAATACGTCACATAACGGTCATTTTTCAAGGAACCATCGATGTAGCCTTGATGCTGTCTATTACCCACAAACCTGTGCGCCACGACCCTCTGGCAACTGAAAAATGTAAACAAAGATGGCGGACCAACTCCGCTGACGGTCGTGTTTTGTATGTAAATGTACGTGTTTTCAGCGTTTTCGCACTTACATTTTTCAAAAGTTACCGAGAAATAAACACTGCACTATCCGATAACACCATTATTGTAACCAGCAATAATGGTTTATGTGATTTGCCAGGCGTCAATCAGCCAACTTTATAACATCAGTACGTTAGCCTACGTAAGTTAGCTACGTAAGTAACCTACGTTGTTTCAGCAAACTAACGTCATAATTAAAAAAAAAAAATAGGCTAATCATAATAACCTCGCGCAAGACAGCTGTCTGGATGAGACACCAAGGTTGTAAGACAGCTCTCTTACATTTAAGAGCATTTAGATCCACCCTTAGGGTCGTTTTAGACGCAGAACCGTAAAGCCCAATTTATACTTCGGTAGACGACACTTTTGAAAAGGTCGCCGACACAAATGACGTCATGGAAGACACTTTAAACCGTCGTTTTGAAGTGTCTGCTACATGGAGAAATTTCTACTGGCGCTGAAGTCGTCACAAAGTGTCGCGCAAGTGTGATTGGCTAGATACAACTGGCCCCGGTGCCTGCTATTATGACTAGCCCCTGTCAGTGGCATAAGGTAGCCTAGATGGGCTCTATAGTGCAAGCTAGTTTACTAGTCATGCATGAGGCGCGAACACACACCATTGGCGAATATATATCAACAATATTTTGGATTTTACGAATAAGTTACTTCGGTTATTGTATTGGGAAAGTAGACAGGTCAACGAGAAAGCGATCAGAAACATGGATAGTGCTTTGACTCGCGGTAACGTAAACAGACGGTCAAAGTGCATTTTTAAAACACTGATGAAAGGAATTATTTGGTGCAGCACACACAGCAGCTTTACCCACATCTGAAAAACACACTATTAAACAGGCGCTCGGCGGCGACCTGCCTCAGAAAGTATAACAACCTGTTCAATAATGGCTCGTCAGTTAGAGGATAGGACAGGAGTTGTGCTTACAACGTTATTGCTACGTCCCTGTAGTTGTAAATAGCTCGCAGGCAATGATGAGATATGACCAGGCAAAACTTCTGTCTGGCTGGGGGACTAGTAGGGCTGGGCGATTCACCCAAAAAAAAAAACTCGATTCACGATTCGATCCCCCCCCCCCCCCCATGAAATGACTTCTCACGGTAAAATAATTTCCAAAACACATTTATTTTCATTTTCAAAAGTGCAAAAACTATGACACCTATATAATAGATCAATATTGTCCAACTAACACTACAGCATATATATTCAATAGCTTATTATACTATAGTCTTACTGATCTGACAAAAAACCGCATTGAAATAACATAGGGAAGGCAAACAGTACCTCTGCTTCACTGAAGGGGGCGTGCGAGAGCCCACCGGTCGGGAATATTTATTCAGCCATTGCTCTACACTGCCTTACTACCACCGTCAGCGTATTTCAGGGCTCCCCATTATTCGCAATGAGCCACCTACTGCAACATGCCCCTTGGTTTAGCTGTTGTGGTGGCTGTTATTTCTTCCTCCCTAGATGTTCTCTGCACCTTTGCTTGAGGTGATGCAACGGCAATGAATCGGCACATTATTTTAGCTTTCGTTTATCTGCGATAATGGCGTGTGGTCAACTAAGTCGGTTTCAACTTTTGATTCGTGCTCAAAATATTAGAACTTTATAACCTTTGTATTCGCCGGCAGCGGCAAAGTATTAAAGCTTTGTATTCGCTGGCAAAATATTAGAACATTGTATTCGTGCGCAAATTGTCATTGTTGTATTAAAATTCTAAGAACTTTATGTTACCCTCTCCCTTCTCCCACTGTTCGTGTTGGCGTTGCAAGCTATTATTAACCATGACGGGCGCAATAGACGGGAGATTTGCTCCGCAATGTCACTCGCCAAGTGGCGGAGCATCGGAGACAATTTAGTTGTCAGCCCAAAAATCTACACGCCATTGGCGCTTGGCGGGTGCCAATTTCGAGCCACCTCTCTCCCCGTGTGTTTCACTTGCCATGTTTTTTTGTGGATGAGGTGGGAGTGGGACGAGACAGGAAATACACTACGGAAAGTCTGCAGGGGTCTTGGCGAATGTAAAAATGAAATGCTTGCGCTATGTGCTTAGTGATACGGACAGTGGATAAAAAAAAACACACAACAAACAAACAAAAAAATCGTACAACTCGATTTCCTTAAAAAACGAATCTTGTTGACGTTCCAACTCGATTTTAAAATCGTATCGATTTTTTGCCCAGGCCTACTACCCAGTGTTCCGAAAGCTCAATATTTCGAAAAATTGTCCGAAATATCTTTACCAATTAAACCCTCTGTTCCGAAATGCCTTTGTTCCAACCAGTGGTGTGGGATTCATGTTTGTGGTGGGGTGGCAAAAAGTGCGTGTGCAAGGTGAAGAAGGCAAGAGGTCAGTTCACTGGAGGAATTTTCATGTTTTAGCCTACACATAGGCCTAAACAAGGAAGCTGGAAGTGCAGGCTCTGGCATAATTTAGAAAATATTTTAAGTGGCACAAAACACACGCAGCATTTAATTTGCGCAGCAGAGACGCTAACCGGACCTTTACGCATAACTTTTCCTAGGCAATATTTGTCAACTTAGCCTACTCTGGTTTTGAATAAAGGGTACCACTCGTGAGAAGGAAATCACCGGCAGATTGTCGCAGGACATTACGCAGATCTTGTTAAGCACTGACAAAGCATGCATGCGCAATGCACATCATAGGCCTGATTTATTCAATGCAATGCCATTTTGGAAAGTGTTGTGTGTGTGTCTGCTGGTAACAAGAGGTAGGCTAATGAGCGAATGTTGCATTTGTTTCGCCAACTTTATTAGGAGACGGGCAAACCCTGTCTCTGCGCTTAAACTGCGTCCTCCACATGAGAAAGTGGAGTCGCCTGGAGAGGAGAATTGCCAGTCTCAAACGCAATTAAAATCCAGGGTTCCGCACGCTGCGGCAGCTGGGCAGCAGTTCAGATTTTGGTCCACAACTGTGTTTGACTTGTTTTGAAAACATACATTTTACCCAGCTAGGCTATCATCATTGCAAATCTGAATATGACAAAAATACCAAAGAAAATAAGAACTTATTAATTTCATTGTATCGTGTTTTAATAGTTTATGTAGTGTATGTTAGATTAGCATATACTTTTATTATAGCTTGCTTCCTCCACAAATAATACCTACCTGTTAAAACGGATATAGCCTATCATTTAGGGCTGGGGGTAAACGATTATTTTCAAAACGATTAATCTGGCGATTATTTTATCGAATAGTCGACTAATCTAACGACTAATTGGACGATTAGTCTAACGATTATTTTTCTGTTGCTCGATTAAAACCATAATGTATCTCAAATAAATACCCCAAAAAATCTTAATAATATACTTTAATGAGCACCGTTTTGCACAGCAAAAGTCCAACAATGCATTTCATGTTTATCTAGAGTTCACAGTAAAAATGTTTGGTACTCAAATGAGCCCCATCACATTTGGATGTGGTGCTCATTAATTTAAATGTTTTCAGTGCTTATAAAAACATTCATTCATTGATGAGCACTGCGCACCACCTTATGTGCAGCCCTGTCCTGGACATTGCTTGGCTGCATTAGTTGACATTGGCGATCTAACGTGGTAGTGAATCATGATACATACTATAAGCTGGCCAACGTTAGTCTAATGTTATGTGTTTGACTCGTAAATGACCACAGCATGAGTTAGCTCTCTGTGCCGTTTGTTGGTGCTTGGTTGGCGTGTTCTGCAGCCGTAAGTTAACGTTTACTAAACTGACACAGCTGTCTAGTCGCTGCCGCTATAGTAGCTAGCTAACGTAACTACTAGCAACCAAGCACGAACAAACTGCACGCAGAGCTAAGAAGATAGTTAGCTAGCACCACCGAAGTGCGCAGAGCTCAAGCTACACAACACACTGAACAAACGTTAAATACGAGACAATAGGGTGCGTTTGAGAATGGAGATAGAAACGCACCCCATTGTCTCTCGTGAAGGGGACAATAAGTAACGTTGGTTACATTAATTTAACGTTTGTTCAGTGTGTTGTGTAGCTTGAGCTCTGCGCACTTCAGTGGTGCTAGCAAACTATAGCTCTCCGTGCAGTTTGTTCGTGCTTGGTTGCTAGTAGTTAACGTTAGCTAGCTACTAGTGTGTCAGTTTAGTTAACGTTAACTTACGGCTGCAGAACACGGCAACTAAGCATGAACAAACGGCACAGAGAGCTAAGTCATGGTGTTGGTCAGCTTATAGTATGTATCATGATTCACTACGTTAGATCGCCAATATCAACTAATGGCGCCAAGCAATTCCCTGGGTTTCTGCTCTCAGTCCTTGCGCAATGTTTGTTTCTGTTTGGGTCAACCACGTGTATGTGGCGAAGCGTCGACGTAAAAATATGGCGTCGACGTAATTTTGAAATCGACGCGTCGACGTCATCGACGCATCGCTACAGCACTACTATCATTAAACACTCTTCATAATTATGTCAGTGTGATTAGCTAGATAGACGGCACGCGCCGTAGATTTTCAAAAAGTAGAATGTAGTGGCAGAAAAATGTCGTTAGCGCCTCTCCCATTATGACGAACTCGGCGACTGTTCGCCTGAAGTATAAACACACCTGGCCTGGAAGACACTTTTTTTTTGTGACGGTGACCTTTTCAAAAGTGTCGTCTACCGAAGTATAAATTGGGCTTAAGCACATAATTTACCCAAGGAACTTGTTTTAAACAAGTTTTGATTTAGGGTTCCCTAAGGATTGTGCGTGTTGCAAAGCAAATCGACGCCAGAACTGTAGGATTTATTTTGAGTGAAGTAAGCATATTTATTGCAGCAGGACAAAGGAAAAAAACTTACTGGAGCATGAAAGTGTAGTGGGCGAAAGGCTTGATGATATGAATACATGTGTTACACAAAATACAAAGGTTGGCAATTCAGTACCAGTGGCGAAAAACACAGATCACATGATGCAGAAACTGTAGTATGCTAAGAAACTGGAAACGTGAGACTCTGTGAAAGGATGTGGTTAGCCGGCCAATCACAGTCTTTGCGAGCTGCGTAGGGCTGGAGTGTTTTAGTCGCATAGTCAGAAATTTTGGGCGATGCACTTAAGCACGTAAGGGGGGGGGTATTTTACTGCGCAAGGGGGGGTTGTGTATCTTACGTGCTTATGCGTTGCGTCTAAAACAGAGCATATATCACCCTTAACTGTGTTAAATATCGGGCACTTTGTTAAGAAATCGCTATACTATGTCTATTTATAGATTAACGTTAGGTATAAACTTACCCAAACCAACGGTTTTCGAGAGAGATTTTTGTCCTTTTCAACTTGTACGACTTGTTTAACACCGCAAGAAACTGTATTTCTAAATATTTCTGTTAATGTTTACGGTGACACGTTTTCGAGTACGTTTTCTTTAATGGGTCAAATAACGGACACTCCCACTTTGTTCCAGTTCCGGCGTTGAATTCGTGATAATAATATGCTTTTCCTCTTGCTTTGACATATACCGGTCTAATTTCTGTACAAATGCCTTAGTCACAATATGTTTTGACAAGCAAACGTTTATCTCACCAGTGTTATTTTTGTTTAATTTGGGTATTTTGTGGGCTTTCTTTGACCTGATTCAGTTGTAGCTGCAGTCTATTCACTTAATGCATGCACAAAACAAACATGGCATGATTATGTATGTTATGTAAAAAAAATTAAGACATCAATACAGCCTAAAGGTAAATGTACTATTGTTAGTGGAAATACAACATTTTTATCTAATTCAACTTTGTTTTAGTTAAACTGTAAGCGCAACTACGGAAGGCGAACTTCTTCCGTCCAATTTCTCAACTAGTGCCTTTCATATTGACATGGGTCTAAACTAGGGCTGGGGGTAAACGATTATTTTCTAAACGATTAATCTGGCGATTATTTTATCGATTAGTCGACTAATCTAACGAATAATTGGGCGATTAGTCTAACGATTATTTTTCTGTTGCTCGATTAAAACCATAATGTATCTCAAATAAATACCAAAAAAAATCTTAATAAGATACTTTATTGAGCACCGTTTTGCACAGCGAAAGTCCAACAATGCATTTCATGTTTATCTAGAGGCACAGTAAAAATGTTTGGTACTCAAATGAGCCCTATCACACTTGGATGTGGTGCTCATTAATTTAAATGTTTTCAGTGCTCATAAAAGATAAATTCATTCATGAGCACTGCGCACCACCTTATGTGCAGCCCTGGTCTGGACATTGCTTGGCGCTGTCATGAGCGAAAAGTTCCGGCCTAGCCAGAAGTTCCGGGTGACGCAACAGAGACGTTCCTATCAGCTGTTTATCAAATCGTCTTTGGTTCGTTACTATAATGGTTCCTATGACCTCGCGGTTGACATACGCAGGCACACACAAGCGGACAGCTACAGAGACCGCGACAGCGACTGCATTCAATTTCAATTACATTTCTTTATTATATTATAATCTTCATTATCCTAATTGCCTATTTCGGCAGACAATACGTATTGCCCAGACTTTTACGAAGTCATAGAACTAAACACACAAGTGACGTGTTGTTAACCGAACTTTTACGAAGCTATACGACCAACACACAGCCAGCGTGCTAATCAAACTTTTACACCGTGTCAAAATAAGCTTTTAATAGTGACAAGCTAGCCTACATAAACGTATTGCCGTCTTGGCTTGCCTGTTTATTTCACATCGGGTTAAACGTCTGTTGCTCATGTCATGAAGTGATTGCGCTAACTGTCCGTAACACTATGCGTTACATACAAAACCATGTAGCACATCAAGCAATAGCCTAGACTAGCCCTGAACACCTCTTCGTAGGCATCATGTTATTGAAATGAGTTCCTGAAGATGAAAATTGTGTTTGTTTGTTAAACAAGAAGCAGACCACTGAAGCATGGTGACGTTTCTTTATTTCACAAATTGTTGCGTAAAAAAGAGCATTCTTACTCACAATTTCTGTTCATCTTGGGTTGAGTTTCACATTGATTTACAGGTTGGTTGCTTGCTTTTAAAGGCAATGTTCATATAGCAAAGTAGCTGAGCCCATGAATGCACCTTAACAGTACAGTCCCAAACCAAGTGCAGTAATTATAATAGTGTGCAGATGTTCATTTAAACACATGATAAGCAATAAGCATGATAAGCAATATCTGAACGAATTTTAACTAAAGTTCAATAGACAATGTTGCAGAACTATGCCAGTGTACAGGATTTATTTTTAATTTCAATGTCAGGCATTTAGTATCTGGTGATTAAAGGAAGATGGGTGCCAGTCTTCAGGTGGAGGGTCTTGCAGGCTGTGGTCAGTCAAAATGAATTGAGACTTAATGTGTTTAATTCTGTAGACCTGTGGAAATATACAAGACAAACTGCAAAGCATATACTGGCTTTAAAAACCTGCTAACTTACACTATTCAAAGCAAGACCTGTTTAGTTGAAAGGTACATGTTATGGGTGGGGTGTTAGTGAGAGAAGACAAGACAACGTTAATGAAAAAGCAAAGTTGCCACGGTCAGGAGAGCCAAGACCAACGAGACAGGGCAGTAGCACCACGCCATTGATACAGCACGTTAGTAACACAACTATGTGCTGTCCAGTCACGTCACCACAACGTGAATGCGTCTGTGGTAAGGGCATGGAACACTGCTTTGTCCTGTGAAGACAAAAAAAAACAGTGCAAACTTCTACAAAACAATAACAGATACTGGTAGGTTGTCAGACTAGAGAGAAAATAGAAACTACTTACAGTGAAACGTTGTTTGTGATCTGAAACAATTGCTGCAATGCACATATTTACAATGTACAAGAAAGAAAAAGAAATCTGATGACAACATGATTGGAAAAAAGTAAAAATAAAAATGTATTTTTTGAGTTTTACTTACATCATCGGTCAGCCAGTTGAAATCTGGGCCTGCCAGAAAGTCGCGAAACATGGCAGGACAACTTCCAATACTGAACATGACCACGTCTTTGTTGGTTCAGCATTGTGGATCTGTTGCGTCAGTACCTGATGGATTTGGAAGCATGCGTACAGAAGTTAGCACACATAATGGCCACCCCAAACTACTACTTAATGGAAAAGATGGTTCACATGACACACTAAAGACCATTTCACTTTTTAAGAGGCTGCAGTGTGTAGTGCTATTGAATTGTATTGTCAAGTCTTTTATTGTCAGATAAACAGAACAACAGAGTCGGTCTGGGCACTGAAATTCTTAGGACAGGACACACATAACATATAAGTACTCCACATAATATAACATAACTTAACAATAAGTACTAAACATAAGATATACCTATGAAAGACAAATATTGCCTTGTACTGACGAGTGTTTCTATTATTTTGACCAACCTATGCCAATTAGTGGGGCTGGGCTTAAATAACGTTTGTGTGTAATCATCCCCCAAGATGTCCATACAGTTGAACGGCCACCTCTCTTAAGCAATGGGGTAAAGTTTTCCATTGTATTATCCACAAACATATTTAATATTGCAATGTAGCAAAGACTCAAAGCTATTACTTAGGTAACATCATAAAGGGAGCTCGTACAACATATACAATGAATTGGAAGTAAAGCAAAGTGTGAGGAGGGGGGTGGGCAATGTAAAGTCTTGACTAGGGCTAGACACAGCAATGCTAAATTGCAGATTGTTTTGTACACGGATGAAAGAGAGATCTGTAAAACACTAGGATCCTTTGCATCAGAAAACAAATTGTTAACATTATACTACACCCTAAATCCAAAATACAGGTCTAAACTGGTTGTTATTAGGCTACTTGCCATGGCTAGATCAGCAGACCTCCGTCAATCTGTCGTAGATGTAATATTGAATAGAATAAAGGGAGACGTGGATGCATTGTACAGTGGTGGTAAAATGCAAACTATTAACCGAGGAAAAACAATGTATTGTGCTATCGAGGAAATGCAGTCACACTTCAATGAGGATGCATATACTAAAAGGACATTGGTGAAACATGTCAGACAGTGTGAAAAAATTATGAATAGAAACATTATGCATGCAATTCTGGAGGGCATTGAAAAATCAAATGCGTGTGAATCATCTTGTTCAGTCTAGGCAGACAGGTCTTGACTCAGTGAATTCTGCTATTTCTGGTTTCCCTTATTCCCCTCTAGAGGTAAGAGATCGGCCATACCCAATTTCTGTTGGTACATTAACTTCAAGTGTTGGTAACCTAAAACAGTCATCTGGGCAGATGCTTGTCCTGTTGAGGATATTGCCATTTGTTTTGGAGAGTTTGGAAGTCAATGCATATGTGAAATTGATCATTGAGATAATAGAGAGTGTGCAGATAGTGTTTGCACCTGCTCTTACCATAGCAACTGTGTCTAGGTTGAAGTTACTAATTGAAAATCTGTTGAAGCCTTTTGTAGAGATGAAAAGGTTGCTTGAAAAGATGCTTGAAATAAGAAATTCTGACAATTTCTGTTGGTATATTAACTTCAAGTGTTGGTAACCTAAAACAGTCATCTGGGCAGATGCTTGTCCTGTTGAGGATATTGCCATTTGTTTTGGAGAGTTTGGAAGTCAATGCATATGTGAAATTGATCATTGAGATAATAGAGAGTGTGCAGATAGTGTTTGCACCTGCTCTTACCATAGCAACTGTGTCTAGGTTGAAGTTACTAATTGAAAATCTGTTGAAGCCTTTTGTAGAGATGAAAAGGTTGCTTGAAAAGATGCTTGAAATAAGAAATTCTGACTTTGACAAGGCATGTTTGTACTTGTCAGTGGTGATCAACTAGCCTCATAATTATAGCAATTCTAGTTTCAAGTTCTAGGTTGCTCAGAACCACTGTCAAAACAAGTATTGACCTTTACGTTTGAATCAAAATAATGCAAAGTTGAATTGCCAGTTGAAAAATGCATCCTCGTGGTGCAAGACCAATTTGTCCGCTCAATTGCCAGTTACGATGATACTGTGTTACATTATTACATTTCTAAAGACTTCATTCGGTTGTTGAAAAAGTTTTACTTACATCATCGGTCATCCAGATGAACTCAGTTGACCGTTTAAGTCTCGGAATGTGGCTTGGCAAATTCCGATGTTGACCATGACCATGTCCTTGTCACCTTGCAAAATGTGCATCTGTTCCATAAGTAGGCCTACCTGATGGATTGGTAAACATGTGGACAGAAGTTAATCCAGCGTTTACGTGAATGAACCGTGTTAAATGCAAATTGTATCTGTAATTGCAAAGCAAGTCAATCAACTTACCTTGACCGGAGGTCGTGTGGGTTGCTGTTAAAGTTGACACTTCGACAGAGATGAGTTTTCCAGGATTCATGAAAATAAAGTGGTGGACTCCTTCCTCTGACACATGGTATGAGGACCGTGAGACACAAACTCCTGCACTGCATCCCTCTTCATCGGAGTTCATTAACTAGTAACACCATACTCCTAGCCAACATAATTGACCATGTCTAATTAGTCGTGTGAGCAACACAACGGGTTAATAAAATGTGTTAATGACAATGACCAAGTGAACAGCATGCATTAATTTAAGATAACCAATTACCTTATTTCCCCCAAAACATCAAGTGTGTGTCTGTGAGATTGCTAGCTTGAGCTAACCAAAACACCATATAGCTAGCCTGAGCTAACCAAACACTGTATAGCCAGCTAGGTCAATTAGCTCGCGTAAAATAAGTTAACCAATTACATTATTCTCAAACAAAAAAACATCGATTACGTGTGTTTGTGATGTGTAATATCCTTTATCAGTCATTCAAGTTATTTACGTTTTCGTGTATGTACTGCTGGTGAGATTACAGCTAGGTCAAGATACTGTAGTCTAAGCTAACCAATTACCTAATACATAAAGTTTAAGAACAACTACGATAGCTTTGTGTTCACAGCCAAACTAGTCTTTAACAGTGAAGTCCGCGATCCAAATTAAGTTTGAGACGTCCAAAGCGAGCTTTAAATGAACAGAATCGGTGATATTAAGTTATTTGATCGTATTTATCGCCGTAATTCCCTAGTAATGTTCGGTGTCATATTAAAATTCTTTATCACGTCTGTTGCGTCATCCGGAACTTCTCGCTAGCCGGAGAAACAGCTGATCGGTCTCTGTTGCGTCACCCGGAACTTTTGGCTAGCCCGGAACTTTTCGCTCATGACAGCGCCATTAGTTGACATTGGCGATTCACGTAGTGAATCATGATACATACTATAAGCTGGGCAACGTTAGTCTAATGTTATGTGATTGACTCGTAAATGACCACAGCATGAGTTAGCTCTCTATGCCGTTTGCCGTGTTGTGCAGCCGTAAGTTAACGTTAACTAAACTGACACAGCTGTCTAGCCGCTAGTAGCTGGCTAACATTAACTACTAGCAACCAAGCACGAACAAACTGCACGGAGAGCTAAGAAGATAGTTAGCTAGCACCACCAAAGTGCGCAGAGCTCAAGCTAGACAACACACTGAACAAACGTTAAATACGAGAGACAATGGGGTGCGTTTGAGAATGGAGATAGAAACGCAACCCATTGTCTCTCGTGAAGCGGACAATAAGTAACGTTGGTTACATTAATTTAACGTTTGTTCAGTGTGTTGTGTAGCTTGAGCTCTGCGCAATTCGGTGGTGCTAGCTAACTATCTTCTTAGCTCTCCGTGCAGTTTGTTCGTGCTTGGTTGCTAGTAGTTAACGTTAGCTAGCTACTAGTGTGTCAATTTAGTTAACGTTAACTTACAGCTGCAGAACACGGCAACCAAGCGCGAACAAACGAAACAGAGAGCTAACTCATGGTGTTGGCCAGCTTATAGTATGTATCATGATTCACTACGTTAGATCGCCAATGTAAACTAATGGCGCCAAGCAATTCCCTGGGTTTCTGCTCTCTCAGTCCTTGCGCAATGTTTATTTCTGTTTGGGTCAACCACGTGTATGTGGCGAAGCGTCGACGTAAAAACATGGCGTCGACGTAATTTTGAAATCGACGCGTCAACATCATCGACGCATCGCTACAGCACTAGTCGAAACAGGCTTTTAGCTAGGATTTTTTGATGGGGGGTCCATTTTGTAATTGAAACTAAAGCGATGAAGCCCAAGTGACCCAGCAAAACTAGGGGGGTCTGGGGGCATGGTGCCCCATAAGATTTTTTTTTTTAAAATAACCTTTAAAATAACCTTTTAAACCTCTAGTGGGTTTTAGGAAGAGAAATTAACAAATTTAGATTTATTAGGCCTATATGGCATAAACATATTGAAGACATCTGCTGAGATTTTGTTTTGGATATGTGTGAAGCAGGAGCACCCTGACCTCGGAGAGAAAGCTTAGGAACAGCTACTACCCTTTGCCTCCACATGTGAGGACTCCTTCTCTGCAATGACTGTGATCAAAACAAAATAGAGAAACAGACTGCCTGGAGAAGAGCCTTATCACAGCAGTTGCCTCCTTTTTTTTTAAATAACCTTTTAAATAGTGTCCTCTAGTAGGTTTTAGGAAGGGAAATTAACAAATGTAGATTTAAAATATGGCACCAAAAATAACATATTGAAGACATCTGCTGAGATCTGTGCTAATTATAGTTAATGTCAGATACCTTCTGTTCAATTTTCACTCTCCCTCACTATGTGATTTTTTTTGCTCAAGCAATATTCCATGACAAATGATACGATGCCAACGTGACCGTTTCAGAGTACTTCGTAAATTTCCCAAAAAGCCGAGTCTGTTTCTCTGACTGACGTTACAATTCAAAGTAGGTACCTTGTGCTTGCACAGCTCTGTGCCTTTAGGAACTCCTGGGCTATTTTAGCATCGTGTGTGGAGAGAAGGCGCTCCAAGTTTGAGGCTTTAAATGCGACAGTGACGTCTGGCATATTAAGCAGAGGGGTTTTCCATTTCGCTCCGCAAATATTTCTTCCCATTCAGGGAAGAACGCCCGGTGTTCATCTTCATATTTTCGTTTAGCTTTACGCTTTTCTGGATCCATGGCATTCTTTCAGTAGCTACTGCTAGTCTGGTTAGTAACTCTCTGAGACTGGGTGCACACATGAGAATGTTTCATGTTTGGAACATTAACGTTACTTGAAGACATCTCTCAAGATCGCGTGATGACAAAATATACATGAATAAATACCCCATTTAAATCGGATAGCCTTTTGTCTGTATTTCCAAATGTATTGCGTGCAAAATATGCATTTTAGATTTATTTTATTTTTATTTTCTATGAAAATTCTGTACACCAAGAGAAAAGTCAGCGAGCACTCAAGCTGGAGCCGAGCCACACGTCAGCCGGCAAAGAGCTGCATGCGGCTCCCCTGATAGCGGTAACAGACTGTTGTTTTACGTGTTACGCTCATTAACGTTTGAACAATGGTGAGAGTTATTGTGAACACGTTTTAAAAAGTTTGACTGACTGAAAACGGGACGAAAAACTTAAGGCGTTTGTAGGGCGTCTGCCAAAGAGTAGTGCGTCCGATTTCTTATTATTTTAGAACAGTGCGTCCAAAAGACGCACAGACGCATGCCTGGCTAAAAGCCTGGGTCTAAATGACCAGAGTAATAGGTTTGATCTCTGTGAGCATCCATACTTACATTACGTCATGCTATCTGTGTTGGCATTTGATATGACAGTTTAAAATGACAGTTAAACTTCATCTTTGAGAGAACTAATCTGACGGTTCAACTTTAAGACAAAACAAAATATTTGTTGCGCCACTGAGTGTTCAACACTATAAGGTATGCAAAAGTGCACTATAAAAAAAAACACTATTTTGCAAGCTTAAATTAGGTCTACAGAGTTAATTTTTTCCACAAGTAAAGCTTAAATGCCATATTTTTGTGGGAGCTTACGTTTCTATCCATAGCAGGGTTTTTCCTGGGTCAAAATGGCTCTTCGGTGCACCCCAAAAAAAATTGCACGCTGCGCGCACACAGTCTGTCTTATCCGTCACCGTATTAGCAGACATCAAAGTCTTTTTTTTCCCCTTTTCTTACATTTCATAAATAATGGAGGATATGCTTGAGGTTATCATTTTGCTTCCACTTTAAATCAAAATCGACAATAGGCTAATACATTGACAATAGTCCAAGCCCCATGGTGCTATCATGTATGGTTCAAAGATTATCAAGGTTTACCTCATATATATATATATGCAAACTACTGAAATCTATATCAATAGAATCTAGGACTAACCAGTGGTCAGAAATGGAGCGCCATAAATATTGAAACCGCCGACTGATGAAGTCAGGTTGCATACGCAGGTTGAGTAATTAAGTGATTGGCAGCTGGCCGCTCTGTCCATTCGCGCACCTCACAGTTGCGTATAGATCAGACTTATCAACTCGATTACTATTGATGAAAACAGAACGAGGGCTTGGCTGTAGCCTACTTGAAACATAGGCTACTATTCAGAACATATTCGCTGACATGCATTGCATACGTGATGATATGCTTACAAATCTGCTTAAAACAACTAGTGAAGGTGTTTTAGAATAATATTTATGCCATACAATAAGTGACGTTATGTTAACACCACTTATTAATGTTATAGTAAACACTATTAACACCCAAGCTATTAAAAAGGTGACAAACAGTTATAAACCTTGATAGATAAAAAAATCTTTAATCAATCAATTTTAAATATTTCAGTAGCGGTGGGTGTCTAGATTACGACAAGTAACTTGTTTGGATTTCAACTGAAACATGTTTTCGGTTTTATCCCGTTGTGTAGTAGACCAACACGCAAAATGAGCTGATACACGAGGTATTGTGTATCAAGATCCAATCGTGATTTAGGCCTAATTAGCCAATTAGCCAGAGATTAGCCAAACATTACCAATATGACCAAGTATGATCTCTATCAAAATCCGTAATCTCTCGTGAACATCTCCTCACTCGGTCGTCAGCTGTCGTCCCTGTGATAAGCGGGTAAACCTCAATTTAAAGAGGGATAGAGGTATCGGTGTCGGTTGAAAACTGTATGACCCTCACAAGTTCTCGTTGCGAAATCGAATTCGCTCAGTTCGTTCCATGACAGTTTGTACACACAGAAATAAATGGCTGTCTAGTACACTTAATAACGTTCTACAACTGTAATGTTTTGCACACATACAATTTAAATACCCCTTTTGGGCTGGAGCGTATATTGTTTAAAATCCGTTATCCTGATTGACACCGAAATCTATATTAAGTAACGTGTACCAGCGCGTAGGTGTTTATAGGTCGTGGGTGCTAATAGGATGTCTATGTTGCTAATAGGTCGGACAACATTTTTAACTAACATCTTCTCTAAACTGGCAACTTGGAGAAGCCTCTGTTCAATGATTGGCTGAGGGGATGGGAGGCGGGATCTGCTGCTGCTGTCTTGAATTCAACGTGAGGGCACAAAACACCGTTAAACTGAATTGGATGACAGTTTTTTTTTTTTAAATCGCAGACTCTTTTTTTTTTATTTAGGCGCTCGGGATTTTTCATAGGCGCACGGGAAAACGGCTTAGGCGCGCGCCGAAATTTTCTCTATGCAGGAAAAACCCTGCATAGTTGCCCGAAGTTGATCAGGAGAGTGAATGTAAACATGTCAACGCCGAATTTGGCCGATATTTGACACGTGCCGGTATTTGACACTGTTCCGCTAAGATACACAAGAGCCCCTTGCGCAGTATAGGGCCAATAGTTTTCCGCGTAAAAGAAAAAGCAAATTCCGTGCCAAATTTTGGTGATTCTGTTTTTTTTTTTCGTGTAAAAAAAAAAACATTTTCCGTAGGGCTGGGGGTAAACGATTATTTTCTAAGCGATTAATCTGGCGATTATTTTATCGATTAGTCGACTAATCTAACGATTAATTGGACGATTAGTCTAACGATTATTTTTCTGTTGCTCGATGAAAACCATAATGTATCTCAAATAAATACCAAAAAAAATCTTAATAATATACTTTATTGAGCACCGTTTTGCACAGCAAAAGTCCAACAATGCATTTCATGTTTATCTAGAGGCACAGTAAAAATGTTTGGTACTCAAATGAGCCCTATCAGACTTAGATGTGGTGCTCATTAATTTAAATGTTTTCAGTGCTCATAAAAACATTAATTCATTCATGAGCACTGCGCACCACCTTATGTGCAGCCCTGGCCTGGACATTGCTTGGCGCCATTAAGTTAACGTTAACTAAACTGACACAGCTGTCTAGCCGCTAGTAGTTAGCTAACGTTAACTGCTAGCAACCAAGCACGAACAAACTGCACAGAGAGCTAAGAAGATAGTTAGCTAGCACCACCGAAGTGCGCAGAGCTCCAGCTACACAACACACTGAACAAACGTTAAATACGAGAGACAATAGGGTGCGTTTGAGAATGGAGATAGAAACGCAACCCATTGTCTCTCGTGAAGGGGACAATAAGTAACGTTGGTTACATTAATTTAACGTTTGTTCAGTGTGTTGTGTAGCTTGAGCTCTGCGCACTTCGGTGGTGCTAGCTTACTTTCTTTTTAGCTCTCCGTGCAGTTTGTTCGTGCTTGGTTGCTAGTAGTTAACGTTAGCTAGCTACTAGTGTGTCAGTTTAGTTAACGTTAACTTACGGCTGCAGAACCAACAACTAGGGCTGGGCGGTATGACGGTATACCGTGTGACGGTATACAGGGGTTTTTCTAGAAAAAAATAGTAGCAGGGAGCAGACCCCTGCAACGCGCCGAGGGAGCAACGCGACCGAGGTAGCGACGCGACCGAGTCAGGGGATGGTGTGGAAGGGGGGTCCCCCCCCCTCCACGGTGCGAAGCCTTTGAAAAATGAATGATTAAATGGTACATTCTGAGGCTATCTTAGAGAGAAATTCTAGCTCTTGTGGTCATCCTGAAAAACTAAAATACTATTAACTTTTGGTAGACTTTGGTAGACCTTAAAATCTGGTAGATTTTTTTTGAAAATAACCTTTTAAATAGTGTCCTCTGGTGGGTTTTAGGAAGAGAAATTAACAAATTTAGATTTAAAATATGGCACAAATATAAACATATTGAAGACATCTGCTGGGATTTTGTTTTGGATGTGTGTGAAGCAGGAGCGTCCACACCCGGGAGAGAAAGCTTAGGAGCAGCTACTACCCTTTTCCTCCACATATTTATGTGAGGCCTCATTCTCTGCAATGACTGTGATCAAAACAAAGCATTGGAACAGAATGTGCCTCCAGAAGAGCTTTATCACAGCAGTTGTTTCCCCTTTTTTGAAAATAACCTTTTAAATAGTGTCCTTTAGTGGGTTGTAGGAAGATCAATTAACAAATGTAGATTCAAAATATGGCACAAAAATAAACATATTAAAGACATCTGTTGAATTATAGTTAATGTCAGATATCCTCTGCTTAATTTTCAAACTCTCCCTCACTATATTACTTTTTTGCTCGAGCAATATTCCGTCACACCTGATACGATGCCAACGTGACCGTTTCAGAGTAGCCTACTTCAGAGTACATTTCCAAAAAAACGAGTCTGTTTCTCTGACTGACGTTTCAAAGTATGTACCTTGTGCCTGCCCAGCTCTGTGCCTTTAGGAACTCCAGGGCTATGTTAGCATTGTGTGTGGAGAGACGGAGCTCCAAGTTTGAGGCTTTAAAATGCGACAGTGACGTCTGGCAGAGGGGTTTTCCATTTCGCTCCGCAAATAATTCCTCCCATTCAGGCAAGAACGTATCTTCATATTTTCGTTTAGCTTTACGCTTTGCTGGATCCATGGCATTCTATCAGTAGATACTGCTAGTCTGGCTAGTAACTTTCTGAGACGGTGCACACATTAGAATGTTTAATGTTTGGAACATTAACATTACTTGAAGACATCTCTCAAGATCGCGTGAAGACAAAATATACATGAATAAATACCCCATTCAAATTAGGCAGCTTTTTGTCTGTATTTCCAAATATATTGCGTGCAAAATATGCATTTTAGATGTTTGTTTTACAATATGAAAATTCTGTACACCAAGAGAAAAGTGAGTGAGCACTCGAGCTGCAGCCGAGCCGCACGTCAGCCGGCAAAGCTGCTAATAACTTTAACGTTAGCATGTCAACATGTCGACTCGGTCTGGGAAACTCCAATTCGGATCGGAATATTTTTGGAGTAATTATAAGTTATTTGAGGATCAGACACATTGTCAGGTGATGGTGTTGGGATATTTTTGCGGAGAAAAGATCGTTTTGAGAAATAGTGTATGTTGTACAGCAGCATGTAAGTACAGATCCAAGTCTGACAGGTTCAGTTGGCATTTCGGTAGGAGGGCGCACGCCGGGAGTATCGGGGCGCAGCGCCTAGGGCTGGGCGATATGGGAAAAAGTTATATTTCGATTTTTTCCCCCAAAAATTTTCGATTTCGATTTTATATCACGATATGAACAAAATCACCCCAAAATTTTTTGAAAAACGTACATGCAAATACCCGCATTCTGGTGCATTTTACCATGTTTTTCTCTGAGATGTAAATCATGTTATCAGCATATCAAATTCACAATTGATATAGGTTTGGTGGCCTGATAATTATGTTGGCTACATTCAAACTGACCACCTCATTAAAGTATGACTGTTCAGGTCAGAAATGGCCAAATGTGTATTGAAACCCAAAGTCTTTAAGGATGGAAGCTGCCAGAAGTAAACGGTTCACGTAGGGGAAATAGTTTTCATACATGGCAAAGCTTGACAGCATGCCCAGCACACCAATGTTCATTTTATTTGTGGCATTGACATCATCTTTCGTGTGTGAGTCAAAGAGAGGTATACAAGTGAGTGACACATTAAAAAAAAAAAATCTTCTTTGGTGAGTGTGTGTTTAGTCGCTGCTGTCGTTAGAAAAACTGCCATTAGCTAGCTAACGTTAACGCCAGATTAGCTCACGGTTGTTATGGCAATAACAATACGATTATAGCCAGATAATGTCCATTGGGTGGTCCTTAATTGTCCACTACAGGTAAAACTTGGGCAACTCTGACTTACTTTCCTCTTCTTCGAAAAAAAAAATCCGTATGTCCATTTCTGTGGTCTGCTTCTAGCGCGACGCTCCGATCAAATCAGAGAATGAATGAACATTAATGACAGTTGAATCTGCGTGCGTGATGAGGCTGCGTAGTACACCAGGAAAACGCGGAGTGGATTTATATTGCTGTGGGTATTCCCCACTGATAAGTAGTAGATAGTTGAACGGATTTAATTGTGAAGCAATGGAAAGAATAATGGACTAGTAGACCAGCAGTCACGCACGCACTATTTTGACTGCAAAAGTGGGGGGGGTCGAAACGACTTGTTTTGAAAAGTGAGGGGGTCTTGTCCCCCCCCAATTACATTGTCGCGACGCCCATGGGCTACGTGCGGCGCTGTATTCGCGGGTCTGTGAAAACATTGATTTTTTTTTTTTTTTTTTAAGGCGCCGTCTAATCGAACGTCTCATTTAAAACCGTAGAAAAAAATTACATCGCGATTAAAATCGAAATTGAAAAATCGCCCAGCCCTAGCAGCGCCCCTGTTCCCTTGTTTAGAAAAAACCCTGGTATGAATGTGTCTACCGGGAGAGATTTTGCGATACCGTTTAAACCGTGATATACTTTTTTTTTTTTTTTATAATATTTTTTTTATTAGTTTAAAGTCATATATTCTTATTACACACCGCAAGAAAACGTATTTCTAAATATTTATTAATGTTTATGGTGACACACGAGTACGTTTTTGCCTGCGTCAATTATAAGCACTTTGTTCCACTCACAGCGTTGGTTTTCGAGATGATCATATGCTTTCCTCCTGCTTTAACATATAGCCTACCGGCAGGGATTAAAATTAACTTTTTTCACCACCGTCCCGGAACCGTCCCAAAAATCATTTTCAACCGTCCCGAAACGTCCCGGAACCGTCCAAATTTTATGGAGAAAAAAAATAACTAAATTCGGTGCAAATTAATTCAAATAATGAATTCCATTAAGATTATACAAGAATGAAAACTGCTGCTAGGAATAGATTTAAAATCCAAAACTGTTTATTAAAACTCTCTCAATTGGCTTGGGTCATTTCTTAAAACTGAGATGACATTCCTATTCCTGCATCCCATTTAATACAAGAATATGTCTTTTTCCACTCAGGAAGGAACTTCCTTTTTAATTTAATTTAATTTAATTTTAATATTTTCTTTTCATAAATATGTATTAAATTATTCCCGATTTCGAGTTGGCGACTGTGGGCCTTCTAGAAGGCCCCGGAAGATTTCTTTCCTCGCGTTGAACGTGACACGTAAACGTCCTTTAATTGGATACTGAGGCAGACCGGTGCAGTGCTTCAGTGCTCAGTTTAGTTGGCTAATGTGAAAACGTTGACATCGGTTGCAATGCTTAGTATGCTAGTTGTTTCAATTGGTAAGACTAAATATAATGACATTAGCCAACTCAAATAAACTAGTTTACACCAACTTGATAATTCCAGTTTTTGATACAATTACAACGCCATTTTCAAGACGGAACTTTCAAGAAAAACTGGATATCGTGAGGATAGGAAGTTTAATGAAACTGCTTTGGAGGTGGGACAATGCGATGTTTAGTGGACAAACTTGTTAAAGCTCACATATGCTACTTTCGGTGGACTGAATAAAACTTTGTAGACTAATCCCTGAAAATCGCCTTTTATTTTTAAGTTGTGACAGTAATATCCAAGCGATCATATAACTGAGAGTTTACTACTCTTAATGTATTGTTAATACGGGTGTATTGATTTTAAATGCTCCGGAAATATTAATTAAGTCTGTTGTACTCGACTATGTTAAGGTGATGCAATGCTCACTTATACTGCCTTTCTGTATAAATATAATGGTTCGAGAGCCATGGCGTCGTAATGATGGTATTAGGAGGTGGATTCACTCAGTTTAACGTCGTGTAGGACATCGCTGAAGGCCTAGTCGTGAAATGCACGGACCGCCACTGTTGTCACTAATAGAACACAAACGTGAGGCGCGAGTCCATTTCAAGTCAAGTCAGATTTATTGTCAGTGTCTAATGTCTTGATTCAAGGACATTGACATTGCGTTTCTTTTCCGTTTAAATGAGTTGCAAGTGCAATAAAAAACGGGCTGAAATTCTTGTCGTCCCGACGTCGTCCCAAATTAAATTGTTAATCGTCCCAATGACAATTTAATACGGCCCCGGGACGACGGGACGACGTTAATTTTAATCCCTGCCTACCGGTCTAATTTCTGTAGAAATGACTGTCATGTCTCGACAAGCAATGTTTAGACAAGCAAGCGTTAATCTAACTAGTGTTATTTTTGTTTAATTTGGATATTTTGTGGGCTTTAATCGCTGGCCAAATCGCGTGGATCTCCCGCACAATTTCTCAACTAGTGCCTTTCATATTGACATAGGTTAAGAGCGATGGGGCTGCAAATATGATAGGTAGGAAAAGCGGAGTTGTAAACCGAATAAAGGAGGCAGCAGGCAAGGAAATTACATGGAATCATTGTTTCATACAGCGCCAGGCATTGGCACTGAGCAAAGCTATTCGCGTTGTAAACTTCATTAAAGCCAGCGCACTTAACAACCGGCTGTTTGATCAACTGTGCTATGAACTTAGACATGACATTCATGCGTTCCTTATCCAGAAAAAAGTCCGCTCTTGCCGAATTATTCACTGATGATTGGCTTATCAATTTGTCTTATTTGGCCGATATCCTTTCATCCCTCAACGAGCTGAACGTGAAATTACCGGTAAGACTTGTCTGTTGTGCCTCCGTTGGTGTCTTATAAAACGTGAGTTTTATTAAAGCATAGCGTGTGTAATGTGTAGCTATTTCATTCCGTTTGTTAACATTTCCTGCTGTCTGTGTCTGAACGTAGAGATTGCAGGGGAGTAAAATGCTCCGCTGCCGAAGTAGATTACATGTTTTTAACTACGGGAACGGGTTAATTCCCTTTCCTTTACGTCGGCTGCTGGTTAGGAAATACAGACAGCCGGAAAGGTTAACAAACGGAATGAAATAGCTACACATTGTGGCGTTCGTCGCCGGAACGAATAACATGACTCACTAGTCGCTATATGTTAACAATGAATGGCTCTTTATTCAGCACATGTGTAGCATCTCTTAAGTGCAATCAAAATGGTGACGGAGCGTATGCGCGTATGGGTTGGGTTTTATACTGAACGTAAACACTATCAGGCATGACATCACATGACACACATTACGGTTATTTTGTACCATTTCCTTATAAAATTTACAGAAACATCGATACCGTGATATTTACCGTAACCGTGATATAAAATTACTCATACCGTGATAGAAGATTTTGGCCATATCGCCCACCCCTACCAACAACCAAGCACGAACAAACGGCACAGAGAGCTAACTCATGGTGTTGGCCAGCTTATAGTATGTATCATGATTCACTACGTTAGATCGCCAATGTCAACTAATGGCGCCAAGCAATTCCCTGGGTTTCTGCTCTCTCAGTCCTTGCGCAATGTTTGTTTCTGTTTGGGTCAACCACGTGTATTTGGCGAAGCGTTGACGTAAAAACATGGCGTTGACGTAATTTTGTCATCGACGCATCGCTACAGCACTAATTTTCCGTTCCACATTTGGTGAATAAAATACTGGCGCGTAGTGCATTCATAGATTTAGGGTGGCACGATGGCGGAGAATCAACAGACCAGCCGTAAAATGCCTTTCCACACGCTAACTGTATGAAAAACTCTCTGTTGATAGTGATGTTGCCTAGCAACGCTGTCTGCGTTCGTGCATCTCCCTCAGATAGTGACGAGTTCAGTTTGTCGCCAAGTATTGACTGTACTATGGGCCTTATATATTTATATTATATATTCCAATGCTTAAATCATCATTGTATGTACCTGTATGTGAGAAATGATGTGCGTACCTAATGAAAGTAAGGGTTTTCATGAAGTTGGTACTGTGATAGATTGTGTATTAAATACCAAATTTTGGGCTAGATGCGAGTGCTATTAGAAGTGATTAGCATGCTAAGCGGAGATTTAGCTATGTTCTGTTCTTATGTTGATACGCTGTAATAAAGATGGGTTCATCCTGTTAAGATTTTGACTGGATGAGATATGGCGTTGGGGCGCCCCGCCCCCCCAACGGCACCCCCCGCCCCCCCTGGAAGGTCAACTTGGCTCAATTTAATTTTCTATAAAGCGCCAGATCACAACGGAAGTCATTTAAGGATATCTTTCCTATAGAACAGGGGCCGTATTCACAAAGCATTTTATCTTACCACTCAGAGTGCTCCTAACTCGCGCTAAAACATTTTACGTAGGAGTAATTTCTGAAAAAAGTGATTCACAACGCCTCTGAGACCTACTCATACTAAGGATAATACAAACTCCTAAGCTTAAGATAAAAGCACCGTTGCTATGGATGACGTCGATTCTCATGCACGAGTTTAGAAGGGGTGAGGACGGTGATTGGTTGTTGACAGGCTCTCTCATTAAAAACTCATTCGTGACGTCCCTCTAACAATCCCACTATATTAACTGAAAATAAGAGAATAAGCTAGGCTTCAAATGAAGTCATATTAAATAGTTATGGACAGTGCAGTTAGCAGAATGCATACGCATGATGACAAGTTTGTGCATCCAACGGGAATGACACTTTGCACGTTAAGAGAAAAAGAAAACGATCAATATAAAATATGGCAATTGCATGTAATCAAGGCAGTAATAATTAAAGCACCCAGCAAACTGTTAGGCTATTATCTTTCCAGCCCTTGACCACTTAAAATATCAGCACATACGGCCCTTCAAGCGAAACGAACGTGAAACGTAGCCTAAGCGAAAGCCTACTGGTCCCAGGACCAATAGCCACTGTCACCCCAGCGGCATCCAGCTGGTAAGTTCTCAAAAACCTGCTGCAGACCGCTCTCCGTTGAAATGCACGAGTCATCGGTACATCCAGGCCACGGGGGGCGAAAACGTCCTCGTCTTTTGATGGGGCAATTATTGTAATGTGTGTCCCGTCACTGGACATTACTGCGATCACCATGGAATTTACTTTGAACTTGTGTAATTGGCGATTGTCCAAAGGCAACTGGATTAACCGTTGGATGATGTGGGGCAGGGACGTGCACAGATAGACCCCTAGTGGTGCTCAAGCACCTGCCCTTTTGCCCTGGATGAGAAAAGTGCCCTTTCTGCTGGAGCCCATTTTTTCTTTTTTTAAATATTTCAGTATCAAAATTACTCTTTCTGCCATCAATTCCACCGGAATGTGTTTTGATATCTGACGGGGCATGTATTTGAGTTCATGTGAAAATTTCGCCCCGACATGCTCGGCGGCGCTTACAAGCCCCGCCGCGCCCCTCCCTCCTCCTTCTAGTGCTCATGCAGTGTTGACCGCCAGGCCTAAACTTCTTCTCTGACCCGCAGCATCAGACAAACAGGTAATGACGGTTTGTGCAATCCCCCGACGTTGTTTGGTGATAAATTAACCACAACATTAGCGCCGATGAAAACATTACGTTGCAACTGGTCCGACGTTTCCTAAAAAATAAGCAAACAAAAAACTCACGAAATCCGTGATTTCAAGTCCTTGTCCAGCTGTTTACCAACGTTTGTCATTGTCTTGTACTTTATAGTACTTATATAAGTAATGAATGGACCAGAGACCAAGGGATAAGGTTGACCATTTACTAGGTATAACTTCAAGTCTGAACACTCACGCATGTGCACTCATTACATAGCAAAACCTGCTCATTACAGTCATGTTTAATGAAGAGGAAGAGGGAGAGAGGCAGGCAGGCAGAGAATGTAAAGGCAGTTTTACTGTTCTACAAGATAGACAAGTTCACTAGTTTTGTTTAATTTAAAATAATAATAATCGTTATTATTGAAATGTGAGGTAGTTCTTAAGTTGAGCTAGTCTGGTGAGGTATGTTGTGGTATAATATTAGTGTAATGCTACTTATGCTTCAATTTTGTCAGAAAACAGTACAGAATAAGTACAGGGAACTGCAGCAAGCAGCTCAGGGTAGCAGCTCCCTTTTATCTTGGATCAGGCCATCAACTAGTAAAGCAAATGAGGGAGAAAATATCCTTTTGTGTTTTTTATATATTTATTTATTTATGTATTATTATTTTAAATTTTATAAATCATTTTGGGGATGGGTGCCCTTTTTTTTGGTCTGAGCACCTGCCCCCCAAAATGTCTGCGCACGCCACTGATGTGGGGTCTACAGTGCGTTGATAGTTTGATGAATTAAACGGCTGACTGATGATTCCCAGTGTCGTCATTTGCGTTTTCCGCGAAGCCAAATAGGCTATCTTTATGTTTCCAAACATTTCACTTCGGGACACATCGTTGTTTAAAGGCGTCATTGCATCCCGCACTAATTCTACGACAATATTAATACCTTCACTGTTTAAGCAATGTCTTTTATCAATTCCAAGTCGGCTGCAGCCATCTTACGATTTTTTGTGAATAAGTCTTAGTGACTTAGGAGTCCTCATGAGGAGTTTTAAGCTGTCTTAGACTTAGGTGCTACTTTTAGGGATAAAATACTTTGTGAATTGCTCTTAGTAAAAAAAAATAGGAGTCCTAAATTTAAGACTGACACGCCCATTATTTTTAGGAGTTTCTCCTAAATTCGCCACTTATGAGCTACTTTTAGCCCTAAGATTCTTTGTGAATACGGCCCCTGGTCTATAGCTTGTTCTTTTATTAAACACAATAAATAGCTTTGTGTTATTTATCTTATTTGCACGACGGCATGTCATTTTTGTCGCTAAATGATCGCGCGTTTGCAATTGTCCTCTGCTCTCTGTATCGCGCAAGGCAGAGGTCTGCCCTGATGCGCACACGTTAAGCGTGAAATACACTTCTGCATCCTTCTCCGACCTTCTCCGCCCTCGAAAATAAATGGGCGGGTGGTCGGATTCAGAAGGATTTGATCGTACTTACAGGCCCTATACCCTTCTACGACGGCTGTGGGTGCTGAAAGTAATTTACCGTGGCAATAATAACTAGAAAATCCTGCAGGAAATACCAGTGCATGGAATTCAAAAGTTAAGAAAGGCAGAAGAAAATAAATAAGAGTGAAAGAAGGAAAGAAAAGTGGAATAAGGAAAGAAAAGTGGAAGAAGGAAGGACAAGTGAAAGAATGGAAGAAGGTAAGAAGAGTGGAAGAAGGAAAGAAGAGTGAAAGAAGAAAGAAAGGAAGAGTAAAAGAGTGGAAGAAGGAAAGAAAAGTGGAAGAAGGGAAGAAGAGTGAAAGAAGAGTGAAAAAAGGAAAGATGAGTGGAAGAAGGAAAGAAGAAAGGAAAGAAGAGTGGAAGAGGGAAAGAAGAGTGGAAGAAGGAAAGAAGAGTGGAAGAAGGAAAGAAGAAAGCAAAGAAGAGTGGGAGAAAGAAAGAAGAAAGGAAAGAAGAGTGAACAAGAGTGGCTCTGGATAAAGACAGTGAAGAGGGAAAATATTGAAAGAAGGAGAGAAAATGGAGTGAAGCACAGAGATGGGGTGAAGCAGAGAGATGGAGTGTGAGAGAAAGTAGAGTGAGAGGGATAAAAAGAAAAATGTAGAGAAAAAAAAGTAGAGTATGGAAGGTGTCTCTTAATATTCCTATACAGTTGAATGGAGAGGGACAGAGAGAAGAGGAGCCTTGGAACCTTGGCGCAGGTGTCAGTAAAGCACAGGTGCAAGCCAGTTTAAGGACCCTATTATGATGTCATAATGGCCCAATGTAAGTCAATAGGAAAATGTATTTTCGTTTTTCTTTAATATCTTAAAAAATATAAAGTTTAGAAAAGTGAAAAATACATAGCATAAGAGTCCTTTGCAAGACCTATGCGAAAAAGTTTGAACGAAGTTTCTAAGTTAAGTGGTCCGAGCTGAATTAATCGCAGAAGTCGGTACAAAGAGTAATAAGAAGTATAAGAAGCCTAGGAATATCAATACAGGGCATTTCATGCACTGTAATTATAAGGACGGCAACAGCGCTTTAAAACAACATTTTACATTATTCAAAGGTGAAAGATTAAAGGCAAGAGAATCGCCAGGTGTAGGCTACCTTCTCATTATGTGTGTGTGTTGTCAGTGTTTTTAATACAATGGTGTTGGCTGTAAATAAACTCCACTTCGTGTTTTTGACAATAAAATAAGTCCCATTTAGGATAACAGCCTTCTTCCTATGTGCGGGAGTTTGTTTAACAGTTTATCTGTTCGGGAGTTGTCCAATTTCCCATGAGGCTTTGCTCCGACCATTCTCCATTAAGAAACAAATTAAATCGCTAGCCAATTTATTATTTGTGGTCATGAAAGTTATGTAACGTCTGAATAAAAAGAAATATATCAAGATAGGAGGCTAAACAAAAATCAGTAGGCTGGATTAATGAAAATGAGTTCGACACACACCGTGAGTGAGATGTAGAGAGAGAACAAGTTTTATGTATAGTGGTTGGAATCAGCTGGATTCAGCTGTTGGAGAACTTTTGGCGATTATTTCTTTTATGATAGACATTGACTCGGTGGGTGATGATGTCGTTGGGAAATAATGTCGTTAGTGGACCAATCACAGCCAAGGGGGTATCCGACTCTCCGACTCTCTACGAAAAGTAAGAAAAAAGTGTTCCTCTCCGACCAGCTCTCCGAGGACTCGGATGGGCGTTAAAACCTAGGGGAAGGTGTTGCCAAGGCATGCCAAGGCGTGCCAAAGTGTCCCTCTACGACCGAATTGGAGAAGTGTAAATCACGCTTTACTTTCTGTTTGAAGATAAGATAGCAGTTAGAAGTTGCCGGCTGACGTGCGGCTCGGCTCCTGCTCGAGTGCTCACTGACTTTTCTCTTGGTGTACAGCTAAACGAAAGTATTAAGATGAACACCGGGTGTTCTTGCCTGAATGGGAGGAATTATTTGCGGAGCGAAATGGAAAACCCCTCTGCTTAATATGCAGACGTCACAGTCACATTTTAAAGCCTCAAACTTGGAGCTCCGTCTCTCCACACACAATGCTGACATAGCCCAGGAGTTCCTAAAGGCACAGAGCTGGGCAAGCACAAGGTACATTCTTTGATACGTCAGTCAGAGAAACAGACTCGGCTTTTTGGGAAATTTACGAAGTACTCTGAAACGGTCACGTTGGCATCGTATCATGTGTCATGGAATATTGCTCGATCAAAAAAAGTCATATAGTGAGGGAGAGTTTGAAAATTGAACAGAGGATATCTGACATTAACTATAATGAGCACCTAGCTCAGCAGATGTCTTCAATATGTTTATTTTTGTGCCATATTTTAAATCTACATTTGTTAATTTCTCTTCCTAAAACCCACTAGAGGATACTATTTAAAAGGTAATTTTCAAAAAAAGGGAGGCAACTGAGATTAAGCTCATCTCCAGGCACAGTCTGTTTCTCTGCTTTGTTTTGATCACAGCCATTGCAGAGAAGGAGGCCTCACATTAACATGTGGAGGCAAAGTGTAGTAGCTGCTCCTAAGCTTTCTCTCCCAGGTCAGGGTGCTCCTGCTTCACACACATCCAAAACAAAATCTCAGCAGATGTCTTCAATTTGTTTATATTTGTGCCATATTTTAAATCTAAATGTGTTAATTTCTCTTCCTAAAACCCACTAGAGGACACTATTTAAAAGGTTATTTTCAAAAAAATCTTATGGGGGAGCATGACCCCAGACCCCCCTACTTTTTCTGGGTCACAGGAAATATAATAGGTTTTATGATGGGGCTTATCCCACCAAAAGCGGGAAGCTCCCGCGAAATCAGGAATTTTAGGCTGAAAACCACCAAAACTCCTACTTTTGTTCTTCAATTAATGTTTGTTCATTGTTGCGATCGTTGTTGTGTTTATTTGAAAGAAATTCAGTCTTACAGGGTAAAATACATGGGGTTTTGGGCGATTTTGATTTTGTTTCCATTTGAAAAGTTGCAATTCCGTTTTCAATGGTCCATTCCGTTTCAGATGGTCCATTCCGCGAATTCCGTCCGTTATCCGTTTTCGTGGAAAACTATTGGCCCTAAGTTAAGCCTAATTTAAGGGGCCAGCATGCTTCTGCAACGGTGTCACATTGCTGTGCAAATGTTGTGTAAATGTACTCATAGCAATTCATGCTCCCTAAAAGGTTGCCCGTGTTGCAAAGCAATTCACCTCCAGAACAATAGGTCATTTGCTCGGCAGATAGAAAACAGTTTCCCTAACAGAAAGTCTGAAGCTTGAAGTTATTTTCAAACCTTTACTTGGGTAGCACTGTAAAACTGAGTAGACATGCAGAATACATTTTAGTAATCTCATCTCGTAACATTCGTTTCACATAGCATTGCTTGTTTAAACGGTGATAGAAACTAGGCTACTTTAGCTTAATGCTAACGTATAGGGGAAATTCCATAGAGACCGTGCTAGCGAATAGCATATTCATCAAAGTAAACAATTCAAACAAACTTCGGTTCATTACAAATGGTTTCGGTTCATTACGATGGGTTATAGACATCAAGACTGGATGTAGTCAAGTCACCCGTCTAGAAAAGTCTAGAAAAAAATTGGGCGACGCACGCAAGATGTGAAAAGACGCGCTTGCGCCTCTGAGCATAAATTGGGCATAATTTAGGGTTGTTTTAGACGCAGAACCGTAAGCACGTAATTTACACAAAGGACTTGTTCTAGACAAGTTTTGATTTACGGTTCCTTAAGGTTTCTAAGGTTCCCTAAGGATTGTGCGTGTTGCAAAGCAAATCGACGCCAGAATTGAGGGATTTATTTTGAGTAGTGAGCGTATTTATTGCAGAAGGACAAAGGGAAAAAAACGTAGTGGAGCACGAAAGTGTAGTGGCCGAAAGGCTTGATGTTATGAAAACATGTGTTACACAAAATGTAAAGGTTGGCAAGGTTCCCCAGGGTACCCGCGAGGTCTTAAAAACTTGAAAAAGTCTTACATTTAGTATTCATAATGTAAGGCCTTGAAAAGGTATTATATTTTGTCAACAGGTCTTAAATTTCGTCAACAGGTCTTAAATTTCGTTCATCAAGTCCACATTCGTTTATTGTTCGTTGTGACAGTGAATCTTAGTACACCACGTCGCATCCAAAATACCAGGCAACCTGTATATGACTCTGAACTGGCTGAGATGCTGACACGATATAAAGGATTAAACTAGCTAACGTTAGCTATTCACTAGCTGCGCTAGCTAGCTAGACAGTACACTGCCCTGTCAGGGACAGGGTAATGCTAGTTAAAAAGCTTCTGCTATCACAGACAACAGTGGAGCGGGGCTTTTGGGTGCTTGAAGAAATTGAAACGTCTAACATTAAAGAACACACTGTTGTACAGGGATGCAACAACAGTTTCAGCGACTCCCGTTTTTTTCACGGCAGTTTGGGTGACTTGATTATAATTTCATCAACACTAATTCTGGATTGACTCCACCAAACATGGAAATAAGAAGTAAGCAAATCAGCAGCGATTATTTCCCAAACCCTCGAAAGCTGTTGCAATTGAGATTTTTTCTCTACTTTCTGTTTGAAGATAAGGTAGCATAGTGTTGAAGAATGGGTTAGTTGAAATTGGACAACTTTAAATTAATATATGAGATTGAACAACATAAACCCCTATACAGATAAAATAAATTAACAAGGATAGCAAAACCGATTGATAACGGCAGAAAGGCGTGCAGGACAGTACGTCAAATCACAGTGACACAGGCAGTTTTTTTCCCATTATATGTGAAGGCTGAGATAGTCATAACACTTTATTCAGTCTTACTGGTGGTCCTTTTGTAATTCCAACAGGTGCACTTCGTTGTTGCCTATGTACTGTTCTCACTACGTGTTTAGCATTACATCGCATAACTATGTTTCTTGATAACAGCTGTTGCCATTTCCACGAGAGGAACATTTGAATGATGTCAAAGTAAGTAAGTCCAATACTTAACGCTGTTTGTTTCCATAACAACAATACAAGTAATATACATTTGCTGACCTGAATAAGCAGCAGAGGCCAGAACAGCCTATTTTGCTACATTTTTTTAGTCCCGGTAATCTTTTATTTGGCATGTTGGTGAGGTTATTTAGAGGACCATTTCTCAATGGTTTTGTTATTTAATGAATGTTTGTTTATTAATAACTTATTTTTAACAAATAACTCAATTATAATTACAAAGAGGGAAATTCGCAACTCTATCACAACTTCCACTTGCTCCCGCAATTTAATTGCAACAAACACCTAAAAAAACACAGCAACTTTTATGGAAAAGCTCCCGCTATAATAAGTTGGCTGAACTCATCATACTGGATGAACAGATTGCTGCCAAAAGCCCAGAGCTCCAAAGGCTGTAGGATCTGTTGTATTACAACCGCACACAGGTTCACCCACAGACGTATCCAGACACGCATGCACACACACACACACACACACACACACACACACACACACACACACATGTACACAAACACACACTCACACGTCCACCCCTCACAGTTATTGTTTTAAATGGTTCTGTCTTATGATTACATTTTTTAATTGTATTCATATGCATATCAGGAAAGGTGCGATGTTGGTCTTAAATTTCATCTAAAGTGGTCTTGAAAAGGTCTTAAAAAGTCTTAAATTTGAGATGAAAAATCCTGGGGGTACCCTGTTCCCTAAGGATTGTGCGTGTTGCAAAGCAAATCGACGCCAGAACTGTAGGATTTATTTTGAGTGAAGTAAGCGTATTTATTGCAGCAGGACAAAGGAAAAAAACAGAAAAAAACTGGAGCATGAAAGTGTAGTGGCCGAAAGGCTTGGTGATATGAATACATATGTGACCAGGCATGGCTAAACCAGCCACAAGTCTCCCCAGAGACATTTTGAGTTATTCACTGTGGAAAATGTAGGTTTAAAGCTATCCAATGATGTCTCACTCATGTAGATCTGATAATATTTGTATAAGTTGTGATCATTTGAATGTATACCCCTCAGAAAAGCTTTCGCTGAGAAAAAGGACCTCTAATTTTTCCAAATTGCCACCTCACCTTGGACAAAGGGAAAACAGTTGTGCTCATTTGCATCTCAGTGAGATTAGCCCTCCTCTACAGATGTCACACTGACATCTGGTATCTGTAGCCCTTCCCTCTACAGGTGTCACTGAAGGCTCAAGAATTTTAGTGTTGTTAATTATGTAGTGTTATTTTCATTAGGACTTGAACTGGAATAAGAAGGTACTAAAATGGAAATGCTTTTATTACAAAAGACATTGAATAGCATGCATTAATACACAGGATAAATTGTTACAATCCCATAATCCAAGGTATAAACCAGGACTGCAAAATGGAAGTCAATATCAGGGGTTTTTCTAGAAAAAAATAGTAGCAGGGAGCAGACCCCTGCGCAAAGCCGAGGGAGCAACGCGACCGAGGCGGGGGATGGTGCGAAGCTTTTGAAAAATTATTGATTAAATGATACATTCTGAGGCTATCTTAGAGAGAAATTCTAGCTCTTGTGGTCATCCTGAAAAACTAAAATACTATCAACTTTTGGTAAACTTTGGTAGACCTTACCCTGTAAATAAACACGACAAATTTCAAAATATTGGCTAAACTTTTATTAAGTAGGACAAATCACAACAGCAGTCGTCTGTTCCTGAGACTGCCCCAACGACTCACTGCCTTGTCAAAATCAAATTGATCAATTGCAGGCCCCTCAATACTAATCCCGAGGAGGTGGTTCAGGGTAGCGTTAGTCATGGTAGACCTAAGCCTTGTCTTCACCCTTTTGAGGGTGGAGAAGGCCCTTTCTCAGTCAGCCGTGTGAACCGGAATGACCACCATTCTGGTGTAGAGGGAGGCTATGTTAAGGTACTGGCACGCAAGTGTTGGATTGGCAGACAGCACCTGGCACATGTCAAATATTGGCACCCCTAGTGAATATGAGCAAAACAGGCTATGTAAAAAAATCTTACCTTTTCATTGAAGTTAAATTATTGAAAGAAAAAAAAAACTGTCGACATTAGATTTTTGTGAATTATTTGAGTGAAAGACCAAGAGGATAAACAGCAAAGACATATTTTTTGAAAGCCAGTTGTGTTCATATTCACTAGGGGTGCCAATATTTGTGGAGGGCACTGTAAATCAACCGGTGGTTTTCAAAACGGTTATTTTGCCTAGAAATACTTACCAAATAATTTATAAAGCAGTTATTTATGCATATTTGTGGTTTCTTTTTTGTTTTTGATATCCACTAGTTTAAACAAATGTCCCTTTAAGCAGCAAAACAGACAAAAAGACTTGTGCCCGTGCGCGTGCTCATCAAGATGGTGGGAAAGATGTTATTCTGCTACATCTTTAGGTAAAACCGTAAAACAGTTATTTTACCACCATGTAAAATGATATTTGCATTTGTATCTTTTATATGTATAAGAACCGCAATATTTTATAAAAGATTTGCTTCAACATCATTAAAATAGCCCTAACAAAGATTAAAAAAAAAAAAAAGACACGTCACTTGGTCGTTCGCTGTTACACGCTCCTCATGCGTCAAACAGGTTGAGCCTACAGCTAGTAGTGTTTGCTAGAGATAGCTTACCATTCAACAACTAGCCGTGAAGCACTGGAACCAAGGTATTGTGGTACAGTAGTATAAACACCAGAATCGTAGAATTGTGTAAAAATGTGTGCCTCATTTTAGTCAACGTTAACAGGAACATTACTAGTCGCTACTGTAGGGCACTGTAAATCAACCGGTGGTTTTCAAAACGGTTATTTTGCCTAGAAATACTTACCAAATAATTTATAAAGCAGTTATTTATGCATATTTGTGGTTTCTTTTTTGTTTTTGATATCCACTAGTTTAAACAAATGTCCCTTTAAGCAGCAAAACAGACAAAAAGACTTGTGCCCGTGCGCGTGCTCATCAAGATGGTGGGAAAGATGTTATTCTGCTACATCTTTAGGTAAAACCGTAAAACAGTTATTTTACCACCATGTAAAATGATATTTGCATTTGTATCTTTTATATGTATAAGAACCGCAATATTTTATAAAAGATTTGCTTCAACATCATTAAAATAGCCCTAACAAAGATTAAAAAAAAAAAAAAGACACGTCACTTGGTCGTTCGCTGTTACACGCTCCTCATGCGTCAAACAGGTTGAGCCTACAGCTAGTAGTGTTTGCTAGAGATAGCTTACCATTCAACAACTAGCCGTGAAGCACTGGAACCAAGGTATTGTGGTACAGTAGTATAAACACCAGAATCGTAGAATTGTGTAAAAATGTGTGCCTCATTTTAGTCAACGTTAACAGGAACATTACTAGTCGCTACTGTAGTGACTGTATATTGCATGAATAAAATAGACTTCACACGCTTAATGGACTGGTTTGATTATTTGCCGCTTCATGCCAAGTAAAGGAAATGGGTTCAATTTAGGTTCTATACTGTAAAACTTCAATATTTGTTTCAATCACTGAATGAAGCCTGCCATATTTGGGACAAGAATAGCTACCTTAAATTGCTCTCGCAAAACTCATGATCAACACTCAGCATTTGTTTATTTCTGTCGTTCATTGAAACCGCTTTGTGCAGAGATAACTGGAATGGTCTTGTGTACTTACTTAGCGCCTAGACCAAAAACCCATTGAATTACATAGTAGCTAGCTGCTAATAACTTTAACGTTAGCATGTCAACATGTCGACTCGGTCTGGGAAACTCCAATTCGGATCGGAATATTTTAGGAGTAATTATAAGTTATTTGAGGATCAGACACATTGTCAGGTGGTGGTGTTGGGATATTTTCGCGGAGAAAAGATCGTTTTGAGAAATAGTGTATGTTGTACAGCAGCATGTAAGTACAGGTCCAAGTCTGACAGGTTCAGTCGGCATTTCGGTAGGAGGGCGCACGCCGGTAGTATCGGGGCGCAGCGCCCCTGTTCCCTTGTTTAGAAAAAACCCTGATAAGTAACACATCAGCAGTAATGAATCAAGTGTACTGATATTAAATGTACTACTAAATGTACTAATAACATGCCATTCTCAAATTAAAGCCAGTGACATGATGGTTAACGATTAACGAGTTAACGATGGATACCGACAGTTAGCATACCTAGCTAGGTAGCATTACCATTGGATTTGAATGGCAGTTATGCTAGCTCTGGCTATCCAGACAAAGGAGCCTTGTTTCTGGACACGTTTCACTTGACGAGCGGGGGCAATACAGTCATCTGGAAAGTTTAAAATGATACTAAACGAAGGGAAATCTACTGTATGGCGATATTTCTGCTAAGTAGACAATGCAGATTGTAATTAGGCTGGTGGATATGTCCAATGTAAGAAGTGTGAAGTTTTAATGAAATATGATGCAACTCTGATGATGCAACTCTCGTTCTCCACAACAACATGGATAAACCTCGCTGGTTGGATGTAGATAGTTTTCAGAACGAACGTCTGCGTGCAAAAAGATCTTCAATGGTAAGACTTGTCTATTGAGCCGCTGTTGGTGTCTCATAAAACGTGAGTTTTATTAAAGCATAGCGTGTGTAATGTGTAGCTATTTCATTCCGTTTGTTAACCTTTCCTGCTGCCTGTCTCTGAACGTAGAGATTGCAGGGGAGTAAAATGCTCCACTGCCGAAGTAGATTAGCCTACATGTTTTTAACCTCGAATAAGAGTAGTGGAGTATGATGCTGTATAAGTAGCCATGTGTATCGTTTGTAATGTGCAGCTGATTGGTCGAAAAAAATAACAAACGCGATTCAGCAGTTCATATGGAAATTAGGTAACACCCCCCAAGTGCGACGAGAGTGAAGCTGAATTTAACCAAACTGTACCAACTTCAATGACAAAATGTATACTTTTAAGGTAACCAATACTGTTATCTGAAACATGGAGTGGCTTCTTCATGACTTCAACTTGCACATTCTGCAAAAAAACGAAAATCACTAGTTTTGAAAAAAAAAACTTCAATTGGAATTCTTGAGATGAGGGACAAAACATGTCCGTGAGATAAAACTCATTGTAATTCTTAAAATGTGTTTAAAAAATGTGAAATAATTAGATCAAACAATAAAACAAGAACTTATTTATACCACAAAACGTTAATTAATGTTTTTTACAAATATTTTATTATTTTACATCACCTAGTGTGCTGCCTGAACCTAAAAATACCCTTGTCCGAAAGGAAGATTCATGACTTCACAATACTTAAATAATAGTTTTAAATAAAATAAAACAAACACAATAGCTACTGTGATCATGTATTTTAAGTAATTATTCAAACTGTATAGAAATGTACTACTTAAAAAATATATTTATGTACTTTTTACGTGATTGAAATTGTGTCCGGAGTTTCTGTCAACACCATAAGATTTTTCTAAAAATGCAAAAAATCAGGCATTATATTGGCCAACTCACTCTCTAAGGACCCCTTTTCCACTGCCTGTTTGGTGGACATGCCATGAGGCCACTGCTCTGGTTAGTAGCCTAAATATTTCAATTTTTTTCCTGAATTATCTTCTTTTCTAAAACCAGCTATGTTACAACCATATAGTGTCAACACCGTGGACGATAAAATTAAAGGTTTATGTGATTTTATTAAGAAATAAAAGTTTAATCTAACTTTATTGTTGAGGCCACATGCAGCTAGTGAACAACAAGATGGCTTCTGCAAAGAAATGACATGTTATGATGAAAAATAGAAGATTTCGTCAACACCGTAAGACTCCATTAGACGTCAACACCATAAGACATTTTGTTGACGACTTACCTTATGGTGTTGACAAATGGGACTTAAATGTACCATTTGCCCATTTAATTACATTTTATACATTAATATTGTAGTGTCATTACTTCCTATTTTAATAATATATCTAATGTGTATTTAACATTCATGAATATCATAATTTCTGTTGTGCGTCAACTCCATTAGATGAGTTTTCTCTTCATTTTTGTTGTTAAAAAGACATTTTATTACATTGTCTCAGATTATCTCAATAAAAACACTGCATTTCCTAAATACATTTGTAATACCTGTATTTCTGACTCTCATTGTTTGTTTTTGAGAATAAAACATACATTTGTAAATGTATATTTCCCTAGTTATAATAATCGGCAGCTTGATCATATAAATATTTTAAAGTAAATGTATTTGTTTAAAAACATGGATAGAATAACACAACTTAAAATAACCTCCAAAAGTCAAAATACTGCTATAAGTTTATTCAAAATAAATAGTTTTAATGTTTCTTGGTGTCTTATGGTGTTGACAAAATCCCAGGCTTGTCCGGCAAACATGACAAAATGGTTAAAAATGTTAAACCTGGGAGATTGTATTTCAACAGCATCAAAAGGCCAACACCTGGGACAACTATGATATATAAATATATTTAGGAAAAATCACCTTTTTATTTTTAGAAATTAAAAACCCATTTTGTCCCTTGTCTCAAGAATCCCTGTTACTCGAAATCGTCTCGGCTGACTTGTTCCCCCTTTTCGCGTGCCGGGTCACATATGTTACACAAAATACAAAGGTTGGCAGTTAGGTACCAGTGGCGAAAAAGAGAGATCAAATGATGCAGAAGTTCGTTTATTGACGCATCTTTTAATGACGGCCACAGCGCTTCAAAACGACGGGGACACAGGCTGTGTGTCCTCATCATGAGAAGGTACACCTGGCGATTCTCTCGCCGTTTACCTTTCACATTTGAATAATGTAACTCATAAACACATTGTTTTAAAGCGCTGTGGCCGCCATTAAAAGATGGTACTGAATTGCCAACCTTTCGATTTTTCTTTTTGGTGAGGGGTCTGGGGCCCGCCGAGGCCCCCAAAAGCCAGAGACTTCATGTGCTCTGAGATGCAATCTAGGACATATTAGGATATGTTTTTCTGCAAAATAACTGCAGTATTTTGAGTTTATAATTTCCCTGTACTGTTGCACACAATTATACACAGACATACACAAAAAAGTGTTTTATTACCCAAACACATGAAATAATAGCCTACTGAATTACCAAATACATTACTGACACTGTCAGATGGTGGTCACTAAGCACTGAACATTAGTCAACATGAAATAAATATTAATATTTATGTACTGATCTGTGCTATATGTAATTTCTGTAGGATTAGAATTATTTTAAGCATTTTTATGCGCTGAATTTGCGCATGCCCTGGTGAAACAGAGAGGAGACACGCGAGGTGAGGTAGCGAGACAGATGGGCAGATTGCGCAATCTCTCACAAACTGGGTTGAGTGCATGCCTTTTGCTTTCTCATTGTCTGTTACAGGGCTTGCCAGTGCGACTGATCTGGTCGCACATGCAACTGGAATTTTGGCCGTGCGAATTGATTTGAAATCACAGTCGCACGCGTGCGCCTATAGAAATGGGCAAAAATTGCGGGTTTCAGGGTGTTTTTCCCCCCACTCATTTTCCAAGAAGAACTGATTTTTACTTGACAACAATATTAATTTGGACTATCAACGTTAATGCGTTAATCTAGGATATCATTGTAGACAGGCTTAATGCGATAAAATATTTTAACGCAGGTAACGCAACTTAGTTTACTTTCGGTTTGCGTTGACACGACACGAAACGTGCCTGCATGTCATTTAGACAGGAGATAACAAAGCGGTAGTGGAAGATGGGGTGAGCTGAGCGGAAAGTTTCTATTTTAGAGGCAAAATGACGGAACAATCGACCAAGCTAAAGTTGTATGGAGCATTTGAAAGCTAAATGTAGCTAGCACAGAAGCAGCTCGTCTTTAAGTGATCACCTTAATGCAAAGTACCCGACAGAAAGCAGTCCCGGGTTAGATGGTCGCCATCCCACACTCCACGACTTCCCTAGGAAAATAACTAGACCAGTCTGTGGCGATATTAGCGGAGAAATTGAGAAGTTTCTTAAGCGAAAGAACTACTACCAAAACAATTATACAGCGTAAATACAACCCTGATTCAATTATTTTTGGTTTTGTGAATGGAGGTTGAGCCCAATCGCAGTGTGTTGAGTGCGTTTTAAAGCTGTCTAATGAGGCGCTCAAATCTGAATCGACATTTGGAGACGTGACATCCAGCACTCACGTACAGATGAAAGGCAGCACGCTACTTTTAAAACAATTATAGAGATGTGCGGATGGGCTAAACGCATGATCCGTCCGCTATCCATCCGCACCAATTTTTTTGACCAATTTTCAAAACCGCACCCGCCCACCATCCGCCTGTTGTTTTTAGGTATAGGCGCTGCTGACGCGAGGCTAGAAAGTTCTTGCCTGTTCTTGAAAGGAGACTGATCCAATGCCGCAAAGATATTTAAAGGATAAAGCCCCTAGTATGAAAGCCTATTGGCTATGTTGTAGCCTATCCCCAGAATATTATCAGTGAAGTGACGTCTGTCTCCGATCGATGCACAGGGAGAAACTTTAAAATAGCCAAGCACATCGGCAAACCTGACCTTACCATAGGCTAGTAGGCCTACACTTTTTTATCATTGTAATAAAACGCAATTTGGTACACCATTTTAATATGGTAATATAGCCTTGTTTTTAGTTTAGAAGGAAACGCTGAGTCTGTTAGCCTAATTCCGAAATTTCACCGCATTGTAGGCTTTATACTGTAGCAACCCCAACACTTGCCTGCTTGCCTTGCAAATCAAAGTTTTCCGACTATTTTTCTTACCTTCTTTCTTAGCTGGTGGTGTTACTGAGCTTGAAGTTTAACTTGTTCTGAACATCTCGCGCTGCCAATGCCCAATGTCACTTCTGAGTCAAATCACTCCATCATCTCTTTGAAATTCCTTATTCCACGAGTGGTAGGCTACAATGACTGGCTGTTTTAAAATATAACTAGTAGCCTAACGAAACAAAATAACCCAGGCAGTTTCATCTACGACACGTTAAGGCTTCTTCAAATACTGACAGCTGACTCATAGCTTGCAGGTTTGCGGCGTGGCAAAGAGACGCGACATGATAGGGATCGTCACTTAATTTGAACTTTTTTGCTTCCTTTGTTTGCTTTGTATGCATACACGGAACTAGACCAATTTACTGCCTGATGAAAATTTGATTATTTAAATATGTGCTTGGATGTAGGTAACGACATTTAACAATGTGTAGATATTTTGAATTTCGTTGGGTAAACCGCCACCCGCCCAAATTTAATTAAAATATTATTTTTTGTCACGTCACCCGCCCGATCCGCGGTTTAACCGCGGAGTTCGCGGGTGCAACCGCCAACTGCGCATCTCTACTCGACGGACGTCAGTAAAGCTGCATTAGTGCTGTTTTTTGTGCGTTATTATTGGAGTGTTATTCTCCAAGAGGACATGCCTTTCTGTGGAGAGCTACCAATTCGAACTACTGCCCAGGAAGTGCTAATTATGTTGATAATAGATTGCAGCCACAGATTTAAATAATTTTTCCACTTATTTGAATCATTATATTGAACATTATTTGAACCTATTTGTTTGCATGTCTGAAGCATCACCTATTTTAATTAGGCCTAGCTGAGTGGCCTTGTTTGCATGTTTTATCACTTGATATGAGTGCATGCTACCTTTTGGGTATATTCTGGTGTTATTTCCTTGCTTGTTTGCTGTGCACAAATAGGCCTAGGCCTACGGCAACTAAGTTCTGTGTTTGATTTGATGTTGTTTTTTGGTGCACAATACAATTTTGAAGCAATATCTAGAATTAGATTTTCTTTTATTAATTTCTAGGCTTCCACCTGTAGCAGGTGCTTATAAATTAGAATTCATGGATTATAGATTAAATTAGCCTAAGCAGTGGTCCCCAATATTATTTTTCCCCAAGGGCCAAATTATGTAAAGCAAGTGAGGCTGAGGGCCAACAACCCCCCCCCCCCCCAAAAAAAAAATGACAGTTTTTATTAGTGCTGTCAAACGATTAAAATATTTAATCACGATTAATCGCAAATTTTATTTCAATGCTCTTATCATGGAAAGGTGGATTGGCTTGCTTTATGCAATGTTTTATTTTATTGAAAAACAAAATTGCCAAACAGGGGTGTACAAAATACAATTATAAAGTGCACATTTCAGACTCTGCTGAAAAGCTGCCCGTTGACATTTTCAGACAACAGTGAAGCTCGCTTCTTTTTCACAACTTTTAAAAGGTAAACTTTCTATTCAGAAGCTTTTTATCAAACATTTCGCCGTATCGCGCTCACCATCACTCAAACCGTAACGTTGGCCTACTACACAGTTTGCGAGGCCAAAAAGAACGTTAATCTTAAAAAAAAAAAAAAAAAAAATCGTTCTTTTTTTTTTTTACGACGTCGCGGGCCAAAAATGTGCCGTACCCGGGCCGGATCTGACCCACGGGCCGCCATTTGGGGACCACTGGCCTAATGGAATGTAGATAAACTAAAATAAGCGTAGTGTCTGTTGGGCCCTGACCTGTTACAAATACGAAAAGTCGAAAAGGTTGGGAACCCCTGATCTAAATCACCTAAAATACCATGCAATTCTTTTCCACCTATCAATGTAGGCCTTAGCAAGGTCATGCCTTTCCTTTTATAATCTGTTCAAACATGTTATTCCAGGTTGTTAACATTGATCAATAGTAGTATTACTTGGTTTGGCCAACTTTTTATAGTGGTGCGCCTAGATATTTGCTGGTGCTCCCAATTTTTCTGGGTTAGGAGCACAGTGCCCCGCCCCCCCCAATGGCCCCGCCCGCCCCCCCTGGAGCGCCAGATCACAAAATAACTCATTTAAGGTTACCTTTACCATAAAACATGTAAAATTATACTTATTTTTTAAGTAAACCTGCTTATCCTAACCCCTAATCCTGAAGTATAATTGTTGCATACTTACTGTAAGATGTTATATCGACTGCTGTCATTAAAAGAAACACATGAACATCATAATTCATTTAAGTGTTTGTGTCCGTGTCCGCCGCCGCGCCCCTGCCGCCGTCCCCCCCCCCAAGCTGTAAACCTAGGGGAAACACTGAATAGGTCATGTATTTCACGTCTGTGTAGAAGCTATTTAGACTTGCTGATCTGACATAAAACCGCAGTGAAAAAGCAGAGGAGAGGCAGTACAGTATCTCTGCCTCAATGAAGGGGGCGTGCGAGAGCTTGAAAATGGGACTTTCAATAGAAATGTGAAGTGATAAATAATGGGCGACCAATGCTGAAGCTAAAATGTTTGTTTCAAAATACGGGACAGAAGATAACTCGATCGACAACTCACATTCAAAGCCACATTGCTATTTGGAACCCCAAGAATATATTTGGCTTTGAACGAACAGCGGAGACTAAATATTAGCAAGTGGGAGCTTCTCACCCCTCATTCGCTAACATTACATTGTTATCAGAGTAAGCCCTTGCTCCGTTGATTTCACATTATTTATCTGAGGATTGTTTAATATCTATGTGAAACCATTTAACATCATACAAGTGGTTGTGATCACTTTGAACCCAAGACTGCTTTTTATTGGTGAGCTGATTTTGAGGAATTAAACTGTCCAGCTGAAGTTGTTTCCTGGTTGTTAAATAGTTGCTATGCTAGCTAACAAGCTAGCTAAGGACACTTTAAAAGACTTTCAACGATTTAAATGGAAGAGTTTAATTTGCATGAAATGATAGCTAGTTATCTAGCTTATGTTAAAGTCTCCTCGATTTAACTTACCATAATTCCCGGACTATTAAGCGCACCTGAATGTAAGCCGCACCCACTGAATAAAAAAAAAATACTTATTTTGAACATAAATAAGCCGCACTTGTCTATAAGCCGCAGGTTCCTACCGGTACATTGAAAACAAATTAACTTTACACAGGCTTTAACGAAACTCGGCATGACAAGAACAGTTAGTAGGCATGCAACGTATTAATATTTTACAAATATATAGCTTATTATAAGTGCTAAAGTGAACAATCGAGGATAAGTTAACACGCAGAAAGTGATGTTGCTCAAGAGCAGGATGATGACGATTTGGTTAAAAAGGGGGCACCTCTGTTTGGAACCGGTTTGAGTTCAAAATATCCGATCTCGACCATAAAAGAATAAAAGTGTGTCGCCGTGTTGTTTTAGCCAAAGGTGTAAGCACAAGCAACGTAAAACCATCATTCAATTGGCAGCTCGAACATTGTCTATTGTTTATCATATTTCATATTATCATTTTCACACACATAGGTAAGGTACATACAGTTGGCAGCTGCTAGCTTGTGATGAACTCGTATTAATATGTGTGAATATGAACTATTTCATACGAAGTTGCATAGGCACCCTGAGGGCTTATACCCCTTCCCATTATAATTTTATGAGTTAAATCGAGGATACTAGATGACTAGCTATCGTTTTATGCAACTGTAACTCTTCCATTGAAATCGTTTATGCTGAGGTTATTTAAAGTTCCCTTAGCTAGCACAGCAATTCGATAACCAGTAACAACCAGGAAACACAACTTAAGCTGCAGAGTTTAATTTTTCAAAATCATCTCACCATTGAAAAAGCAGTCTTAAATGGCTTCACATAGATATAAACATACCTAAGAGAAATAATGGGAAATCGATAGAGCAAGGGCTCACTCTGATATCAATGTAATGTTAGCGAATATTGCTCATGCTTTAGTCTCCGCTCTTGGTCTAAAGCCAAATCTATTCTTGAGGTTCCAACATTTTTCAAAAGCAAGTTGGTTTTAAATGTGAGTTGTCGATCAAGTTATTTTCTGTCCCGTCGTTTGAAGCATACCTGTTAGCTCCGGCATTGATCTTCCATTATTTAACATTCACGTTTCGATTTAAAGTCCAGTTTCAGGCTCTCGCACGCCCCCCTCATTTAGGCAGAGTTACTGTTTGCCTCCCCTCAGGCATTAAGCTTGTGAAAGTGGGAAAAATCCATAAATAAGCCGCGTCAGTGTATAAGCCGCGAGGTTCAACGCGTGAGAAAAAAGAAGCGGCTTATAGTCCGGGAATTACGGTATACAATTATAATGGGAACTGGTAGAAACCCTCAGGGTGCCTGTGCAACTTCGTATGAAACAGTTCATATTTCCACAGATATTAACACAAGTTCATCAGAAGCTAGCAACTGCCAACTGTATGTACCTTACCTATGTGTGTGTAAAGAATGCTGATATGAAATATGAAAAACAACCGAACCAGTTGTCAATGTGAATGGTGATTTAAGCTACTGAGTTGGTTGTAAATCTGACTCGGAAAGAGTCAGTGCCTCAGCAGCCACGAACCTCACCGCTAGTCAACATGGGTAAAGGCATTAAAAAAATGAAGTACGGCCAATCCTATTGGCACGTTGCAGGCGCAAGGGACGAATCATAATACGGTTTACAGACGTGGACAGAATTGTTGGTACCCTTCCATTAAAGAAAGAAAAACCCACAATGGTCACTGAAATAACTTGAAACTGACAAAGGTTATAATAAATAATAATGTACTGAAAATTAACGTATCAAAATCAGACATTGCTTTGAATTGTTGTTCAACAGAATAATAATAAAAAAAAAAACTAATGAGTTTGGCCTGGACAAAAATGATGGTACCCCTAGAAAAGATTGAAAATAATTTTACATACGGACATGTTAAACTAAGTTGTGTCCTCTAATTAGCATTACAGGTGTCTTGAAACCTGTTATCAGTCAGTCTGCCTATTTAAAGGGGGAAAAGTAGTCACTGTGCTGTTTGGTATCATGGTGTGTACCATGCTGAACATGGACCACAGAAAGCTAAGGAGAGAGCTGTCTCAGTAGATGAGAAAGAAAAATATAGACAAGCATGTTAAAGGTAAAGGCTATAAGATCATCTCCAAGCAGTTTGATATTCCTGTGACTACAGTACAACGCATTATTCAGAAGTTTAAGGTCCAGGGGACTGTAGCCAACCTCCCTGGACGTGGCTGCAAGAGGAAAATTGATGACAAATTGAAAAGACTGATAATACAAATTGAAACCAAAGAGCCCAGAACTACTTTCTAAAGAGATAAGAGGTGAACTCCAAGGTCAAGGTGCATCAGTGCCAGATCGCACCATCCGTCGCTGTTTGAGCCAAAGTTGAACGAGGAGAACTTCAGTGTTGAAAGCAAATGATAAAAAAGCGTGACTGGAATTTGCCAAAATGCATATTGACAAGCCTCAGGGCCTCTGGGAGAATGTCCTTTGGACAGATGAGACAAAACTGGAGCTTTTTGGCAAGTCACATCAGCTCTATGTTTAGAGACGCAAAAATTAAGCATACAAAGAAAAGAACACTGTACCTACTGCGAAACATGGAAGAGGCTCGGTTATGTTCTGTGTCTGCTTTGCTGCATCTGGCACAGGGTGTTTTGAATCTGTGCAGGGTCCAATGAAATCTCAAGACTATCAAGGCATTTTGGTGCGAAATGTGCTGCCCAGTGTCAGAAAGCTTGGTCTCAGTCGCAGGTCATGGGTCCTCCAACAGGATAATGACCCAAACACAGCTAACACATCCAAAAATGTCTAAGAGCAAAACATTGGACTATTCTGAAGTGGCTCCTATGAGCCCTGATCAAAATCCTATTGAACATCTGTGGATGGTGCTGAAACATGTAGTCTGGAGATGGCACCCTTCAAACCTGAGACAGCGGGAGCAAAATAGCTGTTGACAGGCGCAGAAGTCTCATTTATAGTTACAGAAATCGATTGATTGCAGTGATTGCTTCAAAAGGTTGTACAACTGAATATTAAGTTAAGGGTACCATCATTTTTGTCCAGGCCAGTTTCATCAGTTTAATTTTTTTAATTATTCTGTTGAACAACATTTCAAAAGCAATGTCTGATTTTGATTAGTTAATTTTCAGTTCATTTTTATGTATTATTACTAGGGCTGTCAGTGTTTCCCACACATTGACGAGACTATGGCGCACCGCCATAGTCTAATTTCGGCCGCCATAGTGTCTGCGTGCACATGAAGTTTTTATTTTTTTTATTATTTTTTTTGGCTCAGACGAAGTTCGTGTCGCTCTCATTGGGATTGCATGAGAGCACGAAGTTCGGCTGTCTGCCTGCGACTGTGCCGAAAACAAAACACTGTTGAGATATGTTAGTGTTTCCCCTACCATTGTATAACGGGGTGCCCCGCCCCCCCAACGGCACCCCCCCTGAAAGGTCAAGTTAACTTTGCTCAATTTAATTTTCTATAAAGCGCCAGATCACAACGGAAGTCAGTTAAGGATACCTTTCCTATAGAACAGGTCTATACTCTATAGCTTGTTATTTTATTAAACACAATAAATAGCTTTGTGTTATTTATCTTATTTGCACAACGGCATGTCATTTTTGTCACTAGATGATCGCGCGTTTACAATTGTCTTCTGCGGACTTCTGCCCCGATGCGCACACTTTACTTTCTGTTTGAAGATAAGATAGCAGTTAGTAGTTGCCGGCCATCTAAACCATCTAAAATGCATATTTTGCTCGCAATATATTTGGAAATACAGTCAAAAAGCTGTCCGATTTGAATGGGGGTATTTATTCATGTATATTTTGTCATCACTCGATCTTGAGAGATGTCTTCAAGTAACGTTAATGTTCCAAAGTGAAACATTCTAATGTGTGCACCCAGTTTCAGAAAGTTACTAGCCAGACTAGCGGTAGCTAGCTACTGAAAGAATGCCAGGGATCCAGCAAAGCGTAGAGCTAAACGAATGTATGAATATGAACACCGGGCCTTCTTGCCTGAATGGGAGGAATTATTTGCGGAGCGAAATTGAAAACCCCTTTGCTTAATATGCAGACGTCACGGTCGCATTTTAAAGCCTTGAACTTGGATGCTAACATAGCCCAGGAGTTCCTAAAAGCAGAGCTGGGCAAGCACAAGGTACATTCTTTGATACATCAGTCAGACTCGGCTAAGTACTCTGAAACGGTCACGTTGGCATCGTATCAGGTGTCATGGAATATTGCTCGATCAAAAAAGTAATATAGTGAGGGAGAGTTTGAAAATTGAACAGAGGATATCTGGCATTAACTATAATGAGCACCTTTAGACCATTATAGTCTTCAATATGTTTATTTTTGTGCCATATTTTAAATCTACATTTGTTAATTTCTCTTCCTAAAACAAAGGGAGGCAACTGCTGATATCAAGCTCTTCTCCAGGCACAGTCTGTTTCTCTGCTTTGTTTTGATCAGTCATTGCAGAGAAGGAGGCCTCACATTAATATGTGAAGGCAAAGTGTAGTAGCTGTTCCTAAGCTTTCTCTCCCGGGTCAAGGTGCTCTTGCTTCACACAAATCCCAAACAAAATCTCAGCAGATGTCTTCAATACGTTTATATTTGTGCCATATTTTAAATCTCAATTTGCTAATTTATCTTTCTAAAACCCACTAGAGGACACTATTTAAAAGGTTATTTTAAAAACCCCCCCCCCCCCCGCGAAATCAGGAATTTTAGGCCGAAAAAACATCCCCCCCCCCCCCAAAGTGGTAAACCGGTAAACATGCGCCCACCGCGCGTCCCCCCCACCCCCGGACATGTGCGCCCCCCCCCCCCCCATAGTCTCCAAAATTTCTGTGGGAAACACTGGCTGTAACGATACACCCACCTACGATTCGATTCGTATCACGATTCTTGACCCACGGTTCGATACACCCCACGATATTATTATTATTATTATTATTATTATTATTTTTTTTTTTTACCTCGCGATTTTTTAAATATATTTTCTAATTCACATTAGAATAAGTATGAGCTATAAGAAAATGAAGAAACAATTTATAACCAAATATTGAGGTTTTTATTACTCAAAGCAATGCTGTTGAAAAACATTCAACAAACTTCGGAACCTGTTATCTATCTGCAGAGCAAATGTCAGGCTCATACAATAACATTAACGTGAATTAATTGATGCTAATACCTAGCGCGGTCTGTATAGGATTTCCCATATACGTTAGCATTAAGCTAACGTATTTTCTACCACAGTAAAACATGCAATACTATGTGATTGTTTTTAGAAAACGAATGTTACGTGATGAGATTACTAAAATGTAGTCTGCATGTCTGCTCAGTTTAGCAGTGCTACCCAAGCAAAGGTTTGAAAAGAACTTCAAGCTTCAGACTTTCTGTTAGGGAAACAGCTTTCTATCTGCCAAGCAAATGGCAGGCTCATGACAACACGCGCAACCTTTGGGAGCATGAACTGCACTGAGTAAATTTTGCGCAACAATTAACCCCAACGCTGAAGCAAGCAGCCGCTTTTACTAGCGAACCAAACTTTTTGTATCAAGTGACCGCTGAGGGCATGTCGCGGTTCTGCCTACTCGCATCGCGATGCAGGTTCGTGGCCCAGAGTGTCGCGATTTCTCGGTTCGATCCAATATCGTTACAGCCCTAATTATTACCTTTGTCAGTTTCAAGTTATTTCAGTGACCATTGTGGGTTTTTCTTTCCTTAACTTAAGGGTACCAACAATTTTGTCCACGTCTGTATATGTGAGTTTTAGGGCTGGTTGGATGTCAACCCATGCACGTGGCTGCCTGCTAGAAGAATGATATCGATTTGGATTCGACCACTAGACCGTCTGATATGCCTCTGTTTGTCATTGTCGAATCAGGTAACAGTCATTCAGTAAGCATAGAGTCGTGATTCAAATGGCCCCGCCCCTTCAGGGCGATCTTGGGAGAAATAAAAATCGCCCCAGACCTCTCCCAGTGACTACCATGTTAAATGCGTTTTTTTCACAAAACAGAGCTCTCAATGCATTCTCGAGGGCTAGCCCGGGCTAGCCCCTCCAAGTCTAGTCATAAGTAAGCGATGCAAAAGCCTATGGTAAAAGCCAATGAGGACGTCACACAGCTTCGACAAAGGCATGTTAAGATGGCACCTGTTCAGCACAACAACTCCATCCGCTCTTTGACAGAAACTTCTTTTTAGTCAATTGGAACAAAAGAAAATCGCTGTCGTGAAGTGGCTAACGCGGTCTGTATTTCTATACCACTGTCACTTTTCATAGGTTTCACAGTGTGAACTAACTTTGAATAATTTTTTATATGATGACTTATTTTGCTTTTGTAAGCCAATACTTAATAAATATCGTTGGTATCGTTGTTGCCCCCTTCTTTATGTTGTTAGTGGACATATCATGTGTCCTGTTCAGCTATGTTACATCATACAACATTTGAGACGTGGATAATGAAAAAGTAGGATCATTTAATGTGGAGCCACATCATGTTTGCTTATGAAGGCTCCTGAATGTAACTTTCTTCCATAGCGTTCCACTTGTATCTTGCTACTCTAGCTATGTAGAAAGAGGGGAGATATTACTGTTGGTTGCTGCCAATAGTGGACAAAAAGGTATTGCTGTTTGAGTAAATCGGATAACTTAATGTACCTACTGAATGGGTCGCCTTAATCATTATCAAAAAAATTGCCCCCCCTGAGAATTTTTTCAGGGGCCGCCACTGATAATGTGTGAAATAAATAAAAAGTCAATACCCTCAAAAAGTGGACAACGATGATGTGTACCAGTGGCCTGAAGAAACTAGCAACAGCACTCATGGGTTTTAGCCTCTTTGCTATCATTCTGACCTCCCATGCTTTACGGTGTTAGTATAATCCTCAACCTAACCTTTCACTCCTTATCTGTCTTGCAGATTGTGCGAGAGTTTATTGACAAGGACACAGATGATGAACCCTGAAGACTTCACTCTCCCATCATATGACCTCTTTTTTGAAGGACCTGTTATTCATAAAGGGTGAGTTAAACACCAAAGAATAATTAAATTAACTTTGTCTTTGCTTTTGGCCTTGGTTCAAACCCATAATATAATGTAAAACTTGCAAAAAAAGATGCACAGTGCCTGTCAAAAGTTTGGAAACACTTTTTCATATCATTATCATTATTGAGAGACACATGAATGTTCCTATTTTTTATATGCAAATATATAAAACCAATTATGTAATTGACCCTTTGCTAAGCCACGCCCGAAAACCGCCCCAGGCCAATCGTAGTTTAGCAACGGTAACTAAGCGCGGAGGACCTGACAAGCTTTTGGGCAAATCCCTTTTGTAGATTCTGACGCACTGTGCCTATGGGTTGTGCAAAACCGACAGCCGATACCCAAAGAGTTTGGAGGGTGGGGTTGAATTTTTTCCATTCCCAAAACCCAAAACTCAATATGAGAAATGCCGTGAGTGGATAAAGAAGTGTGGGATGCCCCAATCGCAGCTGAATGTCTCGAAGATTAAGAAGAACACTTACATTTGCTTACAACAAGCTAATGTTAGCAAGCGAGCTAACTCATCTCAGTATTGCTTGCATATAATAACGGTCCGTTGTTCACAATTCATATATTTTAACGTAAAATGAGGCTATAAGATACATATCTACTGTGCGCGTTTGACATACTGTTGAATGTATTTTGGCACTTTGTTAAATGTCCAACATGAGGACAAGCATATGTTATCAAGCTAGCGGATAGTTAACTCATCTCAGTATTGCTGGCAAATGATTACGGTTCTTTGTTTAGAATGCGTACATTTTAACGAAAAATAAAATGGTAAGAGACAAGATGCAGGCTCGCTTTGACATACTGTTCAATATATTTTAGCATTTTGTTAAATGACGGCCGACACACAACTTCCCCAATCCGATTGCGGCTCTCCCGGTGTCAGTTCCTACGCGGGAGCATCAGGGGGGTTGCCGGAGGTTTCAATATGTATTTCCCCATTGTCTGACTTCCGCAGATATCATGTATGTATCCCTCAAAAGCATACTGAAGCCCCTTTTGCCTCGTTCTTTCAGAGATCTCCCCTGAACTCCAGAAATTAGTAATTATCTCTCTGCGGACGTCAGATAACGGTACATACATCATTGAGATTGATATGCCAGGTACGAAAGCTTGTCAGGCATGGCAACAGTAGTTAAGGTGGGCGGGGCTTAGCGAAGGGTCAATTCAATGGAATTTTTTTTGGACCAACATTCAGATTTCGTTGGCTGTAATACATTTTATTAATGAAAATGAGCAAGATAGAGATGGAATAGATTTGAAATTGAAAGATGCCATGTCTAACAATACCACAAATGTGAGGGTTAGAACAGAGCACTATTGAGTTCAACAAACAGTAGTTAAGCACTGTCACGTTGGGCTCTCAACCATGACAAATAACAGAAAAAACACAAAGTTTATCATCATTATTTGTATTGTAAGTGCGTAGCAATCAGCATCTCCCAAACAGCGCGTCCTCTCAATCTCGCTTTCTCTCTCGTATTATCCGTCAGGATCTTCGGGGCAATCTCCCAATGATTCAGTGTGACTGGCTCTTATAGTACTGGGAACACCGCTCCCAGGTGTTCCCAATAGCTGACGAGCCAACACACCTTCGGGTCATCTGAAATACAGAGAGCAAAACAGCCCGCCCAGCAACTCAAAAGAGGCGGGCCGTCACATACACAGACACGCTTTGGGCTCAAATACACGTAAGCGTTTTTTTTTTAAACGGGACGCGAGCAAATGCATTGATTCCTATGGCACGGCGCGTTTACTGTGTGCGCCCCTTCTCCACCACGCGTTGCGTCTTTGAAGCGTTTTTTAGGTGCGCTTAAAAGTTGAACTATTCTCAACTTTCCAGCGCAAGGCAGGGAAGCGCACCGCTTCTGTTTTGGCCGCCGCACTTTGCCAAGGCGTTACTGAAGCGTCTACGCCTAAAAAAAGACGCGTATGTGTATTTGAGCCCTTACACCTTAACCTGCCGGATCAAACCATGTGAGACTCTTCCCTCTCCGTCACTGCCACTCACCAAGGGGGAGAGCCCAGCACCGTGCCTGGAGGAACATCCGACCATACATGCCCACCAGCTAGCCTATTCCCAAGAACAAGGTGGACTCCTTCCACCGGCAACACCGGGCGCACTGCAAGGCACACTTCCCCCTGCACCAAATTTGAAAACAGCTGCAGTCGGTGCACTGGAGCAGACACATCAGACAATCCCATACCCCGAACTAGTGCCATCTCGCCAGTATTAGATTGCTCTGAAAAAGGGAGAACTGATCCCAGAATAAATTAGCTTAATGCGCCGGTATCTCTTGGAATCTTAACAGGCACCTTCTCACTGTCTTTTGTTAAGGAAACGAAACCAGCTGATACAAAGGGCAAATACTCACAAGGAACTTTCTCGTCAGCGGTCTCACACACCTGATGAGAAGATTGATCTGAAACCACCCGTACCACTGGAGCGGCTAATGCAGCAGACTCTACATCCATCGGCTTATTCCGGTTCTTTAGAGCATAGCAGTCCGCTTTCACATGCCCCTTTTTACCACAGAAGTGACACACTCTTTCTAACTTACACCAATTTGCCCCATTCACTTCAGGCATGACTGAACCCGCAGACCGGACTCCACGCCCAAACACACCATCCCTAGGACCACTATCCACCTTTACCCAGTCACTGCGGTGTGACAAAGCATACTGATCCGCTAATGCAGCTGCCTCACCCACAGTTTTTGATTGTTGCTCTGTGATGTATGTGGCAATAGGACAGGGAACTGAATTTTTAAACTGTTCCAGTATGATCAGATCGCATAATTCCTCGAACAATTCCACACTAGAAGCTATGCGCCAACGATTAAAAGTAATCACCAACTCCCGTGAAAACTCAAGGTAGAACTGCCTATCCTCCTTCCTGCCCTCTCTAAATCGCTTCCGATAGGCCTCCGTAACCATCTTATATACTTTAAGCACCGCGTCTTTCACCGTTTTATAGCTCAGGCGTTCGGTCACAGACAACGCCTTCCCGGTCAGTACACACTGAAGCATAACCGTGCCATCCGCATCAGGCCAAGCCCTCGCATCCGCCACCCTTTCAAGCATTGAAAAAAAAGTTTCAGGGTCCCTCTCATTGAACTTCGGAACAAGCTTCAAGTTCCCTACCACATCAAAAGGCGAAGGTCGGACATGAGAAGAGACCCTCTCTCCCCCTAACGCTCGACCTACCTTTTTGAGCAAACTCATCTTTTCATGCTCCAAGCTGATTCTAGCCTGCTCTGCCTCGAACTTCATTTTGTCATGTGCCATTTGCAACAACAGCAACTCCTTCTGTTTGTTCAAAAGTAAAATTCTTACTAACAGGTGCATCCTCAACAACGCCTCCGGACTTACCCGGCAACACGTTCAAATCCTGCAAGTTTGCCTTCAATATAGACTTTACCATCTCTTTCAGCCTTTTGTCACTGATGACAATCTGATAATAGTCTGCAATTTTTAATAGCTGGTCTTTGGTTCAGTCCTCCAAAAACAACTCTGATGGAGTCTTAAATAAATCCTCAACCTGAGCCATTTTTTAACCCCCCAGGCCAATACAAACCAGTATTCAACGTGCTGGCTGTGACCCGACAACAATAGCGTCCCCTCTATCTACCTAACCCAAGTGCTACCTAACTCCCCCTAGTCTTGATGTGGTAACTCGCGATGGGTCTTTATGCACTTGTTACCGCTGACGTGAGGGAGCGACCAGTTATTGGCAACAACCCACTACCACGGCGATGCTCCCGAGACAAGCGCTCTAGCCGTTTTCACCCCAACACTAACACAAAAAACAAACCAGCGAAACTCAAAGGAGTAACGCTGCTGTGCCTAACATGGGACCAATTGCCGTAGCTCCAACACAATCAGGGTTCCCATGGTACCTTGAAACCATGGAAAACATGGAATTTATTTTTTCATTTTCCAGGTTTGGAAAAGTCATGGAAACTGAGCAAAAGTGAACACTTACATGGAAATTGAAACAGTTGTCCTGGAAAATTGTAATGGATGATGTGAAAAATAGTAATAAAATAAAACTATTGAGCACAGAATTAAGATGCGTTTATAAAAACCTTTACATGTGAACAGCTGAAGACCATGCTCTTGGCATCCTTTCTGGTAAATTGGATGTTGAAATTTGTTGCAGGCAACCTGGTGAAATGGACTTTAAAAGAATAGTTTCGGATTGGTGGACCTTGGGAATATAGCCAAGAAACTTTACTCGCAATCTCAATAGAAGGGTCAAATACATGCATTTCCCAGCCAACATGGGATCCTTGATTTTAATTGTTTTGAATGTGGATAATTATTGATGGTTAGCAAGCACATGCAGGTCTCAGCAGGGACGGGAGGAAGAGAGGGCCGTGGGAGCTGGGTTAGAAACGCGTCCCTAAGGGCCTTACACCAGCACACTGCTTTCTGAGGGCCGTACACCAGCACACTGGGGTGAGAGTAACAGGATCGGTGGAGGGAGAGAGAGAGAGACAGGGGATCGGGGAGAGAGAGAGAGAGAGAGAGAGCGAGGGGATCGGTGGAGAGAGAGACAGGGGATCGGGAGAGAGAGAGAGAGAGAGACAGGTGATCGGTGGAGAGAGAGAGAGAAAGACAGGGGATCGGTGTAGGGAGAGAGAAAGACATCTAGCCAACTTCTAGTAGAGGTCAACCTCACAGTTGATTGTTCATCTACAGCTTGTTGCATTATTTCATGCATGAATATTATAAAGACAAAATAATCTCTAAGCATTTACAATGTAGACTTGACTGACACATCTTTTAAATCAAGTAAGTAGTCAGGTGTCCTAGGGGGTTGTGTGTGTGAGGGAAGAGGGGCGCTTCAGGGGCCTATAGATCACTTTATATGGTACCTGGAAAATCAGGAGGTAGCATGGATTTTTTTTCAAGGTAAGCGTGGGAACCCCGACAATTACACCAGCACGTTCACTTACCTTTCTCTGGTCCAGTAGTTTTTCAACCGGGCCCAGCCACCATGAGAACAATCACCAAATATTTCCGACTTCAAAAACGGACGAGCCCCCAATTTGTCACGTTGGGCTCTCAACCATGACAAATAACAGTCACACAAAGTTATCATTATTATTTTTTATTTTATACTATTGGTATAATACCATCCAAGACTATAGTTAAGTGGGGCAGTCAGGTCCCAGGTGTTACCAATAGCTGACGAGCCAACACACCTGCGGGTCATCTGAAATACAAGCGACAGCAAAACAGCCCGCCCAGCAACTCAAAAGAGGCGGGGCCGTCACAAGCACCCACTTCTGTAAATTTGTTTTACAATAGCTAGCTACATCCTTTGCAAAGAAACACGTGTGCTACAATCGATACGTCTTTGAAATAAAGTTTTGAAAGATGTTTTTATTGCTCAGCCTTAAATTTTCAGTATTTACTTTTATTTTCAAAGTTGCCCAACTCATTGATGGACCCCAACAACCGCAAGTAATCGAGGTGATCTATACATACATCCTTCTCTCACTGCTGTAAAAAGTTAGCCTACTGTATACAAATAAACTTGGTATTAAAATGAACATGGCTCCAGTGAAACAAGTAATCAATGCTAGGTAATCACAAAGACGTTCCAAAACAACAGAAAGACATAGGTTTACGTTTTTGGCAGTCAATGTTCCCAACTAGCTGCATCCAGGGTCCAGCTGACCTAGGCTTGCCTAGTCTTGTTTTCAACTACATTTAAGTTCTCTGTTATAGCTAACTTTTGCTAAAAAGAATTGTAAAAATGTCCAAAAATCCCAAGCTCAACCTCCAGTTTCCGAAATGTACCGAAATGTTCCCCCTGTGCAACCGTTATTGCAAGCCATTGATGCTAGGAGTTCAAACAACATGGGATCAATAACACATTTACATTTACATTCAGTCTTCCATAATGATAAAGTGTATGATAAAGTGTATTCCCCGACTGTTTTGAATGGAATGCTACAGAGGGTGAACCTCCATTACTCGTGTGAGGTGTGAAACATATGAAGCCTCATGCCAGTTAACCGAGCTATCTCTTACTTAAGGAACCATGTTAACATTGCTAGCGTGTGTAATGTGAACTTGTTTAAATATGAAATTCCTTTAGATTGAAGTTCGGCCGGGACATCTGAATATTTGTATTTCTTTTATTTTTCTTCAGGGAACCAAAAAGCCAGAAAGAAGGAGGGTTTGAGCTGCCTGCCCCTCCTGAGGTTTCTGAGATCCCATCTACTCAGTCCATTCAAAAAGAGGCTGAGTACTTGACCTCTAACCCCTCTAACTGTAAGAAACTCAATGTTTAGATCACATTTCATTTGGATCACACATGATAACCACAGCCCGCTTCATTTGAGTTTGGGCATTATAGCTTACCACAGCTTTTTGCATATTTATTTAGGCTCTTAGCTGGTGCTGTTAGATTATAGCCTGACAGGCATTTCTGATAGTCCGGCCAAGGTCACGCTGTGCCATTTTATGCAAATCATATAGCAAAACCTGAAATACTGTAGGTTCCTGGCTATTAACCAGGGTTTATAGGCTTAATTTAGTAAAAAATGCCTGTGACCTGCGGTTAATACCTGGGCGCAGCCTTTACATAGTAATGCATTTTTTTATAGCATGTTTGTAATGCACTCTGTAATTATGCCAGGTAAAGAGTGAATGGGAATTATTTATCTCTCATATAGGAATTCCATTGTCTCCACATGTATCAGATAAAAACAGCATGGGACAAATTTCCATTCACATCTTCCTTAACGATAACAACAATAACAACGATAACAAAGATAACAAAGATAGTGTATTCCCAACATTTGGTCAATACTAGGGCTGTCAACGAATATTCGAAGTTCGAATTCGAGTTCGAATAGTATCCAAAAACGCGAATTTGAACGTGAAAATTAATATTCGAATGTGAAAAAACACTCCCGCGGTACAAGCGCCTCTATCTGCTTTGTGAATGAGCCTCTGTCTGTTCGCGTGAAGGAGTGACCGCAAGATGCGTGTGTTGGTGTAACTTATGTATTTGTGGACTGTTTCATGTCACAAGTTATTCAAATTTGTCCGCAACTTACATTTTGATAACTTACGAACTGACAAATGCTACCTTTGCTGTAGTTAGGAGCACAGTGTAGTAAACAGCTCACTCAAAAAACACTCCCGCGGTACAAGCGCCTATCTGCTTTGTGAATGAGCCTCTGTCTGTTCGCCTGAAGGAGTGACCGCAAGATGCGTGTGTTGGTGTAACTTATGTATTTGTGGACTGTTTCATGTCACAAGTTATTCAAATTTGTCCGCAACTTACATTTTGATAACTTACGAACTGACAAATGCTACCTTTGCTGTAGTTAGGAGCACAGTGTAGTAAGCAGCTGACTCGTGATTTGGAACCTGTTGTGTACTTTACTCGCTGTTTAGCCAACGGCTAACTTACAGCACAAAATATTATTCAGACGTAAGTTATCTCCTAACGTTAGCTTTATTGAAATGGTAAAAGAGTTGCGTACTGACATACTGGTAACGTTACAAGATATCAAACATGGATTGTAATTCTGCTACCTGCTGTCGAGTGTAATTTGAGCAGTTACTCATATATATATCCCACTAATTTGAACCATGGTTTTGTCGCATTATTGACGTATTGACGGCAACTGTGTAAAATAGGCAACCAGATATTCGAATAGTTCGAATTTGTGATTTTTTTCCCAAACGAACATTCGAATGTCATTTTTGAGCAATTTTGACAGCCTTAGTCAATACACAGGTTTGTTTTAATATTACATAAACTACTGTAATATGATTAATATACGGTGTGGTTCATTGTCAGGAAACAAACTGAAATTTAAATAACAGAAACTGAAACTGAAAAAGTCATTTTAATTTTAAAGTTATTGAGGTAAACAGACACAGGTCTCCATGCTTTCAGACACTATGATAACATTATGAGCCTTTTGTCAGTGGCAAACACAAGCAGTTTACTTTGATGCAGATGCTTTGGATTACATTATTTGGCCGTTTTGCAGTTGTCAGGCAGGAGTCGGGATTTAATCTAGGATTGCTAGGATTGCTAGGATTTAGATCACTGAGCAATGCAGAACCAGAAGTGCAGTGGTTGTGTCAAAAAAAAATCTGACTCATTACTGGACCAATTTCGATTTCGAAAGTTTGGACCCTAAAAGATCTATAAATAGGGCCCAGGTTGAAAATCCTGAAGTTTACCTTAAAGTACTGCACAAGAAAATCAGCTCATATTAGGTAAACCAACAGGTACAGATTTATTGGACTCAGCGTTAACAAACTCAGCCTCATTACCTTAAGCAATGCAGATTTGAATATAATGATGTGTTTGCGTTCTTTGATCGGGACCCTTTGCGCTCTTCCTGGCTCAGTTATGCTTGTGTCCCCTTTAGTGGTATTTTGAATATTTTAAATGTATCCCTCCATTTCTGTTCTGTACATAGTGTAAGCCCTTCTGCCATGCATGGAATGATTGATAATTCCACAAAACATCACTGATTTTTTTCTGGCAATGCCCTGCTTTTTTGGTGTTTTTCTAATATATGCCATTAATGTTGTTAACTATGGATGTCGACATGGTCATAATACTCTCCTTTGAATCAATTAGCCTTGTTACCCTGCTTAAGGTTGCTAGCATTTCCCATTACTTGTCAAATAAACCCAGAGAAGGCTTTGCCTGCTGAAGTTTCTTACACCTTCTGTAGAAATAGAATAATTTATTGTCTGACAATCAAAATTAGATTTTCTACTGAGGATGTGGCAAAGGCTTTGGAGGCTGGATCTCAGACTGATCTAATCAATTTTACCTCCTCACTGTCTATTCCCACACTGTGAACTGAGAGACATTATTTTGTGGGAAGGAGTGTGGACAATTGGGTGGTTAGAACATTTGGTTACAGGATGATTCAGATTAGTTGCGTTGCAAACCTTATGTCCTCTTTGATGACAATCCATATTTTTCAATCTAAACCTCATCTATAATGGAAACAACAGTCTGCAGCATCTCTTGAGTAACCCAATCCTCGTAGAACAGCACAGCATGTTGCCAGCATGTCCAAGTGATCCATTTGTTGGACGAGGACAAAGATCCCAAAGACATATTTAATTTATCTGTGAACAAACAACTATAGGTGTACAGTGTAACGTTAAGGGTAGGGCTGCAACTATCGAGTATTTTTGGAATCGAGTATTCTACCGAGTATTCCATCGATTAATCGAGTAATCGGATAAAAAGTACTTTTGCGTTTTTAAACAACAATACCAATAGTGTGTCCCGCAACGAGGTTGAAAGCACAACAGCTGTGTGTATGTGTGTGACCACACTTGCGATAGGGAGAAATGAAGAGTGCATGACATGAGATCTTGGAGAATTGTTTGCTTACTTGCTACTTAACACGATGCCTAGTCATCACTATCAATTCATAACATAGGCTAAAAATAATCACAAATAATGTACGTTCTAACAAGCGCTAGTGTCCATATTAGTTAGCAATCATGTATCCGCTAGCGTCAACTTTTACGTTACATTGAAGAGTGACCTGTGAATGTATTTGCTGGTTCTAGTCTGTTAAAACACCCACGATCACCAAAGCAGTATTCTTTATCTCTATTTAATGTGCATTCATCAATTTCCATTACATGACGATGCCTGTGATCGTACAGTATGTGTGTGTTGTCTGCAATGAGAATATACGGACTTATCAGCACTGCACTGAATCACATTAACAGGAGTTATTGCGTCACGATAACAATTACACAATGAATATAACTAAATACATATAAAAGTGTACATTACACTAGGCAGCATGGATCTCATTCATATGTCATCCAGTCAAAATCTGAACAGGATGAACCCATCCTTATAACGTCGACTCAACATAAGAATTAGGGATGCACCGAGGTACCGATATTGAAGACATTTCTAGATCGGGTATCGGTGACAATTACATTTTTTTTTAATTTTATTTTTATGTATATATGGATTATATTATGAGTGCACGTTGCTATTAGTAGCGATTAGCATGCTAAGCGGAGATTAAGTTATGTCCTGATGTTGATTCGCTGTAATAGAGATGGGTTCATCCTGTTAAGATTTCGACTGGATGAGATTCATGTTGCCTTGTGTAATGTCCACAATTATATGTATCGAGTAATATTAGTTGTGTAATTGTTATCTTGTAGCAATAACTAAGTAATTCAGTGCAGTGCTAATTAGTCCCCATTCTCATTGCAGACACACACATATGTAGGATCACATGCATCGTCATGTAATGGAAATTGATGAATGCACATTAAAGGGAGATAAAGAATACTGCTTTGGTAATCGTGGGTCTTTTAACAGACTAGAACCAGCAAATACATTAACAGGTCACCATGCTGAGCCTCTACAATGTAACGTAAAAGTTGACGCTAGCGGATATATGATTGCTAACTAATATGAAGACTAGCGCTAGTTAGAACGTACATTATTTGTGATAATTTTTAGCCTATGTTATGAATTGATAGTGATGAATAGACATGATGTTAAGTAGCAAATGAGCAAAAAATGCTCCAAGATCTCATGTCATTGTTAGATATCACTGAGTTGATGCACTCAAACTAGCTTCCTGCTATTCATGGGGATTTAATCAAGGTACTCATTCACTGTGATTAAATCAGGTTCAATCATCCACTCAGAAATAGTACCCACCTCTAGACACACCCATTCCCTCCCATATCCTGGATGATTGTATAAATATCTGTTACTCCTCTCAGTATGTTGAGAGAGATACCTATCGTGTACCATGCGATTGGATTGTCCTGTGACGCTGAAATAAACATATTTCTACTCTGGACACTCTCCCAAGTTTCCTGATTATCTGCAAACCTGACCTTGGATCCAGGACTAAGACAGACTTCTTTCATTGTCATGCACTCCTCATTTCTCCCTCTCGCATGTGTGGTCACACACATACACACAGTTACCATAGTTTTGCACTGTTTTTTTAATATCGGTATCGGATCGGTATCAGCCGATACTAAACCTCAGATATCGGTATCGGAGGTGAAAAAAGCGGATCGGTGCATCCCTAATAAGAATCATAACTAAATCTCCGCTTAGCATGCTAATCGCTTAGCATGCTAATCGCAGTTAATAGCAATGTGTACTCGCATGAAGCTCAAATACACGATTATCACAGTAGTAACTTTATGAAAACCCTTACTTTAATTAGGTACGCACACAATGCCTTACATACATGTCGAACAATGATGAGCACTCGAAACGTAATAGGAACAACATAGGAACCACTACATTGCCACTGAATTTGCAACGTACTAAACTTGTCCTAGAGCATAGCGTTGCTAGGCAATGTCACTATCAACAGAGTGTCTCTCATACAGTTACCATGCGGAAAGGCATTTTACGGCTGGTCTTTTGATTCTCCGCCATTGCACCATCATAAATAATATGAATTAAACGAAGCCTTTGCCTCGAGTATTTTTTGTAATCGAGTTACTTGAGTAATCGTTTCAGCCCTAGTTAAGGGTATTAAATAGCATTTTATTTCCGTGTGTACTTCACACAGAAATAAAATACAAACCGTCATGAAACAAACGAAATGATTTTGTGACGAGGTCTGTGTTTTTCAACAAGACCGATTCTTCTTTCCCCTATTGAACTTGTGGTTTTGCCACCCATCATGCTGACGACAGAGTTAGGAGATGATACAATTCAATTCGAGAGAGAGAGAGAGAAAGAGAAAGTGAGAAGATATGTTAAGTAATACTGGCATTTGTTATTGAGTTTGGTAGGGTACTTATGGAGATATCAGTCGTAAGTTTTCTTTTTTAGTTCTGGTGAGTGAGGACAGCTGCATGTCACACCCGAGATCTGTTATAGCACTCTTTCACTGTGCAACATACACTGCCTGCAACTTGCAACCTGCACACACACAGATGTGGTACAGTGTGGTACAGTTCCTGTCAGAGATTATACTTGATCATATTGATAGGGATTTTGCTAATTTTGCTCACCATGGGTATCAAAGGTGAATCACAGGGGAACCTACATCTGCCAATTTTGCATATGGGTAATTACACACTGATCTTGTGGCGGCTAGGTCCCCTGTGGACTGTCCCTGTTGGGAAGGTTGGGAAGATTCTACAAAAGAATCACTAGGGAGTTACTGCCAGCTAGTGCATTCACAGCCACTACACAGACTTTGCTATCTGAAGTTAATACATTAATATGGTCTGCAGAGCAGATGCAGGATTCTAGTTCAGTAACCCTCACCTCCAAGCTAGCCATTAATCAATATTTGTTTTCATAACTGCTAAAGGAGGCTGCCCTTGAGAAAAGAAAACCTCAGTTTTTCCTAGACAAAAGAGGGAATTTGGCTACCACGTTTCTCCTACTGCGTTAGAGAGATCTTAGGGATAGCTAACAAAAAAAAAATCAGTCACTTATGGTAAATTATCACGATAAAGTGCCTCATGTAATTTGTGTCTCAAACTATTTATCCTAAAAATCTTTTGCTGAAATAACTGTCATTTAATCCTGATTTTTTTGATGGTCTGGGTTAGTTAGACCATGTAACTAAAAGGCCTAGACTCACTGTCATTTAAGGGTAATGGAGTTAAGTTTCTCAAGGACAGAAAAAGGTAAATTATAGAACAACCTGATTCATTACAGTAGCAATAATATTGTTTATTGTTTGTGTTTGACTACCTTGCCTTTGGAATTAAATGATAACATAAGGTGTAGAATTACATTTACAAATTACAATCACTGCAAATTGAAGCTTTGCAATGATGATGTTGTAGGATTAAGTACATTCTTTCCCCATGAATTCAAGGCACATCTGGGCCCGGAAGGTTTCGGTCAGTGACAGAAATACGTATCCTTTTCAAGAATTGAATGGCATTTTGCATTGCTTTCTTTCATGAACCTATGTGTATTGTTGATGACAAAACATTTCTAAAGTTTTCATCTAATAAAAAAGGGCAGTATAAATGTATCAAACTTTAAAGTCCTTAACTTATTGAACATAGCTGCGAGATTCAGATGTATTTTCAGCCAGTTTCCCTATTTCAATGATGTGCAGTCAAAGGCTTTAGATGATGTGAGACCCTTTTACTTTTAATGTTTGATTAGATCATGGGCCGTATTCACAAAGAATCTTAGGGCTAAAAGTAGCTCATAAGTGGCGAATTTAGGAGAAACTCCTAAAAATAATGGGCGTGTCAGTCTTAAATGTAGGACTCCTAATTTTTTTTACTAAGAGCAATTCACAAAATATTTTATCCCTAAAAGTAGCACCTAAGTCTAGGACAGCTTAAAACTCCTCATGAGGACTCCTAAGTCACTAAGACCTATTCACAAAAAATCGTAAGATGGCTGCAGCCGACTTGGAATTGATAAAAGACATTGCTTAAACCGTGAAGGTATTAATATTGTCATAGAATTAGCGCGGGATGCAATGACACCTTTAAACAACGATGTGTCCCGAAGTGAAATGTTTGGAAACATAAAGATAGCCTATTTGGCTTCGCGGAAAACATCATTCAGCCGTTTAATTCATCAAACTATCAACGCACTGTAGACCCCACATCATCCAACAGTTGGATGTACCGATGACTTGTGCATTTCAACGGAGAGCGGTCTGCAGCAGGTTTTTGAGAACTTACCAGCTGGATGCCGCTGGGGTGACAGTGGCTATTGGTCCTGGGACCAGTAGGCTTTCGCTTAGGCTATACGTTTCACGTTCGTTTCGCTTTGATCAATTAAGATTCGAGGGCTTAAAGGGCCGCATGTGCTGATATTTGAAGTGGTCAAGGGCTGGAAATATAATAGCCTTACAGTTTGCTGGGTGCTTTAATTATTACTGCCTTGATTACATGCAATTGCCATATTTTATATTGATCGCTTTATATTTCTCTTAACGTGCAAAGTGTCATTCCCGTTGGATGCACAAACTTGTCATCATGCGTGTGCATTCTGCTAACTGCACTGTCCATAACTATTTAATATGACTTAATTTGAAGCCTAGGTTATTCTCTTATTTTCAGTCGATATAGTGGGATTGTTAGAGAGACGTCACGAATGAGTTTTTAATGAGAGAGCCTGTCAACAACCAATCACCGTCCTCACCCCTTCTAAACTCGTGCATGAGAAGCGACGTCATCCATAGCAACGGAGTTTTTATCTTAAGCTTAGGAGTTGGTATTATCCTTAGTATGAGTAGGTCTCAGAGCCGTTGTGAATCACTTTTAAGAAATTACTCCTACGTAAAAGATTTTAGCGCGAGTTAGGAGCACTCCTAGTGGTAAGATAAAAGACTTTGTGAATACGGCCCATACCTTTAAATGAATAAGCACATTAACATTGGTGTGGTACCTTTTAAATTCATATTTTTTTCCCCTCCAGATTTTGTATACCAATAAAAATGTAGTTGTCTCTGCCCCCACGGGGTCAGGGAAAACTGTGCTCTTTGAGTTGGCTATCATACGATTACTCATGGAATCTACTGAACCCTGGCAGAATGTGAAGGCAGTCTACTGTGGGTATCTTCATCATTTCCACAGACCATGCCTCTATTGACAATATGCATATTTATAACCATACAATTTTAATATATGTTTTTACCAGACGATGGTCTCACTTTTCTATATCATAATTGATCTTTGTCAAACCAACAAAATGATTGTCTATTAGAGTTTGAGTGTTATTTTAGTGCTCCTGCTGCTGCTCATCCAAACGGATGTTCATTTTTCATTATCTACAGGGCCCTCCGGAATTATTGGCACCCTTTAGTAAAAATGTCCTAATTGTTTATCCTCATGATCTTTATTTCAAAATATTCACAAAAATCTAACCTTTAATTCAAGTAACATAATTGAAAGAAACATTTAATTGTTATAATTTTCTCGCTTTTCTATTGTGTCATGGTTTGGAAACCTATCCTTAAAAAGCAGAAACTCTGAATCAAATTGATAAACGTCTAGTAGGCTGATTAGTTTATCTCAACAACTTAATCTATCCCTGTAGATTTCTTCCCTGTACTCGACTCGGCTCGACTTTAAATTATGACTCCCACTAGGGGTGTGCAAAAAAATCGATTCACATTCGTATCGCGATTCAAGTGCTTCCGATTCAGAATCGATTCATAGAATTCCAAAAATCCATTCATATAAATTTTTTTGTGTAGTAGGCTAACGTTACGGTTTGAGTGATGGTGAGCGCGATACGGCGAAATGGTTGATAAAAAGCTTCTGAATAGAAAGTTTACCTTTAAAAGTTGTGTTGTGCAAAAGAAGCGAGCTTCACTGTTGTCTGAAAATGTCAACAGGCAGCTGGCTGAAAGCACAGAAGTAGTAGGCTTACCTTTTATTGGTAACCTAACTGTTACGGTTCATTGTTTTTGAAATAAGAGGCCTGACTTCTATATTCACAGCAAACTTGAAAAAAAGAAAATATTAAGGTTTAACTGCACTATAGGAGTCTGAAATGTGCACTTTATAATTTTATTACTTGTTTGGCAATGTTGTTTTTCAATAAAATAAAACATTGCATAAAGCAAGCCAATCCACTTTTCCATGATAAGAGCATTAAAATAAAATGTGCGATTAATTAATTTGCGATTAATCGTGATTCATTTTGAGTTAACTATGACAAAAATGCGATTAATCGCGATTAAATATTTTAATCGTTTGACAGCATACTTTGAATCAATTTTTTTTAATCGAGAATCGTTTTGGAATCGAAAATCGATTTTGAATCGAATCGTGAGTCTAAAAATTGGTATCGAATCGAATCGTGACAGGGGCGTGCACCCCTAACTCCCACTCTTTGTACATTTGAGTTTCAGCTTCTCAACCACTCTGGGCGAAGGTTTACAGTCCATAAGTGTAGAACAAAACCGGATGAAAAATTGCTTTATTATTATTATTAGTATTATGTATTGCTCTATTAGGAGTCATAGCAACATTGCACAGGTGATTTTATTTATAGTATTTTACTTTATTGATTTATTTAATTTATTCTTATCTATGTTAGTAGTTAGTTTTAATGTTTTATAAATGATTGGAACCCTAAGTACTTTTTGTATGTGTTCCAGTGTTTGTAAAATATTTGTGAGGAACTCATCTACTGCAAACCAAATCTACCTACAGCTACTAATAAAGTAACCTGCACCTAAACCTTAGTCTGGATATTGTCGCCATTTCTGTACATTTCATAATTCAGATCATGGGTTGTGATTTTGTGTCAAACCATTGCGCCCATGTGGCCACTGACCTCTCACTCGCAAAATGCAGGAATTTGGCACCAACAAAATGATATACCTTTGTCTTCACCCTGGCCAATGGATACTGAAAGTCATTCCAAAACTACAGATATTTTTTATCTCAAGTGGATTAATTGAAAAGACTTGAAGGTTTATTTGAATGTTATTGTCATGTTTGTATGATAGGGTTGCAAAGCATTCTAAGTAAGATTCAGGACGAATTTTTTTTTCAGATTTTCTGTCACCATTAAAGTGAAATGTTTGGTGTGTCAGAAAATGATTAATCATCTTATTCATTTTGCCCTTATTAGTGGCACCTATGAAAGCCCTTTGTAGTCAGCAATATGAAAACTGGAATGAAAAGTTTGGACGTTTAGGACTGAACTGCAAGGAGTTAACTGGAGACACAGAGATTGATGACATCTTCGAGATTCAAAATTCTCATCTCATCATGACAACACCGGTATGTATTACAAGTATTATCCTTGATCCCCGAAGTTAAACAGCAGAAAGAAATTCATAGTGGCTTGATTGGTTGTTGACCTTTGGACCTGGCTATAAACCCGTTATCAACAGCCCCACGAACGTCAACGTGTGAATGTGCCGTTAAAGGATTGGCTGGTGCCAGGAGCAGGTGGTCATAATCATTTGGCTCATCTGTGAATTGATCATCTGTCTAAGTAACTTGCATTATCATCTCTAAAGGAAAAATGGGACAGCATGACGAGGAGGTGGAAGGACAGCTGCCTTTTACAGCTGATACAGCTTATTCTTATTGATGAGGTAGAAGTTCCTTTCCTTACAATGAAAATCTTCCACATTCCACAACAATCAGATAATCAGTCTGTGTACAGCTGTCAAATGTGACATTGCGCTTATGTTCACTGATACAAGATCACCTTTCATGTTAAGGTTGTTTTCATCTTGGTTGCTTGTGGTTTTAAGACTTAAAAAAATGACATTGTAGTTGTCAAGTTGTAAGTGTAGTCGAGACTTAAAACTATTTGAAGTGCCTTATAATTACAAATAGAGCATGGACATACGCTACGCATTGAAGAGATTCTGGTACAAAAGCATTTGCTGTTGACTCTGTATGACTCTGGCCCGTCAGTTTTATTTGGCTTTTTTGGCATCCTGTAGTTATGCTGCTATAGGCATTTGACCTCCAACATGTCATTCTATGCAATCTCGCTTTCTTCTTCTTCCCTCTGTTGGCCAAAGAAAGACTCATAGGTTCGATATACATTGACATATGAACATAATTATTCAGTCAAATTGCATTGAGTTATTACAATTTAGCACCATTGACAAAAGCCATTAAGGTGATGAGGTGGTGGTGGCAAGGACAAACTCCCTTTTACTCGTAGGGTTACTATCATTAGAGTGGATGCATTGAGTGGATGCTTGTAATGGTACATATTTGCAAGGTAGGCTATTGTTTAGGAAGCCTGCCAATAAGTATGCCTGTGTGATGCATTGAATTATAGGTACATGTGGTAAAAGACACTCAACGTGGACCAACATTGGAGGCAGTCATCAGTCGAATGAAAGCCATGAACACTTGCCATGTGTTAGAAGATCAAAGGCCAAACATGAACACAAGATTTGTGGCTGTTTCTGCAACCATCCCAAATATTTCAGATGTAACTCACCTTTACACACACATTTTATAAATATCCCTAAATTTATAATCTTTATATAGCCTACATTACTGCACTGAATACTGTAATTGCATTGTAGATAGCATGCTGGTTATCTGACAATGCGGGGCCTGCAACTTCCCTCGAAATGGATGAGAGCTACAGGCCAGTTAAACTCAGGAAAGTGGTGTTGGGTTTTCCGTGTTCCAACGGTCAAAATGATTTCAAGTTTGATCTGTCCCTCAACTACAAAATGGCCAACATCATTCGGACCTATTCAGACCAGAAACCATCACTTGTGGTGAGTTGTTTGGATTGTCCTGTGCTTATCCTATAATCTGGTGAAGTTTAAACTTCATTATTTGATAATTTGATGAACACTTCTACATCTCTTTTGAGTGTTGCCTACTATAGTAATGACCCTTTTTTAATATTTCAAGAATTTTGATGTTTGAGCATGCCTACGTCACTCTTAATTATGTATGTGTGTGAAAAATGATTTAGACTGTATGTATGGTTACTTTAGATGTATCTGGTAAAGTTCATGAGTTTAGAAGAATCAGTTCTGTATGGAAGTTTTGGTATGCAAGTCATAAAGCTCTAAGGGCCTGATTTACTAACATTGAGACCGCAGCTTAATCTGCGCCTTTGCCAAAGCGCAAATTTCCGCACAGTGTTTTTCATCCTATTTATCAAACAAGAACGTCGTCTTGTCATTAGCGCCTAACCCCGCCCATTAGTGTCAATAGCTCCCCGCTAAAATAGGGTAGACATAGCCTGCGTTTTCCTGCCTCCATTATGAGTTAAAATTAGAATTAGAGCTTTTGGTTGACGAGGTTACAGCAAACTAACCCGGGTAAATAGGGATGCACCGATACCGATACCAGTATCGGGTCGATACTTCGTTAAAATACTCGTACTCGTACTCGTTTTAAATTACCGATACCAAAAACCGATACCCAGTGTTGCGTCTTAACGCGTGTGTTTTCTTCTCCTCTACTGTCTTTGCCTGCCAGGTGTGAGAGCGCCGAGTTGCATAGAGGCCGAGAGCGGTATTGCAGGCAGATAAGTTGAGGTTGAACTTGCAGTTTAAATTAATTCAATAACAGCTTGGATACGATGTGTGGAGGTGGCTTGCGTAAGCTAACGGTTTCGCTAGAGATTTTAAACCTAACACGTACGACCTCCAGTAAAGGTAAGTACTATCTTCGGCTATTTTATGTTTTGCAGTTAACTTAGAACTGCTGTTACATAGGCAAAGTGTAGGGGCTAGCCTACTGTCTTTAGCGACGCTGCGCCTAAAACATATTATTGCCATTTGCTACGGTTGATTGACGGGGACGGGAATGTATTTGTTTTCTCCTCTTTTACCCGGACGCGTTTAGGTCTCGAAAGGAGGACATGTGAGGGTAAAAGAGGACGTCTGCCTTGTCTTGTGTTTCAGGAATCTTGTTGACTTGCTAGTTTATCATAAACACCCGCTAGCAAGTAGCCGCTAGCAAGACATCCCGTTAGCGATGTTAGCAAGGTTGTTTTAACACTCTTGGACATTGATGCTAGTATTACGTTTTTTTTTTTTCGTTTTTCCCGCCTGATGCTAATATTAAGTGCTTTTGCGTTAACTGTCTAAGGTCTATATCCCTCGTCCGGGATATTTTTATTTTTTTGTCAAAAAATGTTTTAAGCTCCGTAAGTTTTCGTCTTAGAGACATGAAAAGAACAACCACGGAAACATTGAACCCTTTTCTTTTATAATATATACAGTTCAAAATTTTAAAATAAATAAGCACTTTGTCAGGGGAATAGAACTGATGTGTTGCACTTTCTAGTATCTGAGTGGGGTTTCTGCTGCTAAGGACCACCCCATTAGCAAATGACAGCTATTCATATGATAAGGAAATGGTGATTCAGTGATCTCCATTGGTTCATGGTGTGGCAAGATTCACTCCGGGGGTTTTGGGTCACAAAGACATTCTAGGGCCATTAGGATATGGCCTTTGTCTTTGCGAGAGGTGTCACAGGTTTGTTCACTCCAACTCATCAATATGCATTTGTAGGGGCACAGATTTAGGAATGGCACAGGACTCTCTGAAATTATAAATATGTGGTAGTGAAACAAGACATACTTTCTGAATGCTAAACTAACATGTGTTTAGCCAACACCTATGTTTACAAGGCTCAGAAATAAAAAAGTCTTCTGAATAAATCTTTACAATGTGTTTTTGTACAAAGTCTGAGCACCTCTGAAACAAGGTTTTTCCAAGGGTATGTTTACGGTTGATTTAAATTAAACTTTTTTTTACTACATTCCTTTTACTTACATGATATTATTGCTGAGGTCTTCTAGAATAGAATCATATATTCCATTTGTGCATCAATGTTTTGAGTTAAGCAAAATGTACAAAAACATCAAGGCATGTCAGACAACCTAGAAAAGTCTAAAAGGCCTTGGACCTTAGAGTGTTAACTTCTTTGCAATGTTATTGTGATAGCTATGTTGGCTAGGTTGCAAACAACTTCCCTAACACAGTCAAACATCAGGCAAGTGTCAATTTGGCTGCAAGAACGTAGCCCAGTTCATTGTCAACATTAAACTCTAGTAAGAAATCGCTATACCGTTGTGCTGCCTTAACGGCGATTTGGACTCATTTTAAGATAAATGATGACAGGAGTAAGGCACAGTGTAAGATCTGCTCTGTTACAGTGTCGAGGGGCGGAAAGGAAAGTACTTCGTTTGACACAAGCAATTTGATTAAACATCTGAAGACGCACCATAGTGCTAAGCACACAAGGTTCACTCATGCCAGTGGCTCAAGAGACCAAAGCAACCAATCTTTACTGACGTCTTTCAAAAGAAAAAAACGCGCACGCACACAGACAGAGAGAGAGAGAGAAGGGGAGGAAGAGAGTTGTTGATCCTTTTGTAACTGAACTGTGCTCATGTTCTTATCCAGGATAGTTCTGTTCACTTTTTGTTAAGCAGACTGTGTTGTTAACTATGCAGCAAATTAAATTGCCATCTGTCTATATTTACATTTTGTCTAATGGATTGATATTGACTCTTTTTTTTGTGTTTAAACCAGAAAGCTCTGTTTATTTTTGGCTTGGGATAGCCTTCTGTTAATGTTGCACTATAGGCTTGACATAACCTGCAGAGGATAAAATAAAATCTTTCATGGAAACCAAATCTTGGAAGTATCGGTATCGGTACTCGGTATCGGCAAGTACACAAATAAAAATACTCGTACTCGTATCGGTTTGTAAAAAAGTGGTATCGGTGCATCCCTTCGGGTAAATATAGAATCTCATAAATATTTTTCCGTTTAGCCCTACCGTCCACATTCAAAGTCCTTTATTAGTGAGCTGATTTTGGGAAATGTAACTTTTCAATGAACATTGAGTTTCTGGGTTGCTATGGCTACCCCTCAGTGTGCCTGTGCAGCTTCATATTAACGAGTTTATGTTCACAAGTTCATATTTACACATATTAACATGAGTTTATCACACACAGGCAACTGCAAACTGTTAAGATGGTTCCGTAAGCTATAGACAGCTAGGATAGTTAATAGCCAGGTTAACTGCCCATAGCATCCCGTTTAATAGTCTGGTAGGAATACACAACACCTCTTACTTTAAAACGGTGTTTTCCAACACTGAAAAAAATGCTTTTCAAAAACGCTGCCCTCGGCGGATACATTTGAAAACTGGACTTGTAGTGTGGACAGGGCAGGGGAAACTGAAGTTCAGACGTTCGGTTGCCTTGGCACTTAATGTGGTTATAACGTCAAAATAAACATGGAAGGTGAAATGAATATGCTGCTCTGGCTCTACAATTTAGAAATTGGAAAAGTGTTAGTCGTGTTGAAAAATATTCTTTCTGCGCGTTGTCTTTGTCTGTGTCTTCGCCTTGCTCTAATAACTGCTGCCATATCGAAGTTTTCAGACTCAATCAAAACACGCTTCCTGGTTAAGACTTGCTTTTATGAGGCGCATAATTATCCCGCAAATTTGAGACGCACTCTCGCCAGGCAATTTTAGTAAATACCACGGAATACATAATTAGGCGCACTTAACGCCTCTACTACCACCTCTTTGCGGCTCACACCCACACAGTGGTAATATGCGCTTCTACTCAAATGTGCCTCCTTTGTAAATATCGTTTTATGTTTACACCCGCTATTTTACGCCTGAAATGGGCGCAATCCTGTTAGTAAATCAGGCCCTAAATGTCTAAATATTCAGTTAAAACTCCATGAGCGATTTTGTGATATTATTATCCTTATGATCCTTATCCTTATTATTACTAAATATTATTATTATACTGCATTAGCATGGCCATAACAACATCTGACCAAGGCATGTCTGAAGAGGTGGGTTTTGAAGGCCTTTTTAAATGTGGTGTGTGGGGGCATTTTTTATCTATAGCGGTTAGGGGTGTAAATCTCTCTATTTCTGTTGTGGTCCCTAAAGGTAATAAAAGTCAGTGTTTCCCACACATTGACGAGACTATGGCGCACCGCCATAGTCTAATTTCGGCCGCCATAGTGTCTGCGTGCACATGAAGTTTTTATTTTTTTTATTATTTTTTTTGGCTCAGACGAAGTTTGTGTCGCTCTCATTGGGATTGCATGAGAGCACGAAGTTCGGCTGTCTGCCTGCGACTGTGCCGAAAACAAAACACTGTTGAGATATGTTAGTGTTTCCCCTACCATTGTATAACGGGGTGCCCCGCCCCCCCCAACGGCAACCCCCCTGAAAGGTCAAGTTAACTTTGCTCAATTTAATTTTCTATAAAGCGCCAGATCACAACGGAAGTCAGTTAAGGATACCTTTCCTATAGAACAGGTCTATACTCTATAGCTTGTTATTTTATTAAACACAATAAATAGCTTTGTGTTATTTATCTTATTTGCACAACGGCATGTCATTTTTGTCACTAGATGATCGCGCGTTTACAATTGTCCTCTGCGGACTTCTGCCCCGATGCGCACACGTTACTTTCTGTTTGAAGATAAGATAGCAGTTAGTAGTTGCCGGCCATCTAAACCATCTAAAATGCATATTTTGCTCGCAATATATTTGGAAATACAGTCAAAAAGCTGTCCGATTTGAATGGGGGTATTTATTCATGTATATTTTGTCATCACTCGATCTTGAGAGATGTCTTCAAGTAACGTTAATGTTCCAAAGTGAAACATTCTAATGTGTGCACCCAGTTTCAGAAAGTTACTAGCCAGACTAGCGGTAGCTAGCTACTGAAAGAATGCCATGGATCCAGCAAAGCGTAGAGCTAAACGAATGTATGAATATGAACACCGGGTCTTCTTGCCTGAATGGGAGGAATTATTTGCGGAGCGAAATGGAAAACCCCTTTGCTTAATATGCAGACGTCACGGTCGCATTTTAAAGCCTTGAACTTGGATGCTAACATAGCCCAGGAGTTCCTAAAAGCAGAGCTGGGCAAGCACAAGGTACATTCTTTGATACATCAGTCAGACTCGGCTAAGTACTCTGAAACGGTCACGTTGGCATCGTATCAGGTGTCATGGAATATTGCTCGATCAAAAAAGTAATATAGTGAGGGAGAGTTTGAAAATTGAACAGATGATATCTGGCATTAACTATAATGAGCACCTTTAGACCATTATAGTCTTCAATATGTTTATTTTTGTGCCATATTTTAAATCTACATTGGTTAATTTCTCTTCCTAAAACAAAGGGAGGCAACTGCTGATATCAAGCTCTTCTCCAGGCACAGTCTGTTTCTCTGCTTTGTTTTGATCAGTCATTGCAGAGAAGGAGGCCTCACATTAATATGTGAAGGCAAAGTGTAGTAGCTGTTCCTAAGCTTTCTCTCCCGGGTCAGGGTGCTCTTGCTTCACACAAATCCCAAACAAAATCTCAGCAGATGTCCTCAATATGTTTATATTTGTGCCATATTTTAAATCTCAATTTGTTAATTTATCTTCCTAAAACCCACTAGAGGACACTATTTAAAAGGTTATTTTTAAAAAAAAATCTTATGGGGGAGCATGCCCCCAGACCCCCCCCCCCGCGAAATCAGGAATTTTAGGCCGAAAAAACATCCCCCCCCCCAAAGTGGTAAACCGGTAAACAACCGCGCGCCCCCCCCCCCCCCCCCCCCCCCCATAGTCTCCAAAATTTCTGTGGGAAACACTGATAAAAGCATAATATCATTCTATAGGCTATAGCCCTATGCAATTCTTTGTTAATTATGTTTAAATATGTAGATTACTTTTACTATTTATAATATGCTGCTAATACTATCCTATTTATGTTAACAGCTTTTATTTGTATTCCATTGCAACTTTAAACAAGTCTAAGGAGCTTGTTGTTGTCGTGTAGCCCTGGCAACTAGCCGGGATGAATAATATGCATATATGAAATGAAACTTGTTGAACTCACCTCAACATTCTTTTAGTCATTTAACCCACCATAGGCAATGCTGAAATCACTGTTACAGATAGTTCATCGTGCAAGACTGTCATTGTGATTTAATTTTATAAGACGTACGCCTTTGTATAGTCTGTTGTAAAATGTCTTATATTTTCTTTTTTCGGGGCACTCTCCCTGTGCCATGGTGCCCCTGTTCCTAGATACACTGAATTGATTAATTCGGTTCGGGAGCAAAGATAAAAGCCCGCCCACACTGAAAATTGATTGGTTGACTTACTGAAACAGACCAATCAGGATGCTACTGAGGCACACACGCACACTGCCCCACACACACACAGTCTTTAGGTTCCTCTCCCACTCTGTCGTGCGTACGCTACACAGATGCTTACGCGGTTTGGAGCATGTCTGTCTCGTGTGCGCAGTCTTGCTCGCTCGCTCTAGATTCCGGGAGATTTTGGGTAATTTGCGGGCATCAGGGAGTCGTTATCAATATGCGAGAGACTCCCGGAAGTTCTGGGAGACTTGGGATGTCTGCACTGCCATTTGCAGTGTTCATACAGTGCTTATATTTATGTAAGGACATCATGATGGTTGGTCTCGGAATAATCACTTTAAATGTTAAACATAATTGTCAATGATGCAAATATTCTCCTATTTATTATTTTATAATTAAATTCTGTATGACTGTAGAAACACGCAATCAACAACGATGTATCTTCCTTGGCTGAAGTAGCTAGCATAGCATTGGTCATGGAAAATGAATAGCGTAGCTAGCATAGCATTGGCCGATCAAATGAATGAGAGTTGTAATCTGTCATTCTCTCCAGGTCTTGGCGTTAATACTGAGAATACAGCCTGATTGGTTTATGATATGCGGGCTTTGGCCAATGACAGGCTGTCATTGTTCTGAGATCAAATGCAACAGGCCAGCGAGTGTTTTGTGTTTTAAAAAACGGAGGGACAAACGCTTGTGAACCGATTCATAACTTTTAAATCGGGAAAAGACCGGTTCATGAAATTTTAAAACCGATACGGGACTTCACGCATCGATGTAGTCGTATCTTACACGCTAAAAACGGATATTGAACGGATATCGGTTATTTTTTACACCCCTAATAGTGGTAATAAGTTCCACAGGGAGGGGGCAGCTACCGAAAACGCCCCATGACCCCGGGTTCGGCACTTGGTCCTTGATTAGCAGGAGGTTGGCATCCGCAGACCATAGACATCGGGAGGGGGCATGTTGGTGGAGGAGGTCGGAGAGGTAGAGGGAGTCAAGTTGTTGAGGGCCTTGTAGGTGGTGAGGAGAATCTTGAAATGTATCCTTTGTTTAACCGGGAGCCAGTGAAGGTCATGGAGGACTTGGCTGATGTGGTGACTTGAGCTGGTATTAGTAAGTAGGCGGGTGGCAGAGTTCTGTAGTACTGGAGTTTATGAAGGACTTTGTTGGTGGTACCATAGAGGATACTGTTGCAGTAGTCAAGCCTTGATGTTTTAAATGCATGAATGAGTGTTTCAGCAGCAGTGGGTGACAGTAAGGGTCGGAGGTGGGCAATGTTACGGAGGTGGAAAAAGGCTGTTTTGGTGATGTGGCTGGCATGGGGCAGGAATGAGAGGGTGGGGTCAAAGGTGACTCCCCGGTTTCGGATTTGGGTGGAGGGGGTGACAATGGAGCCATCAATATTGAGTGCGAAATCCTTTGATCAGAGCAGTCTCAGTGCTGTGTTCCGAGCGAAAACCAGACTGAAAAGGCTCATAGAGGTCATTGGAGTTCAGGTTGGATTTTATCTGAGTGGCAACAACTCTCTCCAGTACTTTAGACAGGAAGGGCAGATTGGAGATGGGCCAGTAGTTATTGGGGGAGTCAGGGTCAACATATGACCAACATATGAGTTGTGCTGTTAGCTGAAGAGTGGAGAGCTATACATCAGAGACAATGCCATGCATTTTCAAACAATCAGTTTTTGTGCCTTGTAGCAACCGATAACGTAATAA